>NC_069739.1:817838-1542838 GCF_027358585.1 Pangasianodon hypophthalmus
AGCCGACCATTCCGGCGATGACGATGGTGAGGCCGATTCTCCCAGCATTCACCTCTTCACCCTGAAACACCAGCAGCGTGAACTTCAGACTTACCTTCACTTCAGCTCATTCACACACTTCAGACACAATTCTGTAGCTTTTAATACAAAATGTATTACAACACCTGCATTATTCAACCTCAACTCTAATTCTCTAGTCGATTTTTAGCACTTCTCATAGTTAATTCTGTAGTTTAGCTTTTAGTATTTTTCATATTTAACAGCCATAATTTAATTTATTTTAAATTTATTACAACATCTGCATTATTCAACCTCAACTTTAGCACTTCTCATATTTAATATTCATAATTTAACTCTATTGTATTATTCCATAGTTAAGTTTGTAGTATTTTTAATATTTACACATTCATCAGCCTTTGCTGTAATTCTGTAGTTAATTCTTTTGCATTTTTATTATTTGAGTCACAATTTAGCTACAACTCTGTATTGTTCAGGTTTACATATAATTATTCAGCCTTAACTGCAATTCCTTGGTTTAGTTTTTAATATTTAAGTCATAATTTAACTGCAACATCTGTATTATTCAGCCTTAATTGTAATTCTGTAGTTTAGCTTTTAGAATTTTTCATATTTAACAGCCATAATTTAGCTACATCATCTATATTATTCAACCTTAGCGTTAATTCTGTAGTTTAGTTTTAGGACTTTTCATATTTAACATTCATAATTTAACTCTAGCCTTAACTACAATTCTGTAGTTTAGTTTTTAATATTTTTAATATTTAAGTCATAATTTAGCCACAACATTTGTATTATTCAGCCTTAACTATAATTCTGTAGTTTAGTTTTTAATATTTTTAATATTTAAGTCATAATTTAGCCACAACATTTGTATTATTCAGCCTTAACTATAATTCTGTAGTTTAGCTTTTAGTGTTTTTCATATTTAACATTCATAATTTAACTCTGACTTCTGTATTATTCAGCATTAGCTTTAATTCTGTAGTCAATTTTTAGCACTTTCCATATTTAACATTCATAATATAACTACAACATCTGTATTATTCAGCCTTAATTGTAATTTTCTAGTTTAGTTTTTAACATTTTTCATATTTAACAGCAATGATTTAGCTACATCATCTATATTATTCAGCCTTAGCATTAATTCTGTAGTTTAGTTTTAGGACTTTTCATATTTAACATTCATAATTTAACTCTGACATCTGTATTATTCAGCCTTAACTGTAATTCTGTAGTTTAGTTTTTAATATTTAACATCCATTATTTAGCTACAACTTCTGTATTATTCAGCTTTAAACATAATTATTCAGCCTCAGCTGTAATTCTGTAGTCAATTCTTTTGTATTTTTCATAATTAACATTTATAATTTAACTACAACATCTGTATTATTCAGCATTAGCTTTAATTCTATAGTTTATTTTTAGGACTTTTTTTCCTATTTAACATTCACAATTTAGCTGCAACATCTGTATTATTCAGCCTTAACTGTAATTCTGTAGTTTAGCTTTAAGTATTTTTCATATTTAACATCCATAATTTAGCTACAACACCTATATTATTTATCCTTAGATATAATTATTCAGCCTTAGCTTTAATTCTGTAGTTTAGTTTTAGGACTTTTCATATTTAACATTCATAATTTAACTCTAACACCTGTAGTATTCAGCCTTAAAGCCTTATTCAGATACAAAATGTTTATTATTCAGCTTTATTTGTAATTCTGTAGTTTAGCTTTTTGTAATGTCTAAATCTAGGCTAAATTAATTTTAATACTTTTAATAATTTCATGCAAAATTTAGTAAATTTTTCATTATTCCATGAAATGGTGGTTCACCTTGTGTATAATTCTATACTTTAGAATTTCGTTTTCCTTTTTTTTTTAATCCTTAACTTTTAGTTATAATTTTTCAACAACACTGTGTCTGGAGATGGATGATTAATGATTCATGCTGATACTCTGAAGGCATTTCTCAACTGAATATTCTAATGTTTATATGTTTTATAATTGAACACACACACACACACACACACACACACAAACAGAGCGAGACGAACGTTGTCCCTTTAACAGGCGCTGCCCTTTGTACAGACGCGAAATTTTTAACATTTCTGGACATGCTGGTGGATCATAAATCAGTTTTTTCAGGACTGTTCACTGAGGCATTGTTCCAGCATGAGAAAGCATGGGAAAGAAGATTTTCAGCAAATGCAAAACTAACACAGTTAATCTTTTATATCTTTTACCCACCGTGGAGTTCTGACATGTTTGCAGATTTAATATTACATCAGTATTTAGCTGCTAAACGCATCCCAATCCTACGAGTTCTGTTCTTTTTGTGTAAAACTGTTTGTTAGAAAAAAAGGTTAATCATATGAACATTTTTTAATTAAGCAGCTTTTAACTAAAGATATTCAGTAAACCTTCCTTTGCTGTAAACACTGTGAATTAATTAATATATTAATAATTTGTTTTATATGAAAACAAAACGATCTAACATTCGCCATACAGTAGGACGACTTCTGTAATTTTCAACAAGTCTGAATAAAGACTATTATTATTATTATTATTATTATTATTATTGCACTAATTGTGTGTGGATGTTTATATTGTACACTTTTGGTGTTTGTTTGTTTGTCAAGTCAAATTCATGTGTCTCCTTTACATTTATTAAAACCTTTCTGGTTCTGTGATGAGCTTTGGACTCATTTCGCTTGTTTACACACCTGAGAAAAGTGACACACTGACTCAGTGCCGTAAAACAAACTAGGGGGCACAGGTTACCCAGAATGCATTGCAATCCAATGCAAATAGCCAACAGTTGTCGGAAACCTTCAAGACAACGTGTGAGAATTATCGCTGGTAACTTCGTACTCAGCGTTTTGAAAAGGAATTCTACTTAAGATCACTGTGCACGTTCGAAACCTGTGCCGTTCTCCAGACTCCGCCCCCTTTCGCACGCCGCTCAGGCATGAGAGGACGTGTTAAAAACAGAGCTGGCACGCAGGATGAGAGTCTGGAGCTTTTTCCAGAGGACAGGACACACCAGGGGTCAGAGATTTCTGCTCATGATACACCTCACGGCTGAGGTCAAAGGTTAAGGTACACACTGCTCCTCTTCATGTGTACACTAGCTCTTTATCCAGAGTCACGTGTACGATATGACGATATAGATTACTAAGATCTGTCGCTATACGTCTTTCTGAGATACAGCTCATAGTCTAACTTTAAAAAGATTGTTTATATTACTATCATTTGATTTGATAAGGGTTTTAAATCTTTAAAAAAACAAAACGGTCAAAGGTTAAAGTTTTCACAGATTTTTTTTCCCTGAGACCTCATGGGTAGAGTGATTCCTTTTTTAAATATTGTAAATGTTGTAAAAGTATTTTCATATAATTTATATTTATTAATGCTTTTTTCTTTAAAAAAAAATACTATAACAATTACAAATGAGGTTTTAATCTGTAAAATGATAATGTTAACATTTTCACAAGTTGTTTTTTTTTTGTCACAATACACTTTGCTGAGATATCACAGGTATCGTGATTTCTGTTTATAATTAAAAAAACAACAAAAACAATCACAAACTCTGGAAGAATCTGATTGGATAACGTTCACTACAGTTTTCACTCCTTAAAATGTTTAAATGTTAAAATTTTTTACAGATATTATTTATGTCACAATACACTTTTCTGAGATATCCTGAATTGTTTATATATTTTTTTAGGCTTTTAATATTACAAACTCTGGAATTCAATATTAGTGTTTTCTACTGTTTCAAATCTTTAAAATCTTAAAAATCTCTCTCTCTCTCTCTTTTTTTTTTTTTTTTACATTTTTAAAGTGCCTTATTTTCAGTGTTTATTTATTTTTATAGATATAATAACCTAAAAGTGTTATATAATACAAATTACGCACGGTAACAAACTCAATTTTTAAAGATTTTAAAGATTTATTTCTTAAATTACATTTAATTTAAATGTATTTTTTTTGCTGGCAAATTTGTTAGCAATCCTAAACATCCTGTATTGTAAAAATGTTTTTAAGTACCGTGATATGATTATTTTTTATCGTATCACTCAGCCCCAAATACAAATCTGCTGCTTTGTTTACAAGTAAATAAGCTGTGGGTGTGTCACGGCAACCAGAGGCAGGGAACGAAGGAACCACAGCTGGGAAAATATCGAAAAGAGCTAAACGAGATAATGTTAGGGACGAAGAGAAGCTGCGACCAACGATGACGTTAATAGATTTGTCGTAAAAATGGCCGCCGATGGAAATCTGCTTCAAACTTACCGGATAGTGTTTGATGATCATCTGGTTGAGCAGCGTACCCACGGCGTAAAAACAGCCAACGTTCAATCCTGACAAAAACCGCACAAATATTTACACACAACCACAGCGCTGCAGATTTCTGCACTCTGATTGGTCAGAAGGTGTTGATTAATTTTCTATAACAGCAGCTCTGACAGTAGCGCAGGTTTATATTAATGCGCTCGCTCTGATACGTTTTCGTTTCCATAGTAACAGCTCATTCACAGGGACGTGAAAAAAGTGGACGCTCCACTGATAATAAACGTATTAAAAAAATCGTTGGTGTGGAGATGTTTATTTAACTCCGTATTTTCGGAAGGAGTCTCCAGTGTCAGAGGTAAAGCTGTAACAGAGGACTTTGTGCTTCTTTGCGGTTTTTCTGTAACGTGACAAGCTGCGTTTTTTGTTCTTGTCTCAGTAGAAATGGTCTGTCTGACAGTTAGCTAATTTAGCTAGCGCCTCGCTGACACACTCCCTCACATCTCCTGTTACGGTAAGTAATTAGCTTTAAATTTTAAAAAAGTTCGGGTCAACTTTTGTTCTGATAAATATGCTCTGGAAATAAAGCTCGAGTTGACTTAAATGTATTTAATCATTTTTTAGGTGAACTGATGACTGCAGTAGAAATGTGGTAGAAATCTCTGTGAAGTGTGTGTGTGTGTGTGTGTTTTATAATCCCTTCATTCCAGCTCTACTTTGGACCTGATTTGGAGAATACGTGGCAAGATGATAACATTTTTAGTAAGTGATCGTGGTGACGGTTCTTTTTAATTCACTAATTATCCTTCATTTATCGCTCAACTCGTCTAAAGTTAAAACTAACATTAATAAAATATTATAAACGAATTGCTGTTTTAACGTTCGGACTTCACTCACAGAGATATGTTTATATTTTGCTGAAATATTGTGTGAAATGTTTTAATTTCTTCATTGATTTTGAAATGAATTTTGCTCATTTTTCAACCAGCTGTGTTTAGTATTTCTGTTACTATGGTTACCGTGCGAGAGATGGTAAAGAGATGTAGAGAGAATTCTGAGCTCTGATTGGATGATAACTGTAAACAGTGACAAGGTTTTTAACCACATTTACTTTACACTCGCCGGCCAATCAGAAACAACTACTGTCAGAGCAGCTATGGTTTATATGAGTGTGTGTGTGTGTGTGTGTGTGTGTGTGTGAGACCATAGCTGATGATGAGCAGGATGAAGGGAGTGTTGCGGAGGAGCCGGAGGATAGAGGATGGGTACGAATAACTCTCTGTGGGGATGAGACGAGCTGAAGCCTGAGACTGAGACGGAGGAAGAGCGGGTCTCTCCTGAAACACTGAGAGAGAGAGAGAGAGAGAGAGAGAGAGAGAGAGAGACACACAGAGACACAAAGAGAGACAGAGAGGAACACAAAGAGAGAGAGAAAGAGAGAGACAGACAGACAGAGAGAGAGAGACAGAGCAAGAGACAGAGAGAGTATTTGAGAAAGACAGAGACCGATAGAGAGAGAGACAGTGACAGAGAGAGAATTTGAGAGAGAAAAACAGAGAGAGACAGAGAGAAAGAGAATCAGAGACACAAAGACAGAGAGAGAGGGAGAGAGAGAGACAGAGACACAAAGAGAGACAGAGAGGGACACAAAGAGAGAGAGAGAGAGAGAGAAAGAGAGAGACAGACAAACAAAGAGAGAAAGAGAGTGAGAGAGACAGACAGAGAGAGACAGAGCAAGAGACAGAGAGAGAATTTGAGAATTTGAGGGAGAGAAAGAGAGAAACAGAGAGAGAGACAGTGACAGAGAGAGAATTTGAGAGAGAAAAACAGAGAGAGAGAGAACCAGAGACACAAAGACAGCGAGAGAGAGAGAGAGAGAGAGAGAGAGAGAGAGATATTATGAATTGACATATTTGTAAAGACTGCATTATATCCTGTGTAAAGATGCTTTGCACTTTTTCTTCAGTATAAAGACACTCCATGAATCTCTCTCTCTCTCTCTCTTCTATTATCTCCCACACACATTTCCACACACACATCACTTACCCCATGTGAATCGATCAGAATTACGACACATTACTGAACACACACACACACACACACACACGTCCAGAAAACGAATCCCGTCTGAACAGCAGTCTGACATGAAGTTCAGAGCAAACAGTGTTTTCTTTTTTCATTAATCGGTTAAAGGGTTTAAGGTTTTCTACAGCAGTACACGGATAAACTGATGAAGCTGCAGGTTGTTTAGTGTGTGTGGGACGTTCACTCCATTCCACCTTTATGTTAAATAATCTTAAATATACAGACAGAGAAAAGGATAAACAGATAGACAGAAGAGATGGAGAGCAGATAGAGACAAAACAAGACACAGACTGAAGAAGAGAAGAATGAAAGACAAAGAGGAGGATAGACAGACAGAAGGAGAGACAAACAGACAAAACCACAGACAAATTGAAGAATAGACAGATAAACAGACTGAACGACAGACAGAGGAGACGAACAAAGAGACAGAAGAAACAGCAAAGAGGGACAGACAGACAGGAGAGACACACAGAAAGAGAGACAGATAGAAGAAGAGACAAACAGAAAGAGAGACAGAAGGAGAGACAGACAGATGGAGAGACAGACAGATAGACAGAAGGAGAGACAGACAGACAGAAGGAGAGACAGACAGACAGAAGGAGAGACAGACAGACAGAAGGAGAGACAGACAGATAGACAGAAGGAGAGACAGAATGAAGGAGAGACAGACAGATAGACAGAAGGAGAGACAGACAGACAGAAGGAGAGACAGACAGATAGACAGAAGGAGAGACAGATGGAGGGAGAGACAGACAGAAGGAGAGACAGATGGAGGGAGAGACAGACAGAAGGAGAGACAGACAGATAGACAGAAGGAGAGACAGATGGAGGGAGAGACAGACAGAAGGAGAGACAGACAGACAGAAGGAGAGACAGTGAGATGGACAGCAGAGACAAAGACAAAACAAGACACAGACTGAAGCAGAGACAGTGAAAGAGAGACTGGGGATACAGAATGAAGGACAAAGAGAAGGATAGACAGACAGAAGGAGAGACAGAGTGACAGAGTGAGAGAGAGAGAGACATTTGTAGAAGGAAGATGTGACGTGTTTCTCGTCAGCGTTTCTCACTCTGTCTCATTGACAGTCGGATGTTACAGCAGTGATCACATGACACAATGTTTTCAAAAGCAGATTTACAAAAAAATGTGAATGACAGCGAAAAAAAAGCAGAAGTGCAGCAGCGAACCAGTCTGAGTTTAACTGTGTGTTTCACTGATCTGTCAAAAACCAAGAGCAAACCTGCTGAGCTCAGGTTCAGCCTGTGGGAGGGTTTAAAGCGGGAGGAAATCTAACACTAACCTCCTGAAGGCTCTGAAATCAGTTACTCATGACCTTTTCAGATACTGCAGCATGAAGGACCAAATTATCGTGAAACTTCCCTTACGCTGTTTTAATGTTAAATCACAAAACAAAATGCAATAAAAGAAAAATAATTTAAGCTCATACTTCATTTATCTTCTTCTGCGCTGCTCAGGCCGGTGTTTCCACCAAAGATAACGTGATCTGACTAGTTTTAAAGCTACGTTTAGACCGAAGATGCTTATAATTTGGGTTTTATACTCGGGTACAGCTTTTAAAATTTAATTGGAGCAGCAAAAGGTAGAAAACTAGGCGATGTAAATAATTATCACAATTTTTTTTTAGATATTATGCAGCCCTAGTTTCTTCTAAACTTGCTTGTAAAACCTTTGTTTTTCTGCTTCTTTAGATGAATGATGAAAAGATATGGCTAAGAAATACAGAACTCTGTGTTGCGCCTGTGAAAAGAAGTAATGTTTATATTTCTGAAGTAATAAAATGCCATGAAGAACCTATGAACCTTTAAATGATTGTATAAATGAACGTCGTGAAGTTTTGGGTGTCAGCTCAGCGGCATTATCACAGTATCTTGGCTTCCTTACCGATGAGCACCAGGATGAAGAGGAATGTGGCCACGCCCGCTGTGATGTAGAACATCACTTGAATGTGATTGGCCAGCTCGTTCATGTCTTCTACATTTGGAACCAGGATTGGTGGAACCAAAAAGCCAATGGCGATGCCAAGCTGTGAGGTACAAATCAGCAAAAAGAGGATATTTTAATCAACATCGGTGTTAAAAATAATCCCGATGTTAAAGCTGTGATCACTAAACAGGTAAATAGAGACAATTAACAACATTCCAGGTTAAAGAAAAAGCTTCTAACGGTGAAAATGAGAAAATTTTATTTAATCTTTCTGATCAAAATATTGCGACGCTATTACTAACACAATGGGAGGAGTCATCCAAAAGCTTTTGAAATACATTTAAAATTATTTTGAGAGGTTCATTAGTAGCTTCAATTGTTTTCCAAATATGAAAAGTGATAAAAAAATTAAAGAAACTCTGAATATACTTCAAAAGACTTCCTATATTCCTTGTATATTCTATATTACTATACAGCTGTATACAAAAGTTTGGGCATCATGGGAGAAATTACATATTACTGAAGTAGACATAACCTCTGCAGCAAATTATTTTCAATATATATATATATATATATATATATATATATATATATATATATATATATATATATATATAGGCGAATGTTAATGCACAGTTATGTTGTATTTGATCAACTTAAAATAAAAAAAATAATGAAAAGTAAGACACCCAGATGTAACGTCTCAGAATTTAATTACCTCACCAGGCTTAAATTGACTCATTTAGGCTTTAAGATTCATTAGGCAGTTCAAGAATTGTCAGCTGATGATAATTTCAGAGCATAATACTTTTTTTTGACTTTTTAAACAACCATTAATTTCTCTAAGCAGCTGAATGAGGATCTGAAAGTTAAGTTAAGCTGATTGAAAAGTCTATAAAAAGATATCAAAGCACCTCCAGCTCACAATTTCCCCTGTTGGAAATGTCATTAAAAAATCTGCATAGAAGAGTCATCAGAAAGAAGGCTTTAAAATAAAAAAAGCAGTATCTGAGGTGCAGTGTGTGCAGTTTTATAAGGAAATGAGCTGGAAGTGTTACTGAGCATCTTGCAGAAGCAGCCACAGTTCTTCTGGAGACTTTGACTGTCGACTCGCTTCTTATTTCTGCAGCGAAACCCAGCAGCCTTCATTATGTTTTTATCTGAAAAGTGTCTCTTATGGAATCTGCTGCTTTCTTTACTGACATACAAACATTTTTCTGGAACATTTTGTGCTGGAAAACTAATGTTTGGAATCTAAAATGGTTTTGTACTGAATCAATAATGTAGAAGTCAGAAAATAAACATCTGTAACAAAGTTTGTACTAAAAAAAATTGCGTGTCTCAGACTTTTGCACAGCGCTGTATGTCTCGTATCGTGGCTTTGGTGTATCGTCTCTTGCCTGTTACTGATTGTATTCTATTAACTCTGTGAGAAATTATGATCCTGTGAGATTTTAGTGTCAAAACAAAAACACCTAATGAGTTATGAAAGAGGACTTTAACCCATCGTGACCTGTTTTCTTAATGAAGCTTAATGAGGCTTAAAGCTTGTGAAGTGACCTGCTGCCATTGACTATATTTAGCTCTTGCAAAACAGAACTTTTCTTAATTAACTTTACCGAGTAAATAAACTTCACAAAAAATACATCATTATAGTTAACCTTCAACTCACTGGCATTACGCCCAGATCAAAGCATGCATGTGAGAGTATGAGGCCTCTCATGCACTGAAACCTTCATCTGAATCGATAACCTGCCCAGAGCCAGACCTGTTTACAAACACCGTGGAAACTGATAGATGAGCCTCAGAGTTATTGCCATGAAGGCACCATCTCAGGTGACCACGCCTACCGTTCCTCTTACTGAGAATATAAAGTACAATAAACCAGCCTGTGTATCCTGTATCAAATGATACCTTTCTGGAGATACATCATTTAGGATTGGTGAAACAGTTCCACACCTCTTATTAGTGAGTTTTTAGGTGGAATTCTCCATATTTCTGGGAAATTACTGGAAAGTACTTGAAATCGGATCCATAGCCTTACTTGCCTCATTACCCCCCATAGTATGTGCATCATATTAGCGTTCCTGTGGTTAACCAAACATCATCTTCTGGAACTGAAAGCCCAGGAACCTTGCTGATATTCTGCAGATTTGTTCAGTAAAATCAAATCAAGTGTTCATCACATATGGGACTGCACCACTGATTTACTACGGGGGGGTATCAGGGCTACCTCCTTGCAGCAAAGCTGATTCCATGTCACCCGACCCAAGCAATGGAGGACTATTTTAACGAGGTGATACCCGTGGTAGCAAATCAATAACATGGTCCCATATGTGGTGCAGGAATACCGTTGGTTTTATTGAGCATATCTGCAAGGTCTTGACAGGGTGGAGAGTATTTGAACTGTTGCATCCATTCCTGGGTTTTTACTTCAGGAGCTCAAGGTTACCGTACTTCATGAAACCTTAGTACAATAGAGCTACCAGGGGGGTATCACATCCTTGCAGCGAAGGTGCGTGATCTCAGGTATATACCCCCTTCCTTTTGCTCAGGCACAAATGGCTTTATCTTTGTATAAAATAAGGATGGAAGTCTCCATCTCTGCACAGACTACACAGAGTGAATTACATGATGGTGAGAATACCCTTGTACTTTACTTATCCAATAAACCTAAAGCAACAAATAAAGGCCAGAATCTTATCAAATCAAGATTCACACAGTGCTGATAATTCAGATCTGCGAGAGGGATGACTGGAAGAGCGCCGTCATCCCATCCGATTAACACAAATATCAGGTAACGCTCCATTATCAACATCAATCCAGAATCAGGTATGAACTACCCACTAGATAATCATTTTTAATGATGGATTTTTACATTAGAGGTGCACCTGTACTACTAGGTGACACATGACACTGTGATTACTTGTTATTGGGATCAGTATCATCATTAATACACGTTTCAAGAATGCTGACAAAACATCGTAGCTCATAGCGACAACAATGAGAGCAGACACAAGTAGTACTATTGTGGATCATGCCAGTTATTTGGAAATTTAAAGCAATACTGGGAAAAAAGTTCCCTTTTATCCTTCCCAGCTAGGAAGCTTTTCTCATCTTCACGTATCCGGGTGTATCAGGGTGGATGCAGCTTCTCTAGCTGGCAAGACAGGCAAGCTATCAAAACAAATGTAGGTAAGCTATCTATGTTCAGAAATTAGCCTAGTCATAGTTCTGCGATCAACATTTGTAGCCGTGACTCCAGTGATAGTACGCAGAGCACGCGACGCGGAAACAGTGCGACACGCAACATATCGTGACAAATTATATTACAATAAGCTTTTGTGACATATCAGTGGTATTTTTTTACTACTTTTACAGCGCAGACCAACTCTATACACTGACAGTAACAAGTAATATCCTGAGATCACGTTTCGTAATAAAATACGGTAACTAACGTCAAAAGCGGCGATCATGAAGCGTTCATCTCTATGTGAGGTGAAAAATGCAAAAAAAGAAAAAAGCAGGAATAGAGAAACAGATTCAACACACTGATTAAGAAATTAATGCTAATGAATTCGTCCACGTTCTTGATTCTGCGTGTTGGTGGAACTGAAATGGGAAAGTTAGTGGCTAACAAGCTAGCTAGAGGTAGCTAGTGTATCGCTTTATATATTTTACTTTGTTTATTAACTATTGTTTTTCAACTTGTCCAAGGTAATAAAGTATTTTGTTTGTCCTTACGTATAAAATATTTTGATTGGCGTGGGCCCCAAAATGTTCAGAAACGGCCCCGTGTCTCGTGTTTTCACGTGTAAGATGTTTCTCGTGCATCAGATAATCAGATCTGATACCGATGCGTGTTTTACGTGAGTATCATCACCATCGTACCTTAAAGCTCGGGTACATTGTAAATGATACAGTATGATATGTTGAGTACATCAACAAGATTATTAAACAGGATGAACAATAATTAATAATAAAAATTTCTTAACACACCTGATTTCCAAAAACCCCGATGGAGCACGCGGTGGAAACCTCATTGGACCCGAACCACACCGAGGCGATGCGCGAGGGCATCCCGAGGATGAACACCTGAGCCACGGAGCACGTCACCTGACCCAGAAAGGTGACAGGGAAAAGGTCGGGCCTGGCGCTGGCTACTTTGATCCACGTGCCGGCGCAGTTGAGGGCCGTGGCCGCGAGCGCCACCACGCGGAGCCCCTTCTTATCCAGGAGCCACGTGACGGGGAAGATGAGTGGGATGTAGGTGAGCATGTAGATCATGGACATCCAATCTATAGTGAAGGAGTCGACGTTGTAGAACTTCATGAAAATGTTGTTAATGATGCCGTACTGGATCCACTGATACGAGTTACAAAGTGAGTAAGAGCTGAACAAAAACACAATCAGCCATCTCCTTTTGTACAAGCGGGTCTCCATCTGATCCGGAGACTCCGCACCGGGCTCCGAATAAACCCGCACTCGGCTTTCGGGCTGTGCCTCGCTGCTGGAGAAACATTTCTCATTCGCCTCTCCGTCTGAGTTTCTCTGCTCTCCCATGACGTCCAATTCAGTGTCAAATTCAACATACAGATCAGATCAGATCAGATCAGACTTCTCAGGAACAGTCAATCAATCAATCAATCAATCAATCAAGAAAGCTTGTTTACAACCATTTCAGTGTAGCACAAATGATCTGCTCCACTCATTAACATCATTCATTAATGAATCATTCTAATTAAAAGCTAATCATGACGTCATAAACTTCAACCATGATAAATAATGTTACTTAACCAGCTAACTAAGTTAAGATACCTGTTTATGTACATGTAAAGTAAATGCTATCTTATATCTTTACACTATCTACATTTACAGACCAAATCTATACAAAAACAAAAAAGTTACCATTTAAATTAAGTTACTAAAACTACACACAGAGTCACACCGCTGTGGGTTTAATACAAACTCATAAAGTTGCCGGTTTTAATCAGAACCGTCCAAAGTTTCTGCCCTGAAGTTGGACACCGAGTTTAAAAAAATCATCTGACACTCCAGCACTTTAGCCCCGCCCCTTGCACTGTGATTGGTCGGTAGTTTTCTGCCTCGTGCGGCACACATAGAGCGCTGATTGGACAATAACAATATACGTTTACTTCTATTTTTCAAAATTAAAGTCACTATACGTCCGCACGCATCACATTTTTATATTTATTTCTATTATATAATATATTTATATTTCATTTTTTTATGGTTATTTTTTATAATAAAATATTTTGTAAAAAAATATTTTTTTTTGCAAGTATTTTCTGAATACAAAACTATAACTTGTCAAAAAAAATAAATAAAGCTTAATTTTTCTAGCTTTTTTTTCTTTTCTGAATTATTCAACACATTAAAACAAATCGAAGGAGTCTGTTAACTATTAAATTTATATCAGTTTATTCATTTTAAGCATAATAAAAATATATAAACAATTATAACTAATATAAGATACTAATTAACCAACATCATTAAATATATAAAAATTGTATATAAGCTTTTAAATCTTATTTAATTTGAAATTTAATTTATTAAAAAAATAATGCCACTTTTTTTACTGTATTTTATCATATATCGTATAAAGATATTTTAATGACTTTATTTTTTTCAAGAAAAATACAAACCATACAATAATAATAATAATAATATTAATAATAATAATTATTATTATTATTATTATTTAGAAAAAATTACAACCAGTAACATCACAATAATAAAATATAATAAAAACTACCGGAAGTGAACTTTAATTTTATTTCACAAAGTAACTGTAAAAAGTGTGTGGGCGTGGCGACCAAAAAGCTACATTCTCATTGGTTCTTTCTTTATTATGTTTTCCGCTCATGCGCACCAGATCTTTTTAAAATAAAAGTCCAAGAAAAATACATGAAAATTCAAACATTATTCTCAAACCGTCGAGCAAAAAGTAAGATTATATTGAAAAATCTCGGACACAGAGTTTAAAAAGTATAAAATATTAGGAGATTAGTCTGTTGACTAATATTCAGCGAGCTTGTTTTTTTTATTTATTATTTAGGATTTAGGGATAATGTACAAAAATCAGACTCGACATATAAATATAAATCCAGTGATAGCGGAATCACCATGACAACAGCACCATCTGCTGGTCAAATCTGTGAACTGCATTTCTACTGAAATAAATCACAGTAGCGATGGAGATTCAGTGAGTCAGATCATTCGGCTCATCCCACTAATAAGAGTCGACTCTTTCGACTCCCAAAAGGCTCATTGTCTTTTCTTCATATATGCGAGTCGGCTCCTGAATCGTTCACTTAAAAGAGTCGAATTAAAGAGTCGACTCGCTCGCATCATTCCTGAAAAAGAAATGAGCTAAAATAGAAAATCACCTCAGTTAGCAGTTTTTGCTAGTTAAACTTGGCTAGCAGTTAAGCTTAGCACTAGCATTTGTTTGCTATTTTCACTAGTAAAACTAGCTGGCTAGTGACTAAGCTAAGTGCTAGCATTAGATTGCAATTTTTGCTATTAAAATTATTAAACTAAATGCTGATGTTAGTTTTATGTTTTTACTAGCTAAAGTTGGCTAGCAACAGAAGATTGTCACTAGCATTAGCTTGCAATTTTTGCTAGTGAAAGTTAGCTAGTGACTAAGCTTAGTGCTAGTCTTAGCTACTTTTGCTAGTTTAGCACTAGTGTTAGTCTGCTGTTTTCGCTAGTTAAAGTTTGCTAGCACTATCTTAGCACTAGTTTTAGTCAGCTATTTTTGCTAGTTATTGTGGGCTAGTGATTAACTAGCTATTTGCCAAGTTTAATGATCATGTTATTCATCCATTTTTGCTAGGTAACTTTAACTTAAAGTTATTTAGTGACGTAACTTTATTTAGCATTCATGCTAGTTGGCTAGTGAGTAAGCTTAGTGCTAACCTTAGTTAGCTACCTTTGCCAGATAGAGTTGGATAGCAATAAAGAACAGCACTAGTATTAGTCAGTTATGTGTGCATGTTTTCTGTCAGTCTATCAAATGTTGAAAATTAAATGAAACAAAACAAAACAAAAAAATAAACCCCTTAATAAACTCTTCACAAAGGCTAAGCAGCTAGCATGTGATTGTGAGTAGAGAAATGTCACAAGTGATCCTTGACGCGAATGAGGTGCTGCGCTTAAAAACGAATTAACATAGTGATGATAGAAATAAAAGATAATGAATTACAATGAAAGTAAAATAATTTTCTGATAATTGAATGAACGTTTCTTTTCCACTCAAGCTGAGACCCTGTGATAAAGTGCGATGAAGGTTTAAAGTAGGACAGCGCAAAGTGGGACAGAGATTCAGGGTTAAAAAAAGAAAAATAACAGAGCAACCATGTCGTGCATAAAGACGCTACAGAGATGAGATAAAAAATTAAAATGGCAAGATATAAAAAGGAGAACTGACTACAAGCTGCACTGAATTAAAGAAAGAATGGCACCACAAGGAAATGGACAGAAGGATGGAAAAATGAGTAGATACAGAGGAATAAACAAAGCAAAGAAAGAAGTGCGCTGCACAGATAGGAAGGAGCGAAGAATTAATCAGTGGAAGGAGGAAAGAATGAAAAGAACTCTAGAAGAATATCAGAAGCAAGTGGAGAAAGGACAGAATCCAACCCTCAGACTTTTGGCTAGAGCTTGGAACATCCCTAAATCTACGCTCCGGAGATGTGTGAAGGGACTCGTCAGAGGTTTTCATCATGCATCAGAGAAAAATCCTGTACTTTCTTCAGAAGCAGAGAAGGACCTTGCGGATCTTATCAACGTTCTTGCAGCGAGAGGCTTTCTGATGTCACGCACAGACGTACAAAACATCGCTTTTCAGTATGCAATGGCCAACGGTGTGAAAGGTTTCTCAGAGAAAAAACAAAAAGCAGGCTATTATTGGTTTGAAGGTTTTCTGAGAAGAAACCAACATCTGAGTATTTGTACCCTAGAAGCTGTTGTTGCTGAAGGTTCTTCTGGAATTTGTCCTGCACTGGGTTCTGAATGGTACAGTAATTATGAACAACTTCTCAGAGAACTTAGGATCATTGCTGTTCCATCACATATCTAGACTTTCAAGGTATTTGAATTAAAAGACATTTTTGGCCCTTTCTTAGGAAACCTGGATGTAGAAAGAGGAGAAACCACAACAGTCCTATCTGAATTTAATGCTGCTGGAACATGCACTCCTGTCATGGCTATCTTAAATGAGAAGTACACGTGTCCTGAATGGATTTGTAGGAGTCCAGACCAGGCAGTCATTAGAGTCTCTGAAAACGGATGGATCAGCTCACAGCTTCTTGTGGAATGGAGTGAAATATTCGCAGCTCAGTTACCAGAGGATGACTGCAGGCCACATGTCCTCCTGTTGGATGGCCATTACAGCCACATCTTCAACCTGAAGTTCCTTGAGCTCATGAACAATATCAGTGTACATCTAATAAGCTCTCCTCCTCACACTAGTTATGGTCTTCAGCCAGCAGATGAAACTTTGTTCAAGAGTCTGAAGCACCACTGGATGGAGCTGGGACGGGACTCAGCGAGAACATCAGGAGGAAAGAAGCTGCAAAAGCAGCTCTACTTCTCTTTGTTCTCATCAGCATGGGAGAAGACAGCCAGTGTAGGAAATGTTCAATCGGGTTTGATTGTTTTCATAATTCAGATATTGTGGTGATTTTAGATTTTCTTGGTAACTTCAGTAGATGAAGTTATAACAAAACCTTCAACTCTTCCACAGGTTTCAGAGCCACATGGCTGTTTCCAATTCCCAGTGATGTCCTCACTCCGTGTTTGACCACAAACACAGAGGGGCAGTCAGAAACATGTGAGATGGTTAAATGTGAGGAGACTGGGACTACACCACTACAGCACAAGGGATGGATATTGTAAAAGAGACCAGCTTTTTGACCACCAAGCCTGATGAGCACAAGGAGCATCCCTCAACTTTGAGGCAATGTCTGTAATTTTATGACCATCTTTACAAATAAATAGTATTTAATATAGCTGCAACATTGTGAAACCATGAGAGGTCAGTGATGACCAATCACTGTTTCTTTCAAACTAGTTGAAGTTGGGTGATGTTGCAGAGCTGATAAAAAGAGATTTCCATGAGTGACCTAATATTGGGTATAAATGAAAATGTTTTGTCAAACATTACACCAAGAATGCAGATACATGACAGGGATGTCATCTATCAACTGAAAATTGAGTTTTGGGGGCAACAAGTAAAATTTCATATTTGTCAGGGTTTAACGAAGTTGGAGTCCATCCATGATTTTAGATCATGAGTACATTGGCTTGGGAATATCCAGGGACTCACCAAGAAGAATCTTTGGTCAGGAACAGAGTAGTCTGGGCTGACCTTCTAAACCTTCTCACCACATCCACCACTGGGAAAAGTGGAAGCAAAATGAATGAATGAATACATTCTGTGAATGAAGTGGGAGAAAGAGCAGTGGTGGATGTAGAACTGAGATAAATGCGTGTGTCATCTTTCCGATAGTGATCTGGTCAGTAGGAATCAGATATACAGAGAAAGGGAGGGGACCAAGGATTGAAACTTGAGGGACACCATGTATAACAGTGGCAGTAAAGCATTTATGTTAACCAATGGTTATATAGTCATATCTATCTGAAAGGTAAGGTGCAAATTACACCTGAGCCAAGCCAGAAACAATGAAAAGCCGAAGAGTATAATGCCATGGTTAACTGTGACAGAAGCTCCACTGAGATCTAACAGAATAACCATATTGATGGCGCCAGCATGAGTAGATGGGAATAGATTATTAGTGACATTTTCATCATTGGTTTTCACTGAAGATGGGTCCAAAAGTCTGAGATCACTAGTGAAAATGCTTCTATTTTGCATTCTTTCTAGTTTAATACAAATGTTTTTATTATAAATTATATTATCAGCAATAACCTTTCTACTGAAAAGTAGGATCTTGTAAATATTTACACAAATATCAGAATTTCTTAGTGTTTGGTACATGCCCCTTTTTGCTTTAATGACAGTGCTGGCAAGGACTCCACATGTTTTCCCCAAGTTTCTGTAAAACCTGACTATCCATGTTAGATCAAATCCAGTGGAGTGTTGTCTGAAGATGTGAATGTAAGGGATAAGACTCAAGGATAAAGTTAACATGATCAATATCAGTAGTGACCTGCAAATAGTGCAGAATATGAATACTGAACTTTCAAGATAATTGAACATGTCCTATCTTTGTTCTAAAGATATTGAACAGAATCATGAATACTGAACATTCAAGATATTGAACATGCCCTGTCTTTGTTCTAAAACTCTGATAATTTGATTAATTCCAGGTTTAAATAAAAACAAAAACTCACCAGATTTTCAATGTGGTCTCAGAATTTTGGACCCCACTGAATGTCAGTTTTCTGACATTCTATATACATATATACATATAATCCAAAACACATTCATGAAAGAACATTTATTAATGCAGAGTCTGTCTGGAATATTTGGAGAGTTATAATTAATTTAATGCACTTCCTAAACCATGGGTAAAACAGAGCATAAATAACTGGATTAATGGTGGAATTAAGATAAAGCACTATAAAGACTTTCAGAAATGTTTCTGCCTGTAGTTCAATAACATCACCTAATAAACTGTAAATAAAATACGGAAGTAAACACAGCAGAAACACGGACACTAAAATGCCAAGGACTTTAGCTGCTTTTCTCTCAGATTTCATTGAGTGTGTGGTGATTTTCTGTGTTTTAGGCCGTGTGTGATTATTAAGCTCTCTGATAGCAGTGGCATGTTTCTTAGCAATAAAAAAAACTAAAGTATACAATATGATAATGACAGAACATGGAAATATAAATGTTACTACAAGATCAATTACAGACCAAACCTCATTCAGAAAAAGGTAACACTCTCCAGGACACATGACAGAACTTGTGAAGCTTCCATTGAAATAACAGAGTGATATGTTATACACCAGAGAAGCACACCAGCTGGAAATAACAACAGTGCTCGTAGTCCTCCTAGAGATTGTGTTTGTGTAAAGAAAGGGGTTTGAGAGAGCCAAATATCGATCCACAGCAATCAGAGCAATATTATAGATGGACAGGCTTGTGAGAATGTAAGCAATCATCAAAAAACTGATGCAGTACCCCTTATCAAAAATCCAGCAGGACTCATTGGCCCAGATTAACACCGGCGGCATCACTAAAGCACCAATGAAGAAATCCGACACAGCCAGAGAGAGGACGAGCATGTTGGTCGGTGTGTGAAGCTGCTTGAAGTGAAAAACAGAGATGATGACGAGCAGATTTCCACACATTGTTAGCAGAACCACTGCAGCTGCACATACATACAGTAAGATATAAACTGCAGGAGATACAGATCTCTCTGGACAGGAGAAATGCTCACAGAGATCAGATTGGTTAAACTCCGTCAGATTCATGAAGACATGCATTTTCAAAAAAAAGTCTGTGTTACATTATGGTAAAGTGAATTATAGGTCAGGCAGCTCAGATATTTTTATAGTTTAGAAACTAAGAACGCCCCCCAAATTTGATTGACAGCTTAATGAATATGATGTCATGCCTTGGGGAAACAAAAGACTACAGAAGGCATTAAGCACAGAAAAACACCTATTATTATGTGATTCTGCAATTTACAAGAAAGAAAATATTAAAAGAAACCAAGGAATCAAAAACACATGAAGGCTACAAAAACTGCTTGTGCTTAGAAATGTTGCAGTGTGGATAAAGGGAAAATGTGATAAATGCTGCAAATGCATAATAAATGATAATGTGCTGATGAATGTCTGATCTCAAACTGAATCAAAAACAGACTCAGAGTTTAATACACTGGTATTGTTCTCATGATAATCATGATAATTTAACTCCTCATATAATTGTGCCAAGGCAGCACATAAGATTACAGCAAGGTATACAGAGTTATGCCAAGGCATCTAGGGTTACTCCAAGGTATCTAGAGTTACACCAAGGCATTTAGAATTACAGCAAGGCATCTATTGTTATACCAAAACAACTAGGGCCACACCAAGACATTTAGAATTACAGCAAAGCATCTAGGGTTATGCCAAGACATTTACAGTTACTCCAAGGCATCTAGGGTTATGCCAAGGCACTGATGGTTACTCCAAGGCATCTAGGGTTATGCCAACTAGGGTTATGCCAAGGCATTTAGAGTTACAGCAAGGCATTTCATATTACGCCAAGGCATTTAGTTACACATCTACTATTATCACGAGGCTCTAGGTTTACACCAAGGCATGTAAGGTTATTCAATTCAATTCAATTTTATTTGTATAAGTGCTTTTAACAATGGACATTGTCACAAAGCAGCTTTACAGAAATAAATGGATTCACAAAAAAATATATATTATGACTAGGCACATAGGGTTACACCGAGGCCTCAAGGGTGATGCAAAAGCATCTAGTGTTATGGCAGTGTCCTTAATTAAAGCTTTTGGTCTTACAGAAAAGCTGTCAAGCTCCAGGGTTAAATAACCGACAGTACCTTGTAGCACAGCCACATAACGGGCACAATTTATATGCTTACCTATATGCCAATTAATGTGATAAGGTGTATTAATGGTAATTAATGTTATTGTTTTCTCCTGGTGCTGTATTTAAGCCTAATGACCCAATGACTGGCTAAATCTTTTCTACTCTCGCGAGAGTTTATGACATGATCAAGGATGTACTTCCCGCTTTCGGTTGATTTTTGCCATAAAAGGAGCCAGTAAACTGCACCTAAGAAGCATTTTTTCTTCCCCTTTTTGCAAGCCTCCTTTTTTCCTGCAAGTGATCCTTTTTTCCTGTGGGGTTTGTGTTTTGGATGTTCTACCCACTGAGGAGTTATTAAGAACTGAGTGTGCTCAGGGATTACTGTCCAGGGAGGCTCCAGGTGCTGCATCAGACCATACAAGCTGGAGTACTGCCACCAGAGGGGACTTTGCGAAGCCAATGAGAGTGCTCCGGTATTCCTTTTTTCTTGTATATATTACACCTGGGGACTTTGAAGGACTCTCCACCCACACCCACACACGCACAACACAGATTATTTTGTATGTTGATTTATTATGTTGTGCACCTCCATACTTGTGTAATACAAGGTAACTGTTTGAAACTAAACTCCTCTTGCTTCTGGGTACATTTTGATACACTATTTAGAGAGATAATAAATCCCCACTTCTGTGTAAACTCAGTGGCGGTCCTGCCGAGCGTTACTTAGTATACATCAGTATTGTTTTGTCAGAATTTTTCTCCCATTTCCTTAATAAAACTTCCAGTACTAATGAAAAAGAGCTAATCTGGACAATCAAGTGAGACTAATTATCTGGTGCAGATCTGTTTAATTAGGTCTGGAAATGAATTCCGTCAGAACTTAGATCTCCAGGATCAGGGTTGGAGACGACCAATTTAGGTAAATCTATGAATTCGAGTAAAAAGTGTTTAAATATTTTAGTCTGGTCTTACGCACCACTAGTAGACCAGTATTGCTGGACCTAAGAGTCTGAGCAGGGGAGTAATGCTGCCCAGGCGAGGCCATGTACTATTTTTTTATGTGAGAAGGAGTTTGTATTTGATTCTTGATCATGAGCAGTTGATTTATGATCATGAATACAGTTGGCTCAGGTATGTCTAGGGATCCACCAGGAGGGACTGGAATCTGTGGCCAGGGATAGAGAAGTTCAGGCTGACCTTCTAATCCTTCTCACCACAACCACCACCAGGAAAAGAAGGAAAAGGAATGCATGACTGGATTAATCCATTCAGTTAATGATGTGGGAGGAAGAGCTGTGCTGGGCATCGTACTGAGATAAAGTGTCATCTGCATAACAGTGGAAACTAAAATGTGAAAAGAATGCACAATGATTAGAAAGTGATTATAGTGATTATACGAACTGCAGTGCCTCCAGTATGTAATTTTGTACACACATTACAGTGAAAAAACGTATGGAAGTGAGGGAAATTCTTAACTTGTAGAGCTCCAGCAACAAATCAGTGAGTTAAATGAGAATAAAGCAGACGTATGGAAAAGTAACATGCAAAAAAAGACATGTTGTGTACATAATATACTGTATAAAATAAATAAGTAGTAAAACTGTTATTAATAAACAAATTTATAATACTTTTATTTAAATGTTTTTTATAAAGAAAAAAATGGGGGGGGGGTCTGTGGGAGGGAGTTGAGGGGTGAAGCGACACAACGTGCAGCAGAGTATATAGTAGATATAAACACAAAGATATGTATAAATATATAGATATAAACATATAATAGACGTGTAAATTAAAGATTCATATCTTGCCATTGTTGTGTTGATATTTGAGTATGTTAATACGTATGTCACTATTCTTGCATAAATAAAGCAGATTGTTTAATGTGTTTAATGTTGTAATGTGTATTACAACATGTTATTAAAATGCCTAAACAATTTGCTTGTAAATAACTTTTTTTTAAAAAAATGAATGAGGACTTTTCCACACTGGCTGACTGTTAGATGTGTTTGGAAGACATTGTATTTTTTTTCTAGGTAGTTAACTGATTGTTCTGTTTTTATAATCTAAGAAAAAGATGTGATCATCCTGTTTCAACACATTCATGAAAGAACATTGATTAATGCAGAGTCTGTTTGGAATATTTGCAGAGTTATAATTAATTTAATGCACCTCCTAAACCACGGGTAAAACAGAGCATAAATAACCGGATTAATGGTGGAATTAAGATAAACCACAATTGCAAGTTTCTGAATTGTTTCTGCCTGTAGCTCAATAACATCACCTAACAAACTGTAAATAAAAAACGGAAGCAAACACATCAGAAACACAGACACTAAAATGCCAAGGACTTTAGCTGCTTTTCTCTCAGATTTCACTGAGTGTGAGGTGATTTTCTGAGTTTTAGGCCGTGTGTGATTATTAAGCTCTCTGATAGCAGTGGCATGTTTCTTAGCAATCACAAAAACTAGAGTATACAATGTGATTATGACAGAACATGGAAATATAAATGTTACTACAAGATCAATTGCAAATAAAACATCATTCATAAAAGGATAACATTCTCCAGGACACGTTAAGAAACTCATGAAGCTTACATTGAAATAATAAAATGCTATGTTATACACTAGGCACACACACCAGTTAGAAGAAACCACAGTGCACATAGTCCACTTAGAGATTGTGTTTGTGTAGAGAAATGGGTTTGAGAGAGCCAAATACCGATCCACAGCGATCAGAGCGACATTATAGATGGATATGCTTGTTAGAAAATAAGAGGTAATCAAAAAACAGATGCAATAAACCGTATCAAAGATCCAGCAGGACTCGATCGTCCAGATTAACATGGGCGGCATCACTAAAGCACCCACGAGAAAATCCGACACAGCCAGAGAGAGCACGAGCATGTTGGTCGGTGTGTGAAGCTGCTTGAAGTGAAAAACAGAGATGATGACAAGCAGATTTCCACACACTGTTAGCAGAACCACTGCAGCTGCACATACATACAGTAAGATATAAACTGCAGGAGATACAGATCTCTCTGGACAGGAGAAATGCTCACAGAGATCAGATTGGTTAAACTCCGTCAGGTTCATGAAGACATGCATTTTCAAAAAAAGTCTGTGTTACATTATGGTAAAGTAAATTATAGGTGAGGCAGCTCAGATATTTTTATAGTTTAGAAACTAAGAACGCCCCCCAAGTTTGACTGACAGCTTAATGAATATGATGTCATGGCTTGGGGAAACAAAAGACTACAGAAGGCATTAAGCACAGAAAAACAACTATTATTATTTGATTCTTCAATTTACAAGAGAGAAAATATTAATAGAAACCAAAGAATCAAAAACACATGAAGGCTACAAAAACTGCTTGTGCTTAGAAATGTTGCAGTGTGGATAAAGGGAAAATGTGATAAATGTTGTAAATGCAGTTTTACAAGGCAGCATATGAGATTACAGCAAGGCATACAGAGTTATCCCAAGGCTTCAAGAGTTACGTCACGGCATCTAGTGTTACAACAAGGCACCGAGTGTTATGCCAAGGCACTGAAGATTACTTCAAGGCATCTAGGGTTACTCCAAGGTATGTAGAGTTACACCAAGGCATTTAGAGTTACACCAAGGCATCTATTGTTATACCAAGGCATCTAGGGCCACACCAAGACATTTAGAATTGCAGCAAAGCATCTTGGGTTATGCCAAGGCATATACAGTTACTCCAAGGCATCTAGGGTTACACCAAGACATTTAAAGTTACAGCAAGGCATCTAGGGTTATGCCAAGGCATTTAGACTTACAGCAAGGCATCTAGTGTTATGCCAAGGCATTGAAGGTTACTCCAAGGCATCTAGGGTTATCCCAAGGCATTGAAGATTACTCCAAGGCATTTAGGGTGTGACGTCAGCTTTCGACTCGCAAAGAGCATCAGGTGCTCCTCTCCCTCAAAGACTTGTGACAGGACGGCGCCGAGTCCCGTCTTGGAGGCGTCGGTCTGGACGATGAAGGGGAGGTTGAAGTTGGGGTTCCTCAATATAGGCGAGCTCATCAGCACCTTCTTCAATTCGACGATTGCCTGTTTTGCTTCCTGACTCCACTGCACCCGGTCCGGTACGCCCTTCCTAGTGAGGTCAGAGAGGGGGGAGGCAATCGAGGAAAAATTGGACACAAATCATCTGTAGTAACCCGCCAACCCTAGGAAGGCCCGTATCTGTTTTTTGGTGGTTGGTCTCGGATACTCACGTACTGCCTCAATTTTCTTTTCCTGTGGCACGAGCAGGCCCCGGCCGATGCGGTACCCCAGGCACTGAGCCTCTGTTAGCCCCAGGTGACATTTCTTTTGGTTGGCGGTCAGCCCGGGCTTCCGGAGCTCTTCCAGGACGGCCCTCCAGTGGTGGATGTGGTCGGACCAGGTGGAGGAATGTATCACCACATTGTCTAGGTATGCAGCTGCGTCTATGTGACTATGTCCATCAGACATTGGAAGGTTGCAGAACCCGGTACTGCCAGTGGCTTCCGGAGGTGGTGAAGGCGATTTTTGGCTTAGCCTCCGGACTTAGGGTCCCCTGCCAGTATCCTTTGGTCAGATCCAGAGTGGAGATGAACCACGCTCTCCCCAGTCGCTCCACCACGTCCTCCACCCTCGGGAGGGGATACCCATTGAATTTTGAGACCTGGTTCGGCTTCCAGAAGTCATTGCATAGCCGGATGCTCCCGTCGGGTTTGGGTACCACCACGATAGGGCTGGACCAGGGGCTAGTGGACTCCTCGATTATGCCGTCTCGGAGCATCCGGCTTACTTCCTCCTCGATTGCCTTATGGCGGGCTTCTGGGCCGCGGTAGGGCCGCTGTCGGACCACGACTCCCGGAGGAGCGTTTTGATGTCGACCTCTGTGAGCTCCTGTGACTGGGCTGGCGTGAGCTACTCACCTCGGTGGACCAAGGCACGCTCCGACGGATCTGTGTGAAGCTGAGCGAATGCAGACACAACAGGGGCAGGATCAGTCCACTTTTTGAGCAGGTTAAGATGGTATGTCTGCATGCTTATCTGCTTGTTGCAGGTGGTAATTGACGGGACCCACCCTCTCGAGGACTGTGTATGGGCCCTGCCACTGGGCCAGGAACTTGCAGGAGGCGTCGGGTATGAGGAGCAGGACCTTGTCTCCGGGTCTGAATTCCCGGGGCCGCATCGGCTGGTCTTAGGCCTTCTTTTGCTCACGCTGTGCCGCCTCTAAGTAATCTTTCACGATAGGCATGACTCGCTCTATGCACTCCTGCATCTCTTGTACGTAGTCGATGAGAGAGCGGAATGGGGAGGGCTGTTCTTCCCACGCCTCCCGGCTCAAATGGCGTGAAGAGGACGTAGGGGAACAGGAGGTCCCAGTTCCTGCCCTCCTCGTCTACCACCTGCTGGAGCATCTTCTTCAGCGTCTGGTTGAATCGCTCTACCAGGTCGTCGGTCTGTGGGTGGTAGACGGATGTTCACAGGTGGGTTACCTGCAACAACTGACACAGATCTGTCATTAGTTTTGACATAAAAGGCGTACCTTGGTCGGTCACGATGTCCTTTGCGATCCCTACGCGGCTCAAGAGGAGAAGGAGCTCATGGGCGATGTTATGGGAGGTGGCCTTCCGAAGGGGGACTGCCTCGGGGTACCTGGTGGCATAATCTACGATGACTAGGATGTATTCGTGTCCCCGGGCAGACTTCAGCAGCGGCCCTAATAGGTCCATGCCGATGCGTTCAAAGGGGACACCTATGATGGGGAGGGGGATGAGCGGAGTGGGAGCAGGCTTATAGGCGCTTGTTCGCTGGCATTGGGGGCACTGTTGGCAGAAGGCCCTGACTTCTGTGTCCATTCCGGGCCACGTGAACCGGTCTTTCAGCTTTTCCAGTGTATTTCAGGCTCCCAGGTGGCCCCCCAGTGGGTGCGCGTGGGCCAGATGTATAAGGGACTGGGTCTGGCCTTGGGGCACCACCAATACCTCACGTGGCTCTCCCCGGCGCTCGGTTCTTTGGTACAAGAGCCCCCGTCGAACTAGGAAGTGGGTAGCAGGTAATCGTTCGTCCGGGTGCTGGAGAACATCTTCAATAACCTGCTCTTGGTTCCAACATTTTTTTAGCCGGGGGTCCTCTTTTTGCTCCCGTCTGAAATTCCCCTCGCGAGTGACCTGGGTAGACACAACAGAGACTGGGTTAGAGAGAAATGTTGGCTCACCTGCGGAGGTCGCTCCAGTGTCGCCTTCTCCCTGGGCCAGACAGGCCCGCCGGATCCTCGGCCGCAGTGTCCTGGCCTTTTTCCTCCGCGTAGCCCGCGACGCCCTGGCTGCAGAGAATCCCGGCCAGTCTCGGTCCAGTAGCAGCGGCACAGGGAACTCAGGGATAAAGCTGACCAGCAAGGGGCACTCGGTGTCCCGGTAGCTGACTTTCGTCTGGGCTGCGGGGACCTCCTGGATGTCTCCGTGCACGCGGGTTACTTGGAAGGAGCCCTTAGGCTTGGATACAGGGAGGATGGAGGGGCGTCTAGCATGGCTGAAACAGGATGGCCGTTGACCTTTACATTGATGGTGGGCATGCTTGGCGGGGCCATCGAGTGGAGGGCGCAGCCGGCTAGGCAGGGTCCCGGGGCGGTGGGATCTGGCTCAGTCGGCATGGACTTGTCTTGGGGCGTCCCATAGGTGGGGTGGTTGGTCCTCTGTCTCCCCTCCCCGGGGTTGGTCGGGTCGGGGCCCCGTACCAGTGGCGGTCAGGGTGGTTCTCGCCGTTCACTCCTGCTGAAATCTAGTGTCGCCACCGCTCGCTCCAGGGCTTCAATCATCTCTCGGGGGTCATCGCCCCTCTCAGCCCGACAGCCTTTTGCTCTTCGGGCGGCTGAGCCCTCAGGAACCGGTCCATGGCCACCCACTTGGTAAAGTCGGTGACCGTCAGGAGTTCTGGTTGTAGCCACCACTTAGTCATCCTCAGTATTTTGTGCATCTGGCATCGAGGGGTGGCTCTGAGTTGTAGGTCCACCAATGGAGCTCTGCTGCGCTGGTTGGGGAGAGGCCGCAGCGCAGGAGAATCTCCCTTTTGGTGGCGGCATAATCATCAGCTTCCCTGATGGGTAGGGAGTGATACGCCAGCTGGGCCTCGCCCGTGAAGAGTGGGGCGAGGGCGTGGGCCCAATCCTCCCGGGGCCAGTTCTCCCACAGCGCAACCCGCTCAAATGTCAGGAGGAACGCCTCCACATACTCATTGGCCGACATCTTGGTGTGGAGGCGCTGGGCTTCTCGGCAGGGGTCGAGGAGGGGGACAGCCGCAGCCGTGCGAGCTCTTGGGCAGTGGCCTGGAGGCCCCGGGCCAACTTGGAGGAACTGCTGGAAGTAGGCGTCCATGCTGCCTTCTGGGTGCTGTGATGCCCGTATCCTCCACCACTGTGACGGGCGAGACCTTATACACAGCACATAAACACCCAGAGAGCAAGGTTAGGTGGTGAAACAAACATGCTCTTTATTTACAGTGCAGCAAAGGGGAAGTGGTGAGTCTCTTGTGTGTGAGGGAAGTGAGGAGTGAAGGCGTGTGGGGACGGTGTCGGCGGCTCCGTGAGCAGCACGGCAAGCCCTCGGCAGCGGTGCTCTTTGGAGTAAGCTGGGAGGCAGTGGCGGCTTCACAGGGGATCAGGAGCTGACCGGCGGCAGACCAGGGGTGTCTTCCTCGCTGACGTTGCCTTCTAGAGGGAAACAAACAGAGAGACACGTTAGCAGCATTACCACTGTTACCCAACACTCTGGAGCTGCCACTGGCTCCTTTTATAATCCCCCGACTCCTTCACGAGGGTAGATTGGTGCCGCTGCCGGGATTGGCTGCCAGACGTGCTGAGTTTCGTTTCCCCGCCTCGCAGCCACGCATGCTCTGACTGTCCAAAACATCGGGGGTGCTGAAGTGGCGCTGTGCTTTCAGCACCCGGCTGGCAGTCACGTGAGGAGCGTCACGAGTTTTTGGTGCGCGGGCTGCCTGCCCGCCAACTAGGGTTATGCCAACTAGGGTTATCCCAAGGCATTTAGAGTTACAGAAAGGCATTTAATATTATGCCAAGGCATTTAGTTACACATCTACTATTACGACGAGGCTCTAGGGTTACACCAAGGCGTGTAAGGTTATGACTAGGCACATAGGGTTACACCGAGGCCTCAAGGGTGATGCAAAAGCATCTAGTGTTATGGCAGTGTCCTTAATTATAGCTTTTGGTCTTAGAGAAAAACTGTCAAGCTCCAGGGTTAAATAACCGACAGTACCTTGTAGCACAGCCACATAACGGGCACAATTTATATGCTTACCTATATGCCAATTAATGTGATAAGGTGTATTAATGGTAATTAAAGTTATTGTTTTCTCCTGGTGCTGTATTTAAGCCTAAAGACCCAATGACTGGCTAGATGTTTTCTACTCTTGCGAGAGTTTAAGCAAGACTTCCCGTCACATGATCAGGGACGTACTTCCCGCTTCCAGTTGACTTTTGCCATAAAAGGAGCCAGTAAACTGCACCTAAGAAGCATTTTTCTTCCCCTTTTTGCAAGCCTCATGAGTGATACTTTTTTCCTGTGGGCTTTGTGTTTTGGATGTTCTACCCACCAAGGAGTTATCAAGAACTTAGTGTGCTCAGGGATTACTGTCCAGGGAGGCTCCACGCGCCGCATCGGACCATACAAGCTGGAGTACTGCCACCAGAGGGGACTTTGCGAAGCCAATGAGAGTGCTCCGGTATTCCTTTTTTCTTGTATATAAACAAGAAAAATATATATAACCTGGGAACTTATATATAATCTCGGAACTTTGAAGGACTCTCCACCCACCCACACCCACACACGCACAACACAGATTATTTTGTATGTTGATTTATTATGTTGTGCACCTCCATACTTGTGTAATATAAGGTAACTGTTTGAAACTAAACTCCTCTTGCTTCTGGGTACATTTTGATACACTATTTAGAGAGATAATAAATCCCCACTTCTGTGTAAACTCAGTGGCGGTCCTGCCGAGCGTTACTTAGTATACATCAGTATTGTTTTGTCAGAATTTTTCTCCCATTTCCTTAATAAAACTTCCAGTACTAATGAAAAAGAGCTAATCTGGACAATCAAGTAAGACTAATTATCTGGTGCAGATCTGTTTAATTAGGTCTGGAAATGAATTCCGTCAGAACTTAGATCTCCAGGATCAGGGTTGGAGACGACCAATTTAGGTAAATCTATGAATTCGAGTAAAAAGTGTTTAAATATTTTAGTCTGGTCTTACGCACCACTAGTAGACCAGTATTGCTGGACCTAAGAGTCTGAGCAGGGGAGTAATGCTGCCCAGGCGAGGCCATGTACTATTTTTTTATGTGAGAAGGAGTTTGTATTTGATTCTTGATCATGAGCAGTTGATTTATGATCATGAATACAGTTGGCTCAGGTATGTCTAGGGATCCACCAGGAGGGACTGGAATCTGTGGCCAGGGATAGAGAAGTTCAGGCTGACCTTCTAATCCTTCTCACCACAACCACCACCAGGAAAAGAAGGAAAAGGAATGCATGACTGGATTAATCCATTCAGTTAATGATGTGGGAGGAAGAGCTGTGCTGGGCATCGTACTGAGATAAAGTGTCATCTGCATAACAGTGGAAACTAAAATGTGAAAAGAATGCACAATAATTGTCAGTGCACAGACTGAAATATAAATGATTATACGAACTGCAGTGCCTCCAATATGTCATTTTGTACACACATTACAGTGAAAAAACGTATGGAAGTGAGGGAAATTCTTAACTTGTAGAGCTCGAGCAACAAATCAGTGAGTTAAATGAGAATAAAGCAGACGTATGGAAAAGTAACATGCAAAAAAAGACATGTTGTGTACATAATATACTGTATGAAATAAATAAATAGTAAAACTATATTGAACTGCACAACTATGATATAAGAATTCAGCTATAATGTAGTGATATATGAGTAAACCGTAATTTAAATATATGCATATTGGGGTGGCCGAGATGTATTATATCACAAACTGCTAGCAAAATAGTAGTGTCTCATTTTAAAAACTGTTATAAATAATAATAAATTTGTTTATTATTAATAAACAAATTCATAATAAAAAAAATGGGGGGGGATGGGTTCTGTGGGAGGGAGTTGCGGGGTGAAGCGACACAACGTGCAGCAGAGTATATAGTAGATACAAACACATAGATATGTATAAATATATAGATATAAACATATAATAGATGTGTAAATTAAAGATTCATATCTTGCATCATTGTTGTGTTGATATTTGAGTATGTTAATACGTATGTCACTATTCTTGCATAAATAAAGCAGATTGTTTAATGTGTTTAATCATCCTGTCTCATGAGTACAAAACACATTCATGAAAGAACATTGATTAATGCAGAGTCTGTTTGGAATATTTGCAGAGTTATAATTAATTTAATGCACCTCCTAAACCACGGGTAAAACAGAGCATAAATAACCGGATTAATGGTGGAATTAAGACAAACCACAACTGTAAGTTTCTGAATTGTTTCTGCCTGTAGCTCAATAACATCACCTAACAAACTGTAAATAACATATGGAAGTAAACACATCAGAAACACAGACACTAAAATGCCAAGGACTTTAGCTGCTTTTCTCTCAGATTTCATCGAGTGTGAGGTGATTTTCTGAGTTTTAGGCCGTGTGTGATTATTAAGCTCTCTGATAGCAGTGGCATGTTTCTTAGCAATCACAAAAACTAAAGTATACAATATGATAATGACAGAACATGGAAATATAAATGTTACTACAAGATCAAATGCAAATAAAACATCATTCATAAAAGGATAACATTCTCCAGGACACTTCAAAAAACTCATGAAGCTTACATTGAAATAATAACATGCGATGTTATACACTAGGCACACACACCAGTTAGAAGAAACGACAATGCACATAGTCCACTTAGAGATTGTGTTTGTGTAGAGAAACGGGTTCGAGAGAGCCAAATACCGATCCACAGCGATCAGAGCGACATTATAGATGGATATGTTTGCTAGAAAATAAGAGGTAATCAAAAAACAGATGCAATAAACCGTATCAAATATCCAGCAGGACTCGATCGTCCAGATTAACATTGGCGGCATCACTAAAGCACCCACGAGGAAATCCGACACAGCCAGAGAGAGCACGAGCATGTTGGTCGGTGTGTGAAGCTGCTTGAAGTGAAAAACAGAGATGATGACAAGCAGATTTCCACACACTGTTAGCAGAACCACTGCAGCTGCACATACATACAGTAAGATATAAACTGCAGGAGATACAGATCTCTCTGGACAGGAGAAATGCTCACAGAGATCAGATTGGTTAAAGTCCGTCAGGTTCATGAAGACATGTATTTATTTTTTTAAAAAAAAAAAGTCTATGTTACATTATGGTGAAGTGAATTATAGGTCAGGCAGCTCAGATATTTTTATAGTTTAGAAACTAAGAACGCCCCCCAAGTTTGACTGACGGCTTAATGAATATGATGTCATGGCTTGGGGAAACAAAAGACTACAGAAGGCATTAAGCACAGAAAAACACCTATTATTATGTGATTCTGCAATTTACAAGAAAGAAAACATTAAAGGAAACCAAAGAATCAAAAACACATGAAGGCTACAAAAACTGCTTGTGCTAAGAAATGTTGCAGTGTGGATAAAGGGAAAATGTGATAAATGCTGTAAATGCAGTTTTGCAATAAATGATAATGTGCTGATATATGTCTGATCTCAAACTGAATCAAAAACAGACTCAGAGTTTAATACACTGGTATTGTTCTCATGATAATCATGATAATTTAACTCCTCATATAATTGCGCCAAGGCAGCACATAAGATTACAGCAAGGTATACAGAGTTATCCCAAGGCTTCAAGAGTTACGTCACGGCATCTAGTGTTACAACAAGGCACCTAGTGTTATGCCAAAGCAACCAGAGCCACACGAAGGCATTTAGAGTTACATCAAGGCATCTAGTGTTATGCCAAAGCAACTAGAGCCACACCAAGGCATTTAGAGTTACATCAAGGCATCTAGTGTTATGCCAAAGCAACTAGAGCCACACCAAGGCATTTAGAGTTACAGCAAGGCATTTAATTACACATCTACTATTACGACGAGGCTTCTAGGGTTACACCAAGGCATGTAAGGTTCTTCCCATAGAGAAGTTCAGGCTGACCTTCTAATCCTTCTCACCACAACCACCACCAGGAAAAGAAGGAAACGGAATGCATGACTGGATTAATCCATTCAGTTAATGATGTGGGAGGAAGAGCTGTGCTGGGCATCGTACTGAGATAAAGTGTCATCTGCATAACAGTGGAAACTAAAATGTGAAAAGAATGCACAATAATTGTCAGTGCACAGACTGAAATATAAATGATTATACGAACTGCAGTGCCTCCAATATGTCATTTTGTACACACATTACAGTGAAAAAACGTATGGAAGTGAGGGAAATTCTTAACTTGTAGAGCTCCAACAACAAATCAGTGAGTTAAATGAGAATAAAGCAGACGTATGGAAAAGTAACATGCAAAAAAAGACATGTTGTGTACATAATATACTGTATGAAATAAATAAATAGTAAAACTATATCGAACTGCACAACTATAATATAAGAATTCAGCTATAATGTAGTGATATATGAGTAAACCGTAATTTAAATATATGCATATTGGGGTGGCCGAGATGTATTATATCACAAACTGCTAGCAAAATGGTATTGTCTCATTTTAAAAACTGTTATAAATAATAATAAATTTGTTTATTATTAATAAACAAATTGATAATAAAAAAAAGGGGGGGGGTTCTGTGGGAGGGAGTTGAGGGGTGAAGCTACATGACGTGCAGCAGAGCATATAGTAGATACAAACACAAAGATATGTATAAATATATAGATATAAACATATAATAGATGTGTAAATTAAAGATTCATATCTTGCCATTGTTGTGTTGATATTTGAGTATGTTAATACGTATGTCACTATTCTTGCATACATAAGGCAGATTGTTTAATGTGTTTAATCATCCTGTCTCATGAGTACAAAACACATTCATGAAAGAACATTGATTAATGCAGAGTCTGTTTGGAATATTTGCAGAGTTATAATTAATTTAATGCACCTCCTAAACCACGGGTAAAACAGAGCATAAATAACCGGATTAATGGTGGAATTAAGACAAACCACAACTGTAAGTTTCTGAATTGTTTCTGCCTGTAGCTCAATAACATCACCTAACAAACTGTAAATAACATATGGAAGTAAACACATCAGAAACACAGACACTAAAATGCCAAGGACTTTAGCTGCTTTTCTCTCAGATTTCATCGAGTGTGAGGTGATTTTCTGAGTTTTAGGCCGTGTGTGATTATTAAGCTCTCTGATAGCAGTGGCATGTTTCTTAGCAATCACAAAAACTAAAGTATACAATATGATAATGACAGAACATGGAAATATAAATGTTACTACAAGATCAAATGCAAATAAAACATCATTCATAAAAGGATAACATTCTCCAGGACACTTCAAAAAACTCATGAAGCTTACATTGAAATAATAACATGCGATGTTATACACTAGGCACACACACCAGTTAGAAGAAACGACAATGCACATAGTCCACTTAGAGATTGTGTTTGTGTAGAGAAACGGGTTCGAGAGAGCCAAATACCGATCCACAGCGATCAGAGCGACATTATAGATGGATATGTTTGCTAGAAAATAAGAGGTAATCAAAAAACAGATGCAATAAACCGTATCAAAGATCCAGCAGGACTCGATCGTCCAGATTAACATTGGCGGCATCACTAAAGCACCCACGAGGAAATCCGACACAGCCAGAGAGAGCACGAGCATGTTGGTCGGTGTGTGAAGCTGCTTGAAGTGAAAAACAGAGATGATGACAAGCAGATTTCCACACATTGTTAGCAGAACCACTGCAGCTGCACATACAAACAGTAAGATATAAACTGCAGGAGATACAGATCTCTCTGGACAGGAGAAATCCTCACAGAGATCAGATTGGTTAAAGTCCGTCAGGTTCATGAAGACATGTATTTATTTTTTTTTAAAAAAAAAGTCTATGTTACATTATGGTAAAGTGAATTATAGGTCAGGCAGCTCAGATATTTTTATAGTTTAGAAACTAAGAACGCCCCCCAAGTTTGACTGACGGCTTAATGAATATGATGTCATGCCTTGGGGAAACAAAAGACTACAGAAGGCATTAAGCACAGAAAAACACCTATTATTATGTGATTCTGCAATTTACAAGAGAGAAAACATTAAAAGAAACGAAGGAATCAAAAACACATGAAGGCTACAAAAACTGCTTGTGCTTAGAAATGTTGCAGTGTGGATAAAGGGAAAATGTGATAAATGTTGTAAATGCAGTTTTGCAATAAATGATAATGTGCTGATATATGTCTGATCTCAAACTGAATCAAAAACAGACTCAGAGTTTAATACACTGGTATTGTTCTCATGATAATCATGATAAATTAACTCCTCATATAATTGCGCCAAGGCAGCATATAAGATTACAGCAAGGCATACAGAGTTATCCCAAGGCTTCAAGAGTTACGTCACGGCATCTAGTGTTACAACAAGGCACCTAGTGTTATGCCAAAGCAACCAGAGCCACACGAAGGCATTTAGAGTTACATCAAGGCATCTAGTGTTATGCCAAAGCAACTAGAGCCACACCAAGGCATTTAGAGTTACAGCAAGGCATTTAATTACACATCTACTATTACGACGAGGCTTCTAGGGTTACACCAAGGCATGTAAGGTTCTTCCCATAGAGAAGTTCAGGCTGACCTTCTAATCCTTCTCACCACAACCACCACCAGGAAAAGAAGGAAAAGGAATGCATGACTGGATTAATCCATTCAGTTAATGATGTGGGAGGAAGAGCTGTGCTGGGCATCGTACTGAGATAAAGTGTCATCTGCATAACAGTGGAAACTAAAATGTGAAAAGAATGCACAATAATTGTCAGTGCACAGACTGAAATATAAATGATTATACGAACTGCAGTGCCTCCAATATGTCATTTTGTACACACATTACTGTGAAAAAACGTATGGAAGTGAGGGAAATTCTTAACTTGTAGAGCTCGAGCAACAAATCAGTGAGTTAAATGAGAATAAAGCAGACGTATGGAAAAGTAACATGCAAAAAAAGACATGTTGTGTACATAATATACTGTATGAAATAAATAAATAGTAAAACTGAATATTGAACTGCACAACTATGATATAAGAATTCAGCTATAATGTAGTGATATATGAGTAAACCGTAATTTAAATATATGCATATTGGGGTGGCCGAGATGTATTATATCACAAACTGCTAGCAAAATAGTATTGTCTCATTTTAAAAACTGTTATAAATAATAATAAATTTGTTTATTATTAATAAACAAATTGATAATAAAAAAGGGGGGGGGGGTTCTGTGGGAGGGAGTTGAGGGGTGAAGCTACATGACGTGCAGCAGAGCATATAGTAGATACAAACACAAAGATATGTATAAATATATAGATATAAACATATAATAGATGTGTAAATTAAAGATTCATATCTTGCCATTGTTGTGTTGATATTTGAGTATGTTAATACGTATGTCACTATTCTTGCATACATAAGGCAGATTGTTTAATGTGTTTAATCATCCTGTCTCATGAGTACAAAACACATTCATGAAAGAACATTGATTAATGCAGAGTCTGTTTGGAATATTTGCAGAGTTATAATTAATTTAATGCACCTCCTAAACCACGGGTAAAACAGAGCATAAATAACCGGATTAATGGTGGAATTAAGATAAAGCACAACTGTAAGTTTCTGAATTGTTTCTGCCTGTAGCTCAATAACATCACCTAACAAACTGTAAATAAAAAACGGAAGTAAACACATCAGAAACACAGACACTAAAATGCCGAGGACTTTAGCTGCTTTTCTCTCAGATTTCATCGAGTGTGAGGTGATTTTCTGAGTTTTAGGCCGTGTGTGATTATTAAGCTCTCTGATAGCAGTGGCATGTTTCTTAGCAATCACAAAAACTAGAGTATACGATGTGATAATGACAGAACATGGAAATATAAATGTTACTACAAGATCAATTGCAAATAAAATATCATTCATAAAAAGATAACATTCTCCAGGACACATTAAAAAACTTGTGAAGCTTACATTGAAATAATAATATGCTGTGTTATACACTAGGCACACACACCAGTTAGAAGAAACCACAGTGCACATAGTCCACTTAGAGATTGTGTTTGTGTAGAGAAACGGGTTCGAGAGAGCCAAATACCGATCCACAGCGATCAGAGCGACATTATAGATGGATATGCTTGTTAGAAAATAAGAGGTAATCAAAAAGCAGATGCAATAAACCGCATCAAAGATCCAGCAGGACTCGATCGTCCAGATTAACATTGGCGGCATCACTAAAGCACCCACGAGGAAATCCGACACAGCCAGAGAGAGCACGAGCATGTTGGTCGGCGTGTGAAGCTGCTTGAAGTGAAAAACAGAGATGATGACGAGCAGATTTCCACACACTGTTAGCAGAACCACGGCAGCTGAACACACATACAGTAAGATATAAACTGCAGGAGATACAGATCTCTCTGGACAGGAGAAATCCACACAGCGAGAAGACTGGTTAAACCCCGTCAGGTTCATGAAGACATGCATTTTTAAAAAAGTCTATGTTACATTATGATCAAATGAATTATAGGTCAGGCAGCTCAGATATTTTTATAGTTTAGAAACTAAGAACGCCCCCCAAGTTTGACTGACAGCTTAATGAATATGATGTCATGGCTTGGGGAAACAAAAGACTACAGAAGGCATTAAGCACAGAAAAACACCTATTATTATGTGATTCTGCAATTTACAAGAGAGAAAACATTAAAAGAAACGAAGGAATCAAAAACACATGAAGGCTACAAAAACTGCTTGTGCTTAGAAATGTTGCAGTGTGGATAAAGGGAAAATGCGATAAATGTTGTAAATGCAGTTTTGCTATAAATGATAATGTGCTGATATATGTCTGATCTCAAACTGAATCAAAAACAGACTCAGAGTTTAATACACTGGTATTGTTCTCATGATAATCATGATAATTTAACTCCACATATAATTGCGCCAAGGCAGCCATGGTTATGCCAGGGCATTGAAGGTTACTCCAAGGCATTTAGAGTTACACTAATATATTTAAAGTTACAGCAAGGTATCTAGGGTTATGCCAAAGCACTGAAGATTAATCCAAAGCATCTAGGGTTATGCCAAGGCATTTAGAGCTAGAGCAAGGCATCTAGTGTTTTGCCAAGGCATTGAAGATTACTCAAAGGCATCTAGTCTTTTGCCAAGGCATTGAAGGTTACTCCAAGGCATCTAGGGTTATGCTAAGGCATTTAGAGTTACATATCTACTATTATGACAAGGCATCTAGGGTTACACCAAGGCATGTAAGGTTATGACTAGGCACATAGGGTTACACCAAGGCCTCAAGGGTTTTTTCTTCCCCTTTTTTCAATCCTCATGAGTGATCCTTTTTTCCTTTGGGCTTTGTGTTTTGGATGTTCTACCCACTGAGGATTTATCAAGTACTGAGCGTGCTCAGGGTTTACTGTCCAGGGAGGCTCCACTGCATCGGACCATACAAGCTGGAGTATTGCCACGTGAGGGGACTTTGCTATGCCAATGAGAGTGCTCTGGTATTCCTTTTTTCTTGTATATATTACATCTTGTATATACCGATCAGCCATAACATTATTACCACCTGCCTAATATTGTGCGGGTCCCCCTTTTGCTGCCAAAACAGCCCTGACCCGTCGAGGCATGGACTCCACTGGATCCCTGCTGTGGTATCTGGCGCAAAGACGGTAACAGCAGATCCTTTAAGTCCTGTAAGTTGCGAGGTGGGGCCTCCATGGATCCGACTTGATGGCCAGCACACCCACAGATGTTCAATTGGATTGAGATCTGGGGAATTTGGAGGCCATGTCAACACCTTGAACTCTTTCTCATGTTCCTCGAACCATTCCTGAACAATTTTATCGCATTATCCTGCCGAAAGAGGTTCAATTCAATTCAATTCAATTTTATTTGTATAGCGCTTTTAACAATGGACATTGTCACAAAGCAGCTTTACAGAAATAAATGGATTCACAAAAATATATTGTAAATATTTAAATTTATCACTGTGAATTTATCCCTAATGAGCAAGCCAGTGGCGACGGTGGCAAGGAAAAACTCCCCGAGATGATATGAGGAAGAAACCTTGAGAGGAACCAGGCTCAAAAGGGAACCCATCCTCATCTGGGTGCAACGGATAGTGCAATTATAAATAAATCCCTTCTATTGTGTACTATATGGACAAATAGTGCAATTGTGCAACCAATAAATTCATCACAGTATTTGCAAGAGGTCCGGCTGGTTAAAATCTATCCACTGTCCACTGATGGAGTCCTGAGTACGAAGCTGCTCGTGGCAACTGCAGCCCCAAAGCCACTACAGCAATCGCAGTCCCAAGCCATTACAGTACAGCTCCCCATATGTGATCCCCAAGCCATCTCCACAGCCCCCAGGTGGCACCATCCCCAGCAATCCAAACAGTTCTTCAGGCAGTCCATATGGGGCCACCCCCAGCAGCAGCAAGCGAACTCAACCGATGAGAACTCCAACCAGAAGTAGGGCATCAGGATGGGTCAGGCAGCGAGGAGGAGCAGAAGGGGTCAGGATCACTGGCATCACTGGCATCTCAGAAGTAGCATGTGTAGCTCGACAGAGAGTGAGGAAGAGAGAGAGATGGAGAGAAAGGAAGAGATTGTTAGGTGAGCTTTTGTCCTCTAATGGTTAAGCACGATGTACTTTGCATGCAGAGTGCAAGCAGGGACTCCGGCAAGACTAGCTATGACAGCATAACTGAAAGGGAGAGCCAGAAGCTAACACAGACATGAGGGCACCCTGGGACATAAGGCAGCCAGCCACTCCACCGTCGACAAACCTGAGTGAACGTGTGAGAGTGGGGGGGCGACAGCATCCAAACATCCCATTTCACCACAACACTCTATGCCTGTGAAACCCTCCAGACCTGCCCCTGTACCTAAGAAAACTATTCACAAAAGGCTTGACTAAACAAATATGTTTTCAGCCTAGACTTAAACACTGAGACTGTGTCTGAGCCCCGAACACTAAGTGGAAGGCTGTTCCATAACTGTGGGGCTTTGTATGAGAAAGCTCTACCCCCAGCTGTAGCCCGCATTATTCGAGGTACCAACAAATAGCCTGCATCTTTTGATCTGAGTAGGCGTGACGGATCATAAAAGACCAAAAGTTCGCTCAGGTACTGTGGCGCGAGACCATTTAGTGCTTTATAGGTCAATAGTAGTATTTTATAATCAATACGAAATTTGATTGGGAGCCAATGCAGTGTGGATAAGATAGGGGTGATGTGGTCATATCTTCTGGTTCTAGTAAGGACTCTCGCTGCTGCATTCTGGACTAACTGGAGCTTGTTTATGCATCTACTGGAACATCCAGACAGTAAGGCATTACAATAATCCAACCTAGAGGTAACAAAAGCATGAACTAATTTTTCTGCATCGTGTAGTGACAATATATTTCTTATTTTAGCAATATTTCTGAGATGAAAGAAAGCAATCCTAGTTATATTATCTACATGAGCTTCAAAAGAAAGACTAGAGTCGATAATCACACCAAGGTCTTTTACTGCTGCACATGATGAAACAGAAAGTTATTATGTAATCAGAAAGCTTACTTCTAGCTGCATGTGGTCCTAGTACAAGTACTTCTGTCTTGTCAGAATTAAGTAAGAGAAAGTTAATAAGCATCCAGTTTCTAATGTCTTTTACACATTCCTCAACTTTATTAAGCTGGTGTCTGTCATCTGGCTTTGCTGAAACATACAACTGTGTGTCATCAGCGTAACAGTGGAAGCTAATACCATGCTTACGAATAATTTTGCCCAGAGGTAGCATATATAAAGAAAAGAGCAGTGGGCCTAAAACAGAGCCTTGCGGAACACCAAACTTTACCTTAGCATGAGAAGAGAAGTCACCATTTACGTTTACAAACTGATAACGATCAGTCAAATAAGACCTGAGCCAGGAAAGGGCTGTTCCCTTAATGCCTACTACATTTTCTAGTCTATTGAGGAGAATAGCATGATCAATGGTATCAAAAGCTGCACTAAGGTCAAGCAGCACCAGCAAGGAGACACAACCCTGATCAGAGGCCAGTAGTAAGTCATTTACAACTTTTACCAGTGCTGTCTCTGTGCTATGATGAGGCCTAAATCCTGACTGATACATTTCATGAATGTTATTCCTATGTAAGTATGAGCATAGCTGCTGTGCTACAACCTTTTCAAGGACCTTGGAAATAAAGGGGAGGTTTGATATTGGCCTGTAGTTGGACAGTTGACAGGGATTGAGGTCAGGTTTTTTAATCAGGGGCTTGATAACTGCTAATTTAAAAGATTTAGGTACATAGCCAATGCTAAGGGAAGAATTGATTATCTTTAAAAGAGGTTTGATTGTTTCAGGAATTATCTGTTTGAGGAAACAAGTAGGTAAAGGATCTAGCATACAGGTTGATGATTTTGATGATGAAATTAGTGAAATTAGTTCAGTCTCTTCAAGGGGACTAAAGCGTTGTAGTTGTTTATCTAATATTATCATATTATCATCTACAGGGTTAGTTATAGAACTGTCCGGTTTTAAATTAATAGTCTGAATTTCTAGCCTGATATTTTCAATTTTACCATTGAAAAAATTCATGAAGTCATCGCTGCTATATAATGATTGTGTGCGTGTTTCTATTGTGGTCTTATTCCTAGTTAATTTTGCTACAGTATTAAATAAGAATCTAGGATTATTTCTGTTATCTTCAATTAGGGTGGAGAGATACATTGATCTAGCAGCACTAAGAGCTTTCTTATAGCTCAATAGGCTCTCCTTCCATGCTATTTGAAATACTACCAAGTTAGTTTGACGCCATTTACGTTCTAGTTTTCGAGTGGTCTGTTTTAAAGTTCGTGTGTGATCGCTATACCAGGGTGCTAGCTTTTTCTCCCTAATTATTTTTCTTTTAAGTGGAGCTACCTTATCTAGTGAGTTGCAGAACGTTGATTCTAAACATTCAGTTGCCTGGTCAAGTTCTTCGGGATCAGACGGTGATCCAATCATGGTTGATAAATCTGGGAGATTACTGATAAAACTCTGTGCAGTTGTTGACGTGAACGTACGTTTGACACGGTGACGTGGCAAGGTGCATATACTATGATTAATACACATTTTAAATGAGATGAGGTAATGATCTGAGATAGCTTCAGACTGTGGACATGAGACTATATTTTCTATATTTAATCCGAATGTTAGTATTAAATCAAGAGTGTGACCACCACTATGGGTGGGTCCTATTACATTCTGATTAACCCCTACAGAATCTAGAATGGACACAACTGCTGTTCTCAGAGGGTCATCTGGATTATCAAAATGAATATTAAAGTCTCCAACAATTAATGCCTTGTCTAAAGAAACAACCAGGTTAGAGATGAAATCCGCAAATTCACACAGGAATTCAGAATATGGCCCTGGGGGTCTGTAAATAATAATTACTGGAATCACCTGGGTAGACTTATTTTTAGTGGCTACGTATGTTATGTTAGAATAAAGAACTTCAAATGCGTTGAATTTATGACTAGGTTTTTGTGTGACGGCTAGATTATCATTATAAATGACTGCGACGCCTCCTCCTTTGCCAGTTAGACGGGGCTGATGTATGTAACTGTACCCGGGAGGACTAGCTTCATTTAATGCTACAAACTCGTTTGGTTTAATCCACGTTTCTGTTAAACACAGTACATCAAACTCCTGATCAGTAATGGTTTCATTAACAATAAGCGCTTTAGACGTAAGAGATCTAATATTCAACAGTCCTAGCTTCAGATCAACGGTGCTGGCTATGCATTCGGTATGGTTTAATTTTATGTTAATTAGATTACTAAAACAAACTGTCTGAGTATGTCTATAATTTTGTTTAGCTCGGGGAACAGACACAGTCTCAATACGGTGGAACCTAAGTGACGACTCAGTGCAGCTAGCAGACGGTCGGTTTAGCCTGCTTGTCTGCTCCCTGGCCTTGGCCCTGGATTGTCACCGATTAACTAGGCCTGTTCTGAGACTATGTGCTATGCTGCAAGAAATGAGAGCAGCACCTTCCCGAGTGGGATGGACACCGTCCCGCCCTAACAGGCCAGCCTTGCCCTCAAAGTTAGTCCAATTATCTATAAAGCCCACATTGTTTTCGGAGCACCACCTGGACATCCAGCAGTTCAGCGACCATAACCTGCTGTAAGCTACATCGCCATGCCGCATTGGGATGGGGCCAGAGCATACTACAGCATCGGACATCGCCTTCGCTAATTTACACACCTCTACCAAGTTAATCTTAGTAACCTCAGACTGATGAAGGCGTATATCATTAGCTCCTACATGAATAACTATCTTTGAGAACCTGTGCTTGCCTAAGACCCTAAGATTACCTGCTATGTCCGGCGCCCTGGCTCCCGGTATACACCTAACTAAAGCTGCTGGTGCCCCTAAAGGCCTAGCTAATTTCACGTGCCGCAAGATAGAGTCACCTATAACCAGAGCTCTTTCAGGTTTCTCAGCGGGTGCTTCACTGAGGAGAGCAAACCTGTTGGACACGTGAAGCGGAGAGGAGTGGTGCTCCTGTGGGCGAGCCTTAGCGTTAGCTTTGGCTTTGCGATTATGCCGCCGAGTCGTCACCCATTCGCCCCGCTGTGAGGGCTCTAATGCCGGAGTTGGGGGATTACTAACTCCGCCTAAGGCATCCAGACTTTCCCCTACAGAAACTACGCTGCTCTCACTCTCACTAACCCTCTCTAGAGACTGGATGCGCACCTCTAATGCAGCAATCTTCTCCGTCAGAGAGCTAACTAACATGCATTTATCACAAATAAAGTTAATACTAACGACGGAGGAAGAGTGACTAAACATCCTGCACTCAACACACTGAACAAGCTGAATGTTAGACATGTTGTTTAACGCACCTTAGTCGAAGATTTGTTGATATTATTGTAGACGGCGTGGATCCGGTGTGAATGGCCTCCGCTCGCTGTCTTGACAAAATACAAAAGCGCACTTCGAGAGAAAAAAAAAAATGAAAATACGGTAGAAGAGAACGTGAAAAATACAACAGATGAAAACGATAGCGCGATATTATTGATTTAAAAAAAGAAAGAAACAGTATAGTTAAGAAAGAGGTCACTTCTGTTAGGGAATACCGTTGCGATGAAGGGGTGTAACTGGTCTGCAACAATGTTTAGGTAGGTGGTATGTGTCAAAATAGCATCCACATGAATGCCAGGACCCAAAGTTTCCCAGCAGAACATTGCCGAGAACATCACACTGAACATGCACTGTGTGTTCTGACACCTTTCTATCATAGCCAGCTTTAACTTTTCAGCAATTTATGCTACAATGGCTCTTCTGTGGGATCAGACCAGAAGGACATGTGAGCCTTGGGCTCCCATGACCTTCTCGCTATTTCACCGGTTGTCCCTCCTTGGACCACTTTTGGTAGGTACTAACCACTGGATACCGGGAACACCCCACAAGACCTGCCGTTTTAAAGATGCTCTGACCCAGTCATCTAGCCATCACAATTTGGGCATTGTCAAAGTCTCTCTAATCCTTACGCTTGCCCATTTTTCCTGATAATCGATATTATTCACTTCACCTGTCAGTGGTCATGATGTTATGACTGATTGGTGTATATTACATAATCCAGATGACTCTCTAAAAACAGCAGGTGTGTCCATTCTAGATTCAATAGGGGTTAATCAGAATGTAATAGGACCCACCCATAGTGGTGGTCACACTCTTGATTTAATACTAACATTCGGATTAAATATAGAAAATATAGTCTCATTTTCACAGTCTGAAGCTATCTCAGATCATTACCTCATCTCATTTAAAATTAGTCTCAATCATAATATATGCCCCTTGCCACGTCACCGTGTCAAACGTACGTTCACGTCAACAACTGCACAGAGTTTTATCAGTAATCTCCCAGATTTATCAACCATGATGGGATCACCGTCTGATCCCAAAGAGCTTGACCCCTGGTCAAGAGCTTGACCCCTGGTCAACTGAATGCTTAGAATCAACGTTCTGCAACTCGCTAGATAAAGTAGCTCCATTTAAAAGAAAAATAATTAGGGAGAAAAAGCTAGCACCCTGGTATAGTGATCACACACGAACTAACGTGGCTAACGCGGCTAATCCAGCCACTCCGGCTCACTCTGCTTCCGCGTTGGCTTCCTCTGCACCGTAATCATTGTACGTTGCCAGTCCCGTGGTCTATCCAGCGCCCTATTCTGTCTCAGCGGAGGATAGCAATGGATTTTTACTACAGTGCTCACTCTCCATTGAGATGCAGCCCCGATGATTTCCTATGGAAAGAGCCAAGGTCGTCTTCAACCTCTCATGTCTCGCGGGGCGTGCTCTGCAGTGGGGTGAGTCTTTATATAGACAAGATAGTCCTGCTGTACAATCTCTTCCTATGTTTTTAGAACATTTCCATGAAGTATTAGGCAGACCAACTGGTGACTCGTCAGTGAGTGAGCAGCTGTACCAATTGCAGCAGGGTGAGAGCTCAGTCCAGGATTATGCAATCTGGTTCCGCACTCTAGCCGCCTCCAGTGGATGGAACGAGCAATCACTCATCACCACATTCCGACTGGGTTTAGCACCATCCCTTCGTCTCCAGCTCGCAGCCTACGATTACACCATTGGATTGGAGTGGTTTATACAGCTGGCCATCCGTGTCGCCGCTAGAGTGCGGACCTATCAGGAGGCTCCACCCAGTCACAATCCTCCCCAGTCAGAACCAGCACGATCTCCCGAACCCACCACCGAAGCCATGCAGGTCGACCGGATGCGTCTGACGCGTGTCAAGAGACAACGCTGGCTCTCCCAGGGTCTATGTCTCTACTGTGGTCAACCTGGACATGGCATTCAACTTTGTCCAGTACGCCCACCAAGACAAAATGTAAGTGTTTCGTTCTCCTCTCCCATTCAATCCCAGCCGTTAACCACCCAAGTTCAGCTCACTACCACCTCCCATTCTATTACAGTTCTCACCCTACTCGACTCTGGGTCTGCCGGCAACTTCATTTCCGCAGACCTCTGCCACCGGCTGGACCTCATCTGGCAACCCCAAGACATCACCTACCAAATCCAAGCCATCACCGGGTGTGCCTTGAAGCACGGGGAAGTTCTGTACCGGGTGGGACCCATGAACATGAAGGTGGAGGTTCTGCACGAAGAAACCATCGGCTTCCTGGTGCTCGAGAGATCCACCACGGAGATCGTGCTGGGACGGCCGTGGCTCGTACAACACAACCCTGTTATCTCCTGGGCAACTGGGGAAATCCTGCGCTGGGGGGAAGAGTGTCTCACCAAATGTCTCCTACAACGACCAACCCCTGTTAAGTCACTCCACGTAGGCGCCACCTCCGTCGAAAGCCCTGGCAAAAAACAGGAACTGCAGGTACCCCAGGATTATCTCCACTTCATTCAGGGATGTGTTTTGCCCTAAAGGAGCGGCCCAACTACCACCACATCGACCATGGGACTGTGCCATAGATCTCCTGCCGTGTGAGCCTGTACCATATGGGAAAATTTACTCTCTCTCTGTCCCCGAACAAGAGGCCATGGAAAACTATATACAGGAGGCCCTGGAACAGGGCTACATTAGGCGCTCCACTTCCCCTGCTGATTCCAACTTCTTCGTTCAAAAGAAAGATGGAGGGTTACAGCCGTGCATCGACTATCGAGCTCTAAACCAGATTACCGTGAAGTTCAGGTACCCGCTTCCACCCCGCCGCATTGGAGCAACTGCGGGGTGCTCGCTTCTTCACCAAACTCGACCTCCGTAGTGCCTATAACCTGATCTGGATCCGTCAGGGGGACGAGTGGAAGACGGCCTTCATCACCCCAAACGGCCACTACGACTACCTAGTAATGCCGTATGGCCTGGTCAGTGCGCCCTCTATCTTTCAAAACTATATGAATGACAGCTCCAACAGCATCACCTCTACCTAAAAGCCGAAAAATGTGAGTTCCATCGTCCCTCAATCCAATTCCTTAGTTACATTATTAATGCTCAGGGTGTTCAAATCAAAAATTCAAGCCAATTTGGACTGGCCTGTCCCCACCTCCGTAAAAGAACTCCAACGATTTCTAGGATTTTTGAATTTTTATTGGCGCTTTATAAAAAAATTACAGCAGGGTCACTGCTCCCCTCACAAACCTGCTTAAGGGAAAACCCCGAACCTTGACCTGGTCTGCAGCTGCTACGGACGCAATGAAAGCCCTTCAACTGGCTTTCACACCAGCCCCGGTGTTACGTCATCCTGACCTGAACAAGCCTTTCGTGGTAGAGGTCGACACTTCCACATCCAGAGTAGGGGCCGTGCTGTCCCAGCAGCAGGGGAAACCTCCACAGCTTCACCCATACGCCTTCTTTTCAAAGAGACTCTCCCCTGCCGAACAAAACTACGACATTGGCAACAGAGAGTTACTGGCCATCAAACTCGCCCTCGAGGAGTGGAGACATTGGCTGGAAGGAGCGTGTTTCCCTTTCCTGGTTTACACTGACCATAGGAATCTGGAGTATCTAAGGGAAGCCAAAAGACTAAATCCAAGGCAGGCCAGGCCCATTATCCCTTCAAGTCTAGTAGTTTGTCCCATCCAGTGGAACCCAGCGGGGGCGCCTTCCCAGACAGCATCGGAGCCCATGCCTTAGGGATGTCCAGAAAAACGTACGTATGTACCCACTCCCAACCGTAACTCTCTGTTGCATTCCATCCACACTTCATTAGGTACAGTTCACCGGGCCATGGCACGCACCCTCTCGCTGCTACGGGAACAATATTGGTGGCTGGGAATGTCCACCGATGTGCGGAGGTATGTGCAAGGTTGTCCAGAATGCGCCATGGCGACAACTCCACACCGTCTTCCTGTGGGTAAGCTCTGCCCATTGCCTGTGCCTAAATGTCCTTGGTCTCATCTAGGAATAGACTTTGTTTCAGAATTGCCAGAGTCCGACGGTTACACCTGCATCCTGGTGGCAGTAGATAGGTTCTCCAAGGCATGTCGACGTCCCGTTGAAAGGTCTACCCACAGCCTGGGAAACAGCAGAGGTACTCTTCCATCAGGTATTTCGCAATTTTGGTATACCAGAGGATATCGCGTCCAATAGGGGACCTCAATTTATATCCCATGTGTGGAGAGCCTTCTTCCGTCTACTAGGAGTCTCAGTCAGTCTCAGCTCAGGGTATCACCCACAGAGCAATGGGCAGACCGAGCGGAAGATCCAGAAAATCAGCCGCTACCTCCGCACCGTCTGCCATCGCCATCAGGAGGACTGGAGTAATTTCCTTGTATGGGCTGAGTATGCCCAGAACTCCCTCAAACAGTCAACCACCAACCTTACTCCATTTCAATGCATTCTAGGCTTTCAACCACCTTTATATCGAATACCTAGTAGACTGGGAGGGCTATGGCCCCGAGGAGCGGTCATGGGTTCCTCGACATGACATCTTGGACCCTTCGCTAGTCGCTGACTTTCACGCAGCTCATCCTGCATGTCCCGCTCCCTAGGCGTGGGGGCCCTCCGCTCTCAGGAGCGAGCCGTGGAGAGGGGGGTTCTGTCACAGCCACGCCAGACCAAAACACAAATCGTCACACTCCCTCGCCGGAATTCTAATCACACACACAAAGCCAACTACTACTATTCCTCCCGACGATCCCTCACGCTTCCTACTCTGCCCCCATTTCGTCCGTTTCTCCAGCCAGTCATCACCATCTGGTAACTTCCTTCCTCTCATCTCTTTCTCCATTTGTTTATTAATAAAGCACCATTGTTCAATCTACCATCTCTGTGTCTCGAGTCCTACCTGCAGTGTGACACCACCCTACTCGAAGATAAAAATAATCCTAGATTCTTATTTAATACTGCAGCAAAATTAACTAGGAATAAGACCACCATAGAAACACGCACACAATCATTATGTAGCAGCTATGACTTCATGAATTTTTTCAATGGTAAAATCAAAAATATCAGGCAAAAAAATTCAGACTATTAATTTAAAACCGGACAGTTTTATAACTAACCCTGTAGATAATAATATAATAATATCAGACCCCTGTCAGCTGTCTAACTATAGACCAATATCAAATCTCCCCTTTATCTCCAAGATCCTAGAAAAGGTTGTAGCACAGCAGCTATGCTCATACTTACATAGGAATAACATTCATGAAATGTATCAGTCAGGATTTAGGCCTCATCATAGCACAGAGACAGCGCTGGTTAAAGTGGTGAATGACCTACTACTGGCCTCTGATCAGGGTTGTGTCTCCTTGCTTGTGCTGCTTGACCTTAGTGCAGCTTTTGATGCCAATGATCATGCTATTCTCCTCGATAGACCAGAAAATGTAGTAGGCATTAAGGGAACGGCCCTCTCCTGGCTCAGCTCTTATTTGACTGATCATTATCATTTTGTAGATGTAAACTGTGACTTCTCTTCACATACTAAGGTAAAGTTTGGTGTCCCACAAGGCTCTGTTTTAGGCCCACTGGTCTTTGGTTTATGTATGCTACCTCTGGGCAAAATTATTTGTAAACATCGTATTAGCTGCCACTGTTACGCTGATGACACACAGTTGTATGTTTCAGCAAAGCCAGACGACAGACACCAGCTTAATAAAGTTGAGGAATGTGTAAAAGACATTAGACACTGGATGCTTATTAACTTTCTCTTACTTAATTCTGACAAGACAGAAGTACTTGTACTAGGACCACATGCAGCTAAAAGTAAGCTTTCTGATTACATAATAACTCTGGATGGCCTTTCTGTTTCATCATGTGCAGCAGTAAAAGACGTTGGTGTGATTATCGACTCTAGTCTTTCATTTGAAGCTCATGTAGATTATATCACTAGGATCGCTTTCTTTCATCTCAGAAATATTGCTAAAATAATAAATATATTGTCACTACACGATGCAGAAAAATTAGTTCATGCTTTTGTTACCTCTAGGTTGGATTATTGTAATGGCTTACTGTCTGGATGTTCCAGTAGAAGCATAAACAAGCTCCAGTTAGTCCAGAATGCAGCAATGAGAGTCTTTACTAGAACCAGAAGATATGACCACATCACCCCTATCTTATCCACACTGCATTGGCTCCCAATCAAATTTCGCATTGATTATAAAATACTACTATTGACCTATAAAGCACTAAATGGTCTCACACCACAGTACCACCACACCTACTTAGATCAAAAGGTGCAGTCTATTTCTTGGTACCTCGAAAGGTGAGGGCTACAGCAGGGGGTAGAGCTTTCTCTTCCAAAAAAACCCAACGTTACAGAACAGCCTTCCACTTAATTATTCATATGTTCGGGGCTCAGACACAGTCTCAGTGTTTAAGTCTAACCCGAAAACATATTTGTTTAGTCAAGCCTTTTGTGAATAGTTTTTTCTTAGGTACAGGGGCAGGTCTGGAGGGTCCACAGGAATAGAGTGTTGTGGTGAACTGGGATGTTTGGATGCTGTCGCCCCCCACTCTGATGCTTTCACTAAGGTTTGTTGGCGGTGGAGTGGCTGGCTGCCTTATGTCCCAGGGTGCCCTCATGTCTGTGTTACCTCCCTTTTAGTTATGCTGTCATAGTTGGTCTTGCCAGAGTCCCTGCTTGCTCTCTGCACACAAAGTACATTGTCTTTAACCATTAGAGGACAAAAGCTTACCTAACAATCTCTCCCTCTCTCTCCATCTCTCTCTCTCTCCATCTCTCTCACTCTCACTCTCTGTTGAGCTACACATGCTACTTCTGAGATGCCACTGATCCTGACCCCTTCTGCTCCCTGGATCTGCCTGACCCATCCTGATGCCCTACTTCTGGTTGGAGTTCTCATCGGTTGAGTTTGCTCGCTGCTGCTGGGGGTGGCCCCATATGGATGGGCTGAAGAACCGTTTGGATTGCTGGGGATGGTGCCACCTGGGGGCTGTGGAGATGGCTTGGGGATCACATATGGGGAGCTGTACTGTAATGGCTTGTGACTGCGATTGCTGTGGTGGCTTTGGGGCTGCAGTTGCCATGAGCACCTTCGTACTGAGGACTCCATCAGTGGACAGTGGATAGATTTTAACCAACTGGACTTCTTGCGAAAACTGTAATGAATTTACTGGTTGCACATTTGCACTATTTGTCCATATAGAACACAATAATAGAAGGGATTTATTTATAATTGCACTATCCATTGCACCCAGATGAGGATGGGTTCTCTTTTGTGCCTGGTTCCTCTCAAGGTTTCTTCCTCATATTGTCTCAGGGAGTTTTTCCTTGCCACCGTCACCTCTGGCTTGCTCATTAGGGATAAATTCACATATTTACAATATATTATTGAATCCAATATTTCTGTAAAGCTGCTTTGTGACAATGTCCATTGTTAAAAGTGCTATACAAATAAAAATGAATTGAATTGAGAAGTAGGAGTTTGTATTTGATTCTTGATCATGAGCAGTTGATTTATGATCATGAATACAGTTGGCTCAGGTATGTCTAGGGATCCACCAGGAGGGACTGGAATCTGTGGCCGGGGATAGAGAAGTTCAGGCTGACCTTCTAATCCTTCTCACCACAACCACCACCAGGAAAAGAAGGAAAAGGAATGCATGACTGGATTAATCCATTCAGTTAATGATGTGGGAGGAAGAGCTGTGCTGGGCATCGTACTGAGATAAAGTGTCATCTGCATAACAGTGGAAACTAAAATGTGAAAAGAATGCACAATAATTGTCAGTGCACAGACTGAAATATAAATGATTACATGAACTGCAGTGCCTCCAATATGTAATTTTGTACACACATTACAGTGAAAAAACGTATGGAAGTGAGGGAAATTCTTAACTTGTAGAGCTCGAGCAACAAATCAGTGAGTTAAATAAGAATAAAGCAGACGTATGGAAAAGTAACATGCAAAAAAAGACATGTTGTGTACATAATATACTGTATAAAATAAATAAATAGTAAAACTGAACATTGAACTGCACAACTATAAGAATTCAATAAGAATAAACACATAGATATGTATAAATATATAGATGTAAACATATAATAGATGTGTAAATTATAGCTTCATATCTTGCATCATTCTGTTGACATTTGAGTATGTTAATACAAATGTCAATATTCTTGCATACATATGGCACGTTGTTTAACGTTATTAAAATGCCTAAACAATTTGCTTGTAAATAACTTTTTTTTAAAATATGAATGAGGTCTGTTTGGAAGACATTGTATTTTTTTTCTAGGTAGTTAACTGATTCTTCTGTTTTAATAATCTAAGAAAAAAGATGTGATCATCCTGTTTCATGAGAACAAAACACATTCATGAAAGAACATTGATTAATGCAGAGTCTGTTTGGAATATTCGCAGAGTTATAATTAATTTAATGCACCTCCTAAACCACGGGTAAAACAGAGCATAAATAACCGGATTAATGGTGGAATTAAGATAAACCACAATTGCAAGTTTCTGAAATGTTTCTGCCTGTAGCTCAATAATATCACCTAGCAAACTGTAAATAAAAAAAGGAAGCAAACACATCAGAAACACAGACACTAAAATGCCAAGGACTTTAGCTGCTTTTCTCTCAGATTTCATCGAGTGTGAGGTGATTTTCTGTGTTTTAGGCCGTGTGTGATTGTTAAGCTCTCTGATAGCAGTGGCATGTTTCTTAGCAATCACAAAAACTAAAGTATACAATATGATAATGACAGAACATGGAAATATAAATGTTACTACAAGGTCAACTGCAAATAAAACATCACTCATAAAGAGATAACATTCTCCAAGACACATTAAAAAATTCGTGAAGCTTCCACTGAAATAATAAAATGCTGTGTTATACACTAGGCACACACACCAGTTAGAAGAAACCACAGTGCACATAGTCCACTTAGAGATTGCGTTTGTGTAGAGAAATGGGTTTGAGAGAGCCAAATACCGATCCACCGCGATCAGACCGACATTATAGATGGATATGCTTGTTAGAATATAAGAGGTAATCAAAAAACAGATGCAATAAACCGCATCAAAGATCCAGCAGGACTCGATCGTCCAGATTAACATGGGCGGCATCACCAAAGCACCCACGAGGAAATCCGACACAGCCAGAGAGAGCACGAGCATGTTGGTCGGTGTGTAAAGCTGCTTGAAGTGAACAACCGAGATGATGACAAGCAGATTTCCACACACTGTTAGCAGAACCACAGCAGCTGCACATACATACAGTAAGATATAAACTGCAGGAGATACAGATCTCTCTGGACAGGAGAAATCCACACAGAGATTAGATTGGTTAAACCTCGTCAGATTCATGAAGACGTGCATTTTTTAAAAAGTCTATGTTACATTATGGTGAAGTGAATTGTAGGTGAGGCAGCTCAGATATTTTTATAGTTTAGAAACTAAGAACGCCCCCCAAGTTTGACTGACAGCTTAATGAATATGATGTCATGGCTTGGGGAAACAAAAGACTACAGAAGGCATTAAGCACAGAAAAACACCTATTATTATGTGATTCTGCAATTTACAAGAGAGAAAACATTAAAAGAAACGAAGGAATCAAAAACACATGAAGGCTACAAAAACTGCTTGTGCTTAGAAATGTGTAAGTATGTGTGGTGCCAGTGGGGGGGAGGAAGAGGAAAAACTCAAATGTAGATGAGGTAGTTCTATTACCAAACTAACCTCTGATTAGAATCAATATAATTAAAAGATGAAAAACAACCTTTAATTTCCGACTACGCCACTTGGGCACCGCCCAAGAAAATAAACTGAGCCCAACCAGGCTCGCACAGGTTCGCTTGTCACACAGGGTCAGAAACAGAGGGTTCCCATATAAAAATCTTTTATTTTAATTGAAGAATTACAATGTTAAAAAGCAACACTATGTTCATTCATTCATTCACAACGCGCCCAAACATCTAAGGTTGCATCTCTTAACAATGACGGTTAGACAAGGACAGGCTCTGGTTCTCAAACGGAACAATCCACATTCCGTAATTAATTCACACACCCAGTGCACTCACACAGCCACCTCCCAAGGAGCACGACACCCGTGAAAGAAACACGGCACCAAGAAAGAGCCTCGATTCCTGCCAACACAAGAGATACAAGTTAAAATAAAATAAATCAGAAAACCAAACAGTTCCAGAAAAGAAAGACAGAAGTTTAAACAGAATATAACTATAATTAATAAATAATAATTAACCAATCTTAATAAAAATAACAAAAGAAAAGAAAACAAAATAATGTAGAACAGTCAACACTAGTACTGGAAATTAGGGCATATTAAAAAGAACATTAAGACTCAGCTACTGGTTATTAAGGTTTTACACAGACAGAACGAGTTCACTTTTTAAAACCAACGTGCCAATTCACGTTTATTTATCAAGCACGTTAAACTTGGAGATCATACTCTATCCGCGGGCCAATAAGGTAGCAAAACATGCACTAAAGCAGCATGTCAGCTGGAAGGTAATGCACTCCCATGCGAAACATTCTTAAAGAACGCTCAAAAACACTGGTGTAGAACCCGCATGGGGAACACGCATGGAGAATGCGGATGTAGAACGTAGAATGTAGAACGTAGAATGTAGAACGCAGAACGTAGAACGCGGAGCACCCAGGCATGGGCCTTTGCGCCCCCGTTGTGCACTTCCGGGATGGACACTAAAGGACAGACAGCAGGCTTCTTCTAACGCAAGATAGAATGCAATCTATTGCCTGAACATGCAAGCCCCATAAAATAAACGTCTCTCGTATCCACCAGCAATTTCCAACACAACAATAGCGTGTCGATCACGTCACAGTCCACCAATGATGACGCATACGAAACCACATACCCTTGGAGTTTTTATACTCTCCAATGCGTCTTCCGATTGGCTAAAATTTAACAAGGAGAGTAATCACCTCTCCTGCCACATATGGATAAAGTGAAAAATGTTGTAAATGCAGTTTTGCTATAAATGAGAATGTCTGATCTCAAACTGAATCAAGAACAGACTCAGAGTTTAATACACTGGTATTGTTCTCATGATAATCATGATAATTTAACTCCACGCATAATTGCGCCAAGGCAGCTATGGTTATGCCAGGGCATCTAGAGTTACAGCAAGGCATCTAGGGTTATTCCAAGGCATTCAGAGTTATTCCAGGGCATTGAAGGTTATTCCAAGGCATTTAGGGTTATACCAATATATTTAAAGTTACAGCAAGGCATCTAGGGTTATGCCAAGGCATTTAGAGTTACATATCTACTATTATGACAAGGCATCTAGGGTTACACCAAGGCATGTAAGGTTATGACTAGGCACATAGGGTTACACCAAGGCCTCAAGGGTTTTTATTCTTCCCCTTTTTGCAAGCCTCATGAGTGATCCTTTTTTCCTTTGGGCTTTGTGTTTTGGATGTTCTACCCACTGAGGATTTATCAAGAACTGAGCGTGCTCAGGGTTCACTGTCCAGGGAGGCTCCACTTGCCGCATCGGACCATACAAGCTGGAGTATTGCCACCAGAGGGGACTTTGCGAAACCAATGAGAGTGCTCCGGTATTCCTTTTTTCTTGTATATATTACATCTTGTATATATTACATAATCCAGATGACTCTCTAAGAACAGCAGTTGTGTCCATTCTAGATTCAGTAGGGGTTAATCAGAATGTAATAGGACCCATAGTGGTGGTCACACTCTTGATTTAATACTAACATTCGGATTAAATATAGAAAATATAGTCTCATGTCCACAGTCTGAAGCTATCTCAGATCATTACCTCATCTCATTTAAAATTAGTCTCAATCATAATATATGCACCTTGCCACGTCACCGTGTCAAACGTACGTTCACGTCAACAACTGCACAGAGTTTTATCAATAATCTCCCAGATTTATCAACCATGATGGGATCACCGTCTGATCCCGAAGAGCTTGACCCCTGGTCAAGAGCTTGACCCCTGGTCAACTGAATGCTTAGAATCAACGTTCTGCAACTCGCTAGATAAGGTAGCTCCATTTAAAAGAAAAATAATTAGGGAGAAAAAGCTAGCACCCTGGTATAGCGATCACACACGAACTTTAAAATAGACCACTCGAAAACTAGAATGTAAATGGTATCAAACTAAATTGGTAGTACTTAAAATAGCATGGAAGGAGAGCCTTTTGAGCTATAGACTCCCGGAGCTGCTCGAGGAAGCGATGCGAGTTTCGCTAGCGCGACGAGTGTGGGTAGCGCCATCGGAGCGGGTAACGTGGCTAACGCGGCTAATCCAGCCACTCTGGCTCACTCCGCTTCCGCGTCGGCTTCGTCTGCACCGGAATCATTGTACGTTGCCAGTCCCGTGGTCGATCCAGCGCCCTATTCTGGCTCGGCGGAGGATAGCAATGGATTTTTACTACAGTGCTCACTCGCCATTGAGATGCAGCCCCGATGATTTCCTATGGAAAGAGCCAAGGTCGTCTTCAACTTCTCATGTCTCGCGGGGTGTGCTCTGCAGTGGGGTGAGTCTTTATATAGACAAGATGGTCCTGCTGTACAATCTCTTCCTATGTTTTTAGAACATTTCCATGAAGTATTCGGCAGACCAACTGGTGACTCGTCAGTGAGTGAGCAGCTGTACCATTTGCAGCAGAGTGAGAGCTCAGTCCAGGATTATGCAATCCGGTTCTGCACTCTAGCCGCCTCCAGTGGATGGAACAAGCAATCACTCATCACCACATTCCGACTGGGTTTAGCACCATCCCTTCGTCTCCAGCTCGCAGCCTACGATGACACCATTGGATTGGAGTGGTTTATACAGCTGGCCATCCGTGTCGCCGCTAGAGTGCGGACCTATCAGGAGGCTCCACCCAGTCACAATCCTCCCCAGTCAGAACCAGCACGATCTCCCGAACCCACCACCGAAGCCATGCAGGTCGACCGGATGCGTCTGACGCGTGTCAAGAGACAACGCTGGCTCTCCCAGGGTCTATGTCTCTACTGTGGTCAACCTGGACATGGCATTCAACTTTGTCCAGTACGCCCACCAAGACAAAATGTAAGTGTTTCGTTCTCCTCTCCCATTCAATCCCAGCCGTTAACCACCCAAGTTCAGCTCACTACCACCTCCCATTCTATTACAGTTCTCACCCTACTCGACTCTGGGTCTGCCGGCAACTTCATTTCCGCAGACCTCTGCCACCGGCTGGACCACATCTGGCAACCCCAAGACATCACCTACCAAATCCAAGCCATCACCGGGTGTGCCTTGAAGCACGGGGAAGTTCTGTACTGGGTGGGACCCGTGAACATGAAGGTGGAGGTTCTGCACGAAGAAACCATCGGCTTCCTGGTGCTCGAGAGATCCACCACGGAGATCGTGCTGGGACGACTGTGGCTCGTACAACACAACCCTGTTATCTCCTGGGCAACTGGGGAAATCCTGCGCTGGGGGGAAGAGTGTCTCACCAAATGTCTCCTACAACGACCAACCCCTGTTAAGTCACTCCACGTAGGCGCCACCTCCGTCGAAAGCCCTGGCAAAAAACAGGAACTGCAGGTACCCCAGGATTATCTCCACTTCATTCAGGGATGTGTTTTGCCCTAAACGAGCGGCCCAACTACCACCACATCGACCATGGGACTGTGCCATAGATCTCCTGCCGTGTGAGCCTGTACCATATGGGAAAATTTACTCTCTCTCTGTCCCCGAACAAGAGGCCATGGAAAACTATATACAGGAGGCCCTGGAACAGGGCTACATTAGGCGCTCTACTTCCCCTGCTGCTTCTAACGTCTTCTTCGTTCAAAAGAAAGATGGAGGGTTACGGCCGTGCATCGACTATCGAGCTCTAAACCAGATCACCGTGAAGTTCAGGTACCCGCTTCCACTTGTTCCCGCAACTGCGGGGTGCTCGCTTCTTCACCAAACTCGACCTCCGTAGTGCCTATAACCTGATCCAGATCCGTCAGGGGGACGAGTGGAAGACGGCCTTCATCACCCCAAACGGCCACTACGACTACCTAGTAATGGTATGGCCTGGTCAGTGCGCCCTCTATCTTTCAAAACTATATGAATGAGGTGTTCCGGGATTTTCTACACCGATTCATCATAGTGTACATTGACGACATCCTCATTTACTCCACCAACGAAGTAGATCACAGACAGCACATGTCCCAAGTCCTTACCCGTCTCCGACAGCATCACCTCTACCTAAAAGCCAAAAAATGTGAGTTCCATCGTCCCTCAATCCAATTCCTTAGTTACATTATTAATGCTCAGGGTGTTCAAATCAAAAATTCAAGCCAATTTGGACTGGTCTGTCCCCACCTCCATAAAAGAACTCCAACGATTTCTAGGATTTTTGAATTTTTATTGGTGCTTTATAAAAAAATTACAGCAGGGTCACTGCTCCCCTCACAAACCTGCTTAAGGGAACACCCCGAACCTTAACCTGGTCTGCAGCTGCTTCGGAAGCAATGAAAGCCTTTCAACTTCACACCAGCCCTGGTGTTACGTCATCCTGACCCGAACAAGCCTTTTGAGTAGGGGCCGTGCTGTCCCAGCAGCAGGGGAAACCTCCACAGCTTCACCCATACGCCTTCTTTTCAAAGAGACTCTCCCCTGCCAAACAAAACTACGACATTGGCAACAGAGAGTTACTGGCCATCAAACTCGCCCTCGAGGAGTGGAGACATTGGCTGGAAGGAGCGCGTTTCCCTTTCCTGGTTTACACTGACCATAGGAATCTGGAGTATCTAAGGGAAGCCAAAAGACTAAACCCAAGGCAGGCCAGGTGGGCCCTCTTCTTCACCGGAATCCATTTCACAATCTCCTACCACCCAGGGTCGAAAAACAGAAAGGCTGATGCTCTCTCCCTGTTGAATTCCCCAGAAGACCCTCCTGATTCACCAGAGCCCATTATCCCTTCAAGTCTAGTAGTTTGCCCCATCCAGTGGAACCCAGCGGGGGTGCCTTCCCAGACAGCATCGGAGCCCACGCCTCCGGGATGTCCAGAAAACCTCACGCCTCCAGGATGTCCTCTCGCTGCTACGGGAACAATATTGGTGGCTGGGAATGTCCACCAACGTGCGGAGGTATGTGCAAGGTTGTCCAGAATGCACCATGGCGACAACTCCACACCGTCTTCCTGTGGGTAAGCTCTGCCCATTGCCTGTGCCTAAACGTCCTTGGTCTCATCTAGGAATAGACTTTGTTTCAGAATTGCCAGAGTCCCACGGTTACACCTGCATCCTGGTGGCAGTAGATAGGTTCTCCAAGGCATGTCGACGTCCCGTTGAAAGGTCTACCCACAGCCTGGGAAACAGCAGAGGTACTCTTCCATCAGGTATTTCGCAATTTTTGGTATACCAGAGGATATCGTGTCCGATAGGGGACCTCAATTTATATCCCATGTGCGGAGAGCCTTCTTCTGTCTACTAGGAGTCTCAGTCAGTCTTAGCTTTCAACCACCTTTATTCCCATGGTCGGGAGAACCTTCGGATGTTCCCGCAGTGGATCATTGGTTCAGGACCAGGAAGAGGGTCTGGGCATCTGCCCATCGACAGCGTGCAGAGCGGCATCACCAACTCCAAGCAGACACCGGGAGAGGACCCACTCCAACCTTTCAACCCGGACAGTGCGTTTGGCTGTGGACAAGAGACATCTGGCTCAGACTCCCCTCCAAAAAGCTAAGTCCCAAATATATCGGTCCTTTTCCCATTCACAGACCAAACAATCCCGTAACCTATGAACTCACTCTCCCACCACATTATCGTATACATCCCACTTTCCATGTCTCCTTAATAAAACCTTACTTTCAACTCGTTTCTTCTGTTTCCTCAGGTTCTGGCGGTCCGGTCGAGCCCCCTCCTCCGATCGAGTTGGACGATGGTTTGGCCTATATGGTCAGGGAGATCCTAAGCTCACGACATCGGGGGGGCCGCCTCAAATACCTAGTAGACTGGGAGGGCTATGGCCCCGAGGAGCGGTCATGGGTTTCTCGACATGACATCTTGGACCCTTCCCTACTCGTTGACTTTCACCCAGCGCATCCTGCATGTCCCGCTCCCCGGGGACAGGGTCAGCCCCCCAGGTGTGGGGGCCCTTGGCTCTCAGGAGCGAGCCGTGGAGAGGGGGGTTCTGTCACGGCCACGCCAGACCAGAACACAAATTGTCACACTCCCTTGCCGGAATTCTAATCACACACACCTGTCTCTCATTTCCTCCCTCGTCATCTCTCCCCTACTTAGGCTCTTCATTTCTCCCTCTTCTCTGTCCGGTCTCGTCTCGGCGATAACCAAAGCGACCCATGAAAGCCAACTACTACTATTCCTCCCAACGATTCCTCACGCTTCCTACTCTGCCCCCATTTCGTCCGTTTCTCCAGCCAGTCATCACCATCCGGTAACTTCCTTCCTCTCATCTCTTTCTCCGTTTGTTTATTAAGAAAGCACCATTGTTCAATCTACCATCTCTGTGTCTCGAGTCTTACCTGCAGTGTGACACCACCCTAATCGAAGATAACAAAAATAATCCTAGATTCTTATTTAATACTGCAGCAAAATTAACTAGTAATAAGACCACCATAGAAACACGCACACAATCATTATATAGCAGCTATGACTTCATGAATTTTTTCAATGGTAAAATTTAAAATATCAGGCAAAAAAAATTCAGTCTATTAATTTAAAACCAGACAGTTTTATAACTAACCCTGTAGATAATAATATAATAATATCAGATCAACAATTACAATGTTTTACTCCCCTTCAAGAGACTGAACTAATTTCACTAATTTCCTCATCAAAATCATCAACCTGTATACTAGATCCTTTACCTACTTGTTTCTTCAAACAGATAATTCCTGAAACAATCAAAACTCTTTTAAAGATAATCAATTCTTTCCTTAGCATTGGCTATGTACCTAAATCTTTTAAACTAGCAGTTATCAACCCCCTGATTAAAACACCTGACCTTGACCCCTGTCAGCTGTCTAACTATAGACCAATATCAAATCTCCCCTTTATCTCCAAGATCCTAGAAAAGGTTGTAGCACAGCAGCTATGCTCATACTTACATAGGAATAACATTCATGAAATGTATCAGTCAGGATTTAGGCCTCATCATAGCACAGAGACAGCGCTGGTTAAAGTGGTAAATGACCTACTACTGGCTTAATAAAGTTGAGAAATGTGTAAAAGACATTAGAAACTGGATGCTTATTAACTTTCTCTTACTTAATTCTGACAAGACAGAAGTACTTGTACTAGGACCACATGCAGCTAGAAGTAAGCTTTCTGATTACATAATAACTCTGGATGGCCTTTCTGTTTCATCATGTGCCATGATGGCCTTGGTGTGATTATCGACTCTAGTCTTTATCGACTCTAGACTCTAGTATTTGAAGCTCACGTAGATAATATCACTAGGATCGCTTTCTTTCATCTCAGAAATATTGCTAAAATAATAAATATATTGTCACTACACGATGCAGAAAAATTAGTTCATGCTTTTGTTACCTCTAGGTTGGATTATTGTAATGCCTTACTGTCTGGATGTTCCAGTAGAAGCATAAACAAGCTCCACTTAGTCCAGAAAGCAGCAATGAGAGTCTTTACTAGAACCAGAAGATATGACCACATCACCCCTATGTTATCCACACTGCATTGGCTCCCAATCACATTTCGCATTGATTATAAAATACTACTATTGACCTATAAAGCACTAAATGGTCTCGTGCCACAGCACCTGAGCGAACTTTTGGTCTTTTATGATCTGCCACGCCTACTTAGATCAAGGTGCAGGCTATTTGTTGGTACCTCGAATAGTGAGGGCTACAGCAGGGGGTAGAGCTTTCTCTTAAAAGCCCCACAGTTATGGAACAGCCTTCCAATTAGTGTTCAGGGCTCAGACACAGTCTCAGTGTTTAAGTCTAACCCGAAAACATATTTGTTTAGTCAAACCTTTTGTGAATAGTTTTTTCTTAGTTACAGGGGCAGGTCTGGAGGGTTCATAGGCAAAGAGTGTTGTGGTGAACTGGGATGTTTGGATGCTGTCGCCCCCGCACTCTCACGCGTTCACTCAGGTTTGTTGACGGTGGAGTGGCTGGCTGCCTTATGTCCCAGGGTGCCCTCATGTCTGTGTTACCTCCCTTTTAGTTATGCTGTCATAGCTCGTCTTGCTGGAGTCCCTGCCTGCACTCTGCACACAAAGTACATTGTCCTTAACCATTAGAGGACAAAAGATTACCTAACAATCTCTCCCTCTCTCTCCATCTCTCTCTCTCCCTCACTCTCTGTCGAGCTACACATGCTACTTCTGAGATGCCACTGATCCTGACCCCTTCTGCTCCTCCTCGCTGCTTGACCCATCCTGATGCCCTACTTCTGGTTGGAGTTCTCATCGGTTGAATTCGCTCGCTGCTGCTGGGGGTGGCCCCATATGGACGGGCTGAAGAACTGTTTGGATTGCTGGGGATGGCGCTACCTGGAGATGGCTTGGGGATCACATGTGGGGAGCTGTACTGTAATGGCTTGTGACTGCGATTGCTGTGGTGGCTTTGGGGCTGCAGTTGCCATGAGCACCTTCGTACTGAGGACTCCATCAGTGGACAGTGGATAGATTTTAACCAACCAGACTTCTTGCGAAAACTGTAATGTATTTACTGGTTGCACATTTGCACTATTTGTCCATATAGTACACAATAATAGAAGGCATTTATTTATAATTGCACTATCCGTTGCACCCAGATGAGGATGGGTTCTCTTTTGTGCCTGGTTTCTCTCAAGGTTTCTTCCTCATATTGTCTCAGGGAGTTTTTCCTTGCCACCGTCCCCTCTGGCTTGCTCATTAGGGATAAATTCATATATTTACAATATATTATTGAATCCATTATTTCTGTAAAGCTGCTTTGTGACAATGTCCATTGTTAAAAGGGCTATACAAATAAAATTGAATTGAATTGAGAAGTAGGAGTTTGTATTCGATTCTTGATCATGAGCAGTTGATTTATGATCATGAATATAGTTGGGCTCAGGTATGTCTAGGGATCCACCAGGAGGGACTGGAATCTGTGGCCGGGAATAGAAAAGTCCAGGCTGACCTGATCCTTCTCACCACAACCACCACCAGGAAAAGAAGGAAAAGGAATGCATGAATGGATTCATACATTCAGTTAATCATGTGCACAGACTGAAATATAAATGATTATACGAACTGCAGTGCCTCCAGTATGTAATTTTGTACACACATTACAGTGAAAAAACGTATGGAAGTGAGGGAAATTCTTAACTTGTAGAGCTCCAACAACAAATCAGTGAGTTAAATAAAAATAAAGCAGACGTATGGAAAAGTAACATGCAAAAAAAGACATGTTGTGTACATAATATACTGGATAAAATAAATAAATAGTAAAACTGAATATTGTACTGCACAACTATGATATAAGAATTCAGCTATAATGTAGTGATATATGAGTAAACCGTAATTTAAATATATGCATATTGGGATGGCCGAGATGTATTAAATCACAAACTGCTAGCAAAATAGCAGTGTCTCATTTTAAAAATTGTTATATATAATAATAAATTTGTTTATTATTAATAAATTAATTTATAATACATTTATTTAAATTTTTTTATATTAAAAAAATAAATAAATTGGGGGGGGGGGGGGGGGGTCTGTGGGAGGGAGTTGAGGGGTGAAGCGACACAACGTGCAGCAGAGTATATAATAGATATAAATACATAGATATGTATAAATATATAGATATAAACATATAATGGATGTGTAAATTATAGATTCATATCTTGCATCATTGTTGTGTTGATATTTGAGTATGTTAATACGTATGTCACTATTCTTGCATACATAAAGAAGATTGTTTAATGTGTTTAATGTTGTAATGTGTATTACAACATGTTATTAAAATGCCTAAACAATTTGCTTGTAAATAACTTTTTTTTAAAATATGAATGAGGACTTTTCCACACTGGCTGACTGTTAGATGTGTTTGGAAGAAATTTTTTTTTCTAGGTAGTTAACTGATTCTTCTGTTTTAATAATCTAAGAAAAAAGATGTGATCATCCTGTTTCATGAGTACAAAACACATTCATGAAAGAACATTGATTAATGCAGAGTCTGTTTGGAATATTCGCAGAGTTATAATTAATTTAATGCACCTCCTAAACCACGGGTAAAACAGAGCATAAATAACCGGATTAATGGTGGAATTAAGATAAACCACAACTGTAAGTTTCTGAATTGTTTCTACCTGTAACTCAATAACATCACCTAACAAACTGTAAATAAAAAAAGGAAGTAAACACATCAGAAACACAGACACTAAAATGCCGAGGACTTTAGCTGCTTTTCTCTCAGATTTCATCGAGTGTGTGGTGATTTTCTGAGTTTTAGGCCGTGTGTGATTATTAAGCTCTCTGATAGCAGTGGCATGTTTCTTAGCAATAAAAAAAACTAAAGTATACAATATGATAATGACAGAACATGGAAATATAAATGTTACTACAAGATCAATTGCAAATAAAACTTCATTCATAAGATAACATTCTCCAGGACACATAAAAAAATTCGCAAAGCTTCCATTGAAATAATAAAATGCTGTGTTATACACCAGGCACACACACCAGTTAGAAGAAACCACAGTGCACATAGTCCACTTAGAGATTGTGTTTGTGTAGAGAAATGGGTTTGAGAGAGCCAAATACCGATCCACAGCGATCAGAGCGACATTATAGATGGATATGCTTGTTAGAAAATAAGAGGTAATCAAAAAACAGATGCAATAAACCGTATCAAAGATCCAGCAGGACTCGATCGTCCAGATTAACATGGGCGGCATCACCAAAGCACCCACGAGGAAATCCGACACAGCCAGAGAGAGCACGAGCATGTTGGTCGGTGTGTAAAGCTGCTTGAAGTGAACAACCGAGATGATGACAAGCAGATTTCCACACACTGTTAGAAGAACCACGGCAGCTGAACACATGTACAGTAAGATATAAACTGCAGGAGATACAGATCTCTCTGGACAGGAGAAATGCTCACAGAGATTAGATTGGTTAAACCTCGTCAGGTTCATGGAAACATGCATTTTTAAAAAAAAGTCTATGTTACATTATGGTCAAATGAATTGTAGGTGAGGCAGCTCAGATATTTTTATAGTTTAGAAACTAAGAACGCCCCCCAAGTTTGATTGACAGCTTAATGAATATGATGTCATGCCTTGGGGAAACAAAAGACTACAGAAGGCATTAAGCACAGAAAAACACCTATTATTATGTGATTCTGCAATATTTGCAAACAAATACAGAGATGAGCTCTCTGTGGCAGATGGGGGCAGATGAAACTGGATGGTAGTACAAAATCTTGCACAGACAATTTTTAAAATGAGTAATTATTTAATTAAAATAATAATTAATTACTTCACCTCAAGTTTGATTCAATGAAAATATGTTCGAAACATATTTGGCTAAAATTGAAAACGGTAGTAAAAACTGTTTAGTAGGAAAAACTTCAGTTTTCACTGGAGACGAATTTTTACTTTGGCATATATATATTTTTTTTACATCACATTTGATCCAGCTAAATGTTGATATTTGAGTACGTTAATAGGTATGTCAATATTCTTGCATACATAAGGCACATTGTTTAGTGTGTTTAATGTTGTAATGTGTATTATAACATGTTATTAAAATCTCTAAACAATTTGTTTGTAAACAACTCTTTTTTTTATTTGAATGAGGATTTTTCCCATTGTCTGACTGTTATATGTGTTTGGAAGACATGTATTTTTTTTCTAGGTGGTTAACTGATTGTTCTGTTTTTGTAATTTTTTTTTTAAAGAAAAAAAACTCCAAAGATGTGATCATCCTGTCTCACGAGTACAAAACCCATTCATGAACATTTACAGTATTAATGCAGAGTGTCATGTACGTGAGTAGAGGTGGATGCAGGTTCAGTAGATTTATTAGAAGACACTGCAAACAATCCCAAAGGCAGTCCCAAACAAGGTTTGGTAATGACAGAACATAAAGTAACTGAACGTATACTTCACAATGTGTACAATGAAATACAAAGTGTGCTTGGGAGAGTGAGGCTGATTGAACACAGGTGTGTTGAATTAGAACCTGGGTGACTGACAGCGGGGAAGCGTGTGTGTGTGTTCTGTATGGTGAAGTCTGAGATGGCCATATTTGTAAGCCGCGGAGTTCATTGGTGGCTGTGACATGACACAGAGTCTGTTTTGAATATTTGCAGAGCTATAATTAATTTAATGCACCTCCTAAACCACGGGTAAAACAGAACATAAATAACCAGATTAATGGTGGAATTAAGATAAACCATAATTGCAAGTTTCTGAATTGTTTCTGCCTGTAGCTCAATAACATCACCTAACAAACTGTAAATTAAAAAAGGAAGTAAACACATCAGAAACAAGGATACTAAAATGCTGAGGACTTTAGCTGCTTTTCTCTCAGATTTCATCGAGTGTGAGGTGATTTTCTGAGTTTTGGGCCGTGTGTGATTATTAAGCTCTCTGATAGCAGTGGCATGTTTCTTAGCTATAAAAAAAACTAGAGTATACAATATGATTATGACAGAACATTAAAAAATAAATGTTACTACAAGGTCAATTGCAAATAAAACTTAATTCATAAAAAGATAACATTCTCCAGGACACATTATACAAAAAAACTTGCAAAGCTTCCACTGAAATAATAAAATGCTGTGTTATACACCAGGCACACGCAAGTTAGAAGAAACAACAAAGCACATAGTCCACTTGATCATCCAGATTAATGTAGGCGGCATCACTAAAGCGCCCACGAGGAAATCCGACACTGCCGGAGAGAGCACAAGCATGTTGGTCAGAGTGTGAAGCTGTGTGAAGTGAAAAACAGAGAATTTTTTTTTAGACATTAAGCATGCCCCCCAAGTTTGATTGACAGCTTAATGAATATGATGTCATGCCTTGGGGAAACAAAAGATCACACAAGGCATTAAGCACAGAAGAACACTTATTATTATGTGATTGTTCAATTTATAAGTAAGAAAACATTAATAGAATCCAAGGAATAAAAAGAAAAACAAAACAGGAAGGCCACAAATACTACATGCACTTAGAAATAATGTAGTGCGGATGTAGTGGACGTGCAGTTTTGCAAAAATAACATCATGTGTCTCCTATAGCTAAATTATATTTTCTGACTGTCCTATATCTTATATATAAAGGGGTATATTTTTCATGCTTTATTATTTCTAAGTAAAAAGCCATTGTACCAGAAGTCACGAATACATTTTTTTCAGCCAATTTCTAGTATCATGAGCTTCTTTGCTTCAGAGCTTATCAAGAGAAAGTAGGCCAATCAGATTACTTGCTGGATAGGCCAAACCCACAGCATAAACATACACATGTAAAATTATTATTATTATTATTAATAAAGTTTGGTGTTCCACAAGGCTCTGTTTTAGGCCTACTGTTCTTTTCTTTATATATGCTACCTCTGGGTAAAATTATTTGTAAACATGGTATTAGCTTCCACTGTTACGATGATGACACACAGTTGTATGTTTCAGCAAAGCCAGATGACAGACACCAGCTTCATAAAATTGAGGAATGTGTAAAGGCCATTAGATGCTTTTTAAACTTCCTTCTATTTAATTCTGACAAGACAGAAGTACTTGTACTAGGACCACATGCAGCTAGAAGTAACATGCAGCTAGAAGTATTATGATTCTAATTCATAATAACTCTGGATGGCCTTTCTGTTTCGTCATGTGCAGCAGTAAAAGACCTTGGTCTGATTATCGACTCTAGTCTTTCATTTGAAACTCATGTAGATAATATTACTAGGATAGCCTTCTTTCATCTCAGAAATATTGCTAAGATAAGAAATATAACGTCACTACACAATGCAGAAAAATTAGTTCATGCTTTTGTTACCTCTAGGTTGGATTATTGTAATGCCTTGCTGTCTGGATTTTCCTGCAGATGCATAAACAAGCTCCAGTTAGTCCAGAATGCAGCAGACCACATCACCCCTATCTTATCCACACTGCATTGGCTCCCAATCAAATTTTGCATTGATTATAAAATACTACTATTGACCTACTTAGATCAACAGGTGCAGGCTATTTGTTGGTACCTCGAATAGTGAATAGCTCTAAAGTTATGGAACAGCCTTCCACTTAGTGTTCGGGGCTCAGACACAGTCTCAGTGTTTAAGTATAGGCTGAAAACATATTTGTTTAGTCAAGCCTTTTGTGAAAAGTTTTTTTCTTAGGCAAAGGAGCAGATCTGGAGGGTTCACAGGCATCGAGTGTTGTGGTGAACTGGGATGTTTGGATGCTGTCGCCCCCCCACTCTCACACGTTCACTCAGGTTTGTCGACAGTGAAGTGGCTGCTGCTTTATGTCCCAGGGTGCCTTCATGTCTGTGTTACCTTCTGACTCTCCCTTCTAGTTACGCTGTCACAGCTAGTCTTGCCGACATTCTTGCTTGCATTCTGCGTGCAAAGTACATTGTCCTTAACCATTAGAGGACAAAAGCTTACCTAACAATCTCTCCCTCTCTCTCTGTCTCTCTCTCTCTGTCGAGACATTCTACACATTCTATTCCTGCGATACCAGTGACCCTGATCCCTTCTGCTGCCCTAATTCTGGTTGGAGTTCTCTTCGGTTGGAGATCACTCGCTGCTGCTAGGGGGTGGCCCTACATGGACGGCCTGAAGTTCATTGGGATTGCTGGGGATGGTGCCACTTGGGGACGGTGGAGATGACTTGGGGATCTCATATTTGTAGTTGCACTGTGATGGCTTGGGACAGTGATTGCTGTGGTGGCTTTGGGGCTGCGGTTGCCATGAGCACAGTGGATAGGTTCAACAAACCGGACTTCATGTGAAAACTGTAATGAATTTACTGGTTACACAATTGCGCTATTTGTCCATGTAGTACACAATTATAGAAGGGAGTTATTTATAATTGTACTATCCGTTATCACCCAGATGAGGATGGGTTCACTTTTGAGTCTGGTTCCTCTCAAGGTTTCTTCCTCATATTGTCTCAGGAAGTTTTTCCTTGCCACCGTTGCCTCTGGCTTGCTCATTAGGGATAAATTAATATATTTGCAATTTATTTTGATTTAATTTAATTTAAATGTATTTATTTCTGTAAAGCAGCTTTGTGACAATGTCCATTGTTAAAAGCGCTATACAAATAAAACTGAATTAAATTGATTGTTGATTCTAAGCATTCAGTCATGTGATCAAGTTGTGTGTGGCCAGACAGTGATCCAATCATAGTTGATAACTCTGGGAGATTGTATATTTAATCCAAATGTTAGTATCAGATCAAGAGTGTGACAACCATTATGAGTGGGTCCTATTACTGTATGTTCTGATTAACCCCTACTGAATCTAGAATGGACACAACCGCTGTTCTCAGAGAGTCTTCTGGATTATCAAAATGAATATTAAAGTCTCCAACAATTAGTGCTTTGTCTAAAGAAACAACCAGGTTAGAGATGAAATCCGCAAATTCACGAAGGGATTCAGAATATGGCCCTGGGGGTCTGTAAATAATATTTAGCAGAATCAACTGGGCAGCCTTATTTTTTGTGGCTATGTATGTTAGTGTAAAGAACTTAAAATGCATTGAATTTATGACTAAGTTTTTGTGTGATGCCTAGATTATCATTATAATTAATTGTAACACCTCCTAAATAACTGTATCCAGGACTAGCTTCATTTAATGCTGCATACTCATTTGGTTTAATCCACGTTTCTGTTAAATACAGTACATTAAATTTCTGATCAACAATAGTTTCATTAAAAATAAGCATTTTAAATGTACGAGATCTAACATGTAACAGTCCTAGCCCCAGATTAAAGGTCTAGGCCTGTTCTGAGACTATGAGCTATGCTGCAAGAAATGAGAGCAGCACCTTCCCGAGTGGGATGGACACCGTCCCGCCCTAACAGGCCAGCCTTGCCCTCAAAATTACTCCAATTATCTATAAAGCCCACATTGTTTTCAGAGCACCACCTGGACATCCAGCAGTTCAGCGACCATAACCTGCTGTAAGCTACATCGCCACCCCGCATTAGGATGGGATGCCAGAGCATATTGCTGCATCAGACATCGGCTTCGCTAATTTACACACCTCTACAGTATTACTCTTAGTATCCTCTGACTGACAAAGGTGTATATCATTAGCTCCTACATGAATAACTATCTTAGAGAACCTGTGCTTGTAAAGATTACCTGCTATGTCCGGCGCCCTGGCTCCTGGTATACACCTAACTAGTGCTGCTGGTGCCCCTAAAGGCCTAGCTAATTTCATATGCCTTAAGATAGAGTCTCCTATAACCAGAGCTCTTTCAGGTTTCTCAGTGTGTGCTTCACTGCAAACCTGTTAGACATGTGACGCAGAGAGGAGTGGTGCTCCTGTGGGTGAGCCTTAGCGTTAGCCTTGGCTTTGTGATGATGGCACTGAGTCATCACCCATTCGCCCCTCTCTAAGGGCTCTAATGCCAGAGTTGGGGTATTGCTAACTCTGCCTAAGGCATCCCGACTTTCCCCTTCAGAAACTATGCTGCTCTCACTCTCACTAACCCTCTCTAGAGTCCGGATGCGTACCTCTAATGCTGCAGTCTTCTCCATCAGAGAGCTAACTAATATACACTTAACACAAAATAAAGCTACTATCAACGAGGGAGGAAGAATGACTAAACATCCTGCACTCAAACACACTGAACAAGCTGAATATTTGCCATGTTGAGTGTTAAGGTACCTTAGTTGAAGATTAGTTGAAATTATGACAGATCAGCTGTGGATGGAAAAGCATCCCATATGAAAAGCATAAAGATACATGAGATTACTGTGGCTCCTCTACTCCTCCACCAAACTTTACAGTTGGCACAATGCAGTCAGGCAGGTGACGTTCTACTGGCATCCGCCCAAAGCCAGACTTGCGCATCAGACTGCCAAACAGAGAAGCATGATTCATCACTCCAAAGAAAATGTTTCCACTGCTCCACAGTCCAGTGGCAGTGTGCTTTACATCACTCCATCTGACACTTGGCATTGTACTTGGGGATTTGAGGCATGCATGCAGCTGGTCGGCCACGGAAACCCATTCCATGAAGCTCCTGCCACACAGTTTTTGTGCTGATATTAATGCCAGTGGAAGTTTGGCACTCTTCAGCTATGGAATCAGCAGAGCATTGGCGACTTTTATGCACTATGAGCCTCAGCACTCGGTGACCCCACTCTGTAACTTTCCATGGTCTTCCACTTTGTGGATGAGTTGCTGCTGTTCCTACATGTTTCCACTTTCCAATAACAGCTGATTGTGGAATATCTAGTAAGGATGAAATTTCATGATCTGACTTTGCAAAGGTGGCATCCTATCACAGTACCATGCTTGAATTCACTGAGCTCTTCAGAAGGACCCAATTTTTCACAAATGTTTGTAAATGCAGACTACTCACAGAGTAATTGTACATTTCACTTCACTATTCACAACTTATATGCAGTACCTTATAAATTAAGTATATCTCTTCTTCAAGGTGAACCACATAAATAGAGAATGAATTGTTCAGCCAGCTCTGAGAAAAAGATCTCTTTCTGCATGGAAACAAACATTTTGCTCTGTTTTTCTGTAATTATTTCAGAATTGTAGCTTGAACATGGGTGTTAACTTATGATGTGACCTACATCCCTTAAGACAGTCTGAATGGCTGCTGTGGTCACTTATCATTCAATTCTCATTTTCATAAAGGTGAGAAATTCTTGACCCATGACAGGTTAAATCAAAATACAATTGATCTTCCACCCAGGATTGTCGACAGTATTCAGAGATATGTATGATAGCCAATACTGTGCATTCCATAAATTGCGTGAAGACAGAAGGACTGTTTTCATCCTGAATTCTACTACTTAAGGAAGCTTCAAGCATTACCAGTGTACCCCTTCTGTATACACTTTATGTTGGTTAATATCAAGGTTATATTGTTGTCTAACCAGGCTTTCATTCCTAAAGACAGTGATTTATCTTACACTTCACTGTTTTAGAGTTGATGGCGTTTCTTCTCCCTTCTGTTCACACAAACCTGTGTTTCTGAGTATTACAGATTTACACAAATGGACTGAAAGCTTTCAAGAAATGCAATTCACTTTTGGAGTCATTATCTGTTTCTCATAAGATAATACAGTTTAAAATGAAATGCTTGTTACCTTTTTTATGAGTTGCTCCAATATGCTGCCTGGTGAACAATTCCCTATGAAAACGTACTCTCTAGAAATAGTTAATAATTTATCAAGAATGTATTTAAATGTAAAAAGTAAACCCAAACTTACTCTAATGACCTGCAGCCAATACCCAAAGTTATCTGTGATTATGCTACTTAAAGGCTTCTGTATATAAATTGCATCTCTATAATATTCTGAGAAATATTCTGAGTTAAAGTAATATTCCTGTGAAGATTTCATGGCAGTTTACAATGCTGAGTACTGCCAATGATGTGTGCTTTTGCACAGTGCATAACCTAAAAATATTTCTATACATCTAGTCTGGCCTAGCACCCTCAGTTTATCAGTGTGCTAGACTAGTTTAACTTTGCCAAACATTCTGGTGGTGATGCAAGGGCTAGTTGTACCCCATTCATACTTTCTCATCATATTTTAAGGTCATGCTCCTATTACAGCCCTTATTTGAAGGTCTTAATAACATGCAAAATGCATTGTTAATTCAGTATCAGACACGCAGAGTGAGTTAATCACTCAACCTTTTTGTGCTTTAAAAAGGTGCGATAAACCTCGATATCTAAACAAGACTGTGGCTGTGTCAATTTACAGAGACGAAATGTGTCTGTGCATTTGATTGCTGTTCATTTTATAGAACAAATATTCACTAGCATTGAAAAATTATTATTATTAGAATAGTGGTCCACATTACAATTTTAAGAACAAATGTTTAAAAACAACCACCATAAAAGTACAAAAGACACAGGTTTTTTTGTAAACCTGTTTGTATTTGGCACTTTTTGGTTTGTAGTATGACTGTTTGTAACATTACTGACATTTTCCTCATAGTGCATATTAAATTATTAAATTATGTATCATATAATAGCAATATTTAGTTACATCAGAAGACTATTCATGAAAGAACATTGATTAATGAAGAATCAACTTGGAATATTTGGAGAGTTATAATTGATTTAATGCACTTCCTAAACCACGGGTAAAACAGAGCATAAATAAATGGATTAATGGTGGAATTAAGAGAAAACATTATCATGAGTTTCTGAACAGTTCCTAAATGTGGTTCAATAACATCACCTAATAAATTGTAAATAAAATATGGCAGTAATAACACCATAAACACAGCCACTAAAATGCTGAGGACTTTAGCTGCTTTTCTCTCAGATTTCATTGAGTGTGAGGTGATTTTCTGTGTTTTAGGCCGTGTGTGATTATTAAGCTCTCTGATAGCAGTAGCATGTTTCTTAGCAATCACAAAAACTTGAGTATAAAATATAATTATGACAGAACATGGAAATATAAAAGTTATTACAAGATCAGTTATGAACCACAGGTCATTCGAAGGGAGAAAACACTCTCCAGGACACAGTACAAAACTCATGAAGGTTCCATTGAAATAACAGAATGCTATGATATATGCCAGACATATACACCAGTTCGAATAAACCACAATGCACATAGTCCTCATAGAAATTTTGTTTGTGTAGAAAAATGGGTTTGAGAGAGCCAAATACCGATCCACAGAGATCAGAGCAATATTATAGAAGGATAAGATCAAGAAGAAACCACTAATCAACCAAAAACAGATGCAGAAAGCTGTCCCAAAAATCCAGCAGGACTCGATCGTCCATATCAGCAACGACGGCATAATTAAAGCACCCACGAGAAAATCCAACACAGCCAGAGAGAGCACGAGCGTGTTGGTCGGTGTGTGAAGCTGCTTGAAGTGAAGAACAGAGATGATGACGAGCATATTTCCACACACTGTTAGCAGAACCACAGCAGCTGAACACACGTACAGTAAGATATAAACTGCAGGAGATACAGATTTCTCAGGACAGGAGAAATGCTCACAGAGACCAGACTGGTTAAACTCCGTCAGATTCATGAAGACATGCATTTTTAAAAAAAGTCTGTGTTACATTATGGTCAAATGAATTATAGGTCAGACAGCTCAGATATTTTTATAGTTTAGAAAGTAAGCACACCCCACCCCCAAGTTTGATTGACAGCTTAATGAATATGACGTCATGTCTTGGCGAAAAACACCTATTATTATGTGATTCTTCAATTTATAATTAAGAAAACATTAATAGAAAACAAGGAATCAAAAGAAAAACAAAGCAGGAAGGCCACAAAAACTGCATGCACTTCATGTAGTGCGGACAAAGAAAAAAATTGCACATGCAAATTTGCAAAATATTTTGTGCCGAGTGTCTGTTCTCAAACTACGTCACAGACAGACTCACTGTTTAGTACACAGGTACTCAACCTTTTCTCACTCCCAGTGCATCAAATACTAAAGCACTAGCAGAAGCCTATAGTGTCATTGCATACATGGTGAACAGCAGCTTTGGCTTATCAATGAAAGCCCATTTCCTTCTGCTCTCCAAAGCAAAAGGCAAACGCAATTAATGGCTTTGTGAATTTGGTGCTTCAAAGATATGATGTAAAAACCAAGCACAGTTCATAATAAAGGATATGGAAGTCTCTTCAAGTCTTTTAATTATACTTTGTGCACAATCATGTTGGCTGATCAAAACCCAAAAAGTTATGTGTCTACCTAAATGATATCATCTGATCCTATATTTTCAAACGTACATATTTTTCTTGCTTTATTATGTCTACTGATAAAAAAATACTCTTTTTCCCACCAAACCAGCATCACAAATAAACTTTTTTCAACCAATTTTTGGTCCCCTGCCTGATCTGAATCACTCATGCACGGTGCAAATTGGGCAGGAAATATATTGTAGAACCCTGGAGCTCCGGGCTCACGTTTATTCAGCTCACGCTTTTCGGCGTACGTTCAACACACTTAAAAAAAATCAAAACAATGAACATTGGTCTGTCCTGGACTTGCAGCTTTCGCGCCATCAGGTTCATGTTCACGTTGTTGTGTGTATCTCCCAACCTCCGCCAGCCATCTTGCACTCTCTTTTCTCTCTCGTCGGTTACGGGAGTCACTGCCGGTTTGACCCGCCTCAACCATGCCCACAACGCCACTTACCCCCACAGCCTGACTCAGGCCATGGAGTTGTCTGGCCTGCAGCTGACTATCTCCGTGGATGGACAGGTAATCCGCCACCACCATCTGTGTCCCCGGTCTGTGGACCACCTCGAATTTGAATGGCTGAAGTGCCAGATACCAATGAGTGATCCACGCATTGGCATGCAGTGGAGCCATGGGAGCGGGGCATGATAGGAACTGAGGGTAAAAGCGCTCCCCAGTAGGTAGTCTCAGAGGGTGAGCACAACCCACTTGATGTCCAGACACTCCTTCTTGATTGTGCTGTGCTTGGTCTCCCTTACCGAGAACTTCCGCCTGCTGTTCAGCATGGGTCGCTCCTCCCCCTCCACCACCTGGGATAAAAAGTCCCCGAGCATTTTGTCCGATGCGTCAGTCTGCAACACAAAATGTAGATAAAAGCCAAGAAAATGCAACAGCGGGCCCCCCCACAAAACCGCATTTACCTGGCAGAAAGCCCACTCGCACAGCTCAGTCCACTGGACTGGATTTGGTACTCCCTTTTTAGTGAGGTCAGTCGGCAGGCTGGTGATGTCTGAAAAATTAGGTACAAACCTCCTATAATAGCCCCAGGAACTGCCTCACCTTTTCGGTCTTGGGTCTTGGGCAGGCCGCAATTGCTGCTTTGTTATCAATTTGGGGACACATCTGCCCATGGCCCAAGTGGAAGCCCAGATACTGTACTTCCATCTGCCCATTTGCACACTGGTCAGGCCTGCCTGTCTCAATGATCTCAAGACAGCCCTCATATGTTGTAAATGCTGATGTCAATCACTACTATAAATGATTATGCGATCTAAATAAACAGCGGCACATGCATTGTGCGGGCAGAGGATTCTGTCCATGGGGTTTTTAAACATTGCTGGGGCTCCAAACAACCCAAACAGAAGGGGGATAAATTGGTGTAACCCAAAAGGAGTCGGAAAGGCCATTTTCTCTCCCATTTTCTCTCCCATTTTCTCTCCCATTTTCTCTGCCAATACCCCTTGGTTAAGTCCACCAGGCCATCAGTTTGTGGATGGTAAACACTGATGCGAATCAGTTTAATCCCTAATAATTTGTAGAGCTCACATAGTGTCCATGACATATATGTAGTACCTTGGTCAGTCAGGATCTCTTTCGGGATCCCGACTCAGGAGATAACATGAAAGAGTGTCTCCGCAACACTGCATGCTGAGATTTAGTGCAGAGGCATGGCTTCTGGACATTGTGTTATATAATCATACAGGACTAACACAAAGCGTTATCCTCACGTAATGGCCCGACGAGGTCCATGCCAATTCTTTCAAAGGGGACCTTGATTAAGGGTAAAGCATTTTAAGAGCGAGGGAAATGAGAGATGCCTGGACCAGTGATCACTTCCAAGTGATCCTCCTTCAGCTGCATGGCGTGCATCTTCTGGATCCACTCTGCTGTTCCTGTCGGGAGTTGAGCGATGAACGGCTCCTGTACCACCAGCTCGATGATACATTCTGTGTCCTGCTCCTCTGCCATCAACCACTGGTGAAAGGAGTCCTTCAGCTGCTGTGCGTAGGTGAAAGGCCGGGTGCACTTGGGGAACTGCAGCAAAAGGAAGTGTTGGCAGTGCTCCTCCGGTGTCCGGCTGATGCACTGCAGAATACCACACTGGAATACTCCAGCTGTGTCCATGATGGCAGCTGCTGGCAGTGAGCTGGGCTTCCTCTGATAGCAAGAGGAGGAGTTGCAGAGCCCATTCCTCATTTGGCCATCCCCATGCAGCTGCCACATGCTCGAAGAGCTCCAGGAAGGCCTCCAGATTGTCCATGGAGGCCATCTTCATAAGTGTCACATGTGGCACGGTGGCAGGGGACACAGCTGGAGATGTGCTGGGCTGCAGCAGCTTCTGGAGTACGCAACAATCTCGGCTAGTGGGGAGGCTTCCATGGTGGTGTCGGAATCTACTTTAAATCCTGGTCTTAGGCACCACTGTAGAACCCCGGTGTGGGATAGTGTAGAGGAAGACTCGACACGCCTCCTGTTTGTCCACAGCGGATGCTTGACCACACCCACGCCACCACACATATCCTCTGTATCCATATCCTCTGTCACACCATCCTTTGTTTGTATCCATGTCTAAAATATTTCTGTTAACAGGGTAAAAAACTGCTGGTAATAAAGATTTCCACACATTTTTCTATAACCATGCAGATTAAATCACTGTCAGGAATGCAGCATTTCTCTAAAGGCTACAGAGTTTAAAGAAATACCTCATATATTGGATGCTACCATTGTAAAACAGTAACTGTATAAAGGTCATAATCAAATGACTTATGGCTCAAACAGCTGTTATATAGAGCTTTTATAGTATACAAATTGATCACACCCCAATAGTTAGCGTGATAAATGTGGTGTCATGCCTAGTAGTTACTGGCTAGAGAATTAAACCTTTTATTACGCAAACTTTTATGTAGCAAAGCTTAAACAAAGTATCAACACAAAGTGCTTATGCTTAGCCCTGCCCTGTGTAAAAAAAATAACTGTGAAAAAGAGTGATGGAAACATATTTTCACAGTAAGTGCTTATGTAACTAAGTAACTTATGCCATAGTGAATGAGTCCTTGTGACTTCATGGCTACCATATATGATACTATTTCATATTGTTGTGTGAAATAGTATTAAAAAAAGTACTCAACTTACAGTAGAGTGATTTGTGTATCACAGGCCATCTGTAATGATAAAGGAATTTCAACACTGTTTGCGTATCACACATAGTGTTACGTTGCTAATTCCTAATTTCAGTTGCTTGCCCTAACATGGACAGAGTGCAAAAGGTATGGCATTCAAAATCTCACAGCACTGTGGTATTTTCTGATGTTAAATGAAATAGTATTGTCCCATTTCTTGTTAATTGTGGAGGTTGTTAATTGTCCAGGTGTCCCTGCCCCATTCCTCCATCTCATGTGCTCTTGACTCGACTGATGGTACTTGTGGCATGCCTTTGCTTTCTGTCAAGGTAAACGGAGAATGTTTTGAGTTCATTAAAATAAAATCAAATCCTTCAATGCATGTTCAGCATAGTTAACATTAGACAAGTATATAGTTAACGTCAGTTAATTATATTTATTAGGAATGCCACCAAAAAAACTCCACCCAGAATGGTCAGAAACAGAAAAGGAAAGAAGCACAAAAGTTTGACCTAAAAAGATTAAATTAGGTCTACACAGTAGTGCCAAATCTAATGTGACAAGTACAATTAATGGTGAGGATAATTAGAAAATGAATACACATGCCATTTTTTCCTGCGCTGGTCAGTGGTCAGACAGGTTGTGGACGTGCGGGTGGGGTCAAGCGTTGTTTAGTGAATGGAGGGTGGAGCTGGGAAAAGTGAGTGATAAAAATCTACACCTGTGCAGGATTGCTCTAACTTGTTCTGTGTTTCAGTGAGGGGCAGCAAATATAAAGTTGGGAGAGACGAGAGGCATGGGGGAGAGAGAGAAGAACAGCACAGAGCTGAGTGTGTATGTGTGTAATGTGCTTTAAATCAAATCACTGAAAAGTGAAGAAAATAGTAAATGGAAATAAAGAGCCCCTATTGAGCCTGCCACCTGTCTCCTCATTTCCGGACCAACCCAGGAGATTGTCCCACTCGTGACGAAAGCCAGGAAATTGAGGAAGAGGAGTCGTCGTACCCCACATGGGCCCCATGTAGTTTAGCCCCTACAAGGGCTTTCTGCGGGCAAGCAAACTGTAGAAACCCACTGTGTTCTTGTCCACAGAAAGCCCACTTGGGCCCCCTTGTGGGTTAGCCTGTGCAGGCCCCGCTGCAGTTTTGCCCCTTGGCGCCCCAATGAGGGTTTTCTGTCGGCAAGCATACAGTGGATTGCCCATAGAAAACTGCCCATGTGGGGCCCACGGCAGTTTTGCCCTTTGGGGCCACCATGAGGGTTTACTGTGGGCAACCCCTTGTGTCAACAGCACAGGACAGTTAAAATGTTGTTTTAAGAATTATGCTCTATGGCCAGGGGTACTCAAACTATTTTATTTACGGTTCATATGAGAATGTTGAACTCAGAAGTCTGCAACAATGACAGTAAAATGTAAGCAATAAGTCCATGGCATAACAAAAACGTCATACATTCAACAGCCCATCACACTTCACAATTCATATAGCAACCATCAAGTAAAGAGGGCCTATTTTGGGTATGGGTAAATGATTCTACAACATAAAATATACACTGTATATTGTTCCAACAGTACTTCTGATGTATGTTGTATGTACAATTCTTCAGAATATTCTACTTTGGGCAGACCTTAAGGTAACTTTAAATTACACCTGATTAATCTGTCATTCAGCTGTGGTTCTGAATTAATTAATTAATTATATTAATTTCAAAGTTACAGCCTGTTTAGTATGAAATTCCCTCTTTTTGTTTCATTTGTGGATCCAGGCGCGGGGCCAGAGGAGCACTGGCCTGCTCCTCTGGCCCCAGCTGTAACCTGATTGGCCCCTGATGTGCCCCTGTTCTGTCACTCATTGTTGATCTACATCAGAAAACTTGCACACAGGAAAACCAGGAACTAGGACACAGGGAGCTATGCTAAAACTTAAAAAAACAAATACTACGCACAGGGCTAACAGTAACAGAAATCTCCCCGCAGATGTGAACACAGGCATGAACAAATATTTACACATATAATGCTTCAGCAACTAAGGGAAGAAAACATGGGAATTAAGCTAAATAATCAAGAAAATAAACACATGAGTATGACAAACACAGGAAATAAGCTAGACAACATAACAAATTTCTACACAGAAGGTCAGGGTGCCCTCTAGTGGCCCAAGGTTGAACTACCTGTGGGGGCCGTGACAGAGCCCCCCCTTAAGGCGCAACTCCTGAAAAGCCAACAGTCAGTTCCCGGAGCAGTAACCATGGTGAGGCCAAAGGGCAGAGCAATGACCACGGCAAGGCGAGGGGGGGAGCGACAACCACGGTGAAGCCAGAGGGGGGTGTGCGACTACGTTGGTGAAACAAGGAGGTTGAACGACGTCCTCAGCAGGGGTGGATGGGGGGGCAAACTCACCAGCTGGGCAGGGCGGGGGGGGGGGGGGCACATCTTCAGAGAGGCAGGGGCACAGCGTGACATCCTCAGCAGAACACGAAAGTGGAGCGACGTTCTTGGTGGAACACGAAAGCCAAGCAATGTCCCCAGCGGAACACAGAAGCTGAGTGACGTCTCTCGCAGATCATGGAAGCCGAGCGATGTCCTCTACGGAACATGGAAGGGGGGGTGACGTCCTTGGGAGGGTAGGGTTGATGGGGCGGCGTTCTCTTTGGGGCAGAGTGGGAGGGCAACGAAGAGTGTCCTGCTCTGGGCTCATGCTGTCTCCTCATCCTGTCTATCCCACTCAGCTTCTCAAGGTGGCATTGTCTCTCCTCGAGAGCCAGGACCCACTCCTGCCACAGCTCTGCCAGCTCTGCTGCATCCATGAATGGCTGGAGCATTCGGTCATAAGGAAGTGCATGGAGATGGATGCAAGTGCAGAACTTCTTTAATGAAAAAGCAAGAAACAAAGAAACAAACCAGGGACACATAGTGAAACCAGGACACAGGTAGCTAGGTTAAAACAAACAAACAAACAAACAAAAAAAAAACAAATACTATGCACAGCGCTAACAGTAACAGACATCTCCCCCACATGTGAACACAGGCACTAACAAAAACTTACAAATATAATGCTCCAGCAACTAAAGGATGAAAACATAGGTCTTAAATAAGGTAACTAATCAAGTAATTAACAAACACATGAGCATGATAAACACAGGAAATAAGCCAGACAACAGAAGAAGTTCTACATGAAAGATTAGGGTGCTCTCTAGTGGTCCAAGGTTGAACAATGGGAGCCATGACAGCTAGTGCCAGCAGCAATGGAGAGAGCTAAAATGTATGTATAATCAAATAAGGCAGTTGGAAGAAGGACTCAGAGTCTTTACTTAAGTAAAATAATAAAATAAAAACATAAAAAAAAACAAGTGACAAGTTAAAGTCCTGCATTCAAAATTATATTATTGGATTATTATTACTGTTGCATCAATGTAACCAATACACATACCGGCTACATCCTTTGGCCAGCAGAACCCGCATCCTAGGACAAAAGGAGAGATGAGAGGAGGAAGAGGGAAGAGACGAGTGAGCAGGAGACACAGAGCAAGAGGGAGACAGTAGAGAGAGAGAAAAGAAAAAAGCTGGTTCCCCGGTCCCCAGACACGCTGTCATATGGTCCTCGGCCAGCCAGGAAGCTATGTCCCACAATGCCGGGTGCTGGAACTGGACATCCTGGTGGACAGCTACGGTTCCTCCCCTTTTCAGGTGGACGGCAGCTGCACCTCCGCCTCCTGGCGGACTGCAGCGGGTCCTCCGTCCCTAAGCAGACAGCAGCCACTCCTCCTCTTTACAGGCTGACAGCAGTGACTCCTCCCCTTTTCAGGCTGACAGCAGTGACTTCCCTGTCCTCCAGGAACTGCTCCAGCACCACACTTCCTTGGTGCCGCTATCCTCTCGCAGCGGCGAGGGCTCGCGGACAGCGCGTCCCTCCTCCCACCCGGGTTTCGGCGCCAGTGTAACAAACTTCAAAAGTGGGCAAGGAGGAGGTGAGAACCGAAACTTCAACATAAAATGTAACAATAAACAGAACTCAAACATAACAGAAACCACAAACGTAGCACAAACATAAAACCTATGTGCATCTCTCTCTCTCCCCTCAGGCGTATCCAGCCGCTCCTTTATCCCTCTCTACCACTGATTAGACAACTCAGTGCCAGGCGTGCGTCCTTACAGCCTGGCCTCTCCTTCCTCCTCATCACGCAGTTTTTCTGCATTGTGTAGTGACGTAATATTTCTTGTCTTAGCAATATTTCTGAGATGAAAGAAGTAATATCCTAGTAATATTATCTACATGAGCTTCAAATGAAAGACTGGAGTCAATAATCACACCATGGTCTTTTACTGCTGCACATAATGAAAGGGACATGTGGGACACCAAACTTTACCTTAGTATGCCTGTCTCTGTGCTATGATGAGGACTAAATCCTGACTGATCCATTTCAAGAATGTTATTCCTATGTAGGTATGAGCATAACTCCTGTGCTACAATCTTTTCTAGGATCTTGGAGATAAAGGGGAGGTGTGATATTGGCCTATAGTTGGACATCTGACAGGGGTCGAGGTCAGGTTTTTTAATCAGGAGTTTGATAACAGCTAGTTTAAAAGATTTAGGTACATAGCCAGTGCTAAGGGATGAATTGATTATTTTCAGAAGAGGTTTGTTTCTGGAATTATCTGTTGAAAGAAACATGTAGGTAAGCGATCTAATATACAAGTTGATGATTTTGATGAGGAAATTATTGAATTTAGTTCGGTCTCTCAAAGGGGAGTAATTCTAATCGTTGATCTGTCATAATTGTATTATTATCTACAGGGTTAGTTGTCATGGTGTCTATCAAACATCCTGCACTCAACACATTGAATAAGCTGAATGTTTGACATGTTGAGTGTTTAATGTACCTTAGTCTAAGATTATTTTGAGGTTATGTTAGACAGATCTGGCATGCATGGCCTCCACTTGCTGTCTTTAGACATTAAAAAAAGCGTTCTTTGAGAAAATGAAAATGCAGCAGAAGGGAAAAGTGAAAGATACAACTGAAAACAATAGCACAAAATTATCCATGGAAAAGAAAAATCTGTATAATTTAAACGCTGACCCAGGCAAGAAACTCACAGCAAAAGATTCAAAAACAGGAACTACGTCACAGGAACTCACTGTGTATTCCTGAGATACCAGTGATCCTGACCCCTTCTGCTCTCTGGACCTGGATGATTCAGCCTAATGACCTAGTACTTGTTGGAGTTCTCATCACTTGGAAACCAATCACTGCTGCTGAGGATGTAGTATATGAGATTATTGTGGATGGTACCACTGAGAAACCATAAAGATGGCTAAGGACTGCAATTGCCACGAATAGTTTTGCACTCAAGTCTCCATCTGGTTGATAACTTTAAGAAAATAAACTTCATGTCCATGTGCAAAAGTGCAGTTGTGTAACCAGGAAATTCGTTATGGTTTTAACATGAAGTCTATTTTCTTAATTGCTGTGCATTCCATAAATTGCATAAAGAGAGAGGGACTAGTTTCATCCTGACTTCTACTACTTCAAGAAGTTTCATGCATTTCCAGTGTACCTCTCCTGTATACACTTTATCTTGTTTAATATCAAGGTTATATCGCTGCCTAACCATGCTTTCATTCCTAAAGTCAGTGATTTATCTTACACTTTCACTGTTTTAGAGCTGATGGCGTTTCTTCTCCCTTCTGTTCACACAAACCTGTGTTTCTGAGTATTACAGATTTACACAAATGGACTGAAAGCTTTCAAGAAAAGCAGTTCACTTTTGGAGTTCATGGCTATTTATCATAAGAAGATAATACAGTTTAAAATGAAATGCTTGTTACATTTTAGGAATTGCTCTAATATGCTGCCTGGTGAATAATTCCCTATGAAAATGTACACTGTGGAAATAGTTAATTTATCAAGAATGTATTTAAATGTAAAAAGTAAACCCAAACTTACTCTAATGACCTGTAGCCAATACCCAAAGTTATCTGTGATTATGCTACTTAAAGGCTTCTGTATATAAATTGCATCTCTATAATATTCTGAGTTAAAGTAATATTCCTGTGAAGATTTCATGGCAGTTTACAATGCTGAGTACTGCCAATGATATATGCTTTTGCACAGTGCATAACCTAAAAATATTTCTATATATCTAGTCTGGCCTAGCACCCTCAGTTTATCAGTGTGCTAGACTAGTTTAACTTTGCCAAACATTCTGGTGGTGATGCAAGGGCTAGTTGTACCCCATTCATACTTTCTCATCATATTTTAAGGTCATGCTCCTATTACAGCCCTTATATGAAGGTCTTAATAACATGCAAAATGCATTGTTAATTCAGTATCAGACAAGCAGAGTGAGTTAATCACTCAACCTGTGCTTTAAAAAGGTGCGATAAACCTCGATATCTAAACAAGACTGTGGCTGTGTCAATTTACAGAGACGAAATGTGTCTGTGCATTTGATTGCTGTTCATTTTATAGAACAAATATTCACTAGCATTGAAAAATTATTATTATTAGAATAGTGGTCCACATTACAATTTTAAGAACAAATGTTTAAAAACAACCACCATAAAAGTACAAAAGACACAGGTTTTTTTGTAAACCTGTTTGTATTTGGCACTTTTTGGTTTGTAGTATGACTGTTTGTAACATTACTGACATTTTCCTCATAGTGCATATTAAATTATTAAATTATGTATCATATAATAGCAATATTTAGTTACATCATCAGAAGACTATTCATGAAAGAACAGTGATTAATGAAGAATCAACTTGGAATATTTGGAGAGTTATAATTAATTTAATGCACCTCCTAAACCACGGGTAAAACAGAGCATAAATAAATGGATTAATGGTGGAATTAAGAGAAAACATTATCATGAGTTTCTGAACAGTTCCTAAATGTGGTTCAATAACATCACCTAATAAATTGTAAATAAAATATGGCAGTAATAACACCATAAACACAGCCACTAAAATGCTGAGGACTTTGGCTGCTTTTCTCTCAGATTTCATTGAGTGTGAGGTGATTTTCTGTGTTTTAGGCCGTGTGTGATTATTAAGCTCTCTGATAGCAGTAGCATGTTTCTTAGCAATCACAAAAACTTGAGTATAGAATATAATTATGACAGAACATGGAAATATAAAAGTTATTACAAGATCAGTTATGAACCACAGGTCATTCGAAGGGAGAAAACACTCTCCAGGACACAGTACAAAACTCATGAAGGTTCCATTGAAATAACAGAATGCTATGATATATGCCAGACATATACACCAGTTCGAATAAACCACAATGCACATAGTCCTCATAGAAATTTTGTTTGTGTAGAAAAATGGGTTTGAGAGAGCCAAATACCGATCCACAGAGATCAGAGCAATATTATAGAAGGATAAGATCAAGAAGAAACCACTAATCAACCAAAAACAGATGCAGAAAGCTGTCCCAAAAATCCAGCAGGACTCGATCGTCCATATCAGCAACGACGGCATAATTAAAGCACCCACGAGAAAATCCAACACAGCCAGAGAGAGCACGAGCGTGTTGGTCGGTGTGTGAAGCTGCTTGAAGTGAAGAACAGAGATGATGACGAGCATATTTCCACACACTGTTAGCAGAACCACAGCAGCTGAACACACGTACAGTAAGATATAAACTGCAGGAGATACAGATTTCTCAGGACAGGAGAAATGCTCACAGCGACCAGACTGGTTAAACTCCGTCAGATTCATGAAGACATGCATTTTTTAAAAAAGTCTGTGTTACATTATGGTCAAATGAATTATAGGTCAGACAGCTCAGATATTTTTATAGTTTAGAAAGTAAGCACACCCCACCCCCAAGTTTGATTGACAGCTTAATGAATATGACGTCATGTCTTGGCGAAAAACACCTATTATTATGTGATTCTTCAATTTATAATTAAGAAAACATTAATAGAAAACAAGGAATCAAAAGAAAAACAAAGCAGGAAGGCCACAAAAACTGCATGCACTTCATGTAGTGCGGACAAAGAAAAAAATTGCACATGCAAATTTGCAAAATATTTTGTGCCGAGTGTCTGTTCTCAAACTACGTCACAGACAGACTCACTGTTTAGTACACAGGTACTCAACCTTTTCTCACTCCCAGTGCATCAAATACTAAAGCACTAGCAGAAGCCTATAGTGTCATTGCATACATGGTGAACAGCAGCTTTGGCTTATCAATGAAAGCCCATTTCCTTCTGCTCTCCAAAGCAAAAGGCAAACGCAATTAATGGCTTTGTGAATTTGGTGCTTCAAAGATATGATGTAAAAACCAAGCACAGTTCATAATAAAGGATATGGAAGTCTCTTCAAGTCTTTTAATTATACTTTGTGCACAATCATGTTGGCTGATCAAAACCCAAAAAGTTATGTGTCTACCTAAATGATATCATCTGATCCTATATTTTCAAACGTACATATTTTTCTTGCTTTATTATGTCTACTGATAAAAAAATACTCTTTTTCCCACCAAACCAGCATCACAAATAAACTTTTTTCAACCAATTTTTGGTCCCCTGCCTGATCTGAATCACTCATGCACGGTGCAAATTGGGCAGGAAATATATTGTAGAACCCTGGAGCTCCGGGCTCACGTTTATTCAGCTCACGCTTTTCGGCGTACGTTCAACACACTTAAAAAAAATCAAAACAATGAACATTGGTCTGTCCTGGACTTGCAGCTTTCGCGCCATCAGGTTCATGTTCACGTTGTTGTGTGTATCTCCCAACCTCCGCCAGCCATCTTGCACTCTCTTTTCTCTCTCGTCGGTTACGGGAGTCACTGCCGGTTTGACCCGCCTCAACCATGCCCACAACGCCACTTACCCCCACAGCCTGACTCAGGCCACGGAGTTGTCTGGCCTGCAGCTGACTATCTCCGTGGATGGACAGGTAATCCGCCACCACCATCTGTGTCCCCGGTCTGTGGACCACCTCGAATTTGAATGGCTGAAGTGCCAGATACCAATGAGTGATCCACGCATTGGCATGCAGTGGAGCCATGGGAGCGGGGCATGATAGGAACTGAGGGTAAAAGCGCTCCCCAGTAGGTAGTCTCAGAGGGTGAGCACAACCCACTTGATGTCCAGACACTCCTTCTTGATTGTGCTGTGCTTGGTCTCCCTTACCGAGAACTTCCGCCTGCTGTTCAGCATGGGTCGCTCCTCCCCCTCCACCACCTGGGATAAAAAGTCCCCGAGCATTTTGTCCGATGCGTCAGTCTGCAACACAAAATGTAGATAAAAGCCAAGAAAATGCAACAGCGGGCCCCCCCACAAAACCGCATTTACCTGGCAGAAAGCCCACTCGCACAGCTCAGTCCACTGGACTGGATTTGGTACTCCCTTTTTAGTGAGGTCAGTCGGCAGGCTGGTGATGTCTGAAAAATTAGGTACAAACCTCCTATAATAGCCCCAGGAACTGCCTCACCTTTTCGGTCTTGGGTCTTGGGCAGGCCGCAATTGCTGCTTTGTTATCAATTTGGGGACACATCTGCCCATGGCCCAAGTGGAAGCCCAGATACTGTACTTCCATCTGCCCATTTGCACACTGGTCAGGCCTGCCTGTCTCAATGATCTCAAGACAGCCCTCATATGTTGTAAATGCTGATGTCAATCACTACTATAAATGATTATGCGATCTAAATAAACAGCGGCACATGCATTGTGCGGGCAGAGGATTCTGTCCATGGGGTTTTTAAACATTGCTGGGGCTCCAAACAACCCAAACAGAAGGGGGATAAATTGGTGTAACCCAAAAGGAGTCGGAAAGGCCATTTTCTCTCCCATTTTCTCTCCCATTTTCTCTGCCAATACCCCTTGGTTAAGTCCACCAGGCCATCAGTTTGTGGATGGTAAACACTGATGCGAATCAGTTTAATCCCTAATAATTTGTAGAGCTCACATAGTGTCCATGACATACATGTAGTACCTTGGTCAGTCAGGATCTCTTTCGGGATCCCGACTCAGGAGATAACATGGAAGAGTGTCTCCGCAACACTGCATGCTGAGATTTAGTGCAGAGGCATGGCTTCTGGACATTGTGTTATATAATCATACAGGACTAACACAAAGCGTTATCCTCACGTAATGGCCTGACGAGGTCCATGCCAATTCTTTCAAAGGGGACCTTGATTAAGGGTAAAGCATTTTAAGAGCGAGGGAAATGAGAGATGCCTGGACCAGTGATCACTTCCAAGTGATCCTCCTTCAGCTGCATGGCGTGCATCTTCTGGATCCACTCTGCTGTTCCTGTCGGGAGTTGAGCGATGAACGGCTCCTGTACCACCAGCTCGATGATACATTCTGTGTCCTGCTCCTCTGCCATCAACCACTGGTGAAAGGAGTCCTTCAGCTGCTGTGCGTAGGTGAAAGGCCGGGTGCACTTGGGGAACTGCAGCAAAAGGAAGTGTTGGCAGTGCTCCTCCGGTGTCCGGCTGATGCACTGCAGAATACCACACTGGAATACTCCAGCTGTGTCCATGATGGCAGCTGCTGGCAGTGAGCTGGGCTTCCTCTGATAGCAAGAGGAGGAGTTGCAGAGCCCATTCCTCATTTGGCCATCCCCATGCAGCTGCCACATGCTCGAAGAGCTCCAGGAAGGCCTCCAGATTGTCCATGGAGGCCATCTTCATAAGTGTCACATGTGGCACGGTGGCAGGGGACACAGCTGGAGATGTGCTGGGCTGCAGCAGCTTCTGGAGTACGCAACAATCTCGGCTAGTGGGGAGGCTTCCATGGTGGTGTCGGAATCTACTTTAAATCCTGGTCTTAGGCACCACTGTAGAACCCCGGTGTGGGATAGTGTAGAGGAAGACCCGACACGCCTCCTGTTTGTCCACAGCGGATGCTTGACCACACCCACGCCACCACACATATCCTCTGTATCCATATCCTCTGTCACACCATCCTTTGTTTGTATCCATGTCTAAAATATTTCTGTTAACAGGGTAAAAAACTGCTGGTAATAAAGATTTCCACACATTTTTCTATAACCATGCAGATTAAATCACTGTCAGGAATGCAGCATTTCTCTAAAGGCTACAGAGTTTAAAGAAATACCTCACATATTGGATGCTACCATTGTAAAACAGTAACTGTATAAAGGTCATAATCAAATGACTTATGGCTCAAACAGCTGTTATATAGAGCTTTTATAGTATACAAATTGATCACACCCCACTAGTTAGCGTGATAAATGTGGTGTCATGCCTAGTAGTTACTGGCTAGAGAATTAAACCTTTTATTACGCAAACTTTTATGTAGCAAAGCTTAAACAAAGTATCAACACAAAGTGCTTATGCTTAGCCCTGCCCTGTGTAAAAAAAATAACTGTGAAAAAGAGTGATGGAAACATATTTTCACAGTAAGTCATTATGCCATAGTGAATGAGTCCTTGTGACTTCATGGCTACCATATATGATACTATTTCATATTGTTGTGTGAAATAGTATTAAAAAAAGTACTCAACTTACAGTAGAGTGATTTGTGTATCACAGGCCATCTGTAATGATAAAGGAATTTCAACACTGTTTGCGTATCACACATAGTGTTACGTTGCTAATTCCTAATTTCAGTTGCTTGCCCTAACATGGACAGAGTGCAAAAGGTATGGCATTCAAAATCTCACAGCACTGTGGTATTTTCTGATGTTAAATGAAATAGTATTGTCCCATTTCTTGTTAATTGTGGAGGTTGTTAATTGTCCAGGTGTCCCTGCCCCATTCCTCCATCTCATGTGCTCTTGACTCGACTGATGGTACTTGTGGCATGCCTTTGCTTTCTGTCAAGGTAAACGGAGAATGTTTTGAGTTCATTAAAATAAAATCAAATCCTTCAATGCATGTTCAGCATAGTTAACATTAGACAAGTATATAGTTAACATCAGTTAATTATATTTATTAGGAATGCCACCAAAAAAACTCCACCCAGAATGGTCAGAAACAGAAAAGGAAAGAAGCACAAAAGTTTGACCTAAAAAGATTAAATTAGGCCTACACAGTAGTGCCAAATCTAATGTGACAAGTACAATTAATGGTGAGGATAATTAGAAAATGAATACACATGCCATTTTTTCCTGCGCTGGTCAGTGGTCAGACAGGTTGTGGACGTGCGGGTGGGGTCAAGCGTTGTTTAGTGAATGGAGGGTGGAGCTGGGAAAAGTGAGTGATAAAAATCTACACCTGTGCAGGATTGCTCTAACTTGTTCTGTGTTTCAGTGAGGGGCAGCAAATATAAAGTTGGGAGAGACGAGAGGCATGGGGGAGAGAGAGAAGAACAGCACAGAGCTGAGTGTGTATGTGTGTAATGTGCTTTAAATCAAATCACTGAAAAGTGAAGAAAATAGTAAATGGAAATAAAGAGCCCCTATTGAGCCTGCCACCTGTCTCCTCATTTCCGGACCAACCCAGGAGATTGTCCCACTCGTGACGAAAGCCAGGAAATTGAGGAAGAGGAGTCGTCGTACCCCACATGGGCCCCATGTAGTTTAGCCCCTACAAGGGCTTTCTGCGGGCAAGCAAACTGTAGAAACCCACTGTGTTCTTGTCCACAGAAAGCCCACTTGGGCCCCCTTGTGGGTTAGCCTGTGCAGGCCCCGCTGCAGTTTTGCCCCTTGGCGCCCCAATGAGGGTTTTCTGTCGGCAAGCATACAGTGGATTGCCCATAGAAAACTGCCCATGTGGGGCCCACGGCAGTTTTGCCCTTTGGGGCCACCATGAGGGTTTACTGTGGGCAACCCCTTGTGTCAACAGCACAGGACAGTTAAAATGTTGTTTTAAGAATTATGCTCTATGGCCAGGGGTACTCTATTAGAACTATTTTATTTACGGTTCATATGAGAATGTTGAACTCAGAAGTCTGCAACAATGACAGTAAAATGTAAGCAATAAGTCCATGGCATAACAAAAACGTCATACATTCAACAGCCCATCACACTTCACAATTCATATAGCAACCATCAAGTAAAGAGGGCCTATTTTGGGTATGGGTAAATGATTCTACAACATAAAATATACACTGTATATTGTTCCAACAGTACTTCTGATGTATGTTGTATGTACAATTCTTCAGAATATTCTACTTTGGGCAGACCTTAAGGTAACTTTAAATTACACCTGATTAATCTGTCATTCAGCTGTGGTTCTGAATTAATTAATTAATTATATTAATTTCAAAGTTACAGCCTGTTTAGTATGAAATTCCCTCTTTTTGTTTCATTTGTGGATCCAGGCGCGGGGCCAGAGGAGCACTGGCCTGCTCCTCTGGCCCCAGCTGTAACCTGATTGGCCCCTGATGTGCCCCTGTTCTGTCACTCATTGTTGATCTACATCAGAAAACTTGCACACAGGAAAACCAGGAACTAGGACACAGGGAGCTATGCTAAAACTTAAAAAAACAAATACTACGCACAGGGCTAACAGTAACAGAAATCTCCCCGCAGATGTGAACACAGGCATGAACAAATATTTACACATATAATGCTTCAGCAACTAAGGGAAGAAAACATGGGAATTAAGCTAAATAATCAAGAAAATAAACACATGAGTATGACAAACACAGGAAATAAGCTAGACAACATAACAAATTTCTACACAGAAGGTCAGGGTGCCCTCTAGTGGCCCAAGGTTGAACTACCTGTGGGGGCCGTGACAGAGCCCCCCCTTAAGGCGCAACTCCTGAAAAGCCAACAGTCAGTTCCCGGAGCAGTAACCATGGTGAGGCCAAAGGGCAGAGCAATGACCACGGCAAGGCGAGGGGGGAGCGACAACCACGGTGAAGCCAGAGGGGGGTGTGCGACTACGTTGGTGAAACAAGGAGGTTGAACGACGTCCTCAGCAGGGGTGGATGGGGGGGCAAACTCACCAGCTGGGCAGGGCGGGGGGGGGGGGGGCACATCTTCAGAGAGGCAGGGGCACAGCGTGACATCCTCAGCAGAACACGAAAGTGGAGCGACGTTCTTGGTGGAACACGAAAGCCAAGCAATGTCCCCAGCGGAACACAGAAGCTGAGTGACGTCTCTCGCAGATCATGGAAGCCGAGCGATGTCCTCTACGGAACATGGAAGGGGGGTGACGTCCTTGGGAGGGTAGGGTTGATGGGGCGGCGTTCTCTTTGGGGCAGAGTGGGAGGGCAACGAAGAGTGTCCTGCTCTGGGCTCATGCTGTCTCCTCATCCTGTCTATCCCACTCAGCTTCTCAAGGTGGCATTGTCTCTCCTCGAGAGCCAGGACCCACTCCTGCCACAGCTCTGCCAGCTCTGCTGCATCCATGAATGGCTGGAGCATTCGGTCATAAGGAAGTGCATGGAGATGGATGCAAGTGCAGAACTTCTTTAATGAAAAAGCAAGAAACAAAGAAACAAACCAGGGACACATAGTGAAACCAGGACACAGGTAGCTAGGTTAAAACAAACAAACAAACAAACAAAAAAAAACAAATACTATGCACAGCGCTAACAGTAACAGACATCTCCCCCACATGTGAACACAGGCACTAACAAAAACTTACAAATATAATGCTCCAGCAACTAAAGGATGAAAACATAGGTCTTAAATAAGGTAACTAATCAAGTAATTAACAAACACATGAGCATGATAAACACAGGAAATAAGCCAGACAACAGAAGAAGTTCTACATGAAAGATTAGGGTGCTCTCTAGTGGTCCAAGGTTGAACAATGGGAGCCATGACAGCTAGTGCCAGCAGCAATGGAGAGAGCTAAAATGTATGTATAATCAAATAAGGCAGTTGGAAGAAGGACTCAGAGTCTTTACTTAAGTAAAATAATAAAATAAAAACATAAAAAAAAACAAGTGACAAGTTAAAGTCCTGCATTCAAAATTATATTATTGGATTATTATTACTGTTGCATCAATGTAACCAATACACATACCGGCTACATCCTTTGGCCAGCAGAACCCGCATCCTAGGACAAAAGGAGAGATGAGAGGAGGAAGAGGGAAGAGACGAGTGAGCAGGAGACACAGAGCAAGAGGGAGACAGTAGAGAGAGAGAAAAGAAAAAAGCTGGTTCCCCGGTCCCCAGACACGCTGTCATATGGTCCTCGGCCAGCCAGGAAGCTATGTCCCACAATGCCGGGTGCTGGAACTGGACATCCTGGTGGACAGCTACGGTTCCTCCCCTTTTCAGGTGGACGGCAGCTGCACCTCCGCCTCCTGGCGGACTGCAGCGGGTCCTCCGTCCCTAAGCAGACAGCAGCCACTCCTCCTCTTTACAGGCTGACAGCAGTGACTCCTCCCCTTTTCAGGCTGACAGCAGTGACTTCCCTGTCCTCCAGGAACTGCTCCAGCACCACACTTCCTTGGTGCCGCTATCCTCTCGCAGCGGCGAGGGCTCGCGGACAGCGCGTCCCTCCTCCCACCCGGGTTTCGGCGCCAGTGTAACAAACTTCAAAAGTGGGCAAGGAGGAGGTGAGAACCGAAACTTCAACATAAAATGTAACAATAAACAGAACTCAAACATAACAGAAACCACAAACGTAGCACAAACATAAAACCTATGTGCATCTCTCTCTCTCCCCTCAGGCGTATCCAGCCGCTCCTTTATCACTCTCTACCACTGATTAGACAACTCAGTGCCAGGCGTGCATCCTTACAGCCTGGCCTCTCCTTCCTCCTCATCACGCAGTTTTTCTGCATTGTGTAGTGACGTTATATTTCTTGTCTTAGCAATATTTCTGAGATGAAAGAAGTAATATCCTAGTAATATTATCTACATGAGCTTCAAATGAAAGACTGGAGTCAATAATCACACCATGGTCTTTTACTGCTGCACATAATGAAAGGGACATGTGGGACACCAAACTTTACCATAGTATGCCTGTCTCTGTGCTATGATGAGGACTAAATCCTGACTGATCCATTTCAAGAATGTTATTCCTATGTAGGTATGAGCATAACTCCTGTGCTACAATCTTTTCTAGGATCTTGGAGATAAAGGGGAGGTGTGATATTGGCCTATAGTTGGACATCTGACAGGGGTCGAGGTCAGGTTTTTTAATCGGGAGTTTGATAACAGCTAGTTTAAAAGATTTAGGTACATAGCCAGTGCTAAGGGATGAATTGATTATTTTCAGAAGAGGTTTGTTTCTGGAATTATCTGTTGAAAGAAACATGTAGGTAAGCGATCTAATATACAAGTTGATGATTTTGATGAGGAAATTATTGAATTTAGTTCGGTCTCTCAAAGGGGAGTAATTCTAATCGTTGATCTGTCATAATTGTATTATTATCTACAGGGTTAGTTGTCATGGTGTCTATCAAACATCCTGCACTCAACACATTGAATAAGCTGAATGTTTGACATGTTGAGTGTTTAATGTACCTTAGTCTAAGATTAGTTGAGGTTATGTTAGACAGATCTGGCATGCATGGCCTCCACTTGCTGTCTTTAGACATTAAAAAAAGCGTTCTTTGAGAAAATGAAAATGCAGCAGAAGGGAAAAGTGAAAGATACAACTGAAAACAATAGCACAAAATTATCCATGGAAAAGAAAAATCTGTATAATTTAAACGCTGACCCAGGCAAGAAACTCACAGCAAAAGATTCAAAAACAGGAACTACGTCACAGGAACTCACTGTGTATTCCTGAGATACCAGTGATCCTGACCCCTTCTGCTCTCTGGACCTGGATGATTCAGCCTAATGACCTAGTACTTGTTGGAGTTCTCATCACTTGGAAACCAATCACTGCTGCTGAGGATGAGATTATTGAGATTATTGTGGATGGTACCACTGAGAAACCATAAAGATGGCTAAGGACTGCAATTGCCACGAATAGTTTTGCACTCAAGTCTCCATCTGGTTGATAACTTTAAGAAAATAAACTTCATGTCCATGTGCAAAAGTGCAGTTGTGTAACCAGGAAATTCGTTATGGTTTTAACATGAAGTCTATTTTCTTAATTGCTGTGCATTCCATAAATTGCATAAAGAGAGAGGGACTAGTTTCATCCTGACTTCTACTACTTCAAGAAGTTTCATGCATTTCCAGTGTACCTCTCCTGTATACACTTTATCTTGTTTAATATCAAGGTTATATCGCTGCCTAACCATGCTTTCATTCCTAAAGTCAGTGATTTATCTTACACTTTCACTGTTTTAGAGCTGATGGCGTTTCTTCTCCCTTCTGTTCACACAAACCTGTGTTTCTGAGTATTACAGATTTACACAAATGGACTGAAAGCTTTCAAGAAAAGCAGTTCACTTTTGGAGTTCATGGCTATTTATCATAAGAAGATAATACAGTTTAAAATGAAATGCTTGAAACATTTTAGGAATTGCTCTAATATGCTGCCTGGTGAATAATTCCCTATGAAAATGTACACTGTGGAAATAGTTAATTTATCAAGAATGTATTTAAATGTAAAAAGTAAACCCAAACTTACTCTAATGACCTGTAGCCAATACCCAAAGTTATCTGTGATTATGCTACTTAAAGGCTTCTGTATATAAATTGCATCTCTATAATATTCTGAGTTAAAGTAATATTCCTGTGAAGATTTCATGGCAGTTTACAATGCTGAGTACTGCCAATGATATATGCTTTTGCACAGTGCATAACCTAAAAATATTTCTATATATCTAGTCTGGCCTAGCACCCTCAGTTTATCAGTGTGCTAGACTAGTTTAACTTTGCCAAACATTCTGGTGGTGATGCAAGGGCTAGTTGTACCCCATTCATACTTTCTCATCATATTTTAAGGTCATGCTCCTATTACAGCCCTTATATGAAGGTCTTAATAACATGCAAAATGCATTGTTAATTCAGTATCAGACAAGCAGAGTGAGTTAATCACTCAACCTGTGCTTTAAAAAGGTGCGATAAACCTCGATATCTAAACAAGACTGTGGCTGTGTCAATTTACAGAGATGAAATGTGTCTGTGCATTTGATTGCTGTTCATTTTATAGAACAAATATTCACTAGCATTGAAAAATTATTATTATTAGAATAGTGGTCCACATTACAATTTTAAGAACAAATGTTTAAAAACAACCACCATAAAAGTACAAAAGACAGGTTTTTTTGTAAACCTGTTTGTATTTGGCACTTTTTGGTTTGTAGTATGACTGTTTGTAACATTACTGACATTTTCCTCATAGTGCATATTAAATTATTAAATTATGTATCATATAATAGCAATATTTAGTTACATCATCAGAAGACTATTCATGAAAGAACAGTGATTAATGAAGAATCAACTTGGAATATTTGGAGAGTTATAATTAATTTAATGCACCTCCTAAACCACGGGTAAAACAGAGCATAAATAAATGGATTAATGGTGGAATTAAGAGAAAACATTATCATGAGTTTCTGAACAGTTCCTAAATGTGGTTCAATAACATCACCTAATAAATTGTAAATAAAATATGGCAGTAATAACACCATAAACACAGCCACTAAAATGCTGAGGACTTTGGCTGCTTTTCTCTCAGATTTCATTGAGTGTGAGGTGATTTTCTGTGTTTTAGGCCGTGTGTGATTATTAAGCTCTCTGATAGCAGTAGCATGTTTCTTAGCAATCACAAAAACTTGAGTATAGAATATAATTATGACAGAACATGGAAATATAAAAGTTATTACAAGATCAGTTATGAACCACAGGTCATTCGAAGGGAGAAAACACTCTCCAGGACACAGTACAAAACTCATGAAGGTTCCATTGAAATAACAGAATGCTATGATATATGCCAGACATATACACCAGTTCGAATAAACCACAATGCACATAGTCCTCATAGAAATTTTGTTTGTGTAGAAAAATGGGTTTGAGAGAGCCAAATACCGATCCACAGAGATCAGAGCAATATTATAGAAGGATAAGATCAAGAAGAAACCACTAATCAACCAAAAACAGATGCAGAAAGCTGTCCCAAAAATCCAGCAGGACTCGATCGTCCATATCAGCAACGACGGCATAATTAAAGCACCCACGAGAAAATCCAACACAGCCAGAGAGAGCACGAGCGTGTTGGTCGGTGTGTGAAGCTGCTTGAAGTGAAGAACAGAGATGATGACGAGCATATTTCCACACACTGTTAGCAGAACCACAGCAGCTGAACACACGTACAGTAAGATATAAACTGCAGGAGATACAGATTTCTCAGGACAGGAGAAATGCTCACAGAGACCAGACTGGTTAAACTCCGTCAGATTCATGAAGACATGCATTTTTAAAAAAAGTCTGTGTTACATTATGGTCAAATGAATTATAGGTCAGACAGCTCAGATATTTTTATAGTTTAGAAAGTAAGCACACCCCACCCCCAAGTTTGATTGACAGCTTAATGAATATGACGTCATGTCTTGGCGAAAACACCTATTATTATGTGATTCTTCAATTTATAATTAAGAAAACATTAATAGAAAACAAGGAATCAAAAGAAAAACAAAGCAGGAAGGCCACAAAAACTGCATGCACTTCACGTAGTGCGGACAAAGAAAAAAATTGCACATGCAAATTTGCAAAATATTTTGTGCCGAGTGTCTGTTCTCAAACTACGTCACAGACAGACTCACTGTTTAGTACACAGGTACTCAACCTTTTCTCACTCCCAGTGCATCAAATACTAAAGCACTAGCAGAAGCCTATAGTGTCATTGCATACATGGTGAACAGCAGCTTTGGCTTATCAATGAAAGCCCATTTCCTTCTGCTCTCCAAAGCAAAAGGCAAACGCAATTAATGGCTTTGTGGATGAATTTGGTGCTTCAAAGATATGATGTAAAAACCAAGCACAGTTCATAATAAAGGATATGGAAGTCTCTTCAAGTCTTTTAATTATACTTTGTGCACAATCATGTTGGCTGATCAAAACCCAAAAAGTTATGTGTCTACCTAAATGATATCATCTGATGTTCCTATATTTTCAAACGTACATATTTTTCTTGCTTTATTATGTCTACTGATAAAATCCCACCAAACCAGCATCACAAATAAACTTTTTTCAGCCAATTTTTGGTCCCCTGCCCGATCTGAATCACTCATGCACGGTGCAAATTGGGCAGGAAATATATTGTAGAACCCTGGAGCTCCGGGCTCACGTTTATTCAGCTCACGCTTTTCAGCGTACGTTCAACACACTTAAAAAAAATCAAAACAATGAACATTGGTCTGTCCTGGACTTGCAGCTTTCGTGCCATCAGGTTCATGTTCACGTTGTTGTGTGTATCTCCCAACCTCCGCCAGCCATCTTGCACTCTCTTTTCTCTCTCGTCGGTTACGGGAGTCACTGCCGGTTTGACCCGCCTCAACCATGCCCACAACGCCATTTACCCCCACAGCCCAACTCAGGCCACGGAGTTTTCTGGCCTGCAGCTGACTATCTCCCTGGATGGTCAGGTAATCCGCCACCACCATCTGTGTCCCCAGTCTGTGGACCACCTCGAATTTGAATGGCTTGAAGTGCCAGATACCAATGAGTGATCCACGCATTGGCATGCAGTGGAGCCATGGGAGCGGGGCATGATAGGAACTGAGGGTAAAAGCGCTCCCCAGTAGGTAGTCTCAGAAGGTGAGGACAACCCACTTGATGTCCAGACACTCCTTCTTGATTGTGCTGTGCTTGGTCTCCCTTACCGAGAACTTCCGCCTGCTGTTCAGCATGGGTCGCTCCTCCCCCTCCACCACCTGGGATAAAAAGTCCCCCAGCATTCTGTCTGATGCGTCAGTCTCCAACACAGAATGTAGAGAAAGTCAAGAGAATGCAACAGCAGGCCCCCACACAAAACCGCATTTACCTGGCAGAAAGCCCACTCGCACGGCTCAGTCCACTGGACTGGATTTGGTACTCCCTTTTTAGTGAGGTCAGTCGGCAGGCTGGTGATGTCTGAAAAATTAGATACAAACCTCCTATAATAGCCCCAGGAACTGCCTCACCTTTTCGGTCTTGGGTCTTGGGCAGGCCGCAATTGCTGCTGTCTTATCAATTTGGGCACATATCTGCCCATGGCCCAAGTGGAAGCCCAGATACTGTTCTGCCCATTTGCACACTGGTCAGGCCTGCCTGTCTCAACGATCTCAAGACAGCCCTCATATACTGTAAATGCTGATGTCAATCACTGCTATAAATGATTATGCGATCTAAATAAACAGCGGCACATGCATTGTGCAGGCAGAAGATTCTGTCCATGGGGTTTTTAAACATTGCTGGGGCTCCAAACAACCCAAACAGAAGGGGGACAAATTGGTGTAACCCAAATGGAGTTGGAAAGGCCATTTTCTCTCCCATTTTCTCCCCCATTTTCTCTGCCAATACCCCTTGGTTAAGTCCAGTGTCAAATAAAAACAAGCCACACCTAACCGATTGAGCAGTTCATCAATGCAAGGCATCAGATATGCATCAAATTTAGATACCGTGTTGACTTTTCTAAAGTCCACACAAAAATGGACCGACTCCTAGGTCTTGGGCACCAAGACCACTGGGCTGCTCCAGTCACTGTGGGACTCCTCGAATACTCTCATGTCGAGCATAGCCTTGAGTTCATCCCGAACCACATTTTTTTCAGGTAACCGGTATGGGTGTCTGTGTACAACCAGACCTGGAGGAGTCTCAATGTGGTGCTCTATGAGGTCAGGGAGAGGTGAAAACACATTGGAAAATTGTGCTTTCTGGGACAGGTGGTCTTCACAGGAGACTGGGGTGAATTGGGCTGCACTTTTTAGACTTACTGTCGCCAGAGCCACAGGAACCGCCTCTGTTCACAGATCATTTTCAGGAAAATGGGGTGGTATATTTGCAGTGCATTGCCTCTATCTGTTTGCCTGACCTCATAGTCGACTTCTCCATCAGGCCGTGTGACCTCAAAGGGTCCTTGCCACTTTGCAAGTAATTTAGAGCTCGATGTGGGTAACAAAATGAGCACTTCATCTCCCGGTGCAAATTCCCTTAGCCGAGTCCCCCCAATTTTTCCTAATGACATCCAAGACTCCAAGAGGCTTGTGTCTGTACAATAATTCAAATGGGGCAAACCCCGTGGAGGCTTGCGGGACCTCTCATACTGCAAATAACAGGGGCTTGAGTCACTTATCCCAATTCCTTGCATCATCGTGAATGAACTAACGAATCACGTTTTTGGTGTCTGATTAACCCGCTCCACCAGGCCATCAGTTTGTGGATGGTAAACACTGATGCGAATCAGTTTAATCCCTAATAATTTGTAGAGCTCACATAGTGTCCATGACATACATGTAGTACCTTGGTCAATCAGGATCTCTTTCGGGATCCTGACTCAGGAGATAACATGGAAGAGTGTCTCCGCAACATTGCATGCTGAGATTTAGCGCAGAGGCATGGCTTCTGGACATTGTGTTATATAATCATACAGGACTAACATAAAGCGTTATCCTCACGTAATGGCCCGACGAGGTCCATGCCAATTCTTTCAAAGGGGACCTTGATTAAGGGTAATGCATTTTAAGAGCGAGGGAAATGAGAGATGCCTGGACCAGTGATCGCTTCCAAATGATCCTCCTTCAGCTGCATGGCGTGCATCCAGGGACGTGGGCCGGTGTCACTGGACCCACTTTGCTGTTAATTTCGGGAGTTGAGCGATGAACGGCTCCTGTACCACCAGCTCGATGATACATTCTGTGTCCTGCTCCTCTGCCATCAACCACTGGTGAAAGGAGTCCTTCAGCTGCTGTGCGTAGGTGAAAGGCCGGGTGCACTTGGGGAACTGCAGCAAAAGGAAGTGTTGGCAGTGCTCCTCCGGTGTCCGGCTGACGCACTGCAGAATACCACACTGGAATACTCCAGCTGTGTCCATGATGGCAGCTGCTGGCAGTGAGCTGGGCTTCCTCTGATAGCAAGAGGAGGAGTTGCAGAGCCCATTCCTCATTTGGCCATCCCCATGCAGCTGCCACATGCTCGAAGAGCTCCAGGAAGGCCTCCAGATTGTCCATGGAGGCCATCTTCATACGTGTCACATGTGGCACGGTGGCAGGGGATACAGCTGGAGCTTCTGGAGCATGCGACAATCTCAGCTAGTGGGGAGGCTTCCATGGTGGTGTCGGAATCTACCTTAAATCCTGGTCTTAGGCACCACTGTAGAACCCCGGTGTGGGATAGTGTAGAGGAAGACTCGACACGCCTCCTGTTTGTCCACAGCGGATGCTTGACCACACCCACGCCACCACACATATCCTCTGTATCCATATCCTCTGTCACACCATCCTTTGTTTGTATCCATGTCTAAAATATTTCTGTTAACAGGGTAAAAAACTGCTGGTAATAAAGATTTCCACACATTTTTCTATAACCATGCAGATTAAATCACTGTCAGGAATGCAGCATTTCTCTAAAGGCTACAGAGTTTAAAGAAATACCTCATATATTGGATGCTACCGTTGTAAAACAGTGACTGTATAAAGGTAATAATCAAATGACTTATGGCTCAAACAGCTGTTATATAGAGCTTTTATAGTATACAAATTGATCACGCCCCACTAGTTAGCGTGATAAATGTGATGTCATGCCTAGTAGTTACTGGCTAGAGAATTAAAGCTTTTATTATGCAAATTTTTATGTAGCAAAGCTTAAACAAAGTATCAACACAAAGTGCTTATGCTTAGCCCTGCCCTGTGTAAAAAGAATAACTGTGAAAAAGAGTGATGGAAACATATTTTCACAGTAAATCATTATGCCATAGTGAATGAGTCCTTGTGTCTTTATAGTATATATAATACTATTTCATACTGTTGTATGAAATAGTATCAAAAAAGTATTCAATCTACAGTAGAGTGATTTGTGTATCACAGGCCATCTGTAATGATAAAGGAATTTCAACACTGTTTGCGTATCACACATAGTGTTACATTGCTAATTCCTACTTTTAGTCGCTTGCCCTAACATGGATAGATCGCAAGAGGTATGGCATTCAAACTCTCACAGCACTGTGGTGTTTTCTGATGTTAAATGAAATAGTATTGTCCCATTTCTTGTTAATTGTGGAGGTTGTTAATTGTCCAGGTGTCCCTGCCCCATTCCTCCATCTCATGTGCGCTTGACTGGACTGATGGGACTTGTTGCATGCCTTTGCTTTCTGTCAAGGTAAACGGAGAATATTTTGAGTTCATTAATATAAAATCAAATCCTTCAATAAATGTTCAATGTAGTGAATATTAGACAAGAATACAGTTAACATCAGTTAATTATATTTATTAGGAATGCCACCAAAAAAACTAAAATGGTCAAAAACAGAAAGGGAAAGTAGGACAAACTTAAAAAGATTAAAAAGGCCTACGTTGTAGAGCCAAATCTAACTTGACAGGTAGTATTAATGCTGATGATAATTAGAAAATAATTACACATGCCTTTTTTTCCTGGGCCGGTCAGTGGTTAGACATGTTTAAACATTTTGAGCAGTAAAAGAAGAGTGCAAATGTTGTACAGTAGACAGCCAATCACTGATCATCATTGTTGCCAATGACAAATCACTGATCACCATTGTTCCTAACAACAAATCTCTGATCAAAACTGTTCCTGCCAGAAGGTAGTTCCTGCAGTGCTATGTAGAAAGTGCAGAGCATGACAAGGCATGTATGGCATCATGGTCACCTACTGCAGCCAACGAAGTTTCCAGTTGTGATGACTGTCCACACTGCAATTAAACTTTCAAAGCCAAGAGAGTGGGATTGCCCCAGTGCAACGCTTCTCCCAGTCCATCACTCCATCACACACAGGTTCAACCCTTCACACAGAGGTTCTTCCCTTCAACCAAGTCCTGCACCAATGGGGGAGCGGTGAAGCGACAGGTAAAGATGATCCTCTGCTCATAGTCTGGTCAAAACTGCATACTGCGACTGGCAGATCATCCTTCAAGTGATCATACCATGAAGTTTAGTCCAAGATGGCGGCGCGGCAGTAGCACGCAGCAGCCACTCCGGATACAAAATGGTGCTATTTTTGTCTTTAGCCCGACTTTTAACAGCACATGGACATCGGAGCTACCGGTGTTCGTGTATACAACCGCCAGACACTTCTAAACTTCAGAAATAACACTACAGCTACTCTGCATGATGATCTGCTGGAGAAGCTACGCGATATCAGTTTGCTGCGGGGACCAGGCCTCCAGCCCGTGGCATTGCCTGATGCCGTTGGCCGGGGGAGGGGACGTCGCAAGCGGTGCATGAGAAAGCAGAAGCGTGGAAAGAGGGCGGGGGTCCATGCTAGGCTAAAAACAAACCCTAGCTGGCCGGCTCTCCCGTCCATCCTGCTCTCCAATGTCTGCTCCCTGGACAATATACTGGATTACATCCGAATCCAGCAAACTACGCAGCATGAGTTTAGAGACTGCTGCGTCTTTGTTTTCACGGAGACGTGGCTCAGTGACAGAGTTCCGGACGCCGCCATTCAGCTAGACAGGCTAGCCTCGTTTCGTGCCAATAGAAACACAGCTCTGTGCGGTAAGGCTCGCGGCGGCAGCTTGAATGTTTACATCAACACGGATTGGTGCAAGAACTCGGTGCTAATTTCTAGTTACTGCTCATCGCTGGTGGAGTTTGTGACTGTTAGATGCAGACCATTTTATTTACCACAGGAATTCACCACTGTCCTCATAATCGGTGTATACATTCCCCCCAGCGCTAATGCTAAAGACGCGGTCTGTGAACTGTATGGGGCTATTAGCGAGCTGCAGAATTCAAACCCTGACGGACTGTTTATTGTTGCCGGAGATTTTAACCACTCAAATCTCAAGTCAGTGCTCCCTAAATTCCATCAGCATGTGGACTTTGCAACAAGAGGGAAGAACACGCTGGACCTTGTTTACACAAACATCCCTGGCGCGTACCGTGCGGAGCCCGCCCCCACCTCGGCTACTCAGACCACATCTCTGTTATGCTAATCCCAGCATACAGACCGCTTCATTCAGAGCGCACACAGACATGCTTTAAAGGCTCAAGCTACATTCTTCTCACATTCATGGTGAACTGAAAGAATTCCAACTAAGACTGTACATTTGAACAGGAAAAGATAGTGTTTACTATTATTTCTTTCAAAGTTTTACCATGTTGAGTAATTTGAAGGTGCAAACCTTTTGTTAAAATCAGCAATCTTTTAAACACAGGGAATTACATGCAAATCTCCTTTTCACTCTTTGATCTTTGCATGTAATCTCACTCTGTGCTTACTAACACGGACACTCAGTCAGTAATCTCCATTTATGTTGAGGAAGATATGTGGCCACATATCTCATGTGGTTCGTTATTCATTTTTATACGCTCAATGTGATCGTGCACATGGACACACAAGCTTTCAAGCAGAGCGAGTGTCCACACACACACAGACAAGCAAGCTCTGCATTAACTTTTTGTCATAGCTACTTCTTCATTACTTGATCTTCTGACCCTCTAAACCACACCCCCATTTTCTCTGTGATCTCAGTGAAATGCTTACATTTGCCTGTGCCATGTCTACTGCTGTAATACTGCTTAATATTCATGCTGACACTTTATTACTATTGCTGATTTGCTGTCTCTCCTAGATTGTTTTGATTTCAAGCAGCATGTTTTTTTCTCCGCACACACAGCCACACTCTTGATCTGATTTGTATTTCTATTTCTTATCATATGCTTATTGGAAAATCCAAAATATCCTACTGTAACCTTAAATCTACCAATACTTAATCCTTCTTAGTCTCCATTTGCACTTTTTCTATTTCTGACATTTCTAAACTTCCCTTTCTCTGTTGAGATTCTGTCCACCTATAACTAAGTCATCTCAAAAGCTTTAGAGGAACATGCACCAATTATGACCATACAGTTTCTCTCTTCCCATTCCTCTCCTTGGTTTACTCAGGAGCTCCGGGCCATGATTTAAGTTAACGCACTTCTTGCATGCTTATCAGCTGTTGGTAGTACTGGTACAGCTCTTTCCTGGTCTACCCCATATCTCATGGATTGGCAACATTTTATTACAACTGGAAATTACAAATCCTTTTCTGCTCCTGTTTATCAAGGTGTCCCTCATCATTGCCACAGCTTTCACTGTTTTGCAGATGATGCACAGCTTTATATTTGCACCACTGCCACTACAGCCCTTCCACCATCTTCGCTGCTAGTTTAAAGCCATGATATCAAGGACTGAATGCACAATATTTACCTCAAACTCAACACAGATAGTTCTTGTAGTTGGTCCTAAAGCTTTAGTCTCTAAACTCTCATATCTATGCTTATCACTGATGGAGTCCTTGTCAAATCATCCATTACCATTAGCAATCTTGGTGTCATCTTTGACCAATCACACTTCCCACATCAGTTCCCTCACTAAAACTGCATTTTTCACCTTTGTAACATTGCTCAACTCTGACCCATAACCACCTTTAAGGATGCTCAAACTCTATCCCATGCCTTTATTACTTCCCACCTTGACTACTGCAATGCTCTTTTTACTGACATCCCTACCAAAATAATCTCCAGATTACAGTACATCCATAATTTGACTGCTAGAGTTCTCACTCACACTAAATGTTCTGCTCACATTTCAACCACTCTAAGTTATACTGGTTACCCATCTCCTACCATATTCAATACAAAACTTCAGCTACAAAGCCTTACACAGCCATGCTCCAGGTTATTTGTCTGAACTGTTTTTTCCCTATACTCCCACCTGCGTGCTAAGGTCATCTGGCTCCAGTTTAATCTCTAGATTCAGACTTTCCTTCATGGTCAGCAGGTCCTTCAGTGTTGTTGTACCCAAATTATGAAATTCCTGAAAGCTCCCCCATCTCCTCCTTCAAAACACAACTGAAAACTCATCTCTTCACTCAGTGCTATCACTCCCTGTTTGAACTGTGTAGCTCCAGCCCTAAATCACCTCATGCTTTACCCATTTTGTTAATTAGCAAATTTTTAGCAAATGTTAATGCACAGAAAAATATTCATTAGCATTAAAAAAAATAAGTATATTTTTAAAAATTAGTATTGCTTCTATTGCCTTATTATCGTATATTACATTTTTACAGGGAAATTACAATTTTAACATCAAATGTTAAAACAATCACTATAAAGGTACAAATGAATCTTTTATTTTCTTGGTAAAAATCTGTTGGTCTTTAACTCACTGCATGTTAATTTGGAAGAAGTGAAAAAAATGTCATGAAAGGACATTGATTAATGCAGAATCAGTTTGAAATATTTGCAGAGTTACAATTATTTTAATGCACCTCCTAAACCACGGGTAAAACAGAGCATAAATAAGTGGATTAATGGTGGAGTTAAGACAAAACAAGATTGAGACTTCTTGAAATGTTTCTGTTTGTAGTTCAATAACATCGCCTAACAAGCTGTAAATAAAATATGGAAGTAAACACACCAAAAACACAGCCACTAAAATGCCGAGGACTTTAGCTGCTTTTCTCTCAGATTTCATCGAGTATGAGGTGATTTTCTGTGTTTTAGGCCATGTGTGATTATTAAGCTCTCTGATAGCAGAGGCATGTTTCTTAGCAATCACAAAAACTCGAGTATACAATATGATAATGACAGAGAGTGGAAATATAAATACTATCACAAGATCAATTACAGTCCAGACCTCATTCAGTGAGAGAAAACACTCTCCAGGACACATTACAGAACTTGTGAAGGTTCCATTGAAATATATGAGTGCTAAGATGTAGGCCCCCAGCAGACACCAGTCAAAAACAATTACAAAATGAGTGATCCTCACAGAGACACTGTTCATGTAGAGAAAGGGGTTTGAGAGAGCCAAATACCGATCCACAGCAATCAAAGCGATATTATAGATTGATAAGATTGTGAGGAATCCACCAATCAACCAAAAGATGGTGCAGAAAACTCTTCCAAAAATCCAGCATGTTTCAATAGTCCAGATTAACATCAGCGGCATTGCAAAAATGCCAACAAGGAAATCCGACACAGCCAGAGAGAGCACGAGCGTGTTGGTCGGTGTGTGAAGCTGCTTGAAGTGTAAAACAGAGATGATGACAAGCAGATTTCCACACATTGTTAGAAGAACCACAGCAGCTGAACACACGTACAGTAAGATATAAACTGCAGGAGATACAGATCTCTCTGGACAGGAGAAATGCTCACAGCGATCAGACTGATTAACCGCCGTCAGATTCATGAATACAGCATTTTTCTAATGAATCAAATGACTTACGGCTCAACCAGCTCTGGTGCTTTTATAGTTTAGACAGTAATCACACCCCACTAATTTGAGTGACAGCACAATAGATATGATGTCATGCCTTGTTGGAACAAAAGGCCTAAACTAAATATCAACAGAATGTTTCCCCGTCTCATGTGTTCTTGAATGGACTGATGGGACTCGTGGTTTCTGGTTCCATACCTCATGTCTCCATTGCTAAGAAGCAAGGGACATGGCAAAATTCAGATGCATGGGTTGCTTTCCTGGAACAAACACAGGATTGGAAACCTATAGGTAAAGGATGATACTCACCAACAACCAGTGCCAGTAGATATCTGTTAAATAAGTCAGTTATTTAAGTAGATCACAGTATTTTGTTAATGCTCCTGGGAACCAGAATCTTACTACTATTCCTCTGCTTTTTAACACTAATGATACCTTTACACAATACCGTTTCCTTGCTGCAGGTCCTCTGTGTCTTTGGGCAAAGGATGAGATTGATATGGATGAAGGAAGCAACACCTCTTGTGAGGCCTCCCCAGTAAACAGCCTGCTACTTCCTGTCTAGAGGTCTTCAGGGATGTTACATTTTGTACAGAATCTGAGGCTAGTAAAAGAACGTTCTTTTACACGTACCCTTATAGTGGCTAACCCATCAAATATATTATTTTCAGTACCGGCAAATGATGCCAGATTTTCAGTTATTTGTCTAGCTAAGGCTTTTTTTCAGCATTTCTGTATACGATGCTTGACAATATTGGTTTGCCTTTACTTTCTGTGGAAAGTAATGACTTGGACCATTATGCCACAAGGCTATGTAGACTCACCCACCATCTTTTCAGAAGCATTAACTACCACATATATTAATGCAGAGTTCAGTGGGAATATTTGCAGAGTTATAACAGCAATATAATATATAATATAACAGCTATATTTAGGCACATTATCAGAAGGTATTAAAAAGCCTTTTCATGAAAGAACATTTATTAATGCAGAGTCTGTTTGGAATATTTGCAGAGTTATAATTAATTTAATGCACCTCCTAAACCACGGGTAAAACAGAGCATAAATAACTGGATTAATCGTTGAATTAAGATAAACCACAATCACAAGTTTCTGAAATGTTTTTGTCTGTATTTCAATAACATCACCTAACAAACTATTAATAAAATATGGAAGTAAACACATCAGAAACACAGCCACTAAAATTCCAAGTACTTTAGCTGCTTTTCGCTCAGATTTCATCGAGTGTGAGGTGATTTTCTGAGTTTTAGGCCGTATGTGATTATTAAGCTCTCTGATAGCAGTGGCATGTTTCTTAGCAATCATAAAAACTCGAGTATACAATATGATAATGACAGAGAGTGGAAATATAAATGAATATATAAGGTCAATTACAGTCCAAACCTCATTCAGAAAGAGAAAACACTCTCCAGGACATATTATAAAACCCTTGAAGTTTCCACTGAAATAAAAGAGTGCCAAATTATAGGCCACCACCACACACCAGTCAAAAACAATTACAATACAAGTGATCCTTACAGACACTCTGTTCATGTAGAGAAAGGGGATTGAGAGAGCCAAATACCGATCCACAGCAATCAAAGCGATATTATAGATGGACGAGGCTGTGAGGAAACCAGTTATCAACCAAAAACTGGAACAGAAACTTCTCCCAAAAATCCAGCATGACTCAATAGTCCAGATTAACATTGGCGACAATAGAAAAGCACCCACGAAGAAATCCGACACAGCCAGAGAGAGCAAGAGCATGTTGGTCGGTGTGTGAAGCTGCTTGAAGTGAAAAACAGAGATGATGACAAGCAGATTTCCACACATTGTTAGCAGAACCACAGCAGCTGAACACATGTACAGTAAGATATAAACTACAGGAGATACAGATCTCTCTGGACAGGAGAAATGCTCACAGCGATCAGACTGATTAAACTCTGTCAGGTTCATGAATACAGCATTTCTCTAATGTATACAAAGTTTTAAGAAATACCTCATATATTGGATGCTAACATTGTAAAACTACAACAAATCACAATCAAATGACTTCTGGCTCAAATGGCTCTGGCGGTTTTATAGTTTAAAAAATACTCACGCCCCCTGAGTTTGAGTGGCAGCATATGAATACATATGATGTCATTCCTTGTTGAAACAAATGGCACAGAAGTGTGTTTGCTCCATCTATTATAAAAAACTATACATATTAATACATATTCTACATATTCTACTATACATATTCTACATATTAACCTGTGCAAAGAAACATAAACATCCCAAAATGTGTTACATTTTTGTTGCAGCAGCATCACTACAAAGACCACTAACAGACTTAATAGCATCATTCAGAGCACAGGTTTCTCTTTAATAAAGAGCCACGACTACTGGGACCTTGAGCAGGGCCCTTAAACCTTGCCGTACTGTTGAACACTGGTCAAACTCACAGCCATCAAACTCAACGAATTCCACCTATTTCATGGCACAATCAGTGCACAGAGGAGGACACTGAGTTACAAGTTTTAGTCAAGCACAGCATTAGCTCCTCCAGCTGAACTTGGATACTGTAACGAATCCGGCCTCTGTGGGTCCCCCTGATCGTCACCAGAGGTCACCATCACCCGAGTATTGACTTTCCCCTCGAAACTACATTTCCCATCACCCCGCACCCAGCACTGATTACGAGCTCACCTGCAGCCTATTACCGGGACTACTTAAGCCTCCGCCTCTCGCTCACTCACTGCGAAGTCTTGTTTTGCCCCGGCTGACATTTCTGAGCGTTTATATCTTCTCTGTTGGATTACCGTGTTTGACCTTGGACTGTTTCTTCTCGTTTCTGATTCCTTGCTGCCTGCCCTGACCATCTGCCTGTTTGATCACTCTGCCTTTGTTTTGCCTCTGATTACCCTGTTTCGCTGTTGCCCGACCACGCCTGTACGACTGTGTCTGCCTTTTATTAAAACGCTGCTAATGGATCCCCATTCTGTTGACTCCTCGTTACAGATACTTGCACTGCTCTGTTTTTCGTCTATATGAATAGTCGCATACACTGTCACTGAACTTGTTTCACAGTAATTACAGTAAAGTTACTGACTCTTGATGAGACATATGCCACATTAAACATAAAATGTAAAAGGTTTCATCCAGAAGGGTTCACTTCTAATTTTCATAAAGGGGAAAAATTCTCGATTTTTGACAGGTTAAATCTGAATGCAGCTAACCATCCGCCCAACATAATCACCGCTATTCAGTGAGTGCTGTATGATAGCAAATGGTGTGCATTCAGTAAACAATGATTCTCAAGCTGCCTGGTGCTCAATCTGCACCATCACCAACTACAAAAGTAGAACCAGCCATGTTCAACCCTTACAACTCCCATACTTGTTTTTGACCTAAACAGATTCTACTGCCAATTTGAACAACAATATCCAATATTCAAATAACAACCCCTTGTCCTCCCTTTCCTTTCTTGGGCCTATTCCCAGCATGTTCAGGTCCCTGTAGTTAGCCCATATCTCTGATATCTCTCTTAGTTCCCCAGATTCACAACCCAGCACCTCTGTGAACGGCCATGACACCTCTCATCTCTCAGGTCCAAGTCTGCAAAATTTTCAAAAAACAAAATGTTTGGAAAGCTGCAAGACCAGGTAGAGTATCACCAGGTATACTAAACACTGTGCCAGCCAACTGGCCCCTGTTTTCACCACCATATTTAACCTTGGGAATATGTACTGTTCCTAATTGCTTTAAGACATCAATAATTGTTCCAGTTCCCAAAAAAGATAACATGTCTATTTAAATGTCAAGAAACTTTTGGTGGAAGCGGGGGTGTGGTCAAGTGCCGATTTGTGAATGGGAAGTCACAACACCTCTTGTGAGGCCTCCCCAGTAAACAGCCTGCTACTTCCTGTCTAGAGGTCTTCAGGGATGTTACATTTTGTACAGAATCTGAGGCTAGTAAAAGAACGTTCTTTTACACGTACCCTTATAGTGGCTAACCCATCAAATATATTATTTTCAGTACCGGCAAATGATGCCAGATTTTCAGTTATTTGTCTAGCTAAGGCTTTTTTTCAGCATTTCTGTATACGATGCTTGACAATATTGGTTTGCCTTTACTTTCTGTGGGAAGTAATGGACTTGGACCATTATGCCACAAGGCTATGTAGACTCACCCACCATCTTTTCAGAAGCATTAACTAGAAAAGTAGAATGTTTCCACCCAAGAAATGGCAGTGTATTGATTATTCGGATGTTCTCTTACTCTGTTCATTCACTAAAAGAGCCTGTAAGGAAGACAAACTGCATTTGCTCTGTTATTCAGCAGATAATGGACACAAGGTGGTGCCACATAAATTGCAGTTGGTTTCTCAAGACGTGAAATACTTTGGCCATATTCTTTCCCCCGTAGGTGGTAGGTGTTTAGGCCTAGATCGAATTGCAGCAATTATTTCATTGCCAAGACCCAAGATGAAGCAACAGATGAGGACTCTATTGGGCATGGCTGGCTACTACCACATGTGGATAGCTGAATATGCTGAAATTATTCAACCATTGTAAGACTTAGCTCATGGACTATTCTGTCAGAACCTCTATCAAGCAGCACTGTTGCACCACAAGGGTGCGTACTCTCTCCGATACTATAATCATTACAGTCCACTGACTCTATTAACTGCTAGAGCAAGGACACAGGGCCAAAAAATTGTTATTGAAAACTCATCTGGGTAGCCACCTGTTTCAGAAGCTGCGAATAGGTAGGCACTACTGAACCAAGAGAACTCATCACCACAACAGCTTCTTCCCATTTACTATCAACCTCAATTTTTTGAGTTCATTAATACAAAATCAAATCTATAAATGTATGTTCAACATAATGAACATTTGAGAAATACATATATAGGCAACATCAGTGAATTATATTTATTAGGAATGCCACTGAAAAAAAAAAAATCTACCCAAAATGATCAAAAACAGAAAGAGAAAGAAGGATACACACGTTGACCTAAAAAGGTTAAATAGACCTACAGTGTAGTGCCAATCCTAGCATGTAGTACTAATGGTGAAGATAATTAGAAAATTAATAAACATGCCCTTTTTGCTGCTCTGGTCAGTTGTCAGACACGTTTAAACACTTTGACCAGTAAGAGAACAGTGAAAATATTGGCCATGTGGACTCTAGACAGTGGCTTTTTAAAAGACTATATAGAAAGTATCAAGTCACAACAGAGTTGTGAATTTTTAGACCACTTTATACAAATTTTTTGTGATTTTATTAAAAAAAAAAAAAAAAAGAGCCGAGTGCCAAATTTACCTGTTAGCAACTGTCCTGTACTCAGTAAGGCTATCCATCTCACATTACACATTATCCTAAACCACAGGTAAAACAGAGCATAAATAAACAGATTAATAGTGGAATTAGGATAAAGCATGATAAATATGTAAGTATTATTTTTCTTGTGCAAAGGTGAGCAAAGCCGATTTTGTGTATGTAATTAATATACACTAATCTTTACATATCAAATATCCTGCTCTATTTTGTACAATTAAGGGATGTAGTAAACTATGTGACACTATGTGTTCCTGGGGATTAACCAATCACTATTCAAAACAAGCAAGTTGGTTTAAGCTTTTTTTAAGCATTTGATGATATTTATTTGGATGTATTAAATAAGCATGCTGGTAATGAAAGAGGTTAGTATTAGTTATGTTGCTAATTGAATTTAAAGTAATTAAGCCTTTTACGCAGTATTATCTTTCTTGTGCAAACCATGTACTAACACATAGTCTGCTAATAAATAGTGCTACCAGCTGATGCAATCTAAACTCCCTGGTCCTTCCATTCTATAATCCCTCAAAACCAGTCACACAATGCAGAGCCTTGCTAGGGAGCCAGTCGTTGGAAAGAACAAGGGTTACAAATAATTTATGAATAGTTTCTAGCTTTAGTCTTTAGCTGCTTTTCTCTCACATTTCAAGTGTGAAGTGATTTTCTGTGTTTTAGGTCATGTGTGATTATTAAGCCCTCAGATAGCAGTGGCATGTTTTTTTTTTATTAATCAAAACATGAGTATGCAAAACCTCATTCAGAAAGTAAAAACACTCTCCAGGACACGTTACAAAATGCATGAAGTTTCCGTTGAACTAGAAGTGTATGACATACACCATTAACTAGAAACCTCAAGTGTTTCTACCCCAAAAATGGCAGTGTTGATTATCTCTTACTGTGTTCATTCACTAAAAAAGAGCCTATGAGGAGGACAAACTGCATTTGCTCTGTTATACAGCAGATAATGGTCACAAGGTGGTGCCAAATAAATTGCATTTGGTTTCTCAAGAGTTGAAAAACTTTGGGCATATTCTCTCCCCCAGGGTAGGTGTTTAGGCTTAGATCGAATTCCAGCAATTATTTCATTACTAAGACCCAAATGAAGCAACAGATGATGACTTTATTGGGCATGGCATCTACTAAGCAAGTGAGCAAGCTTCAAGTGTTATCTGTGTAACCCTTCTGTACACACTTTATCTTGGGTCACACTAAAGATACACTGCCACCTAACCATGTTTTCCTTCTTAAAGTCAGTGACGTATCTTACAGTTTCACTATTTTGGAGTTGAAGAAGATAATACAGTTTAAAATCATGTAATTGTTACATTTTTCAGGAGCAGCTCAAACACACTGCCTGGCGAATAAATCCCTCATGCAAATATTCACTATAAAAGTATTTAAAAATCTATCCAGAAGCTATATAATCTTTTGAAAACTAATTGACTGTATCTATGTTAGGCAATACTGATGTTATTTTTTTTTCAAAATTCATACTTTATCTTTTTATTTTAATGTCACATGTACATTAGTCATATTTATGATTTAAATTAGGCCTAAGGTTTTTTTTCCCCCATTCATACTTTTAATGTCACATGCACACCGCAGTCATAATATGAACGTTTCAAGACTTAATAACATGCAAACTGTATTTGTAATGCAGTGTCAGAAATCACAGGCATTCACTCAGCATTCTCATCAGCCATTAAAATGCCTTAATATGCCTAAATATCTGTACAACACTATAGATTTGATGATATACAAAGAAGAGATTTGTCTTTGCATGTGAATGCAGTATGGAAAATTATTTATTAGCATTGAAAAATAAATATAATTTTACTATTGCTTAATAAAATAAAATTGAAAATAAGAAATAAAATTGTAATTTACAAAATTCTAAATTAGAATAGTGATTCTTTTGTCAACATCAAATATTTATAAAAATCACAATGAAAGCACAATTTTATCTTTTTCTTTTGAAAACCTGTTTGTCTTTGGCCTATATATGTTAATATTCACAGTATGTTATTATGTTATTATCACTGTCATGCACCAGGAGGAACCCAGGGCCCACTGCAGCAGTGTAAGGTCTGACAATGGCTCTGAGGATTTCATTCCGGTACCTAACAGCAGTAAGGGTACCGTTGGCTAGCACGTGGAGGTCTGTGCGACCCTTCAAGGATATTCCTCCCCAGACCATCACTGACCCACCCCCAAACCGGTCATGCTGGATGATGTCGCAGGCAGCATAACATTCCCCACAGCATCTCCAGACGCTTTCATTTCTGTCACATATGCTCAGTGTGAACCTGCTCTCATCCATGAAGAGAACAGGGCGCCATTGGCGGACCTGCCAATTCTGGTGTTCTCTGGTAAATGCCAGTCGAGCTGCACGGTGCTGGGCTGTGAGCACAGGTCCTACTAGAGGACACTGGGCCCTCATTCCACCCTCATGGTGTCTGTTTCTGTCAGTTTGGTCAGAAACGTGCACACCAGTAGCTTGCTGGAGGTCATTTTGGAGGGCTGTGGCAGTGCTCCTACTGTTCCTCCACACGTCCAGCTCTCCTTGTGTAATGGCCCGTCTCCTGGTATCTCCTCCATGCTCATGAAACTGTGCTGGGAGACACACCAAACCTTGCGACGGCACGTATGGATGTGCCATTCTGGAGGAACCGGACTACCTGTGCAACCTGACTGGGTTGCAGGTACTGCCTTATGCTACAAGTAGTGACAAGGACCCTAACAAAACACAAAACTAGAGACAAATCATTCAGGAAGGATAAGGAGAGAGCAATTATCTGTGGCCACCACCTGCAAAACCATTTCCTTTTTGGGGGTTGTCTTGCTGTTGCCTCTCCAGTGCACCTGTTGTCACTTTCATTTGCACCAAAGCAGGTGAAACTGATTCACAATCACTTATGCTTCCTAACTGGACAGATCGATATCCCTAAAGTTTAATTGACTTGGTGTTAAACTGTAATGATTAAGCGTTCCCTTATTTTTTTTTAAGCAGTAAAATATACTGGTGGGGGGGATTTGATTTTTTCAGAAGTTAATTTATATATAATATAATAGCAATATTTGGCCATATCAACAGAAGTAGTAAAAAAAAGTTTATTAATGCAAAGTTCAGTTGGAATATTTGCAGAATTATAATTAATTTAATGCACCTCCTAAACCCTCAGTAAAACAGAGTCTGAATAAATAGATTTTGGTGGAATTAAGACAAAACCTGTTTAGAAATTCTGTAATGTTTCTGTTGTAGTGTGATGACGTCATGTAATAAACTAAATAAAAGATAGAAAAAACACACAAAAAACCTACACCCAGAACACATTACAAAACTTATGAATTTTCCCTTAATATAAAGAATGCTGTGTTTATACACCAGACACACACCATTTAAAGAAAATGACAGTACGCATAGTCCTCCTATAGATTGAGTTTGTTTACAGAAATGGGATTGAGAGAGTGAATTATTATTATTGAAATTCTTGAGACTTTTGTATTTTTGTTTGTTATCCAGTTTTGACCTTGCTATGACTAATGGATTTTTGGACTCTTGAGATTTTTGTTCCTTTGTTATCTTGTGTTTTTGTTGCCCATTATACCTGCGTGGATTTACTTTTGGATTTTTTGGAACACTCTGGTTCTATCTGGCATTTTGAAGATGCTCCCCCCTAGCCCCTGGGCCCGTGTGGCACAAGGGTAGAGCATCAGCCTCTCACCCCAGAGACCCAAGCTCAAGTCCCACCCCTGATACAAAATACCAAAGAAACCTCTCCCCAAATATCCAGACCATATAATAAGTAAAATGATGCTCTTATATTATATAAAATAATACAATACAGTCCATATTTTATTATGTTTATGGTGGGAATTGGATTTGTTTTAGAAGCTTAAATTATATCTAATATAAACGCAGTATTTGGGCACAGCATCAAAAAAAGTGAAAAAAAAGACTATTTATGAAAGAACATTTATTAATGCAGAGTCTGTTTGGAATATTTGCAGAGTTATAATTAATTTAACGCACCTCCTAAACCACGGGTAAAACAGAGCATAAATAACTGGATTAATGGTTGAATTAAGATAAACCACAATCACAAGTTTCTGAAATGTTTCTGTCTGTATTTCAATAATATCACCTAACAAACTATTAATAAAATATGGAAGTAAACACAGCAGAAACACAGCCACTAAAATGCCAAGTACTTTAGCTGCTTTTCGCTCAGATTTCATCGAGTGTGAGGTGATTTTCTGTGTTTTAGGCCATGTGTGATTATTAAGCTCTCTGATAGCAGTGGCATGTTTCTTAGCAATCATAAAAACTTGAGTATACAATATGATAATGACAGAGAGTGGAAATATAAATGAATATACAAGATCAATTACAGACCAAACCTCATTCAGCAAGAGAAAACACTCTCCAGGACATATTATAAAACCCTTGAAGTTTCCATTGAAATACAAGAGTGCCAAATTATAGGCCACCACCACACACCAGTCAAAAACAATTACAATACAAGTGATCCTTACAGACACTCTGTTCATGTAGAGAAAGGGGTTTGAGAGAGCCAAATACCGATCCACAGCAATCAAAGCGATATTATAGATGGACGAGATTGTAAAACCACAAATCAACCAAAAACTGGTACAGAAACTTCTCCCAAAAATCCAGCATGACTCAATAGTCCAGATTAACATCGGCGGCAATAGAAAAGCACCCACGAAGAAATCCGACACAGCCAGAGAGAGCAAGAGCATGTTTGTTGGTGTGTGAAGCTGCTTGAAGTGAAAAACAGAGATGATGACGAGCATATTTCCACACAGTGTTAGAAGAACCACAGCAGCTGAGCACACGTACAGTAAGATATAAACTGCAGGAGATACAGATCTCTCTGGACAGGAGAAATGCTCACAGCGATCAGACTGATTAAACTCTGTCTGGTTCATGAATACAGCATTTCTCTAATGTATACAAAGTTTTAAGAAATATCTCATATATTGGATGCTAACATTGTAAAACGACAACAAATCACAATCAAATGACTTCTGGCTCAAATGGCTCTGGCGGTTTTATAGTATAAAAATTACTCACGCCCCCTGAGTTTGAGTGGCAGCATATGAATACATATGATGTCATTCCTTGTTGGAACAAATAGCACAGAAGTGTGTTTGCTCCTTCTATTATAAAAAAAACCTAAAAGTTCTACATATTAACCTGTGCAAAGAAACATAAACATCCCAAAATGTGTTACATTTTTGTTGCAGCAGCATCACTACAAAGACCACTAACAGACTTAATAGCATCATTCAGAGCACAGGTTTCTCTTTAATAAAGAGCCACGACTACTGGGACCTTGAGCAGGGCCCTTAAACCTTGCAGTACTGTTGAATAAACACATCAGCCAAATGGGTAAAAGTAAATGTACTGCAGGGTCAGACTGGACATGCTGGATAGCAGAACACTGGTCAAACTCACAGCCATTTCATGGCACAATCAGTGCACAGAGGAGAACACTGAGTTACAAGTTTTAGTCAAGCACAGCATTAGCTCCTCCAGCTGAACTTGGATACTTGCACTGCTCTGTTTTTCGTCTATATGAATAGTCGCATACACTGTCACTGAACTTGTTTCACAGTAATTACAGTAAAGTTACTGACTCGTGATGAGACATATGCCACATTAAACATAAAATTTAAAAGGTTGTCATCCAGAAGGGTTCACTTCTAATTTTCATAAAGGGGAGAAATTCTCGAATCTTGACAGGTTAAATCTGAATGCAGCTAACCATCTGCCCAACATAATCACCACAATTCAGTGAGTGCTGTATGATAGCAAATGGTGTGCATTCAGTAAACAATGATTCTCAAGCTGCCTGGTGCTCAATCTGCACCATCACCAACTACAAAAGTAGAACTAGCCATGTTCAACCCTTACAACTCCCATATTTGTTTTTGACCTAAACAGATTCTACTGCCAATTTGAACGACAATATCCAATATTCAAATAACAACCCCTTGTCCTCCCTTTCCTTTCTTGGGCCTGTTCCCGGCACCTTCAGGTCCCTGTAGTTAGCCCATATCTCTGATATCTCTCTTAGATCCCCAGATTCACAACCCAGCACCTCTGTGAACGGCCATGACACCTCTCATCTCTCAGGTCCAAGTCTGCAAAATTTTCAAAAAACAAAATGTTTGGAAAGCTGCAAGACCAGATAGAGTATCCCCAGGTATACTAAACACTGTGCCAACCAACTGGCCACCACCACTTGCTGACATCATCTCCTCTCTCGCCAGCCTCCACCAGACCCCGCATCAGCTGCACCAAGACCAGGAGCAGTGAATCATGGAGCTGTTCGACGCGGAGGCAACGGATCGGCAGGTGCTCCAGGGCCTGGTCCGGCAGGATGATCGGGAGGCAATTTTGGAACTGTACGAGCTCTCTGCGGTGGCGTGGGGCTGGCCCGAGGATCAGTGGGCGGCCCGCCTGTTGCCGCTCCTGACGGGTGAAGCCCAACTCGCAGCCCAGCAGCTGCCAGTCGCCAACATGCTGGTCTACTTGGACCTGAAACGGGAGGTTTTGCAACGGGTTGGCTGCACCCCAGAACATCACCATCAGCGCTTCCGGATGCTGACTTTCCGTGAGCTCAGCCACCTATTTGAGTTCATCCAGAAGCTCCGGGACACCTGCTGCAGGTGGCTGCCGAGGATGTGATCGACCTCGTGGTACTGGAGCAGTTTGTCGCCCAACTTCCAGAAGGGACGGCGGAGTGGGTCCAGTGCCACTGACCGGTGTCGCTCGAAGAGGCTGTCCAGCTGGCAGAGAACCACATGGTGGCATATCTGGGGGCAGGTGAGCCCCTTCCTTCTCCCTCTCCCTCTCTCTCACTCTCGTGTCTCTCTCCCACCTTCTCGCCCTTTACCTGTGCCTGCTCCACGAAAATGGGGGCCAACTCGTGCTTTCCCTACCCCTTCCTCTCCCCCTGTGTCTGTCTCCTCTCTCCCCCAGGTGGATGAATCTGGGGCCACAGGTGTGGGAGTAAGATCCGGGCCGGTGTGCTGACGCTGCGGGAAGCCCAGGCATACCCAAGACCACTGCCCCGTGATGGAGGTGGGGGCACTGGTCGGGATCCCCGATGCGCCGCAGGCCACCCCAAGTCGGGTGAGTCGGGACGTACCGCATACCGTTGAGTGTTCAAGGGGGTACATATCACGCACTGGTGGATTTGGGATGTAATCAGACCTCAATCCACCAATGCACAGTTCAACGTGAGGCATTGGTAAAGGCACGTTTGGTGAAGGTGAGGTGTGTGCACGGGATGTTCACAAATATCCGCTAGTGCCGGTCATTATGCACTTCTGGGAGCAAAAATATAGAGTAGAGGTGGCGGGTTAATCCTTGCCTTACCCATCCACTAATCCTGGCGACTAATTGGCCAGGGTTCCGAGAATTAGCAAAAGAAATTTTGTGGATGGGTCCTGCAGTAGTGGGAAACGGTGTTGGATGCGTTCAGCATTGGCTGGGGAGGCGGTGCCGGGGCCGTCGACATCAGCTCCATGTCAGGGGGACATAGAGAGCAGGTAGCTCTGCTCCTCCTTTGTTGGTGGGGATTTCCCTTGAGGATTTCCTCTTGGAGCAGTTTGCGATGAGATCCTCAGGCGTGCCTTCGACCAAGAGAGAGTAGTTGATGGTCAGCAAATTCAGCCTAATGCTGCGCTGTCCCACCCCTATTTTTCGACTATTAAAGACAGGTTTTATCAAGTGACGCAGGACATTCAAACACAAGAGGAGTTGACCTGGTCGTTGGTTCCTTTTCCACTCAGATTGGGTTACACCAGTTCCTGAACCTTCCTTTTAGGTTGTTTTGGGCCCCTGACGTTCCAGCGACTCATGGACAGAATCCTCTGCACTCACGCTGCTTATGCTGCTGCTTATTTGGATGACATTATTATCTACAGTAATGATTGGCAGCGGCACATGCACCACCTGAGGGCAGTCGGTGGCAAGCCGCATGGCTCCCCGGCCTGAGTTGGCCGGTGGGGGTATGTGGAAGCGAGGGCGTGGATGAGCACCGATTTGTGAATGGAGGGCAGAGCCGGAGAAGGTGAGGCAAGGCATGCACACCTGCGGGGAATTTGACTAACGAGTATTCTGTGTTGCAGTGAGCAGGGGCGAGGATAAGAGAGAGAGAGATGAGCGCCTTGAGAGAGAGAGAGCGCATGAACCAGCACTGAGCCATGTGTGTGCGGGTGTATGCGTGTGTGGAACTTAAATAGACCACTGAAACCGGACGAAAAAAATTGAGAATAAATTGCCTCTGAGTTGTTCTAAGCCCGTCTCCTGCTTCCTAATTTCTGCCCGAACCCGTGAGATTGTTACACTATTACAACAAGTAATCTGTACTGCTGAGAAGCTCATCAGCTATCTGCTCAGTCCCATCAACTGCCAGAAGTAGTAGCAAAATTATATTTATTTTTCAATGCTAATGAATAATTTTCTGTACAGCATTCACATGTGAAGACACATCTCATCTTTGTAAATCAAATCTACAGTGTTGTACAGTGTCTCTCCGTCCCAAATCACGGACGTTACAAAATTGCAAGTGGAGTTTTCTGATGTGTTCTTGCCTCTCCTCGGTCACAATGATTTCATAGAGCACCACGTAGAGACAACTCCAGGGTATTAGTATGCAGCTGCCCCTATTGTCTGCCCGAACACAAGAAAAATGTGGTTCAGGAGGAACTCAAAGCTATGCTCGACATGGGAGTACTCGAGGAGTCCCACAGTGACTGGAGCAGCTCAGTGGTTTTGGTGCCCAAGGCTGATGGGACTGTCTGTTTTTGTGTGGACTTTAGAAAAGTCAACGCTCTGTCTATGTTTGATGCATACCCAATGCATCGCATTGACGAACTGCTTCATTGGTTAGGTGCGGCTTGCTTTTATTTGACACTGGATTTGACAAAGGGATATTGGCAGATCCCCTTGACTCCAATATCTCATGAAAAAAAACAGCCTTTTCCACTCCGATTGGGTTACACCAAGTCGTGACCCTTCCGCGACATTCTAGTGACTCATGGACAGAATCCTCTGCCAGCATGCTGCTTATGCCGCTGCTTGTTTGGATGATATTATTATCTACAGTAATGATTGGCAGTGGCACATGCAGCACCTGAGGGCTGTCCTAAGATCGCTGAGATGAGCAGGACTCACGGTGAACCCAAAGAAGTGTGCGATTGGATGGGTGGAAGTACGGTATTTGGGCTTCCACTTGGGTCGTGTGCAGGTGCGTCCCCAAATTGATAAGACAGCAGCGATTGCAGCCTTCCCGAGACCCAAGACCAAAATGGAGGTGAGACAGTTTCTGGGGCTGGCTGGCTATTATTGTAGGCTTGTGCCTACCAGCCCGCTCACTGATCTCACTAAAAAGGGGGCACCAAATCCGGTCCGGTGGACAGAGCCGTGCCAGCAGGCTTTCACTCAGGTAAAAGCTGCACTGTGTTGTGGACCACTGTTGCATTCTCCTGACTTCTCTCTCTCCCTTTTATTTTGCAGATGGATGCATCGGACAGAGGGTTGGGGCCTGTGTTGTCCCAGGTGGTGGAGGGAGAGGAGTGCCCCGTGCTGTACATCAGCCGCAAGCTCTTCACGCGAGACATGAAGTACAGCATGATAGAGAAGGAGTGTCTGGCCATCAAGTGGGCAGTCCTCACCCTCTGATACTATCTGTTGGGATGGGCCTTCACCCTCTGTTCGGACCATGCTTCGCTCCAGTGGCTCTCCTGCATGAAGGATGCCAACGTCTGGATCACTCGTTGGTATCTGGCACTTCAGCCATTTAAGTTCGAGGTGGTCCACAGGCCTGGGGGGTGCAGATGGCTGTGGTGGATTTCCTCTCTCTGCGGGGGGGAGTCAGCGGCAAGCCGCATGGCTCCCCGGCCTGAGTTGTGCACCGATTTGTGAATGGAGGGCGTAGCCGTAGAAAGTGAGTGACAAGGAATGCACACCTGCGGGGAATTTGACTAACGAGTATTCTGTGTTTCAGTGAGTGAGGGCGAGGATAAAAGAGAGACAGATGAGCGCCTTGAGAGAGAGAGAGCACGAACCAGCACAGAGCCATGTGCGTGCAGGTGTATGTGTGTGTGGAACTTAAATACACCACTGAAACCGGACAAAAAAATGAGATTAAATCGCCTCTGAGTTGTTCTAAGCCTGCCTCCTGCTTCCTCATTTCTGCCCGAACCCGTGAGATTGTTACACTATTACAACAAGTAATCTGTACTGCTAAGAAGCTCATCAGCTACCTGCTCAGTCCCATCAACTGCCAGAGCAAGGACACAGAGCCAGAAAATTTCTGGCTCGTGAATAATTTTCTGTACAGCATTCACATGTGAAGACACATCTCATCTTTGTAAATCAAATCTACAGTGTTGTACAGATATTTAATCATGTTAAGGCATTTTAAGGAATGTTAAGGCAACTCTGGTGGTTGATGGGACTGAGCAGGTAGCTGATGAACTTCTCAGCAGTACAGATTACTTGTAATAATTTCTTGACATTTAAATAGACATGTTATCTTTTTGGGAACTGGAACAATTATTAATGTCTTAAAGCAATTAGGAACAGTACATATTCCCAAGGTTAAATATGGTGGTGAAAACAGGGGCCAGTTGGCTGGCACAGTGTGTAGTATACCTGGTGATACTCTGTCTGGTCTTGCAGCTTTCCAAACATTTTGTTTTTGAAAATTTTGCAGACCTGGACCTGAGAGATGAGAGGTGTCATGGCCATTCACAGAGGTGCTGGGTTGTGAATCTGGGGAACTAAGAGAGATATCAGAGATATGGGGTAATTACAGGGACCTGAAGATGCTGGGAACAGGCCTAAGAAAGGAAAGGGGGGGACAAGGGGTTGTTATTTGAATACTGGATATTGTTGTTCAGATTGGCAGTAGAATCTGTTTAGGTCATTAGCAAGTATGGGAGTTGTAAGGGTTGAACATGGCTGGTTCTACTTTTGTAGTTGGTGATATCTGTAAAGCTGCTTTGTGACAATGTCCATTGTTAAAAGCGCTATACAAATAAAATTGAATTGAATTGAATTGAATTAACCTGTCAAGATTCGAGAATTTCTCCCCTTTATGAAAATTAGAAGTGAACCCTTCTGGATGAAACCTTTTACATTTTATGTTTAATGTGGCATATGTCTCATCACGAGTAACTTTACTGTAATTACTGTGAAACAAGTTCAGTGACAGTGTATGCGACTATTCATATAGATGAAATACAGAGCAGTGCAAGTATCCAATTACTTACACCGTGAATTTGTACAAAGTTGTTTCATTAAACTCTAGACGTAAATGCTGGATTCATGAACCTGATGCAGTTAAACCAATCTGATCATTGTGTGCCTTTCTCCAATCCAGAGAGATCTTTATCTCCTACAGTTTATATCTTACTGTATGTGTGTGCACCAGAAATATACCAGTGTTGTTATATCTGCAATCTTGCAACACTGCTTGACCAATCAAATTGGTGGAACAGTAACTGTTGTATAATGTTATCTATGTACTTATCTAATGTTAGCTAGGTCGACCATACATTGATAGATTTTATTTAATATTAGGGAACTCAAAACTTTCCCCACATACCTTGACAGAAAGCAAGGGCACTCCATGAGTCCAGTGAAGAGAATGTAAGCTAGGGGAAGGGGCAGGGCTTTCAGGAAGTGTTAGTTAATATTAGATAGTTCGTAACACCTGTACAAGTCATAAGAAATGGGACACGACTTTTTAAGTTTCCCTAAAGTCAGACAATACAACTGTGTTGTGAGATGTTGAATGACACACCCCTACTTGCACTTTTTCCATGTTAGTAAGTGACTAAAAGACAACTTTAGCTTGACAGAATAAAACACAACATCCTTATCAAGAGCAATTTACATTTATATAACTGAGCAGTTGAGGGTTAAGGGCCTTGCTTAACAGCCCACCAGTAGCAGCTTGGTAGTGCTGGGATTTGAACTCACAACCTTCCAATCAATAGGCCAAGGTCTTAACTGCTGAACTACCAACAACAAATAGGGTTGAGAGTATATCCCATCAACAGTTCCTATTTATGATAATCATACTGTGTCTTATAGTGTCAACATGTAACAATATGTTCCTTTACTGTAGCTGGAGAAATTTTTTTGGGTCCAAGCCATGAAGAGACAGGGACACACAATCAATATGGAATTATGATTTATTCTGAAAATGTTTTGTTACCCATTCCTACACATATTCTTTATCCAGAGGGCAGGTTCTCAGTATGAAAACTTTGTGCTGATATTTAATTGAGACTTTGTTACACACAAGTTTGCATAATGACAGGTTTAACTCTCTCACTAGTAAATACTAGGCCTTTTGTTCCAACATGGCATGACATCATATGTATTCATATTCTGCCACTCAAACTCAGGGGGCGTGACTAATTTTTAAACTATAAAACCACCAGAGCCATTTCAGCCATAAGTCATTTGATTGTGACTTGTTGCAGTTATTGTTTTACAATGTTAGCATCCAATATATGAGGTATTTCTTTAAAAACTGTAGTAAGTATGAACCTGACCAAGTTTAACCAATCTGATCGCTGTGTGCATTTCTCCTGTCCAGAGAGATTTGTATCTCCTGCAGTTTATATCTTACTGTACGTGTGCTCAGCTGCTGTGGTTCTTCTAACAATGTGTGGAAATCTGGTTGTCATCATCTCTGTTTTTCACTTCAAGCAGCTTCACACACCAACAAACATGCTCGTGCTCTCTCTGGCTGTGTCGGATTTCTTCGTTGGTGCGTTTGTAATGCCACCAGTGTTAATCTGGACTATTGAGTCATGCTGGATTTTGGGGAGAGGTTTCTGTACCAGTTTTTGGTTGATTACTGGTTTCCTCACAATCTCGTCCATCTATAATATCGCTCTGATTGCTGTGGATCGGTATTTGGCTCTCTCAAACCCCTTTCTCTACATGAACAGAGTGTCTGTAAGGATCACTTGTATTGTAATTGTTTTTGACTGGTGTGTGGTGGTGGCCTATAATTTAGCACTCACATATTTCAATGGAAACGTTATGAGTTTTTTAATGTGTCCTGGAGAGTGTTTTCTCTTTTTCAATGACTTTTGGGCTGTAACTAACCTTATATATTCATTTATATTTCCATTTTCTGTCATTATCATATTGTATACTCTAGTTTTTGTGATTGCTAAGAAACATGCCACTGCTATTAGAGAGCTTAATAATCACACACGGCCTAAAACACAGAAAATCACTTCACACTTGATAAAATCTGAGAGAAAAGCAGCTAAAGTCCTTGGCATTTTAGTGTCTGTGTTTCTGATGTGTTTACTTCCACATTTTCTTTACAGTTTGTTAGGTGATGTTATTGAAATACAGACAGAAACATTTCAGAAACTTCTGATTGTGGGTTGTCTTAATTCCACCATTAACCCGGTTATTTATGCTTTGTTTTACCCGTGGTTTAGGAGGTGCATTAAATTAATTATGACTTTGCAAATATTCCAAACAGACTCTGTATTAATAAATGTTCTTTCATAAATAGCCTTTTTTCACTTCTTTTGATGATGTGCCTAAATATTTTTTTTTTTTTGAGATAAAGAAGTAGTAGTAAAATTATATTTATTTTTTAATGCTAGTGAATAATTTTCTGTACAGCATTCACATGTGAAGCACATCTCATCTTTATAATGTTAAGTCATGTTAAGGCATTTTAAAGGAAGATGAGAATGCTGAGTGAATGCCTGTGTTTTCTGACACTGCATTACAAATACAGTTTGCATGTTTTATAAATGTCTTAAAACTTTCAAATTATGACTGCAATGTGCATGTGACATTAAGAGTATGAATGGGGGAAAAACCCTTTGGCCTAATTTAAATCATAAATATGACAAATGTGCAAGTGACATTAAAATAAAAAAGATAAAGTATGAATTCAGAAAAGTTAGAAAAATAACCTTTGACTCAAAATCAGTATGGCCTAACTTAGATAGAGTCAATTAGTTTCCAAAAGATTTAAATAGATTTTTTAATACTTCTGTAGTGAATATTTGCATGAGGGATTTATTCTCCAGGCAGTGTGTTTGAGCTGCTTAGGAAAAATGTAACAATTACATGATTTTAAACTGTATTATCTTCTTCAACACAAAAACAGTGAAACTGTAAGACAAGTCACTGACTTTAAGAAGGAAAGCATGGTTAGGTGGCAATGAAACCTTGGTGTGACCCAAGATAAAGTGTGTACAGAAGGGACACAGCAATAATACTTGAACCTTGTTCACTTTCTTAGTAGCATCACTTCAACTCTGGAATTGAGCTCAGCTACCTGTTGCTAATCACTCACCATTACATAAATAGGACTCACACACACGCACTTCGCGAAGTAGCGCTCAGTGTTTGCTCACCTGACATTACCAACCCTTTATCCTGTGCATTGTTGTTCTGGTTTTGATCTTGCTTGATTTTTGGATTTGCCCTGTTTATGTGGACATGTTTATGTTTGCTGATCACCTGACTATTGCCTGTTTTCTGATTACATCTTTGCCTCACAATTTGGATTTGGTTGCCAGTTCTATAATAATTGCTAACTGTACTTGAATCTGCTTCAGTCTACTCTTCCTGACAAGTAGATATCAGGATAAGTATGAGAACAATTTTTGTTTCACTAAATATTTATCAAAATCAGTGCCAGAACTTTTTTCACAAATACCAATTTGTGAATGGAGGACGCAGCCGGAGAAGCTGAGTGGTAAGGAATGCACACCTGCGGGGAATTTGACTAAGGAGTATTCTGTGTTTCAGTGAGCAGGGGTTAGGACAAGAGAGAGAGCACGAACCAGCACAGAGCCATGTGCGTGTGGGTGGCTCTGTGTGTGTGGAACTTAAATACACCGCTGAAAGCGCAAGAAAAAATAGAGAATAAATCACCTCTGAGTTGTTCTAAGCCTGCCTCCTGCTTCCTCATTTCCTCCTGAACCCGTGAGATTGTTACACTGGTGCTGAAACCCGGGACACTTGAGGAAGACGCCGTCATAGCGCCCTCACCACTGGCTGACATCATCTCCTCTCTCACCAGCCTCCACCAGACCCCGCATCAGGCCCTTCTCCAGCTGCACCAAGACCAGGAGCAGTGAATCACGGAGCTGCTCAATGCAGAGGCAGGAGATCGGCAGGTGCTCCAGGGCCTGGTCCGGCAGGCTGGCACCGCAGCTGTGGAGCCGCGTCGCTCTCACCAAGATGGGACCGCAGGATAATCGGGAAGTGTTTTGGAACTGTATGATCAGTGGCCCTAGGATCAGTGGGCTGCCCTCCTGTTGCTGCTCCTGATGGGCGAAGCCCAACTCTCAGCACAGCAGCTGCCAGTCGCCAACATGCTGGTCTACTCGGACCTGAAACGGGCGGTTTTGCAACGGGCTGGCTGCGCCCCAGAACATCACCATCAGCGCTTCCGGATGCTGACTTTCCGTGAGCTCGGCCACCCGATCACGTTCACCCAGAAGCTCCGGGACACCTGCTGGAGATGTGTTCGACCTCGTGGTACTGGAGCAGTTTGTCGCCCGACTTCTGGAAGGGACGGCTTAGTGGGTCCAGGCCACTGAATGGCGTCGCTGGCAGAGGACCACATTGTGGCATATCTGGGGCAGGTGAGCCCCTCCCTTCTCTCTCTCTCACTCTCTCGTGTCTCTCTCCCACCTTCTCACCCTTTACCTGTGCCTGCTCTATGAAAATGGGGGCCAATTCCCCCGAAACCCATTCCCCGGTGCTTTCCCTCCCCCTTCCTCTCCCCCTGTGTCTGTCTCCTCTCTCCCCCAATCCGGGGCCGCAGGTGTAACCAGACCTCAATCCACCAACACTTGGTTCAAGGTGAGGTATTGGGAAAGGCACTTTGATGAAGGTGAGGTGTGTGCACTGGGATGTTCACGAATATCCGCTAGTGCCGGTCATTATTCATTCTGGGAGCAAAAATATAGAGTAGAGGCAGCGGGTTAGTCTTCACCTCACCCATCCACTAATGCTGGCGACTAATTGGCCGGGGTTCCGAGCATTAGCGAAAGAAATGTCATGGCCCGCTTCTATATGTCAGCTGGTGAATCTGCCGGCCACCCCAGAAGCGCCCTTGCACCCACTCCCATTAATCGAGGTCCCCTTCAAAAGAATTATCATGGACGTCATCAGACCATTGTTGCTTTATATTGGTTCTAGTGGACTATGCAAAGGGATACCCGGAAGCAGTGCCTCTGCGCAACATCTCTGCGCGTAATATTGTGGAGGCACTCTTCCGTGTTATCTCCCAAGTCGCGATCCCGAAAGAGATCCTGACTGATCAGGGCACGTCGTTTATTCAAGATTCAAGATTCAAAGCGTTTATTGTCATGTGCACAGTGAGGAAACCAAGTTTCCCTGAACAATGAAATTCTTTCTTTGCTGTCCACATTGAATGCCAAGATAAACACAAACTATGTAGAAATAAAAATAAAAAGACATACACATACATACAAACAAACATAATAAAGTGTAGCTATGTTACAGAAGTAGAAATATAGATTAAGTATATAGAAATATAGACTATGTACATCTGTATGTGTGAGTGTGCAATGTTGACTTGTGCAAAACAATAGTACAGTAACATGTGCAATATTGACTTGTGCAAAACAATATTACAGTACATGTAATAACAGTAATGTGTTCACATGTAGCAGTAATATGAAGTATATCTCTATGTGCAATATTGACTTATGTACAAAACAATACAATACAAATACAACAACAATAGTACAGTAGTCTGTAGCAAATTGAGTGCAAGTTTGCGGTCCCTCACTGTAGTGCTGCCATACCACACAGTGATGCAGCTGGTCAAGACGCTCTCAACAACACAGCTGTAGCAGTTGTTGAGGATCTTAGGCGACATGCCAAACTTCCTCAGCCTCCTTAGGAAGTACAGCCGCTGTTGTGCTTTCTTAACCAGCTGGGTGGTGTTGAGTGTCCAGTGAGGTATTCGCTGATGTGGACCCCCAAATATTTAAAGCTGCTTACCAACACTATGTGAGCTTTACGAGTTGTTGGGGATTAAATCAATTTGTGCCAGCGTTTATCGTCTGGAGACGGATGGGCTTGCAGAACGATTCAATCAAACGTTGAAAAACATGATTCCTAAGTTCGTTCATGACAATATGCAAAATTGGGATAAGTGGCTAGAGCCCCTGTTATTTGCAGTATGAGAGGTCCCACAAGCCTCCACAGGGTTTTCCCCATCGAGTTATTCTATGGGCAGAAGCCTCGCAGTGTGCTTGACGTGATTCGGGAAAACTGGGAAGGGGGACACACTTTAAGCCACATAACACGGGAGAATTTGCTACAGGCGCAAGAATGTTAATCTCGGGTGCATAACAGGGGTACTTGGCTACGAGAGGTTGCACCAGGAGTTAATGTGCTCGTTTCACTACCCACATTGAGCTCGAAATTACTTGCCAAGTGGCAAGGGCCCTTTGAGGTAACATGATGGGTTGGGGATGTTGACTATGAGGTAAGGCGAATGGATAGAGGTGAGGCGCGGCAGGTGCACCACCTTAACCTCCTTAGACCGTGGAGGGAGGCGGTTCCTATGGCTTTGGCGATGGTTGTTTTGGAGAGGGAGGAGCTAGGATCAGAAGTAACTCTAAAAACCACGGCTCAATCCACCCTGGTCCCTTATGGAGACCACCCCTCTCTGTACTGAATCACGGACGTTACAAAATTGCAAGCTAAGTTTTCCGATGTGTTCTCGCCTCTCCTCTATCACAGTGATCTCACAGAGCACCACATAGAGACAACTCCAGGGGTAGTAGTACGCAGCTGCCCCTATCGTCTGCCCGAACACAAGAAAAATGTGGTTCGGGAGGAACTCAAGGCTATGCTCGACATGGGAGTAATCAAGGAGTTCCACAGTGACTGGAGCAGCCCAGTTCTTTTGGTGCCCAAGGCTGATGGGACTGTCTGTTTTTGTGTGGACTTTAGAAAAGTCAATGCTGTCTATGTTTGATGCATACCCAATGCATCGCATTGACGAACTGCTTGATTGGTTAGGTGCGGTTCGCTTTTATTTGACACTGGATTTGACAAAGGGATATTGGCAGATCCCCTCGACTCCAATATCTCGTGAAAAAACAGCCTGTTCCACTCCGATTTTCGTGACCCTTCCTTTTGGGTTGTTTCGGGCCCCCGCGATGTTCCAGCGACTCATGGACAGAATCCTCTGCCCGCACGATACTTATGCCGCTGCTTATTTGGATGACATTATTATCTACAGTAATGGCAGTGGCACATGCAGCACCTGAGGGCTGTCCTGAGATCGCTGAGACAAGCGGGACTCATGGCGAACCCAAAGAAGTGTGCAATTGGATGGGTGGAAGTACGGTATCTTCCACTTGGGTCATGTGCAGGTGCGTCCTCAAATTGATAAGACAGCAGCGATTGCGGCCTGCCCGAGACCCAAGACCAAAATGGAGGTGAGACAGTTTATGGGGCTGGCTGGCAATTATTGTAGATTTGTGCCTAACTATTCAGATGTCACCAGTCTGCTGACTGATCTCACTAAAAAGGGAGCACCAAATCCGTGCCAGCAGGCTTTCACCCAGGTTAAAAACTCTGCCCGAACCCGTGAGATTGTTACACTATTACAACAAGTAATCTGTACTGATGAGAAGCTCATCAGCTACCTGCTCAGTTCCATCAACTGCCAGAGCAAGGACACAGAGCCAGAAAATTTCTAATCATGCCACCCATCCAGGATACCATCTGTTTCAGAAGGTGTCAACAGGCAGGCACTAATAAACCAAAGACCCCCAAGAGAACTTGCCACAACAACAGCTTCTTCCTGTGTGCGATCAACCTCATCCACCAAGACCAATGATGTTTTAGATAGATAGATAGATAGATATAATTTTTTGATCCCATGAGGGAAATTCTTGTGTTACAGCAGCATGGTCAGTAGCAAGATACAACACGTACACATACAAAATATAAAATATAAAATACAATAAGTTAAATAAAATGTAGTAGTGCATATATGGAACACAGTTGTAGATTTAACCAGATTTACATCAGTATTTACATAAGTACACTTGTGAAAACTGGCAGTGAATAATGAATATGAAGAACCTTGAGAATGTAGAATATAATGACCGCTTTCAAAATGATCGCTTCCTTATAGTAGTGTAATGTGAAAGTGTGATCATCTGTCACACACAGGTGAGCTGTTGTACAATGTTATTGCGAATGGTAAGAATGAACTCCTGTAACGTTCTCTGTGACAACGAATTTGAATGAGTCTTTTGGAGAATGAGCTCCGCTGACTCTGTAGTGTGTTGTAGAGTGGGTGAGATGGATTGTCCATGATGGAGAGCAGTTTGTTCAGTGACCTCCTGTTCCTCACTGACTCAAACGTCTCCAGTTTGTGTCCAATGATAGATCCAGCCTTGCAAATAAGCTTGTTAATCCTGCTGGTATCCCTGGCACTGATGCTGCCCCCCCAGCAGACAACAGCACAGTAAATGGCACTGACCACCACAGACTGGAAAAAGATCTCCAGCATCTTGTTGCATACATTGAAAGATCTGAGCTTCCTCAGAAAGAAGAGTCTGCTCATTCCCTTCTTGTACACAGCGTCAGTGTTGGTCCTCCAGTCCAGTCTGTCATTTAAGTGTACACCCAAATACTTGTAGTTATTAACAATTCCAACTTCCTCACCCATGATGGTTATGGGCTTAATCCAAGTTTTAGTTCTCTTAAAGTCCACCACCATCTCCTTGGTCTTTGTCACATTTAGGAATAGGTCATTCTTAGTGCACCAGTCCACAAACTTATCCGGTAGTCCCCTGTACTCCGACTCCTGTCTGTCCCTAATACACCCCACCACTGCAGAGTCATCAGAAAACTTCTGCAGGTGGCATGATTCAGAGTTGTACTGAAAGTCTGAGGTGTACAAAGTGAACAAAAATGGAGACAGGACAGTCCCCTGAGGTGCTCCTCTGTTACTGACCACCATGTCAGACAGAGAGGCCCCCAATCGCACAACCTGGGGCCTATCTGACAGGTAGTCAGCAATCCAGGAGATGGTGGATGTGCTGACACTCATTCTGAGCAGCTTCTCACTCAGCATGAATGGTTGGATGGTGTTGAAGGCACTGGAAAAGTCAAAAAACATGATCCTCACAGTACCACCATCCAGGTAAAAGTGAGTACGCTGCAGCAGATAGATGACCGCATCATCCACACCCACATGACGCTTGAGGAGTGGTGTGGCACCAGTTTGGCTAAAATTAGTCTCTCCAACACTTTCATGACATTTGACGTCAGGGCAACCGGTCTGAAGTCATTGAGGCCAGATGGGGTGGCTTTCTTAGGTATCAGTACTAGACAAGATGTTTTCCATAGCACCAGTACTCTTTCCTGCATCAGACTTAGATTGTAGATGTGCTTCAGGATACCAGACAGCTGAGTAGCACAGGATCTAAGAACCATGGGACTAATACCATCAGAGTCTGCAGCCTTGCCTTGATCAAGTCTCTCCTGCTGTCTTCTCACCTGGTTGGTCGTCACAGTAAAGTGAGAGGGTGTGGTCGGTCCAGTTGAGGAAGGCAGTGGGAGGTTGTGTTCAGGGACACTCAGCAGGATGTGGTGTTGCTGTAGATGTGTACTTGGTGTCTGCAAGGGTGTCAGGACTGTTCCTGTGTGGGATGGCCCAGCAGGGGGTCCTGTGCTGAACCTGTTAAAAAACACATTCAGTTCGTTGGCACTGTCCAAGCTGCCCCCCTGCTGACGGTCTTTCATGCTAAATCCTGTGATCTGCTTCGTGCCCATCCACACGTCCTTGATGTTATTTTGCTGAAGATTTCTCTCCAGCTTCTGCCGGTACGAGTCTTTACACTCCCTCAATCTCATTTTTAGTTGCCGCTGTATCCTTTTTAGTTCTTCCTTGTCACCAGACCTGAAGGCCCTCTTCTTCTTGTTCAGCAGATCTTTCAGGTCACTGGTGATCCAAGGTTTATTGTTCGGATAACAGTGTATGGTCCGAGTAGGGATAATGGTATCGTGGCAAAAGTTAATATAGTCTGTGACACAGTCAGTGATACTATTAATGTTATCCCCATGTGGTTCACAAAGCACATTCCAGTCTGTGGTCTCAAAGCAGTCTTGCAGGGTCTCACTGGCTTCCTGTGTCCACCCCCCCTCACTGTCCTTGTGGATTCAGGCTGCCTTTGAACTGCAGGAACATACTGAGGTGTTAAAGAGACGAGATTGTGATCTGAATTACCGAATGGGGATAGTGCAGTGGCTCTGTAAGCATCTCTGATATTTGCATACAGACAGTGCAGTGTTCTATTTTCCTGCGTGAAACAGTCAACAAACTGGTGAAAATTTGGGAGAGTAGAATCCAGATTCACATGGTTAAAATCTCCGGTTATGGTCACAAATGCCTCAGGATGTTGACACTGTAGTCTAGCAACAATGCTGTGTATGGCGTCGCACGCTGCTGACTGATCAGCTGACGGTGGGATGTAAACACCGATTATCATGGTGCAGGAGAATTCACGTGGTACATAATATGGGCGCATACTCATGGCTAAAAGTTCAATGTCCGGGGAGCAGAGACGTTCCTTCACAGTAACATGCCTGGAATTGCACCACCTTTCATTTATGAAAACAGCAATCCCTCCACCTTTCCTCTTACCACTGAGCGTCGCATCTCTGTCCACATCTCTGTGAGCTTAAAGCCGGGTACGGAGGCACTGTGATCAGGGAAGTCATTATGCAGCCAAGTTTCCGCCATGTTTCAGCCATGTTTTCTGGTTTCTTGACTCATACTTATTTAAGTTGGGCAGTTTATCACCTAACTTATTAACACTATATTTATTAGATTCAACAATAATGGCTGGACTACAATAACTAGTGCAATACCAATGCCTGCACTGAATGAACAACACATACTATTTGGACACTACCTCAAAGAATGTACCTACATATTGTTTTTCACTCATAAAGTCTGATCTGTCTCACGCTGTGTTGTACTTTAGATGTCTACAGCACCAATCACAAGAGAAGAATTCGGTTAGATATCTTTGCATGTGTGAACATATAAAGTATTTGTGAAAAAAGTATGTTCTGATACTGATTTTCATAAATATTTAGTGAAAAAAAAAAATTGTTCTCATACTTATCCTGATATCTACTTGTCAGGAAGAGTAGACTGAAGCAGATTCAAGTACAGTTAGCAATTATTATAGAACTGGCAACCAAATCCAAATTGTGAGGCAAAGACGTAATCAGAAAACAGGCAATAGTCAGGCGATCAGCAAACATAAACATGTCCACATAAACAGCAAATCCAAAAATCCAAAAACCAAGAATCAAGCAAGATCAAAACCAGAATAACAATGCACAGGATAAAGGCTTAGTAATGTCAGGTGAGCAAACACTGAGCGCTACTTCGTGAAGTGTGTGTGTGTGTTTGTGTGAGTCCTATTTATGTGATGGTGAGTGATTAGCAACAGGTAGCTGAGCTCAATTCCAGAGTTGAAGTGACGTCACTAAGAAAGTGAACAAGGTTCAAGTATTATTGCTGTACCCCTTCTGTACACACTTTATCTTGGGTCACACCAAGGTTTCATTGCCACCTAACCATGCTTTCCTTCTTAAAGTCAGTAACTTGTCTTACAGTTTCACTGTTTTGGTGTTGAAGAAGATAATACAGTTTAAATTCATGTAATTGTTACATTTTTCCTGAGCAGCTCAAACACACTGCCTGGAGAATAAATCCCTGATGCAAATATTCACAATAGAAGTATTCAAAAATCCAGAAGCTATTTAAATCTTTGGAAACTAATTGACTGTATCTAAGTTAGGCCATACTGATTTTGAGTCAAAGGTTATTTTTCTAAGTTTTCTGAATTCATACTTTATCTTTTTTATTTTAATGTCACTTGCACATTTGTCATATTTATGATTTAAATTAGTCCAAAGGTTTTTTTCCCCATTCATACTTTTAATGTCACATGCACATTGCATTCATAATATGAAAGTTTTCAGACTTTTATAAAACGTACAAGCTGTATTTGTAATGCAATGTCAGAAAACATAGGCATTCATTCAGCATTCTCATCTGCCTTTAAAATGCCTTAATATGCCTAAATATGTGCACAACACAGTAGATTTGATGATATACAAAGATGAGATTTGTCTTTTCATGTAAATGCAGTATGGAAAATTATTCACTAGCACTGAAAAATAAATATAATTTTAGCACTGCTTCTTTGTTTTCTCAAAAAAAAAAGAAGAAATATTTAGGCACATCATCAGAAGGAGTGAAGAAAGGCTATTTATGAAAGAACATTTATTAATGCAGAGTCTGTTTGGAATATTTGCAGAGTTATAATTAATTTAACGCACCTCCTAAACCACGGGTAAAACAAAGCATAAATTACTGGATTAATGATGGAATTAAGACAACCCACAATCAGAAGTTTCTGAAATGTTTCTGTCTGTATTTCAATAACATCACCTAACAAATTATAAATAAAATATGGAAGCAAACACATCAGAAACACAGACACTAAAATGCTGAGGACTTTAGCTGCTTTTCTCTCAGATTTCATTGAGTGTGAGGTGATTTTCTGTGTTTTAGGCTGTGTGTGATTATTAAGCTCTCTGATAGCAGTGGCATGTTTCTTAGCAATCACAAAGACTAGAGTATACAATATGATTATGACAGAGAGTGGAAATATAAATGAATATATAAGGTCAATTACAGACCAAACCTCATTCAGAAAGAGAAAACACTCTCCAGGACACATTACAAAACTCTTGAAGTTTCCGTTGAAATAAAAGAGTGCCAGGTTATAGGCCACCACCACACACCAGTCAAAAACAATTACAATACAAGTGATCCTTACAGACACTCTGTTCATGTAGAGAAAGGGGTTTGAGAGAGCCAAATACCGATCCACAGCAATCAGAGCGATATTATAGCTGGACGAGATTGTGAGGAAACCAGTAATCAACCAAAAACTGGTACAGAAACTTCTCCCAAAAATCCAGCATGACTCAATAGTCCAGATTAACATTAGTGGGATTACAAAAGCACCAACGAAGAAATCCGACACAGCCAGAGAGAGCACGAGCATGTTTGTTGGTGTGTGAAGCAGCTTGAAGTGAAAAACAGAGATGATGACAAGCATATTTCCACACATTGTTAGAAGAACCACAGCAGCTGAACACACGTACAGTAAGATATAAACTGCAGGAGATACAGATCTCACTGGACAGGAGAAATGCTCACAGCGATCAGATTGGTTAAACTCTGTCAGGTTCATGAATACAGCATTTCTCTACTGTCTACAGAGTTTAAAGAAATACCTCATATATTGAATGCTAACATTGTAAAACGATAACTGCAACAAGTCACAATCAAATGACTTATGGCTCAAATGGCTCTGGTGGTTTTATAGTTTAAAAATTAGTCACGCCCCCTGAGTTTGAGTGGCAGAATATGAATACATATGATGTCATGCTATGTTGGAACAAAAGGCCTAGTATTTACTAGTGAGACTTAAACCTGTCATTATGCAAACTTGTGTGTAGCAAAGTCTCAATTAAATATCAACACAAAGTGTTTATGTTGAGAACCTGCCCTCTGGATAAAGAATAAGTGTAAAAATGGGTAAAAAAACATTTTCAGAATAAATTATAATTCCTTATTGATTGTGTGTCCCTGTCTCTTCATGACTTGGACCCAAAAAAATTCTCCAGCTACAGTAAAGGAACATGTTGTTACATGTTGACACTATATGACACAGTATGATTATCATAAATAAGAACTGTTGATGGGATATAATCTCAACCCTATTTGTTGCTGGTAGCTCATCAGTTAAGACCTTGGCCTATTGATTGGACGGTTGTGAGTTCAAATCCCAGCACTACCAAGATGCTACTGGTGGGCCCTTAATCCTCAACTGCTCAATTATATAAATGTAAACTGCTCTGGATAAGGATGTTGGCCAAATGTTGTGTTCTATTCTGTCAAGCTAAAGTTGTCTTTTAGTCAGTTAGTAACATGGACAAAGTCGAAGTAGGAGTGTGTCATTCAACATCTTACAACACAGTGGTATTGTCTGGCTTTAGGGAAACTTAAAATGTCCTGTCCCATTTCTTATGACTTGTACAGGTGTTATGAACTATCTACTATTAACTAAGACTTCCTGAAAGCCCTGCCCCTTCCCCTAGCTTACATTCTCTTCACTTGACTCGTGGAGTGCCCTTGCTTTCTGTCAAGCTAAGTGGGGAATGTTTTGAGTTCCCTAATATTAAATAAAATCTATCAATGTATGGTCGACCTAGCTAACATTAGATAAGTACCTAGATAACATTATACAACAGGGACCGGCGCACCAATTTGATTGGACAAGCAGTGTTCCAAGAGTGCAGATATAACAACACTGGTATATTTCTGGTGCACACACATACAGTAAGATATAAACTGCAGGAGATAAAGATCTCTCTGGATTGGAGAAAGGCACACAGTGATCAGATTGGTTTAACTCCATCAGGTTCGTGAATCCAGTGTTTACAACTACAGTTTAATGAAACAACTTTGTACAAATTAATGGTCCAAGTAGTTAACATTGGAATTTCTCTGATGTTTTTATAGAAATTGATCACAGCCTCAATTTTCATTGATGCCTTAATACATATGATATCATTCCTTGTTGGAACAAATGACACAGAAGTGTGTTTGCTCTTTCTATTATAAAAAACTTTTTCTACATATTAATCTGTGCAAAGAAACATAAACATCCCAAAATGTGTTACATTTTTGTTGCAGCAGCATCACTACAAAGACCACAAACAGATGTAATAGCATCACTCAGAGCACAGGTTTCTCTTTAATAAAGAGAGAATGCACTATGGAAAATTATTCACTAGCATTGAAAAATAAATATAATTTTAGTACTGCTTCTTTGTTTTCTCAAAAAAAAAAAAAAAGAAATATTTAGGCACATCATCAGAAGGAGTGAAGAAAGGCTATTTATGAAAGAACATTTATTAATGCAGAGCCTGTTTGGAATATTTGCAGAGTTATAATTAATTTAACGCACCTCCTAAACCACGGGTAAAACAAAGCATAAATTACTGGATTAATGGTGGAATTAAGAAAACACACAGTCACAAGTTTCTGAAACGTTTCTGTCTGTATTTCAATAACATCACCTAATAAACTATAAATAAAATATGGAAGTAAACACATCAGAAACACAGAGACTAAAATGCTGAGGACTTTAGCTGCTTTTCTCTCAGATTTCATCGAGTGTGAGGTGATTTTCTGTGTTTTAGACTGTGTGTGATTATTAAGCTCTCTAATAGCAGTGGCATGTTTCTTAGCAATCACAAAAACTAGAGTATACAATATAATAATGACAGAGAGTGGAAATATAAATGAATATATAAGGTCAATTACAGCCCAAACCTCATTCAGAAAGAGAAAACACTCTCCAGGACACATTACAAAACTCTTGAAGTTTCCGTTGAAATAAAAGAGTGCCAGGTTATAGGCCACCACCACACACCAGTCAAAAACAATTACAATACAAGTGATCCTTACAGACACTCTGTTCATGTAGAGAAAGGGGTTTGAGAGAGCCAAATACCGATCCACAGCAATCAGAGCGATATTATAGCCGGACGAGATTGTGAGGAAACCACAAATCAACCAAAAACTGGTACAGAAACTTGTCCCAAAAATCCAGCATGACTCAATAGTCCAGATTAACATCGGCGGCATTACAAAAGCACCAATGAAGAAATCCGACACAGCCAGAGAGAGCACGAGCATGTTTGTTGGTGTGTGAAGCTGCTTGAAGTGAAAAACAGAGATGATGACAACCATATTTCCACACATTGTAAGTAGAATCACAGCAGCTGAACACACATACAGTAAGATATAAACTGCAGGAGATACAGATCTCTCTGGACAGGAGAAATGCTCACAGCGATCAGATTGGTTAAACTCTGTCAGGTTCATGAATACAGCATTTCTCTAATGTCTACAGAGTTTAAAGAAATACCTCATATATTGGATGCTAACATTGTAAAACGATAACTGCAACAAGTCACAATCAAATGACTTATGGCTGAAATGGCTCTGGTGGTTTTATAGTTTAAAAATTACTCACGCCCCCTGAGTTTGAGTGGCAGCATATGAATACATATGATGTCATGCCATGTTGGAACAAAAGGCCTAGTACTTACTAGTGAGACTTAAACCTGTCATTATGCAAACTTGCGTGTAACAAAGTCTCAATTAAACATCAACACAAAGTTTTTATGTTGAGAACCTGCCCTCTGGATAAAGAATAAGTGTAAAAATGGGTAAAAAACCATTTTCAGAATAAATTATAATTCCATATTGATTGTGTGTCCCTGTCTCTTCATGGCTTGGAAAAAAAATTTCTCCAGCTACAGTAAAGGAACATGTTGTTACATGTTGACACTATATGACGCAGTATGATTATCATAAATAGGAACTGTTTATGGGATATAATCTCAACCCTATTTGTTGTTGGTAGCTCATCAGTTAAGACTTGAAGTGAGTTCAAATCCCAGCACTACCAAGCTGCTACTGGTGGGCCCTTAAGCAAGGCCCTTAACCCTCAACTGCACAGTTATATAATTTGTAAACTGCTCTGGATAAGGATGTTGGCCAAATGTTGTGTTCTATTCTGTCAAGCTAAAGTTGTCTTTTAGTCAGTTAGTAACATGAACAAAGTCAAAGTAGGAGTGTGCCATTCAACATCTCACAACACAGTGGTATTGTCTGGCTTTAGGGAAACTTAAAATGTCCTGTCCCATTTCTTATGACTTGTACAGGTGTTATGAACTATCTAATATTAACTAACACTTCCTGAAAGCCCTGTCCCTTCCCCTAGCTTACATTCTCTTCACTTGACTCGTGGAGTGCCCTTGCTTTCTGTCAAGGTAAGTGGGGAATGTTTTGAGTTCCCTAATATTAAATAAAATCGTCTCCAGGTTACGTATGTAACCATGGTTCCCTGAGGGAACGAGACGCTCCGTCACGAAACGCTATGGGAACGCCCCCGCGTGACCGCGCTCTGAATCACATGTCTAATCCGTCCAATGGATGGGCGAGACGTCACGGGTGGGGTGACGTAGCGACCCGGAAGCATAAAAGCCCGAGCGGCGAGCCCCGCGTTAGCTTACTGGAAAATGAAGCAAGCGCCGCAGGGACGCCGGAAGTGTGGCACCGAGACGCAGTGTCTCGTTCCCTCGGGGAACCATGGTTACATACGTAACCTGGAGACGTTCCCCTTCAGGAACTCGAGCTGCGTCACGAAACGCTATGGGAACGAGTATACCCACGCCGCCAGACTTACAAGTCCCTGCCTCCAGGAGGAGGCAAGCCTAAGGCACAAGGACAGAGGAGCCGGGAGTGGCTCGGGTATCTAGGTCATAAAACCTGGCAAAGGTCAGGGGCGTCCCACCGTGTTGCAGATGTCCTGTCAGGACACACCTGCCAGATAGGCCTTAGAGGCCGCCACTGCTCGGGTAGAGTGAGCCTTGACCCCCAGGGGACTGGGGAGACCAGAGGACTCGAAAGCCAGAGAAATGGATTCTACAATCCACCGGCTGAGGGTCTGCTTAGAAGCAGGAAAACCCCTTTTAGGGGGACCAAAGCAAACAAGCAACTGGTCCGCCTTTCTCCACAGGGCAGTTCTGTGGACGTACGCGTCCAGTGCTCGCACTGGACACGTACAATTGAGCTTCCGATGGTCGGGCTCCCTGAAGGGAGGAGGACAGAAAGCCTGCAGCACGACCGGCCGTGGTGCCGAGGAGGGGACTTTCGGTACGTACCCCGCTCGGGGGTACAAGAATGCTTTGGCCAAACCAGGCGCAAAGTCTAAATAGGAAGGGGCCACCGAGAGGGCCTGAAGATCCCCCACTCTCCTAAGAGAGGAAATTGCCAAGAGAAAGGCAGTTTTCAACATCAGAAGACGGTCCGAAATCTCCTCTATGGGCTCGAAGGGGGGTTTGCAGAGAGCCTCTAAAACCACGGCCAGGTCCCACGAGGGGACCCGAGATCGAGCTGGAGGTCTGATCCTCAGCGCACCGCGGAGGAAACGTGTCACCCAGGGGTGCCTGCCCACTGACTGGCCATCGAGAGGGGCGTGGCAGGCCACAATAGCCGCCACGTACACCTTCAGGGTGGAGTGGGTCAGTCCCGCGGAGAGGCGGGCCTGCAAGAACTCCAGCACTGTACCAACTGGGCAGTGAACAGGGTCAAGCCGGCGGTCTCCGCACCAGGAAGTGAAAAGTTTCCAGTTCAGGGCATACAGTTTCCTCGTAGAGGGAGCTCTGGACTGGAGGATGGTCTCCACAACCTCGGTTGAGAGACCGGAAGCGCGGAGTTGTGCCCCCTCAGAGGCCACACCCACAGCTTCCACAGCTCCGGGCGGGGGTGAAGATGGCCCCCCGCCTGTGAGAGGAGATCCCTCCTGATCGGAATCTCCCATGGGGAGCCATCTAGGAGGGAAATCAGGTCCGAGAACCATACTCGGCCCGGCCAGAACGGGGCTACTAACAGTAGACGAATTCCGTCCCGGCGCACTCTCTCCAGACCTCCCGGGAGCAGAGCGACCGGAGGAAAGGCGTACAGACGCAGCCTCGGCCACGGCTGTACCATGGCATCCAGTCCAAGAGGAGCTGGATGAATCAGAGAGAACCAAAGGGGACAGTGCGACGTCTCCTCCGTCGCAAACAGATCCACCTGGGCTCTGCCGAACATACGCCATATGAGCTCCACCACCTCGGGGTTGAGTCTCCATTCCCCGGGCACCGGCCCCTGCCTCGACAGGGCGTCCGCTCCCACGTTGAGATGACCAGGGATGTAGGCCGCTCTCAATGAGAGGAGGTTCCCTTGGGACCACACAAGGATCTGGAGCGCCAGCCTGTAAAGGGGGCGCGAACGCAGACCGCCCTGGCGGTTGATGTAAGAGACCACCGTCGTTTTGTCAGTGCGCACCAACACGTGGTGGCCTCTTAGGTCTGGGAGAAAGTGTTTCAGAGCTAGAAACACAGCCAGCATCTCCAGGCGGTTGATGTGCCAAGTGAGATGGTGGCCGCTCCACAGACCACGGGCAGGACGGCCACTCATGACCGCTCCCCATCTGGTGAGGGACGCATCCATCGCTAGCACTACGCGGCGACCAGGAGCGACCAGGACCGGGCCCTGAGACAAGAACCCAGGTTCTCTCCACACAGCTAAGGCACGGCGGCATCGCCACGTGACCTTGATCATGCGGAGCGGGTTTCCTCTGTTTCGGAAAAACCCCCTGGTCTTGAGCCACCACTGTAGGGGTCTCATGTGCAGCAGGCCAAACGGTATCACGTTGGACGCAGCTGCCAATAGGCCCAGCAGTCTCTGAAACTGCTTTACAGTGAGTGACCGACCTACTTTCGCTCTCGCGACCGCTGTGAGGACCGACTCGATCCGAGCAGCAGACAAACGTGCCTGCATCGTGGTCGAATCCCACACGACGCCTAGATAAGCGGTTCTCTGAGCTGGAGAAAGCACGCTTTTCTCGGCGTTTAGTCTTAACCCCAGTTCCTTCATATGGGCGAGAACGGCATCTCGATGCCGAGCTGCCATCTGCTCTGAATGAGCTAAAATCAACCAGTCGTCGATATAGTTCAGTATGCGGATGCCCTGTAGTCGCATAGGACCCAGGGCAGCATCCACGCACTTCGTGAAGGTGCGGGGTGAGAGTGCTAGGCCGAAGGGAAGAACCCGATACTGGTAAGCTTCGCCCCCGAAAGCGAACCTCAGGAACTTCCTGTGCGGGGGAAGGATGGAGATGTGGAAATACGCATCTTTTAGGTCGATCGTGACGAACCAGTCCTCGGACCTGATCTGAGACACGACCTGAGTGACCGTAAGCATCCTGAACTTCAGTCGAGTGACTAAGAGGTTCAATTGCCGCAAGTCCAAAATGGGACGCAGCCCTCCCCCCTTCTTGGGAACAATGAAGTACCGGCTGTAGAACCCTGACTCTCTGTCGTGAGGAGGGACCACCTCGATGGCCTCCTTCCTCAGGAGAGTACGTACTTCCTGCTCCAATACCAGAGCCTGCTCGGGACCCACCACAGTGGGAAGAACCCCAGAAAAACGAGGTGGAGGCGAGCCGAACTGAATTCGGTAGCCTCTTTCTACAGTACGCAGGACCCAATGAGACACATTCGGCAGAAGTTTCCACGCTTCGAGACTGACCTCTGGTGTAATAGAAGCGGTTAGCTGGGTGCCCTGAGGCGGCGAACCGACATAGGGGAAATGAGCTAACCGCTGCGCAGGCCTCAGGAGAGGCCGCGAGCCTCCCAGACCCGCTACGTTGCCGGGCGAGAACTGGGAGAGGCGCTTGCCGGAGACCGCTGCGCCCTGAAGCACCATAGGTGGCAGGGTTGGCAGATCGACCTCCTGAGGGCACTGGGGGGACCCGGGCACCGTAAGATGAGGTGTACGCCGCGTCGCCCCAGAGGGGCCCGCCCTCGAAAGCCCTGGGCCAAAACCATCAGGGCTTCTTAGCCGCGGCCCTTCTGGACATGAGGATGGTCCTCAGATCCGCCGTAGTGCCCGAAGGGCCGGGCCCAGAGCGTCGTCGCGCCTCCTGCTCCCGCCTCGGGGGAGCACGGGAGGCGACGCTCTGCTTTTGGGCCTCCCTGTAGGAGGGGGCCGTACACGGAGGGGGCTGCCCCCGCCCGGCAGCCCCACGAGCTAGAGAGCGACGGGGGAGGAACCGCTGGAACGCCGCCGCCTGAGCATGGGCCTGCTGGTATCTCTCGACGACGGAGTCTACCGCGTCGCCAAACAGGCCCGAGGGAGTAAGCGGGGCGTCCATGAGCACGACCCTGTCCTTCTCTTTCATATCGGACAGGGTCAGCCAGAGATGCCTCTCCGCCACCACCAGGACTGCCATAGACCGACCGATAGCACGGGCGGTCTCCTTGGTGGCGCGGAGGGACAGATCAGCGGCCCGCCTGAGCTCAGCTACCTGCTCAGACGTACTCTCCCCCTGCTCATCCAGATCTTTAAGCAGGTCAGCCTGGTACGCCTGCAACACCGCCATGGTGTGCAGACACGCACCGGCCTGACCTGCTGCCGTGTACGCCTTGCCTACCAGCGCTGAGGTGGTCCGCAGAGGCTTGGTAGGCAACGCCTGAGCCTTCAGGGACGATGCAGCAGCAGGGGACAAATAGCTGGCTAGCGTCTGTTCAACCCTGGGCATCGCCCTGTAGCCGGAGTAGTCCAGCCCCGCCACATTAGCGTAATGGGAAGAAGTGGGGCTGAACAACCGGGCTGAAAATGGCCTATTCCAGGACCTCGACACCTCAGTGTGGAGGTCCGGAAAAAAGGGCAGGCTCCGGGGCGGAGGTGGCGGCCTACTGCGCAAAAAACGCTCCTCCAGTCTAGAGCCCTGAGGCTCAGGCCGTGACTCAGCGGGCCAGTCAATGCTAAGCTTAGCGACTGCCCGCGCAACCACCTCGAGCAGCTCCCCGTATTGAGGAGACTGCGGCTCAGGGTCGATGCTCTCCACATCGACCTCCTCGGACGACGATAGGTGGAGCACCGAGTCCGCTCCCCAGGGGGGAAGAAACCACAGAGCGTGCTTCCGAGCCCAGGGAGGGGACAGAGGACCTGGAGGGTGAGGAAGGAGAAAGGGACGGGCCCGTCTCCATTCCCTCCGCCAGGTCCATCTGCGAGCCCCATGAGCGCAACCGCCGCTCTGCCTCGGCAGAAGCGGGGCCGGCACCGCGAGGCACGCTAGTGAGGGCTCCCTCCTCAAAGAGAGCCCAGCGGGAGCGGAGAGTGCGCAGCGGTAAACGCTCGCAATGTGCGCAGCCGGCTCCCTCGAGAGCCGACTGAACATGCTCCGCTCCCAAACAGGCAACGCACAGACTGTGTGTATCCCCGCCCGTAATAAATCGCGGACAGGGAGGAACACACGGCCTGAAGCGCTGCCCGCTCTCGCCCTTCGTCTTATCCTTGGCTTTAGGCATGCCAACGATAAAACACCAACCAGACAGAAAATAGACAGACAATAAACACAGAGCGCTTGCTGAAAACAGGAAGCTAACGCGGGGCTCGCCGCTCGGGCTTTTATGCTTCCGGGTTGCTACGTCACCCCGCCCGTGACGTCTCGCCCATCCATTGGACGGATTAGACACGTGATTCAGAGCGCGGTCACGCGGGGGCGTTCCCATAGCGTTTCGTGACGCAGCTCGAGTTCCTGAAGGGTAACTATCAATGTATGGTCGACCTAGCTAACATTAGATAAGTACCTAGATAACATTATACAACAGTTTCCGGTCCACCAATTTGATTGGACAAGCAGTGTTCCAAGATATATGCAGATATAACAACACTGGTATATTTCTGGTGCACACACGTACAGTAAGATATAAACTGCAGGAAATACAGATTTCTCTGGATTGGAGAAAGGCACACAGTGATCAGATTGGTTTAACTCCATCAGGTTCGTGAATCCAGTGTTTACAACTACAGTTTAATGAAACAACTTAGTACAAATTAATGGTCCAAGTAGTTAACATTGGAATTTCTCTGATGTTTTTATAGAAATTGATCACAGCCTCAATTTTGATTGATGCCTTAATACATATGATGTCATTCCTTGTTGGAACAAATGGCACAGAAGTGTGTTTGCTCCTTCTATTATAAAAAACTTTTTCTACATATTAACCTGTGCAAAGAAACAAACATACCAAAATTTGTTACATTTTTGTTGCAGCAGCATCACTACAAAGACCACAAACAGATGTAATAGCATCACTCAGAGCAGAGCTTTCTCTTTAATAAAGATCCACAACTACTGGGACCTTGAGCAGGGCCCTTAAACCTTGCAGTAGTGTTGAATAAATACATCAGCCAAATGGGTAAAAGTAAATGTAATGAAGGGTCAGACTGGACATGCTGGATAGCAGAACACTGGTCAAACTCACAGCCATCATACTCAACCAATCCCACCCATTTCATGGCACAATCAGTGCACAGAGGAGGACACTGAGTTACAAGTTTTAGTCAAGCACAGCATTAGCTCCTCCAGCTGAACTTGGATACTTGCACTGCTCTGTATTTCCCGTATATGAATAGTCGCATACACTGTCACTGAACTTGTTTCACAGTAATTACAGTAAAGTTACTGACTCTTGATGAGACATATGCCACAATAAACATAAAGTGTAAAAGGTTATCATCCAGAAGGGTTCACTTCTAATTTTCTTAAAGGGGAAAAATTCTTGACTCTTGACAGGTTAAATCTGAATGCAGTTAACCATCTGCCCAACATAATCACCACAATTCAGTGAGTGATGTATAATAGCAAATGGTGTGCATTCAGTAAACAATGATTCTCAAGCGCAATCACCAACCACAAAAGTAGAACCAGCCATGTTCAACCCTTACAACTCCCATACTTGTTTTTGACCTAAACAGATTCTACTGCCAATTTGAACAACAATATCCAATATTCAAACAACAACCCCTTGTCCTCCCTTTCGTTTCTTCAGCCTGTTCCCTGCATCTTCAGGTCCCTGTAGTTACCCCATATCTCTGATATCTCTCTTGGTGCTCCTCTGTGAACGGCCATGACATCTCTCATCTCTGAGGTCCAAGTCTGCAAAATTTTCAAAAAACAAAATGTTAGGAAAGCTGCAAGACCAGATAGAGTATCACCAGGTATACTAAACACTGTGCCAGCCAACTGGCCCCTGTTTTGACCATAACAGGGGCCAGTTATTTAAGCAAGCCTCACCTAACCAATCAAGGAGTTCGTCAATGCGAGGCATTGGGTATGCATCAAACATAGACACAGCGATGACTTTTCTAAAGTCCACACAAAAACAGACAGTCCCATCAGCCTTGGGCACCAAAACCACTGAGCTGCTCCAGTCACTGTGGGACTCCTCGAGTACTCCCATGTCGAGCATAGCTTTGAGTTCCTCCTGAACCACATTTTTCTTGTGTTCGGGCAGACAATAGGGGCAGCTGCGTACTAATACCCTGGAGTTGTCTCTACGTGGTGCTCTATGAAATCACTGTGACCGAGGAGAGGCAAGAACACATCGGAAAACTCCACTTGCAATTTTGTAACGTCCGTGATTTGGGACGGAGAGAGGTGGTCTCCGTAAGGGACCAGGGTGGATTGAGCTGCCGTTTTTAGAGTTACTTCTGGTCCTAGCTCCTTCCTCTCCAAAACAACCATCACCAAAGCCATGGGAACCGCCTCTCTCCACGGTCTAAGGGCTTAAGGTGGTACACCTGCCACGCATCGTCTCTATCCATTCGCCTTACTTCATAGTCGACATCCACAACCAGTCATGTGACCTCAAAGGGCCTTTGCCACTTGGCAAGTAATTTCGAACTCAACACGGGTAGTAAAACGAGCTCTTTATCTCCTGGTGCAACCTCCCATAGCCGAGTACCCCTGTTATACAGATTAACGTTCTTAATTAACGGTGTAGCAAATTCTCCTGTGTTATATGACTTAAAGTGTGGAGTTTTGCTCTCAGGTCAAGAACATACTGAATTTCATTTTTACTGCTGGATTGTCTCTCTTCCCAGTTTTCCCGAATCACGTCGAGCACGCCGTGAGGCTTCTGCCCTTAGAATAACTCGCCGGGTAAAACCCCATGGAGGTTTGGGGGGCCTCTCGTTCTGCAAATAACAGGGGGTCTAGCCACTTATCCCAGTTTCGCACATCATCGTGAATAAACTTACAAATCATGTTTTTCAACGTTTGATTGAAACATGAATTACATGCAGAGATGTTCCGCAGAGGCCTTGCTTCCGGGTATCGCATTGCATAGTCCACTAGAACCAATACAAAGCAATTCCCTTGTGTAGTTCACTCTAATGGCCTGATGAGGTCTATGCCAATTGTTTTGAAGGGGACCTAAATTAATGGGAGCGGGCGCAAGGGTGGATGGCCGGCGGATTCCCCAGCTGACATTCGCAACATGCCATGCACCACCTGCAAACATTGCCGCGAATGCCCAGCCAATAGAAGCAGGTCATGAGACGGTCCAGCGTTTTATCCTGTCCTAAGTGCCCCACCATCGGATTATGGTGAGCTGCCTGGAATAATAATCCCTGATGGCTCTTTGGAACCAACCACTAGGTAAACTCCTCTTGTGTTTGAGTGTCCTGTGTCACTCGATATAACCTGTCTTTAATAGACGAAAAATAGGGGTGGGAGAGCGCAGCATTAGACTGAATTTGCTGACCATGGATTACTCTCCCTTGGTCGAAGGTTTGCCTGAGGCTCCCAGAAGTGAATAATGACTTACACTAGCGGATATTCAAACCTCACCTTCACCAAATGTGCCTTTCCCAATGCCTCACCTTGAACCAAGCATTGATGGATTGAGGTCTGGTTACAGCCTGAATCCACCAATGCGTGATATGTACCCCCTTGAACACTCACCGGTATGCGGTACGTCCCGGCTCGATCACGGGGCAGAGGTCTTGGTTTTGCCCGGGCTCCCTGCAGCGGCAGCACACAGGCCCAGACCTTTATCCCACACCTGCGGCCCTGGATTCACCCACCTGGGGAGAGAGGAGACAGACACAGGGGGAGAGGAAGGGGAATCGGTTCCGGGGGAATTAGCCCCCATTTTCGTGGAGCTGGCACAGAGAAAGGGCGAGAAGGTGGGAGAGAGACACGAGAGCGAGAGAGAGAGACGGAGGAGGGAGGGACTCACCTGCTCCTGGATACGCTGCCATGTGGTTCTCTGCCAGCTGGATGGCCTCTTCGAGAGATGCCAGTCAGTGGCACTGGACCCACTACGCCATCCCTTCCGGAAGTTGGGTGACAAACTGCTCCAGCACCACGAGGTCGATCCCATCCCCCCAGCAGGTGTCCCGGAGTTTCTGGGTGAACGCGAATGGGTGGCAGATCTCACGAAAGGTCAGCATCCGGAAGCGCTGATGGTGATGTTCTGGGGTGCAGCCGACCCGTTGCAACAGCATGTTTCAGGTCCGAGTAGACCAGCATGTTGGCAACTGGCAGCTGCTGGGCCGTGAGTTGGGCTTCACCCGTCAGGAGCGGCAACAGACGGGCTGCACACTGATCCTCGGGCCAGCCCCACGCCACTGCGGAGCACTCATACAGTTCCAAAAACACTTCCTGATTGTCCTGTGGTCCCATCTTGGTCAGGGCGGCGTGGCTCCACAGCTGCGGTGCCAAGCTGCCGGACCAGGCCCTGGAGCACCTGCCGATCCACTGCCTTGATGTTGAGCAGCTCCGTGAGTCACTGCTCCTGGTCTCGGTGCAGCTGGAGAACGGCCTGATGCTGGGTCTGGTGGAGTCTGGCGAGAGAGGAGATGATGTCGGCCAGTGGTGAGGGTGCCATGATAGCATCTTCCTCAAGTATCCCGGGTTTCAGCACCAGCGTAACAATCTCACGGGTTCGGGAGGAAATGAGGAAGCAGGAGGCAGGCTTAGAACAACTGATTTATTCTCAATTTTTTCTTGCGCTTTCAGCAGTCTATTTAAGTTCCACATGCACACATACACCCACATGCACATGGCTCTGTGTTGGTTCGTGCTCTCTCTCTCTCTCGAAGCACTCATCTCTCTCTCTTATCCTCGCCCCCGCTCACTGCAACACAGAATACTTGCTGGTCAAATTCCCCACAGATGTGCATTCTTCACCACTCACCTTCTCCGGCTCCGCCCTCCATTCACAAATCGACAATTGACCACACCCCTGCTTGTCAACAGGCAGGTACTAACAAACCAAAGATCCCCAAGAGAACTTGCCACAACAACAGCTTCTTCCTGTGTGCTATCAACCTCATCAACCAAGACCAATGATGTTTTCTGGGTTATCGACTTATACTTATTTAAGCTGGGCAGTTTATCACCTAACTTATTAATACTATATTTATTAGATACAACAATAATGGGTGGGCTACAATAACTAGTGCAATACCAATGCCTGCGCTGAATGCACAGCACATACTATTTGGACACTATCACAAAGAATGTACCTACAGATTGTTTTTCACTCATAAAATCTGATCTCGCTAAAATCTGTCTCACGCTATGTTGTACTTTACAATCAAGCAAGATCAAAACCAGAATAACAATGCACAGGAGAAAGGCTTGGTAATGTCATTTGAGCAAACGCTGAGCGCTACTTTGTGAAGTGTGTGTGTGTGTTTGTGTGAGTCCTATTTATGTGATGGTGAGTGATTAGCAACAGGTAGCTTAGCAGTGATGCTACTAAGAAAGTGAACAAGGTTCAAGTATTATTGCTGTACCCTTTCTGTACACACTTTATCTTGGGTCACACCAAGGTTTCATTGCCACCCAACCATGCTTTCTTTCTTAAAGTCAGTAACTTGTCTTACAGTTTTGCTGTTTTGGTGTTGAAGAAGATAATACAGTTTAAAATCATGTAATTGTTACATTTTTCCTGAGCAGCTCAAACACACTGCCTGGTGAATAAATCCCTGATGCAAATATTCACAATAGAAGTATTCAAAAATCTATCCAGAAGCTATTTAAATCTATTTAAATATTTTGGAAACTAATTGACTGTATCTAAGTTAGGCCATACTGATTTTAAGTCAAAGGTTATTTTTCTAACTTTTCTGAATTCATACTTTATCATTTTTATTTTAATGTCACTTGCACATTTGTCATATTTATGCCAAAGGGTTTTTCCCCCATTCATACTTTTAATGTCACATGCACACTGCAGTCATAATATGAAAGTTTTAAAACTTTTATAAAACGTGCAACCTGTATTTGTAATGCAGTGTCAGGAAACACAGGCATTCACTAAGCATTCTCATCTGCCTTTAAAATGCCTTAATATGCCTAAATATCTGTACAACACAGTAGATTTGATGATATACAAAGATGAGATTTGTCTTTGCATGTGAATGCAGTAGTAAAATTATTCACTAGCACTGAAAAATAAATATAATTTTACTACTGCTTCTTTGTTATCTAAAAAAAAGAAACATTTAGGCACATCATCAAAAGGAGCGAAAAAAGGCTATTTATGAAAGAACATTTATTAATGCAGAGTCTGTTTGGAATATTTGCAGAGTTATAATTAATTTAATGCACCTCCTAAACCACGGGTAAAACAGAGCATAAATAAGCGGATTAATGGTGGAATTCAGAAAAGACACAATCAGAAGTTTCTGAAATGTTTCTGTCTGTATTTCAATAACATCACCTAACAAACTGTAAATAAAATGTGGAAGTAAACACATCAGAAACACAGACACTAAAATGCTGAGGACTTTAGCTGCTTTTCTCTCGGATTTCATCGAGTGTGAGGTGATTTTCTGTGTTTTAGACTGTGTGTGATTATTAAGCTCTCTGATAGCAGTGGCATGTTTCTTAGCAATCACAAAAACTAGAGTATACAATATGATAATGACAGAAAGTGGAAATATAAATGTATATATAAGGTTAGTTACAGCCCAAAAGTCATTGAAAAAGAGAAAACACTCTCCAGGGCACATTACAAAACCCATGAAGTTTCCATTGAAATATGTGAGCGCTAAGATATAGGCCACCACCACACACCAGTCAAAAACAATTACAATACAAATGATCCTTACAGACACTCTGTTCATGTAGAGAAAGGGGTTTGAGAGAGCCAAATACCGATCCACAGCAATCAGAGCGATATTATAGATGGACGAGATTGTGAGGAAACCAGTAATCAACCAAAAACTGGTACAGAAGCCTCTCCCAAAAATCCAGCATGACTCAATAGTCCAGATTAACACTGGTGGCATTACAAAAGCACCAACGAAGAAATCCGACACAGCCAGAGAGAGCACGAGCATGTTTGTTGGTGTGTGAAGCTGCTTGTAGTGAAAAACAGAGATGATGACAAGCATATTTCCACACATTGTTAGAAGAACCACAGCAGCTGAACACACATACAGTAAGATATAAACTGCAGGAGATACAGATCTCTCTGGACAGGAGAAATGCTCACAGCGATCAGACTGGTTAAACTCTGTCAGGTTCATACTGTCTACAGTTTTTAAAGAATTATCTCATATATTGGATGCTAACATTGTAAAACGATAACTGCAACAAATCACAATCAAATGACTTATGGCTCAAATGGCTCTGGTGGTTTTATAGTTTAAAAATTACTCACGCCCCCTGAGTTTGAGTGGCAGAATATGAATACATATGATGTAATGACATGTTGGAACAAAAGGACTAGTACTTACTAGTGAAAGAGTTAAACCTGTCATTATGCAAACTTGTGTGTAGCAAAGTCTCAATCAAATATCAACACAAAGTGTTTATGTTGAGAACCTGCCCTCTGGATAAAGAATAAGTGTAAAAATGGGTAATAAAACATTTTCAGAATAAATCATAATTCCGTTTTGAGTATGTGTCCCTGTCTCTTCATGGATTTGTCCCAACAAATTTCTCCAGCTACAGTAAAGTAACATGTTATATTTAGACACACTATAAGACACAGTATGATTATAATAAATAGGAACTGTTGATGGGATATAATCTCAATAGTATTCATTGTTGGTAGCTGAGCGGTTAAGACCTTGGCCTATTGATTAGAGAGGCCATCTGTAATGATACAGAATTTCCAACACTGCTTGGGTATTACATGTAGTTACATGTAGTTTTATTCTGTCAAGCTAAATTCTTCTTTGAGTCACTTGCCCTACCCTACTCACCTTAGTACTGGCGAGTATCCTATCTCTGGAATAAGAAGGAGACCACCTGATAGAGATATTTGGTACCAGAGCCCAAATGGCATTGCACCTGCCTGCTACCATTTATTTTGTAGGTGGTGAGTTCACAGCATGACCCGACTGGGTTGTGTGGGTGGCTAGGTCACCAGTGCCTAAACCCAACAAAAAGGGGGGGTGGTCTCCAGGATGGACACACAAATTTTATCCAATTGTTCAGCACTTTTTCCCGTTTCTCCATAGTTTTCATGTCAGACAGAGGGTTCAGAAGCGGACGCCGCCGACTCGGGAGGTTCTGCAGTGGAAACTGCCACCTCGGGAGGAGCTGGAGCGGACGCTGCTGATTTGAGAGGTTCTGCAGTGGGATCTGCCACCTCAGGAGAAGCTGGAGCAGACGCCGACGACTTGGAAGGTTCTGCAGTGGGAGCTGCCACCTCAGGAGCTGATGCAGAGGCTGACGACCTGGGAGGTTCTGCAGTAGGAGCTGCCACCTCAGGAGCTGGAGCGGGTTCTGGAGTGGGCTCAGGAACAGATTCACGGACTGGAGCAGACTCAGGGGTAGATTCACAGACTGGAGCAAGAACAGAGCAATATGTAGCCCAAACACACAGGATGGCAACTACCATTACAGGGAGCACTGAGGAAAGGGGAAGTGTCTCTGTGACGACCAGTGCTGAAGCTTTTGGAATGCCTGCTGCAGCACCGACATCAACGGTGGGCCCGCCAGACTGGACACCAGCCTCAAACGCCCTTGAAACGCCTTGGTGTCTTCAAACACAACATCCACGATGCTCGGGAATACTGGAGTGGCATCCGTGATGGCTGAAGACTGACGCTTGACATCCATAGTCGCTGGAGGCTCTGGTCTGACAGGGATCTTGGGAAGAAGCTCTGGGCAGGCGGCCATCTTGGAAAGAGGCTCTGAACTGGCGGCCATCTTGGGAAGAGACTCTGGGCAGGCGGCCATCTTTGAAAGAGGCTCTGGACTGGGGATCACAGAACAAGAAGGTGCAGAAAACACAGGAGTGGCGACCATAATCACAGGACCTGCTGGTCGCCATGATGGGTCAAGCTCCGCTGCTGCCGGAGCTTGCCGCTGTTGGCCCCCCCAAAAAAAATTCTTTAGGTTTCAAAGTCCTCTGCCTCTCCCACAGTAAAAGGAGAGCCACATGACAACAAAGCATAGTCCATAAAGTCTCTTAAACTACAATTAAACTCGCCTCCAGGTAACAATGACTTTGTTGGCTCATTGAGTCCAAAACGGAACAAGTCCTTAAACAAAATCTCATCATAAATCGGTACTCAATATGACAACTCAGAGAACAGATGAACATATTCCTCAATGGATAGGTTCTTTTGCCAAAGGTGCAGTAGTTGATCGACTGGGTCCATGATTGGCCTGGAATGCTCAAAAAGCCGCTGGATCTGGGTGTGGCTGATTGTTCTGTAACGTGGGGGTCAACAACAGAGTTGGGGATCCAAATGCAAGGCTTTATTAATGAACGTGGTCAAAACAGGCAGGGTCGAGCACCAGAAAACGGTACAATCCAAGGCAGAGACTAAAGAGTAATCAGTACACAGGCGATGGTCAGGGCAGGCAGCAAACAATCAAAAACAAGGAAAACAGTCCACAGATCAAAAATACAGGGAAACACAGAAACACGGGAACTCGGAAACTAGGAATCGCTATAAACACAAACAATCAGCAACTCTTATACAGGACAACAACCAATGAAAACAAGACACATGAAACCATGGAACCAATCAGAACATGAAACACAAACAAGGGTAGCACATGACACAGGTGGGGCAAGGAACACATGGGGAATGGAGTCCTGAGAACAATGGCAAGAGTCCGAGGTGGAGTGCCCTCTAGTGGAGTCCATGGGCACTCCAGCTGGTGATCGTTACACTGATAAGTAGTGTGAGCAAAGGGGAAGTGTTTTTTTTTCTCCCAACACTCTGTCTCTTTTGGTTGGATGAGGACTAAGCTTTTTCCATGGTATGGTATTGTATGGCTGTAATTTCTGTCTGCCATGTGGGGTTTGAAAAGACATCTGTCATTTAGCACTCTGTTATTTGGTTGATTTTTTTTAAGGGCACACGTCATTTAAAGCATTTGGCAATCATGGAATCTAGCCATAGTTCTAAATTCGCTTTCACCATTACCCTTTGAACCTTTGGAGGTTTTAGCCCTCTGTCGTTAAAATAAATCTGTTCTGATACTCATGCTGACATCTACTAAGCAAGTAAGCAAGTGTTAAGTGTTATCTGTGTACCCCTTCTATACACACTTTATTTTGGGTCACACCAAGGTTACACTGCCACCTTACCATGCTTTCCTTCCTAAAGTTAGTGATTCGTCCATACTAATTCTGTGTCAGTGGTTATTTTTAAAATTTTTCCTAACTCATACTTTATCTTTTTATTTTAATGTAACATGCATATTAGTCATATTTATGATTTAAATTAGGCCAAAGGGGTTTTCCTCTATACATACTTTTAATGTCATATTATAACATATGTCATATGTTATAAAATGTGCAAACTGTATTTGTAATGCAATGTCAGAAAACACATGCATTCACTCAGCATTCTCATCTGCCTTTAAAATGCCTTAATATGCCTAAATATCTGTACAACACTATAGATTTGATTTATGAAGATGAGGTATCTTCGCATGTGAATGCATTAGTAAAATTATTTACCAGCATTGAAAAATAAATATATTTTTACTATTGCTTCTTTGTTATCTCATAACTGTGTCTACAGGAGAGATTACATGTTAAGAGAGAAAAGAAATTGTAAATTTCAAAACCCTTAAATTATAATAGTAATCTATTTTCCAATTTTAACAAAAATTTAAAAAAGAAATCACAATAAAAGAATAAGTTATAAGTCTTTTTCTTTTGAAAACCTGTTTGTATTTGGCCTATATATGTTAATCGGTACAATTCTTGACATTCACTGTACGTTATTATGTAATATAATACAGTATAATATATATATATATATATATATATATATATATATATATATATATATATATATATATATATATATATATATATTAAGGGAGATTTGATTTGTTAAAGAAGGTTAAATTATATATAATATAATAGCAGTATTGGGCCATGTGATCAGAAGAAGAAAAAAAGTTTATCAATGAAAGAACATTTATTAATGCAGAGTTCAGTGGATATATTTGCTGAGTTATAACAGCAATATAATATATAATATTACAGCAATATTTAGGCACATTATCAGAAGGTATGAAAAAAGGCTTTTCATGAAAGAACATTTATTAATGCAGAGTCTGTTTGGAATATTTGCCGAGTTATAATTAATTTAATGCACCTCCTAAACCACGGGTAAAACAGAGCATAAATAACCGGATTAATGGTGGAATTAAGACAACCCACAATCACAAGTTTCTGAAATGTTTCTGTCTGTATTTCCATAACATTACCTAACAAACCGTAAATAACATATGGAAGTAAACACATCAGAAACACAGCCACTAAAATGCCGAGGACTTTAGCTGCTTTTCTCTCAGATTTCATTGAGTGTGAGGTGATTTTCTGTGTTTTGGGCCGTGTGTGATTATTAAGCTCTCTGATAGCAGTGGCATGTTTCTTAGCAATCACAAAAACTCGAGTATACAATATGATTATGACAGAGAGTGGAAATATAAATGATACAACATAATCAATTACAGTCCAAACCTCATTTAGAAAGAGAAAACACTCTCCAGGACACATTACAGAACTTGTGAAGTTTCCATTGAAATATATGAGTGCCAAGATGTAGGCCCCCAGCAGAGACCAGTCAAAAACAATTACAATACAAGTGATCCTCACAGAGACACTGTTCATGTAGAGAAAGGGGTTTGAGAGAGCCAAATACCGATCCACAGCAATCAGAGCGATATTATAGATCGATATGTTCATCAGGAAACCACTAATCAACCAAAAGATGGCGCAGAAACCTCTCCCAAAAATCCAGCATGTTTCAATAGTCCAGATTAACACTGGTGGCATTACAAAAACGCCAACAAGGAAATCCGACACAGCCAGAGAGAGCACGAGCGTGTTGGTCGGTGTGTGAAGCTGCTTGAAGTGTAAAACAGAGATGATGACAAGCAGATTTCCACACACTGTTAGAAGAACCACAGCAGCTGAGCACACGTACAATAAGATATAAACTGCAGGAGATACAGATCTCTCTGGACAGGAGAAATGCACACAGCGATCAGTCTGATTAAACTCGATCAGGTTCATGAATACAGCATTTCTCTAATGTCTACAGAGTATAAAGTAAACCAGTAACAGTAAAAAGTCATAATCAAATGATGTGTGGCTCAAACAGCAGTGGTGCTTTTATAGTTCAGAAATTGAACACGCCCCACTAATTTGAGTGACAGCATAATACATATGATGTCATGCCTTGTTGGAACAAAAGGCCTCGTGATGTGCTCTTGACGGGACAGATAGGACACGTGGGATGCCTTTGCTTTGTGTCAGGGTAAATGGAGAATATTTTGAGTTCATTAATACGAAATCAAATCCATCAATAACAAAAAATATGTTAAGTGTAGTGAACATTAGACACGTATATAGATAACATCCGTTAATTATATTTATTAGAATGCCACCAAAAAAAAACTCCTCCCAAAATTATCAAAAAACAGAAAAGGTAAGAAGGATGAAGATGTTGACCTAAAAAGGTTAAATAGACTTACAGTGTAGTGCCAAATCTAACAAGTAGTATTAATGGTGATGATAATTACAAAATGAATAAACATGCCTTTTTTTCCCTACACTGTTCAGTTGTCAGACACATTTAAACACAGTAAGAGAACAGTGAAAAATGTTGGCCATGGCAGGAACTGGGCCCAGTCCTTCTGGTTATCAGAGAACAGAATGTTCTCAGGAAGCGGCTGATCTCCTGGTTGACCCTTTCCACCTGCACATTGGCTTGTGGGTGGTATCCTGTGGTCAAGTTTACTGTTACCCCAGTTTGTCCATGAAGCTGGCCCAGACTCAAGAGTTGAACTGAGTGCCTCTGTAAATGACAATGTCCTCTGGAATCCCAAAGTACTAGGCCATGTGGTTAAAGAGGAGCTCAGGGTGTGGCAAAGGCTGTTGGCAGGCCTGGCAGCAGAATGAGGCATAGCGATTTTGAGAATCAATCAATGATAACCAGGATGATGGTGTGACTGTGGCATTTGGGGAGGTTGCACGTGAGATAGTGTGATTATAAGTCATTCCATATATGAAATCATTCAACTTGTATGAGATTTTGCTTGCATTTACAACATGAGGTTGTTTTTGTCAGGCCTAAAGGGTTTGTTACTGGCTTTATGGAAAAGCTAGGGCCTATAAGAAAGATTTATTTGAATTTAACTGGTTTTAGAGACCTGACAGAGAGCTTTTTTCTTTGATATTCATATTACTCTGATTCTTTAATTGCTGCTGGGATCATATTAAACTCTCCTCAATTAGCAATCTACACAGTTTCTGGTTCCATACCTCATGTCTCCATTGCTAAGAAACAAGGGACATGGCAAAATTCAGATGCATGGGTTGCTTTCCTGGAACAAAGGCAGGATTGGAAACCTATAGGTAAAGTAGAATACTCACCAAAAACTGGTGCCAATAGATATCCGTTAAATAAATCAGTTATTCTAAGTAGATCACAGCATTTTGTTAATGCTCCTGGGAAACAGAAACTTACTACTATTCCTCAGCATTTTAATGCTATTGATACTTCCACATAATACCCTTTCCTTGCTGAAGTTCCTCTGTGTCTTTGGGCAAAGGACGAGTTTGATGTGGGACGGATGAAGGGAGCAACAACTCTTGTGAGGCCTCCCCAGTAAATAGCCTGCTACGTCCTGTCTGGAGGTCTTCAAGGATGTGGCATTTTTTACAAGATCTGACAACCAATACATTATTTTCACTTCACGCAAATGGGGCCTGATTTTCAGCTATTGATGTAGCTAAGGCTTTTTTCAGCATTTCTGTGTACCCTGCTTGACAATATTGGTTTTCCTTTACCTTCTGTGGGAAATGATGGACATGGACAGTTATGCCACAAGGCTACATAGAACCACCCACTATCTTTTCAGATGCATTAACTAGAAACCTCAAGTGTTTCAACCCCAAAAATGGCAGTGTTGATTATCTCTTACTGTGTTCATTCACTAAAAAAGAGTCTATGAGGAGGACAAACTGCATTTGCTCTGTTATACAGCAGATAATGGTCACAAGATGGCGCCAAATAAATTGCAGTTGGTTACTCAAGAGCTCTTTCCCCCAGGGTAGGTGTTTAGGCCTAGATCGAATTGCAGCAATTATTTCATTACCAAAACCCAAATGAAGCAACAGATGATGACTTTATTGGGCATGGCATCTACTAAGCAAGTCAGTGACTCATCTTACAGTTTTGCTATTTTGGAGTTGAAGAAGATAATACTGTAGTACTGACATTTGTCATATTTATGATTTAAATTAGGCCAAAGGGGTTTTCCCCTATACTATTTTAATGTCACATGCACATTGCAGTCATAATATGAAAGTTTTAAGACTTTTATAAAACATGCAAACTGTATTTGTAATGCAATGTCAGAAAACACAGGCATTCACTCAGCATTCTCATCTGCCTTTAAAATGCCTTAATATGCCTAAATATCTGTACAACACTATAGATTTGATTTACGAAGATGAGGTGTCTTCGCATGTGAATGCTGTACAGAAAATTATTCACTAGCATTGAAAAATAAATATAATTTTACTACTGCTTCTTTGTTATCTAAAAAAAAGAAACATTTAGGCACATCATCAAAAGGAGCGAAAAAAGGCTATTTATGAAAGAACATTTATTAATGCAGAGTCTGTTTGAAATATTTGCAGAGTTATAATTAATTTAATGCACCTCCTAAACCACGGGTAAAACAGAGCATAAATAAGCGGATTAATGGTGGAATTGAGATAACACACAATCACAAGTTTCTGAAATGTTTTTGTCTGTATTTCAATAACATCACCTAACAAACTGTAAAGAAAATATGGAAGTAAACACATCAGAAACACAGACACTAAAATGCCGAGGACTTTAGCTGCTTTTCTCTCAGATTTCATTGAGTGTGAGGTGATTTTCTGTGTTTTAGACTGTGTGTGATTATTAAGCTCTCTGATAGCAGTGGCATGTTTCTTAGCAATCACAAAAACTAGAGCATACAATATGATAATGACAGAGAGTGGAAATATAAATGAATATATAAGGTTTGTTACAGCCCAAAAGTGATTGAAAAAGAGAAAACACTCTCCAGGACACATTACAGAACTTGTGAAGTTTCCATTGAAATATGTGAGTGCTAAGATATAGGCCACCACCACACACCAGTCAAAAACAATTACAATACAAGTGATCCTTACAGACACTCTGTTCATGTAGAGAAAGGGGTTTGAGAGAGCCAGATACCGATCCACAGCAATCAGAGCAATATTATAGATGGACGAGATTGTGAGCAAACCACCAATCAACCAAAAACTGGAACAGAAACTTCTCCCAAAAATCCAGCAAGACTCAATAGTCCAGATTAACACTGGTGGCATTACAAAAGCACCAACGAAGAAATCTGACACAGCCAGAGAGAGCACGAGCATGTTTGTTGGTGTGTGAAGCTGCTTGAAGTGAAAAACAGAGATGATGACAAGCATATTTCCACACATTGTTAGAAGAACCACAGCAGCTGAACACACGTACAGTAAGATATAAACTGCAGGAGATTGAGATCTCTCTGGACAGGAGAAATGCTCACAGCGATCAGACTGGTTAAACTCTGTCAGGTTCATACTGTCTACAGTTTTTAAAGAAATACCACAAATCACAATCAAATGACTTATGGCTCAAATGGCTCTGGTGGTTTTATAGTTTAAAAATTAGTCACGCCCCCTGAGTTTGAGTGGCAGCATATGAATACATATGATGTCATGCCAAGTTGGAACAAATGACCTAGTACTTACTAGTGAAAGAGTTAAACCTGTCATTATGCAAACTTATGTGTAACAAAGTCTCAATTAAATATCAACACAAAGTTTTTATGTTGAGAACCTGCCCTCTGGATAAAGAATAAGTGTAAAAATGGGTAAAAAAAAAACATTTTCAGAATAAATTATAATTCCATATTAATTGTGTGTCCCTGTCTCTTCATGGCTTTGACCCAAAACATTTCTCCAGCTACAGTAAAGGAACATGTTGTTACATGTTGACACTATAAGACACAGTATGATTATCATAAATAGGAACTGTTGATGGGATATAATCTCAATCCTATTTGTTGTTGGTAGTTCAGCGGTTAAGACCTTGGCCTATTGATTAGAAGGTTGTGAGTTCAAATCCCAGCACTACCAAGCTACCAATGGTGGGCCCTTAAGCAAGGCCCTTAACCCTCAACTGCTCAGTTATATAAAAGAGATAAATGTAAACTACTCTGGATAAGGATGTTGGCCAAATGTTGTGTTTTATTCTGTCAAGTGGACAGAACCCTGCCCCTTCCCCTTGCTTATATTCTCTTCACTGGACTCGTGGAGTGCCCTTGCTTTCTGTCAAGGTAAGTGGGGAATGTTTTGAGTTCCCTAATATTAAATAAAATCTATCAATGTATGGTCGACCTAGTTAACATTAGATAAGTACATAGATAACATTATACAACAGAGACCGGTGAAGCAATTTGATTGGACAAGCAGTGTTCCAAGACATATGCAGATATAACAACACTGGTATATTTCTGGTGCACACACGTACAGTAAGATATAAACTGCAGGAAATACAGATCTCTCTGGATTGGAGAAAGGCACACAGTGATCAGATTGGTTTAATTCCTTCAGGTTCGTGAATCCAGTGTTTACAACTACAGTTTAATGAAACAACTTAGTACAAATTAATGGTCCAAGTAGTTAACATTGGAATTTCTCTGATGTTTTTTTAGAAATTGACCCTCAATTTTGATTGATGCTTTAATACATATGATGTTGGAACAAATGGCACAGAAGTGTGTTTGCTCCTTCTATTATAAAAAACTTCAAATTTCTACATATTAACCTGTCATCCCAATCGGAGTGGAAAAGGAACCAACAACCAGGTAAACTCCTCTTGCGTTTGAATGTCCTGTGTCACTCGATATAAACTGTCTTTAATAATTGAAAAACAGGGGTGGGAGAGTGCAGCATTAGGCTGAATTTGCTGACCATCGACTAGTCTCTCTTGGTTGAAGGAGTGCCTGAGGCTCTCATTGCACAACTGCCCCAAGGGGAAATCCTCAAGGGAAATCCCCACCAAGAGAGGAAGAGCAGAGCTCCCCCTGCTCTTGATGTCCCCCTGACAGGGAGCTGACGTCGACAGCCCCAGGACCGCCTCCCCAGCCAATGCTGAACGCATCCAACGCCGTTTCCTACAACTGCAGGACCCATCCACAAACATTTCTTTCACTAATGCTCGGAACCACTCCCAGAAGTGAATAATGACTGGCACTAGCGGATATTGACGAACATTCCCACGCACACACCTCACCGTCACCAAACGTGCCTTTCCCAATGCCTCACCTTGAACCAAGCATTGATGGATTGAGGTCTGGTTACAGCCTGAATCCACCAATGCATGATATGTACCCCCTTGAACACTCACCGGTATGCGGTACGTCCCGGTTCGATCACGGGGCAGAAGTCTTGGTTTTGCCCGGGCTCCCTGCAGCGCCAGCACACAGGCCCAGACCTTTATCCCACACCTGCAGCCCTGGATTCACCCACCTGGGGGAGAGAGGAGACAGACACAGGGGGAGAGGAAGGGGAATGGGTTTCGGGGGAATTAGCCCCCATTTTCATGGGGCTGGCACAGAGAAAGGGCGAAAAGGTGGGAGAGAGACACGAGAGCGAGAGAGAGAGATGGAGAAGGGAGGGGCTCACCTGCTCCTGGATACGCTGCCATGTGGTTCGCTGCCAGCTGGATGGCCTCTTCGAGAGATGCCAGTCAGTGGCACTGGACCCACTACGCCATCCCTTCCGGAAGTTGGGTGACAAACTGCTCCAGCACCACGAGGTCGATCCCATCCCCCCAGCAGGTGTCCCGGAGTTTCTGGGTGAACGCGAATGGGTGGCGGATCTCACGAAAGGTCAGCATCCGGAAGCGCTGATGGTGATGTTCTGGGGTGCAGCCGACCCGTTGCAACAGCCTGTTTCAGGTCCGAGTAGACCAGCATGTTGGCGACTGGCAGCTGCTGGGCCGTGAGTTGGGCTTCACCCGTCAGGAGCGGCAACAGACGGGCTGCACACTGATCCTCGGGCCAGCCCCACGCCACTGCGGAGCACTCATACAGTTCCAAAAACACTTCCTGATTGTCCTGTGGTACCATCTTGGTCAGGGCGGCGTGGCTCCACAGCTGCGGTGCCAAGCTGCTGGACCAGGCCCTGGAGCACCTCCCGATCCACTGCCTTGATATTGAGCAGCTCCGTGAGTCACTGCTCCTGGTCTCGGTGCAGCTGGAGAACGGCCTGATGCTGGGTCTGGTGGAGTCTGGCGAGAGAGGAGATGATGTCGGCCAGTGGTGAGGGCGCCATGATGGCATCTTCCTCAAGTATCCCGGGTTTCAGCACCAGCGTAACAATCTCACAGGTTCGGGAGGAAATGAGGAAGCAGGAGGCAGGCTTAGAACAACTGAGGTGATTTATTCTCAATTTTTTCTTGCGCTTTCAGCAGTCTATTTAAGTTCCACATGCACACATATACCCACATGCACATGGCTCTGTGTTGGTTCATGCTCTCTCTCTCTCTCGAAGCACTCATCTCTCTCTCTTATCCTCGCCCCCACTCACTGCAACACAGAATACTTGCTGGTCAAATTCCCCACAGATGTGCATTCTTCACCACTCACCTTCTCCGGCTCCGCCCTCCATTCACAAATTGACAATTGACCACACCCCTGCTTGTCAACAGTTAGGTACTAACAAACCAAAGATCCCCAAGAGAACTTGCCACAACAACAGCTTCTTCCTGTGTGCTATCAACCTCATTAACCAAGACCAATGATGTTTTCTGGATTATCGACTCATACTTATTTAAGCTGGGCAGTTTATCACCTAACTTATTAATACTATATTTATTAGATACAACAATAATGGGTGGGCTACAATAACTAGTGCAATACCAATGCCTGCGCTGAATGCACAGCACATACTATTTGGACACTATCTCAAAGAATGTACCTACAGATGTCTCACGCTATGTTGTACTTTACAATCAAGCAAAATCAAAACCAGAATAACCATGCACAGGATTAAGGCTTGGTAATGTCAGGTGAGCAAACGCTGAGCGCTACTTTGTGAAGTGTGTGTGTTTGTGTGAGTCCTATTTATGTGATGGTGAGTGATTAGCAACAGGTAACTTAGTAGTGATGCTACTAAGAAAGTGAACAAGGTTCAAGTATTATTGCTGTACCCTTTCTGTACACACTTTATCTTGGGTCACACCAAGGTTTCATTGCCACCTAACCATGCTTTCTTTCTTAAAGCCAGTAACTTGTCTTACAGATTTGCTGTTTTGGTGTTGAAGAAGATAATACAGTTTAAAATCATGTAATTGTTACATTTTTCCTGAGCAGCTCAAACACACTGCCTGGTGAATAAATCCCTGATGCAAATATTCACTACAGAAGCATTCAAAAATCTATCCAGAAGCTATTTAAATCTATTTAAATATTTTGGAAACTAATTGACTCTATCTAAGTTAGGCCATACTGATTTTAAGTTAAAGGTTATTTTTCTAACTTTTCCGAATTCATACTTTATCTTTTTTATTTTAATGTCACTTGCACATTTGTCATATTTATGATTTAAATTAGGCCAAAGGGTTTTTCCCCCATTCATACTTTTAATGTCACATGCACATTGCAGTCATAATATGAAAGTTTTAAAACTTTTATAAAACGTGCAAACTGTATTTGTAATGCAGTGTCAGAAATCACAGGCATTCACTAAGCATTCTCATCTGCCTTTAAAACGCCTTAATATGCCTAAATATCTGTACAACACAGTAGATTTGATTTATGAAGATGAGATGTCTTCGTATGTGAATGCAGTAGTAAAATTATTCACTAGCATTGAAAAATAAATATAATTTTACTACTGCTTCTTTGTTATCTAAAAAAAAAAAAGAAATATTTAGGCACATCATCAGAAGGAGTGAAGAAAGGCTATTTATGAAAGAACATTTATTAATGCAGAGCCTGTTTGGAATATTTGCAGAGTTATAATTAATTTAATGCACCTCCTAAAGCACGGGTACAACAAAGCATATATAATTGGATTAATGGTGGAATTAAGAAAACACACAATCACAAGTTTCTGAAATGTTTTTGTCTGTATTTCAATAACATTACCTAATAAACTGTAAATAAAATATGGAAGTATACACATCAGAAACACAGAGACTAAAATACCGAGGACTTTAGCTGCTTTTCTCTCAGATTTCATTGAGTGTGAGGTGATTTTCTGTGTTTTAGACTGTGTGTGATTATTAAGCTCTCTGATAGCAGTGACATGTTTCTTAGCAATCATAAAAACTAGAGTATACAATATGATAATGACAGAAAGTGGAAATATAAATGAATATATAAGGTCAATTACAGACCAAACCTCATTCAGAAAGAGAAAACACTCTCCAGGACACATTACAAAACCCTTGAAGTTTCCACTGAAATACAAGAGTGCCAAGTTATAGGCCACCACCACACACCAGTCAAAAACAATTACAATACAAGTGATCCTTACAGACACTCTGTTCATGTAGAGAAAGGGGTTTGAGAGAGCCAAATACCGATCCACAGCAATGAGAGCGATATTATAGCTGGACGAGACTGTGAGGAAACCAGTAATCAAACAAAAACTGGTACAGAAAGCTCTCCCCAAAATCCAGCAAGACTCAATAGTCCAGATTAACATCGGCGGCATTACAAAAGCACCAATGAAGAAATCCGACACAGCCAGAGAGAGCACGAGCATGTTTGTTGGTGTGTGAAGCTGCTTGAAGTGAAAAACAGAGATGATGACAACCATATTTCCACACATTGTAAGTAGAATCACAGCAGCTGAACACACATACAGTAAGATATAAACTGCAGGAGATACAGATCTCTCTGGACAGGAGAAATGCTCACAGTGATCAGACTGGTTAAACTCCGTCAGGTTCATGAATACAGTGTTTCTCTAATGTCTACAGAGTTTCAAGAAATACCTCATATTTTGGATGCTAACATTGTCACAATCAAATGACTTATGGCTCAAATGGCTCTGGTGGTTTTATAGTTTAAAAATTAGTCACGCCCCCTGAGTTTGAGTGGCAGCATATGAATACATATGATGTCATGCCATGTTGGAACAAAAGACCTAGTACTTACTAGTGAAAGAGTTAAACCTGTCATTATGCAAACTTGTGTGTAGCAAAGTCTCAATTAAATATCAACACAAAGTTTTTATGTTGAGAACCTGCCCTCTGGATAAAGAATAAGTGTAAAAATGGGTAATTAAACATTTTCAGAATAAATTATGATTCCATATTAATTGTGTGTCGCTGTCTCTTCATGGCTTGGACCCAAAAAAATTTCTCCAGCTACAGTAAAGGAACATGTTGTTACATGTTGACACTATATGACACAGTATGATTATCATAAATAGGAACTGTTGATGGGATATAATCTCAATCCTATTTGTTGTTGGTAGCTCAGCAGTTAAGACCTTGGCCTATTGATTGGACGGTTGTGAGTTCAAATCCCAGCACTACCAAGCTGCCAATGGTGGGCCCCTAAGCAAGGCCCTTAATCCTCAACTGCTCAGTTATATAAATGTAAACTGCTCTGGATAAGGATGTTGTGTTCTATTCTGTCAAGCTAAAGTTGTCTTTTAGTCACTTACTAACATGGACAAAGTGCAAGTAGGGATGTGTCATTCAACATCTCACAACACAGTGGTATTGTCTGGCTTTAGGGAAACTTAAAATGTCCTGTCCCATTTCTTATGACTTGTACAGGTGTTATGAACTATCTACTATTAACTAAGACTTCCTGAAAGCCCTGGTCCTTCCCCTAGCTTACAGTCTCTTCATTGGACTCGTGGAGTGCCCTTGCTTTCTGTCAAGGTAAGTGGGGAATGTTTTGAGTTCCCTAATATTAAACAAAATCTATCAATGTATGGTCGACCTAGCTAACATTAGATAAGTACATAGATAACATTATACAACAGTTTCCGGTCCACCAATTTGATTGGACAAGCAGTGTTCCAAGATATATGCAGATATAACAACACTGGTATATTTCTGGTGCACACACGTACAGTAAGATATAAACTGCAGGAAATACAGATCTCTCTGGATTGGAGAAAGGCACACAGTGATCAGATTGGTTTAACTCCATCAGGTTCGTGAATCCAGTGTTTACAACTACAGTTTAATGAAACAACTTAGTACAAATTAATGGTCCAAGTAGTTAACATTGGAATTTCTCTGATGTTTTTATAGAAATTGATCACAGCATCAATTTTGATTGATGCCTTAATACATATGATGTCATTCCTTGTTGGAACAAATGGCACAGAAGTGTGTTTGCTCCTTCTATTATAAAAAACTTTTTAAACATATTAACCTGTGCAAAGAAACAAACATACCAAAATTTGTTACATTTTTGTTGAAGCAGCATCACTACAAAGACCACAAACAGATGTAACAGCATCACTCAGAGCAGAGCTTTCTCTTTAATAAAGATCCACAACTACTGGGACCTTTAGCAGGGCCCTTAAACCTTGCAGTAGTGTTGAATAAATACATCAGCCAAATGGGTAAAAGTAAATGTAATGAAGGGTCAGACTGGACATGCTGGATAGCAGAACACTGGTCAAACTCACAGCCATCATACTCAACCAATCCCACCCATTTCATGGCACAATCAGTGCACAGAGGAGGACACTGAGTTACAAGTTTTAGTCAAGCACAGCATTAGCTCCTCCAGCTGAACTTGGATACTTGCACTGCTCTGTATTTTGCCTATATGAATAGTCGCATACACTGTCACTTAACTTGTTTCACAGTAATTACAGTAAAGTTACTGACTCTTGATGAGACATATGCCACAATAAACATAAAATGTAAAAGGTTATCATCCAGAAGGGTTCACTTCTAATTTTCTTAAAAGGGAAAAATTCTTGACTCTTGACAGGTTAAATCTGAATGCAGTTAACCATCTTCCCAACATAATCACCACAATTCAGTGAGTGCTGTATAATAGCAAATGTTGTGCATTCAGTAAACAATGATTCTCAAGCGCAATCACCAACTACAAAAGTAGAACCAGCCATGTTCAACCCTCACAACTCCCATACTTGTTTTTGACCTAAACAAATTCTACTGCCAATATGAACAACAATATCCAATATTCAAATAACAACCCCTTGTCCTCCCTTTCCTTTCTTTAGCCTGTTCCCTGCATCTTCAGGTCCCTGTAGTTACCCCATATCTCTGATATCTCTCTTAGTTCCCCAGATTCACAACCCAGCACCTCTGTGAACGGCCATGACACCTCTCATCTCTGAGGTCCAAGTCTGCAAAATTTTCAATAAACAAAATGTTAGGAAAGCTGCAAGACTAGATAGAGTATCACCAGGTATACTAAACACTGTGCCAACCAACTGGCCCCTGTTTTCACCACCATATTTAACCTTAGGAATATGTACCATTCCTACCTGCTTTAAGACGTCAATAATTGTTCAACAGCCTGAGTTGCCTTAACATGCCTTAAAATGCCTTAACATGACTAAATATCTGTACAACACTGTAGATTTGATTTACAAATATGAGATGTGTCTTCACATGTGAATGCTGTATAGAAAATTATTCACAAGCATTGAAAAATAAATATAATTTTACTACTGCTTCTTTGTTATCACAAAAAAAAAAGAAACATCTTTCCTCTCAGAAACATATGGTTACCTGGTTGGGTGGCATGATCAGAAATTTTCTGGCTCTGTGTCCTTGCTCTGGCAGTTGATGGGACTGAGCAGGTAGCTGATGAGCTTCTTAGCAGTACAGATTACTTGTTGTAATAGTGTAACAATCTCACGGGTTCGGGCAGAAATGAGGAAGCAGGAGGCAGGCTTAGAACAACTCAGAGGCGATTTAATCTCATTTTTTTGTCCGGTTTCAGTGGTGTATTTAAGTTCCACACACACATACACCTGCACGCATATGGCTCTGTGCTGGTTCGTGCTCTCTCTCTCAAGGTGCTCATCTGTCTCTCTTTTACCCTCGCCCCTGCTCACTGCAACACAGAATACTCGTTAGTCAAATTTCCCGCATTCCTTACCACTCACCTTCTACGGCTACGCCGTCCATTCACAAATCGGTGCTCGACCATGCCATCGCTTCCACATACCCCCACTGGCAGACTCAGGCCGGGGAGCCATGCGGCTTGCCGCCGACTCCCCCCCGCAGAGAGAGGAAATCCACCACAGCCATCTGCACCCCCCAGGCCTGTGGACCACCTCGAACTTAAATGGCTGAAGTGCCAGACACCAACGAGTGATTCGCACGTTGGCATCCTTCATGCAGTGGAGCCACTGGAGCGGAGCGTGGTCCGAACAGATGGTGAAAGCCCATCCCAAAAGATAGTATCGGATGGTGAGGACAGCCCACTTGATGGCCAGACACTCCTTCTCTATCGTGCTGTATTTGTGTCTCACGCCGAGAGCTTGCGGCTGATGTACAGCACGGGGCACTCCTCTCCCTCCACCACCTGGGACAACACAGCCCCCATCCCTCTGTCCGATGCGTCCATCTTCAAAATAAAAGGGAGAGAGAAGTCAGGAGAATGCAAAAGTGGTCTGCCACAGACTGCAGCTTTTACCTGAGTGAAAGCCTGCTGGCACGGCTCTGTCCACCGGACCGGATTTGGTACTCCCTTTTTAGTGAGATCAGTCAGCGGGCTGGATATGTCCGAATAGTTAGGCACAAACCTACAATAATAGCCAGCCGGCCCTAGAAACTGTCTCAGCTCCGTTTTGTCTTGGGTCTCGGGCAGGCTGCAATCGCTGCTGTCTTGTCAATTTGGGGGCGTACCTGCCCATGACCCAAGTGGAAGCCCAGATACCGTACTTCCACCCATCCAATCGCACACTTCTTTGGGTTCGCCGTGAGTCCCGCTCATCTCAGCGATCTTAGGACAGCCCTCAGGTGCTGCATGTGCCACTGCCAATCATTACTGTAGATAATATCATCCAAACAAGCAGCGGCATAAGCAGCATGCTGGCAGAGGATTCTGTCCATGAGTCACTAGAATGTCGCGGAGGCTCGAAACAACCCAAAAGGAAGAGTCATGACTTGGTGTAACCCAATCGGAGTGGAAAAGGCTGTTTTTTTTCATGAGATTTTGGAGTCAAGGGGATCTGCCAATATCCCTTTGTCAAATCCAGTGTCAAATAAAAGCAAGCCGCACCTAACCAATCAAGCAGTTTGTCAATGCGAGGCATTGGGTATGCATCAAACATAGACAGCATTGACTTTTCTAAAGTCCACACAAAACCAGACAGTCCCATCAGCCTTGGGCACCAAAACCACTGAGCTGCTCCAGTCACTGTGGGACTCCTCGAGTACTCCCATGTTGAGCATAGCTTTGAGTTCCTCCTGAACCACATTTTTTCTTGTGTTCGGGCAGACAATAGGGGCAGCTGCGTACTACTACTCCTGGAGTTGTCTCTACGTGGTGCTCTATGAAATCACTGTGACCGAGGAGAAGCAAGAACACATCGGAAAACTCCACTTGCAATTTTGTAACGTCCGTGATTTGGGACGGAGAGAGGTGGTCTCCGTAAGGGACCAGGGTGGATTGAGCTGCCGTTTTTAGAGTTACTTCTGATCCTAGCTCCTTCCTCTCCAAAACAACCATCGCCAAATCCATAGGAACCTCCAGCCTCCCTCCACGGTCTAAGGGGTTAAGGGGGTACACCTGCCACGCATCATCTCTATCCATTCGCCTTACTTCATAGTCGACATCCACAACCAGTCATGTGACCTCAAAGGGCCTTTGCCACTTGGCAAGTAATTTCGAACTCAACGCAGGTAGTACAACGAGCACTTTATCTCCTGGTGCAACCTCCCATAGCCGAGTACCCCTGTTATACAGATTAACGTTCTTAATTAACGGTGTAGCAAATTCTCCTGTGTTATATGGCTTAAAGTGTGGAGTTTTGCTCTCAGGTCAAGAACATACTGAATTTCATTTTTACTGATGGAATGTCTCTCTTCCCAGTTTTCCAGAATCACATCGAGCACGCCGTGAGGCTTCTGCCCTTAGAATAACTCGCCGGGTAAAACCCCATGGAGGCTTGCGGGACCTCTCGTTCTGCAAATAACAGGGGGTCTAGCCACTTATCCCAGTTTCACACATCATCGTGAATAAACTTACAAATGATGTTTTTCAACGTTTGATTGAAACATGAATTACATGCAGAGATGTTCTGCAGAGGCCCTGCTTCCGGGTATCGCATTGCATAGTTCACTAGAACCACTACAAAGCGATTCCCTTGTGTAGTTCACTCTAATGGCCTGATGAGGTCCATGCCAATTGTTTTGAAGGGGACCTCAATTAATGGGAGTGGGCGCAAGGGTGGATGGCCGGCGGATTCCCCAGCTGACATTCGCAACATGCCATGCACCATCTGCAAACATTGCCGCGAATGCCCAGCCAATAGAAGCAGGTCATGAGACGGTCCAGCGTTTTATCCTGTCCTAAGTGCCCCACCATCGGATTATGGTGAGCTGCCTGGAATAATAATCCCTGACGGCTCTTCGGAACCAACAACTAGGTAAACTCCTCTTGTGTTTGAGTGTCCTGCGTCACTCGATATAACCTGTCTTTAATAGTCGAAAAATAGGGGTGGGAGTGCGCAGCATTAGACTGAATTTGCTGACCATCAATTACTCTCCCTTGGTCGAAGGTGTGCTTGAGGCTCTCATTGCACGGCTGCTCCAAGGGGAAATCCTCAAGGGAAATCCCCACCAACAAAGGAGGAGCAGAGCTACCCCTGCTCTCAATGTCCCCCTGACGTGCAGCTGACGTTGACGGCCTCGGCACCGCCTCCCCAGCCAATGCTGAACACATCCCACACTGTTTCCCACTACTGCAGGACCCATCCACAAACATTTATTTCGCTAATGCTCAGAACCCTGGCCAATTAGTTGCCAGCATTATTGGATGGGTGAGGCGAGGACTAACCCGCCACCTATACTCTATTTTTGGTCCCAGAAATGAATAAGGACTGGCACAAGCGGATATTCATGAACATCCCTGTGCACACACCTCACCTTCATCAAATGTGCCTTTCCCAATGCCTCACCTTGAACCAAGCATTGATGGATTGAGGTCTGGTTACAGCCTGAATCCACCAATGCGTGATATGTACCCCCTTGAACACTCACTGGTATGCGGTACGTCCTGGCTCGATTGGGGGTTGCCTACGGCGCATCAGGGATCCGGACCAATGCCCGCACATCCATCACGGGGCAGTGGTCTTGGGTATGCCAGGGCTCCCTGCAGCGCCAGCACACAGGCCCAGACCTTACTCCCACACCTGCGTCCCCGGATTCACCCACCTGGGGGAGAGAGGAGACAGACACAGGGGGAGAGGAAGGAGAAGGGAAAGCACAGGTTTGGGAAATGGGTTTCGGGTTTAGGGTGAATTAGCCCCCATTTTCGTGGAGCTGGCACAGAGAAAGGGAGAGAAGGTGGGAGAGAGACACGAGAGCGAGAGAGAGAGATGGAGAAGGGAGGGGCTCACCTGCTCCTGGATACGCTGCCATGTGGTCCTCTGCCAGCTGGACGGACTCTTTGAGAGATGCCAGTCAGTGCCACTGGACCCACTATGCCATCCCTTCCGGAAGTTGGGCGACGAACTGCTCCACGAGGTTGATCCCACCACCCCAGCAGGTGTCCCGGAGTTTCTGGGTCAATGCGAATGGGTGGCGGATCTCACGGAAGGTCAGCATCCATAAGTGCTGATGGTGATGTTCTGGGGTGCAGCCAACCTGTTACAAAACAGCCCATTTCAGTTCCGTGTAGACCAGCATGTTGGCGACTGGCAGCTGCTGGGCCGTGAGTTGGGCTTCACCTGTCAGGAGCGGCAACAGACTAATACGGGCTGCACACACTGATCCTCGGGCCAGCCCCACGCCACTGTGGAGCACTCATACAGTTCCAAAACCGCTTTCCGATCGTCCTGTGGTCCCATCTTGGTCAGGGCGGCGTGGCTCCACAGCTGTGGTCCCAACCTGCCGGACCAGGCCCTGGAGCACCTGCCGATCCACTGCCTTGATGTTGAGCAGCTCTGTGATTCACTGCTCTTGGTCTCAGTGTATCCCGGGTTTCAGCACCAGCGTAACAATCTCACGGGTTTGGGAGGAAATGAGGAAGCAGGAAGCAGGAGGCAGGCTTAGAACAACTCAGGGGTGATTAATTCTCAATTTTTTTCTTGTGCTTTCAGCGGTCTATTTAAGTTCCACACACACATATACACCCACATGCACATGGCTCTGTGTTGGTTCGTGCTCTCTCTCTCTCTCGAAGCACTCATCTCTCTCTCTTATCCTCGCCCCCACTCACTGCAACACAGAATACTTGTTGGTCAAATTCCCCACAGATGTGCATTCTTCACCACTCACCTTCTCTGGCTCCGCCTTCCATTCACAAATCGACAATTGAACACACTCCCGCTTGTCAACAGGCAGGTACTAACAAACCAAAGATCCCCAAGAGAACTTGCCACAACAACAGCTTCTTCCTGTGTGCTATCAACCTCATCAACCAAGACCAATGATGTTTTCTGGGTTATCGACTCATACTTATTTAAGCTGGGCAGTTTATCACCTAACTTATTAACACTATATTTATTAGATAAAACAATAATGGGTGGGCTACAATAACTAGTGCAATACCAATGCCTGTGCTGAATGCACAGCACATACTATTTGGACACTATCTCAAAGAATGTACCTACAGATTGTTTTTCACTCATAAAATCTGATCTGTCTCATGCTGTGTTGTACTTTACAATCAAGCAAGATCAAAATAAGAATAACAATGCACGGGATAATGTCAGGTGAGCAAACACTGAGCGCTACTTTGTGAAGTGTGTGTGTGTGTGTGTGTGTGAGTGTGTGTGTGAGACCTATTTATGTGATGGTGAGTGATTAGGAACAGGTAGCTGAGTTCAATTCTGGAGTGGAAGTGATGCTACTAAGAAACAGTGTAGTTTATCACCTAATGTATTAATACTATATTTATTAGATAAAACATTCATATCTGGAATATACGTGTTATTGTTTTGCACTTGTAAAGTCTAATCTGTCGCTGTATCTGTATGTTCACTTGTTGTACGTTAGATGTCTACAGCAGCAATCACACCAAGAGAAATTCTGATACATATCTGTGGATCTCTGATCACATAATTTATTGGCGAATAAAGTGTGTTCTGATTCTGATAAGTAGTGTGAGCAAAGGGGAAGTGTTTTTTTTTTTTCTTCCAGCACTCTGTCTCTAAGCTTTTTCCATGGTATGGTATGGTATGGCTGTAATTTCTGTCTGCCATGTGGGGTTTGAAAAGCCATCTGTCATTTAGCACTCTGTTATTTGGTTGATTTTTTTTAAGGGCACACGTCATTTAAGGCAACCTTAAAGCATTTGGCAATCATGGAATCTAGCCATAGTTCTAGATTCGCTTTCACCATCACCCTTTGAACCTTTGGAGGTTTTAGCCCTCTGCTGTTAAAAAAAATCTGTTCTGATACTCATGCTGATATCTACTAAGCAAGTAAGCAGGCTTCAAGTGTTATCTGTGTACCCCTTCTGTACACACTTTATCTTGGGTCACACCAAGGTTACACTGCCACCTTACCATGCTTTCCTTCCTAAAGTTAGTGATTCGTCCATACTGATTCTGTTTCAGTGGTTATTTTTAAAATTTTTCCTAACTCATACTTTATCTTTTTATTTTAATGTAACATGCATATTAGTCATATTTATGATTTAAATTAGGCCAAAGGGCTTTTCCTCTATACATACTTTTAATGTCACATGCACATTGCAGTCATAATATGAAAGTTTTAAGACTTTTATAAAATGTGCAAACTGTATTTGTAATGCAATGTCAGAAAACACAGGCATTCACTCAGCATTCTCATCTGCCTTTAAAATGCCTTAATATGCCTAAATATCTGTACAACACTATAGATTTGTTTTACGAAGATGAGGTGTCTTCGCATGTGAATGCAGTAGTAAAATTATTCACTAGCATTGAAAAATAAATATATTTTTACTATTGCTTCTTTGTTATTTCATAATTGTGTCTGTAGGAGAGATTACATGTTAAGAGAGAAAAGAAATTGTAAATTTCAAAACTCTTAAATTATAATAGTAATCTATTTTCCAATTTTAACATCAACTGTTTAAAAAATAACTTATTCATTTATTGTGATAAGTCTTTTTCTTTTGAAAACCTGTTTGTATTTGGCCTATATATGTTAATCCGTACAATTCTTGACATTCACTGTATGTTATTATGTAATATGATACAGTATAATATATATATAATATTGAGGGGCGATTTGATTTGTTACAGAAGTTTAAATTATATATAATATAATAGCAATATTGGGCCATGTGATCAGAAGAAGCAAAAAAGTTTATCAATGATAGAACATTTATTAATGCAGAGTTCAGTGGGAATATTTGCAGAATTATTACAGCAATATAATATATAATATAACAGCAATATTTAGGCACATTATCAGAAGGTATGAAAAAAGGTTTTTCATGAAAGAACATTTATTAATGCAGAGTCTGTTTGGAATATTCGCAGAGTTATACTTAATTTAATGCACCTCCTAAACCACGGGTAAAACAGAGCATAAATAAGCGGATTAATGGTGGAATTAAGACAAGCCACAACCACAAGTTTCTGAATTGTTTCTGTCGGTATTTCAATAACATTACCTAACAAACCGTAAATAACATATGGAAGTAAACAGATCAGAAACACAGACACTAAAATGCCGAGGACTTTAGCTGCTTTTCGCTCAGATTTCATTGAGTGTGAGGTGATTTTCTGTGTTTTGGGCTGTGTGTGATTATTAAGCTCTCTGATAGCAGTGGCATGTTTCTTAGCAATCACAAAAACTAGAGTATACAATATGATTATGACAGAGAGTGGAAATATAAATGATACAACATAATCAATTACAGTCCAAACCTCATTGAAAAAGAGAAAACACTCTCCAGGACACATTACAGAACTTGTGAAGTTTCCATTGAAATATATGAGTGCCAAGATGTAGGCCCCCAGCAGAGACCAGTCAAAAACAATTACAATACAAGTGATCCTCACAGAGACACTGTTCATGTAGAGAAAGGGGTTTGAGAGAGCCAAATACCGATCCACAGCAATCAGAGCGATATTATAGATTGATATGTTTATGAGGAAACCACTAATCAACCAAAAGATGGTGCAGAAACCTCTCCCAAAAATCCAGCATGTTTCAATAGTCCAGATTAACACTGGTGGCATTACAAAAACGCCAACAAGGAAATCCGACACAGCCAGAGAGAGCACGAGCGTGTTGGTCGGTGTGTGAAGCTGCTTGAAGTGTAAAACAGAGATGATGACAAGCAGATTTCCACACACTGTTAGCAGAACCACAGCAGCTGAACACATGTACAGTAAGATATAAACTGCAGGAGATACAGATCTCTCTGGACAGGAGAAATGCTCACAGTGTTCAGTCTGATTAAACTCGATCAGGTTCATGAATACAGCATTTCTCTAATGTCTACAGAGTATAAAGTAAACTAGTAACAGTAAAAAGTCATAATCAAATGATGTATGGCTCAAACAGCAGTAGTGCTTTTATAGTTCAGAAATTGAACACGCCCCACTAATTTGAGTGACAGCATAATACATATGATGTCATGCCTTGTTGGAACAAAAGGCCTAATCTAAATATCAACAGAGTGTCTCCTGATGTGCTCTTGACGGGACAGATGGGATGCCTTTGCTTTGTGTCAGGGTAAATGGAGAATATTTTAAGATCATTAATACGAAATCAAATCCATCCATGTATGTTCAGTGTAGTGAACATTAGACAACTATATAGCTAGCATCAGTTAATTATATTTATTAGGAATGCCACCAAAAAAACAAAACTTCTCACAAAATGGTCAAAAACAGAAAAGATAAGAAGGATGAAGATGTTGACCTAATAAGGTTAAACAGACTTACAGTGTAGTGCCAAATCTAACAAGTAGTATTAATGGTGATGATAATTACAAAATGAATAAACATGCCTTTTTTTCCCTACACTGTTCAGTTGTCAGACACATTTAAACACAGTAAGAGAACCGTGAAAAATGTTGGCCATGGCAGGAACTGTACCCAGTCCTTCTGGTTATCAGAGAACAGAATGTTCTCAGGAAGCAGCCGATCTCCTGGTTGACTCTTTCCACCTGCCCATTGGCTTGTGGGTGGTATCCTGTGGTCAAGTTTACTGTTACCCCAGTTTGTCCATGAAGCTGGCCCAGACTCAAGAGTTGAACTGAGTGCCTCTGTAAATGACAATGTCCTCTGGAATCCCAAAGTACTGGACCATGTGGTTAAAGAGGAGCTCAGGGTGTGGCAAAGGCTGTTGGCAGGCCTGGCAGCCGAATGAGGCATAGCGATTTTGAGAATCAATCAATGATAACCAGGATGACGGTGTGACCGTGGCATTTGGGGAGGTTGCAGGTGAGATAGTGTGATTATAAGTCATTCCATTTCTATGAAATCATTCCACTTGTATGAGATTTTGCTTGCATTAACAACATGAGGTTGTTTTGTCGGGCCTAAAGGGTTTGTAACTGGCTTTATGGAAAAGACAGGGCCTGTAAGAAAGAATTATTTGAATTTAACTGGTTTCCTAGACCTGACAGAGTGGTTTTGTTCCTTTCATGTTCATACTAGGCTGATTCCTCAATTGCTGCTGGGGTCATATTAAACTCTCCTCAATTAGCAATCTACACAGTTTCTGGTTCCGTACCTCATGTCTACATTGCTAAGAAACATGGGACATGGCAAAATTCAGATGCATGTGTGGCGGGTGAGTGCAGTACAGGTTTTAACACAAGCCCAAGTTCATCTACTTATAGAAGATTCGACTACGCCACCTGGGGGATTTTCACCCAGGAAATAGAGATAAACCCTAAAGATTATTATTAGGTCACACAGGTTCGCTTCTCTTATAAAAAAAAAAAAGGTAGGCAGGAAACGTAGGGATCGTATAAAAATACAAAATTTATTCACAATGAATTCAACAAGATAGAAAAATTGCTTAAAATAATCACAATGATAAGGGGCCACTCCTAGCAGCTCACTCTCAAATGACAGTCCAATAAACAAAGACAGACCAACCTACAGGGCTGAGGTTACCCACAGGAGTGATCACCAGCCCTATTTATCCAAAAAAACACACACCCCACCGTGCACTCAGATCACACACCCAAACACTTCAAAAGTGCCACACGGCAAACGTTGACGCAGCCACCACCACCCGTGGAACCCCAGCTTCTGAAAGAAAATCAAAAACAAAATAGATAAATCTTATAACAGAAATGAAATTACAATATACAAATATTCAAAAAAAGGAAGAAAAACAAACTCAATTCAAACTACGAGGAAAACAGGACTCGTAAGTCTGTATGCCAGCTCCAATAATCAAATAGACGATCCTCCGCCCCGAGATAAAACAAAGAAATTAAATAAACGAAAAATAAAAAAAAGAAGAAACCAAACAGCAGCAGCAATCCCCTTTTATTAGTTGCGAGGTAACAGCGTTCTTGCAGCGCGGTAGCAAAAACGACAGAGCGGCAACAATAATCGCCCAGAATGAAAGGGAGAATCCTGTGGCAAATACGAACAACAAAACAGTGTTACTAATTACATGATCACCCACTAAAATACCCCACTCGTAACCACATGCAAAACACTTACCAACAAGGACAAATGTGCTTTATGATCTGTTCACAGGCCAGGATACACAGCCTTCATATAACCCGCTGCTAAACTAAAGTACAGGGAACTGCACATTACTCAATCCGACCGCCAAACTGTCAAGCCCCGAGCGAAGCTAGATCCGTTTGCTACAAAACAGCTTTAACTCACATACCTGAAAGGAGGGCAGTCATCAACTCCACTTTTTGAAGCAACCGAAGGAGACACGCACAGATGAAAAGACAAGCTAGGATGCAACAAACAAATCATTAATGCCACATGAACAGTAATTGGAAGGGTCAGCGAGCTGCTACCTGCTAACAGCACATACCTGAAACCACCGTCAATAAACAGAAAGGGGAGGATCCGGACGTGACGCATCACAGGCTGCAACCAACCCGCTCTAAAATAGGAAGCACTCATCACTAATTGGTGGTCACAAGTGTCAATCACCACCACTTACCTCATTCATACTGTCACAGTCCACCCCCAGCTTCTGCATCGTCGCCCTGACGATGAACTAAACAAAAACCTACCCTCTAAACTTTCAGTCCCAAGGACGGAACCAAGCAACAGCTGTACTACCCACTATACTAGACACTGTACCAGCCCCCAATGATCGTGGGAGATGATGTACATTAGAGTGCTGCCCAGCCGTACTCCTTCCAGTCCTCCTCACCACACTCTCACCCTTCACGGCAGAACTTAAAGGAGGATTCATTAACGGCTGCCCATGCACCTCTGCCTCAGGAATTTCTTCTACTCCCTGGGCTTCACCAGACCCCTGAGGGACAGACTGGTCAATACTCCAAGGTGCTTGCCCACTACTAACCTGTGGTGTTTCAGGCACCAAGACAAACAAATCTCCCTCCTCCAACTCCTCTTCCCGAGGCCGCACAGATTCCACTAAGGGAATGTCCTGCAATAGGGGGGAGGGGTTCCTGCCAATCTGAGGTTTCAGCAAGGATCGGTGCACATGTTTTAACTTACCTAAATCTGTGGTGGGGGCAATAGTATACACCACACCCCCTTCCTTGGGTACCTTCACGATCTGATACACCACTGAGCTCCACAGGTCGTGGATTTTATGTCGACCTCTCACACTATAGTCGCGGAGATATACCAACTGACCCTCCTTCAGTGGTGATTCTCGTACCTGCAGATCATGCCTGGCCTTTCGGCGATCGGCCGCGGCCCCCAACCGCTCACGAACACCCTCAAAAGCCACCTGCAACCGATCCTGATGCTCCAGGACCCACCGATGAACACTACCGGCCAGTGGCTCCTCGACTCTACCAAGCAGGAAGTCGACTGGAAGTCTAGGCTCCTGCCCGAACATCAAAAAATAAGGGCATTCCCCTGTAGCTTGATGAGGAGTAGTGTTATAGGCAAAGAGTAGCTGGGGAAGACAAGATGGCCAATCCCCCTTCTTTGACACAGGCAAGGTGTGCAAAAGATTATGCAACGTTCGGTTGAAACGTTCGCACTAGCCGTTTCCAGCAGGGTGGTATGGAGTAGTGCGCGACTTCTCAACTCCGTACAAGCAACACAGCTGCTGAATGAGGGCTGACTCAAAATTACTGCCTTGGTCCGAATGGATACGACCAGGCACCCCAAATTTACAGAACCATTCAACCACAAGAACCTGTGCCACCGTCTCAGCTTGTTGGTTTCTGGTAGGTACAGCCTAGGTGTATTTGGAGAAAATATCGGTCATGACCAACACATTCTCAAAACCAGAACGTCAGGGCTCCAACACAGTGAAATCCAAGGCCAGAATCTCATTTGGCCGTGCAGCCAACAGATGTCCCATGAAGCTAACAGGGGCGGACGGAACACCCTTGGCACACTGGCACCTCTCACACTCATGGCACCAGCGGGCAATATCCGAGGACATCCCCGGCCAATAACATCGCTGCCCCACCAACTGAGTGGTGCGCTCGACCCCCTGGTGCCCATGCTGTTGGTGCAGTTGTGTCAACACCTCCGACTTCATGGCTGCCGGCAATAGCACTTGGAGGACCTCCTCTCCACCATCCGGGCGAAACACCCGATGATAAAGCACCCCCTCGTTCTCCACCAGGCGATCCCACTGCCGAAACAAAATCACAGCAGACCGGGAGAGTTTCTTATGCTCCTCAGAGCTGGGTGGCGATTTCCACCTCCAAAACACCAACAGCTCCCCGATAACTGAATCGGCTCGCTGCTGAGAACACATATCACTGATTGAATAACCAGGAAATTATACAATTTGGTTCACCTGAGTCACCAATCCACCTTGGGCAGCGTGAGGCAATGCAACTGGAACAGCTGCACCCGGGCACAAATCCTGAACTTCTTCCACCACAGGGAGATTTTGGCGTGACAAGGCATCAGCATTGCGGTTGCTCTTACCTGACCTATATTTAAGCTCAAAATCAAAGGCTGCCAACTGGGCAGCCCAGCACTGTTCCATGGCACCTAACTTAGCTGAGGTCAGGTAGCTAAGAGGATTATTATCTGTGTAGACTACACACTTATGCCCCAGTAGGTATTCCCGGAACTTCTCAGTCATGGCCCACTTGAGAGCAAGAAACTCCAGCTTCATCGAACCGTAGTTAGATGTATTGCGCTCAGCGGGCCTAAGACCTCGGCTACCATAAGCTATGGGACGCACCTTACCTTGTTGCTCTTGTGAAAGAACTGCCCCTAGTCCCCCATGACTGGCGTCCACCTCCAAGATAAAAGGAAGTGAAAAGTCGGCATAGGCGAGCACAGGGGCTGTGGTAAGTCTACTCTTTAACTCTTCAAAGCTACTCTGACATCCAGTAGACCAGGCTTCAGCAAACTCACGGGACCCATACTTTGACTGCTTCGGGGTTGCCAGCTCCGCCACCAGCCTGTGAAGGGGAGCAGCTAGCCTCGCAAACCCCTCCACAAAACGTCTGTAGTAGCTAGCAAACCCCAAAAATGACCGCAACCCCGCAACACTGGTTGGCCGAGGCCACTGTGAAATTGCCTCAATCTTACCTGGGTCGGTGGAGACCCCTTCTGATGAAATCACATGACCCAAGTACTGCACTTCCCATTTAAAGAAGGCACACTTGGACAACTTGGCCTTCAAACCTTCCCTAAGTAACCGGCTTAAGACTACCTCCATCCGAGCTAGGTGTTGATCAACTGAAGAGGAAAACACAACAATGTCATCCAGGTACAAGAGAAGAGACTGGCACTGTTGGTCCCCAAACAACCGTTCCATTAAATGTTGGAAGGTGCTGGGGGCGTTGCAAAGCCCAAACGGCATCCTGTTCCATTCAAAGAGCCCGAACGGAGTACAAGAAGCAGTCTTGGGTCTATCTGCCTCACTAACAGGGACCTGATTGTACCTGCTGGCAAGGTCCATGGTAGAAAACCAACGGGCCCCTGCCAGCGAGTCTAGTGTCTCCTCAATAAAGGGTAGAGGGAAGGCATCCTTCCTGGTCTTAGAATTTAAATGACGGTAGTCTACACACTTGCGTAGGCTACCGTCCTTCTTTTTGACCAGGACGATGGGCGAAGCATAAGGGCTACAGCTCTCTCTAATTATCTGGGCCTCAAGCAGTTGGTTAATGTGTGCCTTCACTACCTCATACTCAGAGGGAGGAATGCGCCTATACCGCTGCCGCACAGGGACCTCATCTAGCAAGGGAATGTCATGGGAAATGAGATGAGTGCATCCCAAATCCCCATCGTGTATAGAAAACACAGACGAATACTTATCCAGTAACGCCCTCACCTTACCTTGTTCTTCCAATGACAACACAGACAAATCAATAGCCCTGATCTGTTGTTGTACAGACGGGAACGCCTGCATAACTTGTGTACTCACCCTAGCCGAAACCACCTGAACTTCAGTGACCTCTGGGGGTAAGCTAACCACATAAACATGGTTGACAGTGCCTACGACCGTGCTAGCATACATCACTACATCTATCGTGCCCACATTAACCACAGGCACATAGGCTGTACCACGGTCCACCTGTACTAGAGCAGGAAATGCCAACAACCCTGCTGGAAGACCAGAATCTAGTGGCTCAAACAATACTGTACCACTCGAGTACTGTGCAGAGCACATTATGGCAACCAATTTCATGGTGCCCCCGGGATGTGACACGCCCGGCGTCCACGCACTTTAACTCGACCCCCCTGATCCGAGACTGGTTCCAGATTCAAGATGATGGCAATGTTGTAAGGCCTGGAAAACAGAAACAGGGGCCTGTGATACAACAGGTAAATCAAGTCGTGCCATGCTGGCCAAAGAGCTCTCGGTAGCAGCGGCTCAGGACATTCATTCCCAAGACTCCAGGAACCTGAGCACACAAACCACCTGGAGGATCTCTGACCACCAGCACTTCGCAACCTAAGACCACTCGCCCACAAAGCTGTACATCAAGCTCTAAATAGCCGATATAAGGAATAGAGAGGCCATTCGCGGCCCGGAGCTGTAACTAATAGCACGACCTAAGCTGTTCCTGACCCCAAGACCCAAAATTCGTCAAGAAACAACTCTCTGTAATGGTGGACACCATAGAACCAGTGTCCACCAGGCAAGGTACATTGATCCCACCCATACACACGTCAAGTTGCGGACACGATGACATAAAATGAGACATAAAATCTGCATCAGTTAGAACACCAGAGCCTGTCTTTTCCCCAACCAAGCCGTGGCCCTGCAGCTTGGCGGGAACTAGTTTTCCTGTGACTGTGACTGCACACCCCTTGTTAAAGCTGAATCTGCACGCGCTGATGGAAAACGAGAAGGTCTCCGCTCCATAATTACAAACCACACAATCACTTACCACCACTGATGAAAATACAAGACTCAGAGGGTCTACTCTTCACACCAACCCACAAAGTGAAAAACTGCTGCTGTCCAGTTTCTGCAAAAGAGAATAGAATACAGAATATCCAAAACACAAAACCAACACATACGATACCCACGTCTCTGCACTACACAATAGAGAATCCTGCCGACTATGCCAGAATGTGGCGGAGTGAGTGCAGTACAGGTTTTAACACAAGCCCAAGTTCATCTACTTATAGAAGATTCGACTACGCCACCTGGGGGATTTTCACCCAGGAAATAGAGATAAACCCTAAAGATTATTATTAGGTCACACAGGTTCGCTTCTCTTATAAAAAAAAAAAAGGTAGGCAGGAAACGTAGGGATCGTATAAAAATACAAAATTTATTCACAATGAATTCAACAAGATAGAAAAATTGCTTAAAATAATCACAATGATAAGGGGCCACTCCTAGCAGCTCACTCTCAAATGACAGTCCAATAAACAAAGACAGACCAACCTACAGGGCTGAGGTTACCCACAGGAGTGATCACCAGCCCTATTTATCCAAAAAAACACACTTCCACACACCCCGCCGTGCACTCAGATCACACACCCAAACACTTCAAAAGTGTCACACGGCAAACGTTGACGCAGCCACCACCACCCGTGGAACCCCAGCTCCTGAAAGAAAATCAAAAACAAAATAGATAAATCTTATAACAGAAATGAAATTACAATATACAAATATTCAAAAAAAGGAAGAAAAACAAACTCAATTCAAACTACGAGGAAAACAGGACTCGTAAGTCTGTACGCCAGCTCCAATAATCAAATAGACGATCCTCCGCCCCGAGATAAAACAAAGAAATTAAATAAACGAAAAATAAAAAAAAGAAGAAACCAGACAGCAGCAGCAATCCCCTTTTATTAGTTGCGAGGTAACAGCGTTCTTGCAGCGCGGTAGCAAAAACGACAGCGCGGCAACAATAATCGCCCAGAACGAAAGGGAGAATCCTGCGGCAAATACGAACAACAAAACAGTGTTACTAATTACATGATCACCCACTAAAATACCCCACTCGTAACCACATGCAAGACACTTACCAACGAGGACAAATGTGCTTTATGATCCGTTCACAGACCAGGATACACAGCCTTCATATAACCCGCTGCTAAACTAAAGTACAGGGAACTGCACATTACTCAATCCGACCGCCAAACTGTCAAGCCCCGAGCGAAGCTAGATCCGTTTGCTACAAAACGGCTTTAACTCACATACCTGAAAGGAGGGCAGTCATCAACTCCACTATTTGAAGCAACCGAAGGAGACACGCACAGATGAAAAGACAAGCTAGGATGCAACAAACAAATCATTAATGCCACATGAACAGTAATTGGAAGGGTCAGCGAGCTGCTACCTGCTAACAGCACATACCTGAAACCACCGTCAATAAACAGAAAGGGGAGGATCCGGACGTGACGCATCACAGGCTGCAACCAACCCGCTCTAAAATAGGAAGCACTCATCACTAATTGGTGGTCACAAGTGTCAATCACCACCACTTACCTCATTCATACTGTCACACATGGGTTGCTTTCCTGGAACAAAGGCAGGATTGGAAACCTATAGGTAAAGTAGAATACTCACCAAAAACTGGTGCCAATAGATATCTGTTAAATAAGTCGGTTATTGTAAGTAGATCACAGCATTTTGTTAATGCTCCTGGGAAACAGAAACTTACTACTATTCCTCAGCATTTTAATGCTATTGATACTTCCACATAATACCCTTTACTTGCTGAAGTTCCTCTGTGTCTTTGGGCAAAGGATGAGTTTGATGTGGGATGGATGATGGGAGCAACAACTCTTGTCAGGCGTCCCCAGTAAATAGCCTGCTACATCCTGTCTGGAGGTCTTCAAGGATGTGGCATTTTTTACAAGATCTGATGCTAGCATAAAATTGTGCTTTTACCTCTACCCCAATAGTGCCTAACTTGGTGAGATTCATACTGTCTACAGTTTTTAAAGAAATACCACAAATCACAATCAAATGACTTATGGCTCAAATGGTGGTTTTATAGTTTAAAAATTACTCACACCCCCTGAGTTTGAGTGGCAGTGTATGAATACATACTGTATGATGTAATGTCATGTTGGAACAAAAGGACTAGTACTTACTAGTGAAAGAGTTAAACCTGTCATTATGCAAACTTGTGTGTAACAAAGTCTCAATTAAATATCAACACAAAGTTTTTATGTTGAGAACCTGCCCTCTGGATAAAGAATAAGTGTAAAAATGGGTAATAAAACATTTTCAGAATAAATCATAATTCCATATTGATTGTGTGTCCCTGTCTCTTCATGGCTTTGTCCCAAAAAATTTCTCCAGCTACAGTAAAGGAACATGTTATATTTAGACACACTATAAGATACAGTATGATTATCATAAATAGGAACTGTTGATGGGATATAATCTCAATACTATTCGTTGTTGGTAGTTCAGCGGTTATGACAGAGGAATTTCAGCATCAGAGGATATCTGTAATGATACAGAATTTCCAACACTGCTTAGGTATTACATGTAGTTTCATGTAGTTTTATTCTGTCAAGCTAAATTCTTCTTTGAGTCACTTGCCCTACCCTACTCACCTTAGTACTGGTGAGTATCCTATCTCATGTTAACTCTGGAGAAGCCTATCTCATGTGAACTCTGGAATAAGAAGGAGACCACCTGATTGAGATGTTTGGTACCAGAGCGCAAATGGCATTGCACCTGCCTGCTACCATTTATTTTGTAGGTGGTGAGTCCACAGCATGGCCCGACTGGGTTGTGTGGGTGGCTAGGTCACCAGTGCCTAAACCCAACAAAAAGGGGGGGTGGTCTCCAGGATGGACACACAAATTTTATCCAATTGTTATTACTCAGCACTTTTTCCCATTTCTCCATAGTTTTCATGTCCCAGTCAGTGTCACAGAATGGAGATGAAGGAGGATGAAAGTGCAGATTAGTTTATTGAATGTGACAAAACATGAAACACAAGGATTCGGAAACAAAACAAGGATTAGAGTGGCAAGACAACAACATGAACATGACATGAGTAAATACAATGATACTGACAACAGAAGAAAAAAGCTAGACACTGAGTTCTGTACAAGACATTACTTAAATACTAGTACTCATTAAACATAAATGTGAATCAAGTGCAAACAGTCATGTGACGTATCATGATCATGTGAGCTACAGTGGCTGACAGGAGTCGTAGTCCTGTGCTGTATTCAGTAGATAATGGTCACAAGGTGTTGCTACATAAATTGCAGTTGGTTTCTCAAGACTGGAAATACTTCAGCCATATTCTTTCCCCCGTAGGTGGTAGGTGTTTAGGCCTAGATCGAATTGCAGCAATTATTTCATTGCCAAGACCCAAGATGAAGCAACAGATGATGACTCTATTGGGCATGGCTGGCTACTACCACATGTGGATAGCTGAATATGCTGAAATTGTTCAACCATTGTAAGACTTAGCTCATGGACTATTCTGTCAGAGCCACTATCAAGCAGCACTGTTGCACCACAAGGGTGCGTACTCTCTCCTATACTATAATCATTACAGCCCACTCACTCTATTAACTGCTAGAGCAAGGACACAGGGCCAAAAAAATTGTTATTGAAAACCCATCTGGGTAGCCACCTGTTTCAGAAGCTGCGAATAGGCAGGCACTACTGAACCAAGAGAACTCATCACCACAACAGCTTCTTCCCATTAACTATCAACCTCATCAATCAAGACCAGTAATATTTTCTGGGCTCTCGACTCATACTTACCCAAGCTGTGCAGTTTATCACCTAATGTATTAATACTATATTTATTAGATACAACATTCATATCTGGAATATACGTGTTATTGTTTTGCACTTGTAAAGTCTAATCTGTCTCTGTATCTGTATGTTCACTTGTGGCATCGTTCAATGTTTACAGGATAATTGTTGACACTATGTTGTACGTTAGATGTCTACAGCAGCAATCACACCAAGAGAAATTCTGATACATATTTGTGGATCTCTGATCACATAATTTATTGGCGAATAAAGTGTGTTCTGATTCTGATAAGTAGTGTGAGCAAAGGGGAAGTGTTTTTTTTTTTTCTTCCAGCACTCTGTCTCTAAGCTTTTTCCATGGTATGGTATGGTATGGCTGTAATTTCTGTCTGCCATGTGGGGTTTGAAAAGCCATCTGTCATTTAGCACTCTGTTATTTGGTTGATTTTTTTTAAGGGCACACGTCATTTAAGGCAACCTTAAAGCATTTGGCAATCATGGAATCTAGCCATAGTTCTAGATTCGCTTTCACCATCACCCTTTGAACCTTTGGAGGTTTTAGCCCTCTGCTGTTAAAATAAATCTGTTCTGATACTCATGCTGATATCTACTAAGCAAGTAAGCAGGCTTCAAGTGTTATCTGTGTACCCCTTCTGTACACACTTTATCTTGGGTCACACCAAGGTTAAACTGCCACCTTACCATGCTTTCCTTCCTAAAGTTAGTGATTCGTCCATACTGATTCTGTGTCAGTGGTTATTTTTAAAATTTTTCCTAACTCATACTTTATCTTTTTATTTTAATGTAACTTGCATATTAGTCATATTTATGATTTAAATTAAGCCAAAGGGCTTTTCCTCTATACATACTTTTAATGTCACATGCACATTGCAGTCATAATATGAAAGTTTTAAGACTTTTATAAAATGTGCAAACTGTATTTGTAATGCAGTGTCAGAAAACACAGGCATTCACTAAGCATTCTCATCTGCCTTTAAAATGCCTTAATATGCCTAAATATCTGTACAACACTATATATTTGATTTACGAAGATGAGTAGTAAAAGTAGTAAAATTATTCACTAGCATTGAAAAATAAATATATTTTTACTATTGCTTCTTTGTTATTTCATAATTGTGACTGTAGGAGAGATTACATGTTAAGAGAGAAAAGAAATTGTAAATTTCAAAACTCTTAAATTATAATAGTAATCTATTTTCCAATTTTAACATCAATATTTTAAAAAATCACAATAAATGAATAAGTTATAAGTCTTTTTCTTTTGAAAACCTGTTTGTATTTGGCCTATATATGTTAATCCGTACAATTCTTGACATTCACTGTATGTTATTATGTAATATAATACAGTATAATATATATATAATATTGAGGGGCGATTTGATTTGTTACAGAATTTTAAATTATATATAATATAATAGCAATATTGGGCCATGTGATCAGAAGAAGAAAAAAAGTTTATCAATGAAAGAACATTTATTAATGTAGAGTTCAGTGGGAATATTTGCAGAATTATTACAGCAATATAATATATAATATAACAGCAATATTTAGGCACATTATCAGAAGGTATGAAAAAAGGCTTTTCATGAAAGAACATTTATTAATGCAGAGTCTGTTTGGAATATTCGCAGAGTTATAATTAATTTAATACACTTCCTAAACCACGGGTAAAACAGAGCATAAATAAGCGGATTAATGGTGGAATTAAGACAAAACAAGATTGAGACTTCTTGAAATGTTTCTGTCTGTATTTCAATAACATCACCTAACAAACTATAAATAAAATATGGAAGTAAACATGCCAAAAACACAGACACTAAAATGCCGAGGACTTTAGCTGCTTTTCTCTCAGATTTCATCGAGTGTGAGGTGATTTTCTGTGTTTTAGGCCGTGTGTGATTATTAAGCTCTCTGATAGCAGCGGCATGTTTCTTAGCAATCACAAAAACTCGAGTATACAATATGATTATGAGAGAAAGTGGAAATATAAATGAATATACAAGATCAATTACAGACCAAACCTCATTCAGAGAGAGAAAACACTCTCCAGGGCACATTACAGAACTTGTGAAGTTTCCATTGAAATATATGAGTGCTAAGTTATAGGCCACCACCAGAGACCAGTCAAAAACAATTACAAAGCGAGTGATCCTCACAGAGACACTGTTCATGTAGAGAAAGGGGTTTGAGAGAGCCAAATACCGATCCACAGCAATCAGAGCGATATTATAGACTGATAGGATTGTGAGGAAACCACTAATCAACCAAAAGATGGTGCAGAAACCTCTCCCAAAAATCCAGCATGTTTCAATAGTCCAGATTAACATTGGCGGCATTACAAAAACGCCAACAAGGAAATCCGACACAGCCAGAGAGAGCACGAGCGTGTTGGTCGGTATGTGAAGCTGCTTGAAGTGTAAAACAGAGATGATGACAAGCAGATTTCCACACACTGTTAGCAGAACCACAGCAGCTGAACACACGTACAGTAAGATATAAACTGCAGGAGATACAGATCTTTCTGGACAGGAGAAATGCACACAGCGATCAGACTGATTAAACTCCGTCAGGTTCATGAATACAGCATTTCTCTAATGTCTACAGAGTATAAAGTAAACCAGTAACAGTAAAAAGTCATGATCAAATGATGTATGGCTCAAACAGCAGTAGTGCTTTTATAGTTCAGAAATTGAACACGCCCCACTAATTTGAGTGACAGCATAATACATATGATGTCGTGCCTTGTTGGAACAAAAGGCCTAAACTAAATATCAACAGAGTGTCTCCTGATGTGCTCTTGACGGGACAGATGGGACACGTGGGATGCCTTTGCTTTGTGTCAGGGAAAATGGAGAATATTTTAAGATCATTAATACGAAATCAAATCCATCCATGTATGTTCAATGTAGTGAACATTAGACACGTATATAGCTAACATCAGTTAATTATATTTATTAGGAATGCCACCAAAAAAACAAAACTTCTCACAAAATGGTCAAAAACAGAAAAGGTAAGAAGGATGAAGATGTTGACCTAAAAAGGTTAAATAGACTTACAGTGTAGTGCCAAATCTAACAAGTAGTATTAATGGTGATGATAATTACAAAATGAATAAACATGCCTTTTTTTCCCTACACTGTTCAGTTGTCAGACACATTTAAACACAGTAAGAGAACCGTGAAAAATGTTGGCCATGGCAGGAACTGGGCCCAGTCCTTCTGGTTATCAGAGAACAGAATGTTCTCAGGAAGCAGCCGATCTCCTGGTTGACTCTTTCCACCTGCCCATTGGCTTGTGGGTGGTAACCTGTGGTCAAGTTTACTGTTACCCCAGTTTGTCCATGAAGCTGGCCCAGACTCAAGAGTTGAACTGAGTGCCTCTGTAAATGACAATGTCCTCTGGAATCCCAAAGTACTGGACCATGTGGTTAAAGAGGAGCTCAGGGTGTGGCAAAGGCTGTTGGCAGGCCTGGCAGCAGAATGAGGCATAGCGATTTTGAGAATCAATCAATGATAACCAGGATGACGGTGTGACCGTGGCATTTGGGGAGGTTGCAGGTGAGATAGTGTGATTATAAGTCATTCCATTTCTATGAATGAGATTTTTTTTTCTATTGTATGAGATTTTGCTTGCATTAACAACATGAGGTTGTTTTGTCGGGCCTAAAGGGTTTGTAACTGGCTTTATGGAAAAGACAGGGCCTGTAAGAAAGAATTATTTGAATTTAACTGGTTTCCTAGACCTGACAGAGTGGTTTTGTTCCTTTCATGTTCATACTAGGCTGATTCCTCAATTGCTGCTGGGGTCATATTAAACTCTCCTCAATTAGCAATCTACACAGTTTCTGGTTCCGTACCTCATGTCTACATTGCTAAGAAACAAGGGACATGGCAACATTCAGATGCATGTGTGGCGGGTGAGTGCAGTACAGGTTTTAACACAAGCCCAAGTTCATCTACTTATAGAAGATTCGACTACGCCACCTGGGGGATTTTCACCCAGGAAATAGAGATAAACCCTAAAGATTATTATTAGGTCACACAGGTTCGCTTCTCTTATAAAAAAAAAAAAGGTAGGCAGGAAACGTAGGGATCGTATAAAAATACAAAATTTATTCACAATGAATTCAACAAGATAGAAAAATTGCTTAAAATAATCACAATGATAAGGGGCCACTCCTAGCAGCTCACTCTCAAATGACAGTCCAATAAACAAAGACAGACCAACCTACAGGGCTGAGGTTACCCACAGGAGTGATCACCAGCCCTATTTATCCAAAAAAACACACTTCCACACACCCCGCCGTGCACTCAGATCACACACCCAAACACTTCAAAAGTGTCACACGGCAAACGTTGACAAACAACAAACAAATCATTAATGCCACATGAACAGTAATTGGAAGGGTCAGCGAGCTGCTACCTGCTAACAGCACATACCTGAAACCACCGTCAATAAACAGAAAGGGGAGGATCCGGACGTGACACATCACAGGCTGCAACCAACCCGCTCTAAAATAGGAAGCACTCATCACTAATTGGTGGTCACAAGTGTCAATCACCACCACTTACCTCATTCATACTGTCACACATGGGTTGCTTTCCTGGAACAAAGGCAGGATTGGAAACCTATAGGTAAAGTAGAATACTCACCAAAAACTGGTGCCAATAGATATCCGTTAAATAAATCAGTTATTCTAAGTAGATCACAGCATTTTGTTAATGCTCCTGGGAAACAGAAACTTACTACTATTCCTCAGCATTTTAATGCTATTGATACTTCCACATAATACCCTTTACTTGCTGAAGTTCCTCTGTGTCTTTGGGCAAAGGATGAGTTTGATGTGGGATGGATGAAGGGAGCAACAACTCTTGTCAGGCCTCCCCAGTAAATAGCCTGCTACGTCCTGTCTGGAGGTCTTCAAGGATTTGGCATTTTTTACAAGATCTGACGCTAGCAAAAAATTGTGCTTTCACCTCTACCCAAATAGTGCCTAATTCAACCAATACATTATTTTCACTACTGGCAAATGGGGCCTGATTTTCAGTTATTGATGTAGCTAAGGCTTTTTTTCAGCATTTCTGTATACCTTGCTTGACAATTTTGGTTTTCCTTTACCTTCTGTGGGAAATGATGGACATGGACAGTTATGCCACAAGGCTACATAGAGCCACCCACTATCTTTTCAGATGTATTAACTAGAAAGCTCAAGTGTTTCAACCCCAAAAATGGCAGTGTTGATTATCTCTTACTGTGTTCATTCACTAAAAGAGCCTGTGAGGAAGACAAACTGCATTTGCTCTGTTATACAGCAGATAATGGTCACAAGGTGGCGCCAAATAAATTGCAGTTGGTTATTCAAGAGTTGAAAAACTTTGGGCATATTCTCTCCCCCACGGTTGGTGTTTAGGCCTAGATCGAATTGCAGCAATTATTTCATTACCAAAACCCAAGATGAAGCAACAGATGATGACTTTATTGGGCATGGCATCTACTAAGCAAGTCAGTGACTCATCTTACAGTTTCGCTATTTTGGAGTTGAAGAAGATGATACTGTAGTACTGACATTTGTCATATTTATGATTTAAATTAGGCCAAAAGGGTTTTCCCCTATACATACTTTTAATGTCACATGCACATTGCAGTCATGACATGAAACTTTTAAGACTTTTATAAAACATGCAAACTGTATTTGTAATGCAATGTCAGAAAACACAGGCATTCACTCAGCATTCTCATCTGCCTTTAAAATGCCTTAATCTGCCTAAATATCTGTACAACACAGTAGATTTAATTTACAAAGATGAGATGTATCTTCACATGTGAATGCTGTACAGAAAATTATTCACTAGCATTGAAAAATAAATATAATTTTACTACTGCTGCTTTGTTATCTCAAAAAAAGAAACATTTAGGCACATCATCAAAAGGAGTGAAGAAAGGCTATTTATGAAACAACATTTATTAATGCAGAGTCTGTTTGAAATATTTGCAGAGTTATAATTAATTTAATGCACCTCCTAAACCACGGGTAAAACAAAGCATAAATAAGCGGATTAATGGTGGAATTAAGATAACACACAATCACAAGTTTCTGAAATGTTTTTGTCTGTATTTCAATAACATTACCTAACAAACTGTAAAGAAAATATGGAAGTAAACACATCAGAAACACAGACACTAAAATGCCGAGGACTTTAGCTGCTTTTCTCTCAGATTTCATTGAGTGTGAGGTGATTTTCTGTGTTTTAGGCTGTGTGTGATTATTAAGCTCTCTGATAGCAGTGGCATGTTTCCTAGCAATCACAAAAACTAGAGTATACAATATGATTATGACAGAGAGTGGAAATATAAATGAATATATAAGGTTTGTTACAGCCCAAAAGTGATTGAAAAAGAGAAAACACTCTCCAGGGCACATTACAAAAGTCATGACGTTTCCATTGAAATATGTGAGCGCTAAGATATAGGCCACCACCACACCCCAGTCAAAAAGAATTACAATACAAGTGATCCTTACAGACACTCTGTTCATGTAGAGAAAGGGGTTTGAGAGAGCCAAATACCGATCCACAGCAATCAGAGCGATATTATAGATGGACGAGATTGTGAGGAAACCACCAATCAACCAAAAACTGGAACAGAAACTTCTCCCAAAAATCCAGCATGACTCATTAGTCCAGATTAACACTGGTGGCATTACAAAAGCACCAATGAAGAAATCCGAAACAGCCAGAGAGAGCACGAGCATGTTGGTTGGTGTGTGAAGCTGCTTGAAGTGAAAAACAGAGATGATGACAACCATATTTCCACACATTGTTAGAAGAACCACAGCAGCTGAACACATGTACAGTAAGATATAAACTGCAGGAGATTGAGATCTCTCTGGACAGGAGAAATGCTCACAGCGATCAGACTGGTTAAACTCTGTCAGGTTCATACTGTCTACAGTTTTTAAAGAAATACCACAAATCACAATCAAATGACTTATGGCTCAAATGGCTCTGGTGGTTTTATAGTTTAAAAATTAGTCACGCCCCCTGAGTTTGAGTGGCAGCGTATGAATATATATGATGTCATGCCATGTTGGAACAAAAGGCCTAGTACTTACTATTGAAAGAGTTAAACCTGACATTATGCAAACTTATGTGTAACAAAGTCTCAAATAAATATCAACACAAAGTTCTTATGCAGAGAATCTGCCCTCTGGATAAAGAATAAGTGTAAAAATGGGTAAAAAAAAACATTTTCAGAATAAATCATAATTCCATATTGAGTGTGTCCCCCTGTCTCTTCATGGTTTTGTCCCAAAAATTTCTCCAGCTACAGTAAATGAATGTTATATTTAGACACACTATATGACACAGTATGATTATCATAAATAGGAACTGTTGATTGGATATAATCTCAATACTATTTAGTACAGTCGCATAGCAATTTCAGCATCAGAGGCCATCTGTAATGATACACAAGCAGTGTTGGAAATTCCGTATTACATGTAGTTACATGTAGTTTTATTCTGTCAAGCTAAATTCCTCTTTTAGTCACTTGCCCTACCATGGCCAAAGTGCAAGTAGGGGTGTGTCATTCAAAATCTGACAATGCAGTGGTATTGTCTGGCTTTAATTGATACTTTAAAAAAGTCTTGTTCCATTTCTTATGACTTGTGCAGGTGTTATGAACTCTGATATTAACTGACACTTCCTGAAACTCCTGCCCCTTCTTACATTCTTTTGACTGGCCTTGTGGGGTGCCCTTGCTTTCTGTCAAGTTAAGTGGGGAATGTTTTGAGTTTCACTAATATTAAATAAAATCTATCAATGTACGTTTGACCTAGCGAGCATTAGATAAGTACATAGATAACATATTACAACAGTTATCAGTAAATTACAGTAAAGTTATCAGGTTTTTGCACTGTTCATACACATCATCTACATATTCATATACATCCGCATAATTTAAATATTACTTTTGCACTTGCACTGTTGGTCATATACATATTGCGTCTCACAATCAAAGGCCTTCTCCAAATTACAAATATTTCAAACTCCCATAGTAACATCAGCCACAGAGACAGATTGCAAAGCACCAGAGATTTCTGGCTTTCCACCATGAAGGATGGGCATTTCCACTATTTTTCCAAATGTTAGGCTCTCAGCTTCGGACTGGAGAGTATGCCCATACCCATCTGGAAGCCAATCTCATGTGAACTCTGGAATAAGAAGGAGACCACCTGATTGAGATGTTTGGTACCAGAGCCCAAATGGCATTGCACCTGCCTGCTACCATTTATTTTGTAGGTGGTGAGTCCACAGCATGGCCCGACTGGGTTGTGTGGGTGGCTAGGTCACCAGTGCCTAAACCCAACAAAAAGGGGGGGTGGTCTCCAGGATGGACACACAAATTTTATCCAATTGTTATTTTGCTTTTTGCTGTTTCTCCATAGTTTTCATGTCCTAGTCGGTGAATTAGTTTATTGAATGTGACAAAACATGAAACACAAGGATTGGGAAACAAAACAAGGATTAGAGAGACAAGACAACAACATGAACATGACATGAGTAAATACAATGATACCAACAACAGAAGAAAAAAGCTAGACACTGAGTTCTGTACAAGACATTACTTAAATACTAGTACTCATTAAACATAAATGTGAATCAGGTGCAAACAGTCATGTGACGTGTCATGATCATTTGAGGTGCAGTGGCTGATAGAAGTCGTAGTCCTGTGCCCTGTTAGGCTCAACCGTAACAGAATCCCCCCTTTAATGCATGGCTCCTGAAGCTCGATATGCCCTCAAGAGGAGGTCCTGGGCAAACAAACCTGAATTCTCTTGGTTTTTGGAGGCCCTTGGGTTGATGAAGTGTGGGCTTGAGAAGCAACATACTCCACTAAGCAGTGAGGGAGAGTGATCTCCTCTGCATAGCTAAGGGGTGGCACGATGTCAAATCTGGAGCATGAGAGCGGAGCGACATCCACTGTGAAGCCAGAGTGGGGAGCAAATACCAAGTGGTACCAGAGGGGGGAGTGACGTCCAGTGCGGAGCATGAGGCGGGAGTGATGTTCTCCGTGAAACAAGGGGAAGGAGCGATATCCTCAGGGTAGCAAGGAGGCGGAGTGACAGCCTTGGCCAAGAAAGGAGGCAGAGTCACATCTGAAGCAGAGCAAGGAGGCAGAGCGATGTCCTCTGTGGAGCAGGAAGGCGGAGAGATGTCCAAAGTGGAGCTGATTGGTGTAGTGATGTCCGAAGTGGAGAAGGGAGATGGAGTGACGCCCATGGCGAGGCCGTGAGCTGTAATAGTGTCCTCTGTGGGGCAGAGGGGTAGAGAGATGTCCTCAGCCGAGCAACGAGGCAGGATGACGTCCTCAGTGGGGCAGGGAGGGTGGGAGATAGTTCCAGCCTGTTCGGGTGCCCCCTCCTCAAAAAACTTGGCTTGGAGTACATGGCTTTGAGCCATTCCAGTGTGGTGCTGACCCAATCTACCTTCCCTTCCTGTTGCTCCCATGTCAGGTGGTTCCTCTTCAGGAGTTCCTGATGGCCCGTGAAAAAATATGCTGCATCCATGGTAAGGTCAGGCTTTCTATCAAGGAATGGAAATGGAGGCAGATGCAAGTTCAGATTAGTTTACTGAGTGTGACAAAATATGAAACACAAGGACTGGGAAACAAAACAAGGATTAGCAAGGCAAGACAACGTGATGGTAATGTTCAACTTGGAGAAAAGGGTTTATCATTACTTTAAAACAACCGCAGATGCACACTGCTCCATTCTTTTTCACCACCGGGACTATTGGAGTTGCCCACTTGCTATACTTCAGTTTATGCTCAAGTTTCAGTGATACGTTTGCTTCACTGCTTTTCAGCACACCAAACTCCATAGAGAACACTACAGTGTGTTTCTGTTACACATCATCTAGTTTACTCATTTGTACTACCCTTATCTCCTTCCAGTTCAATCTGATTTGGTGTAACCACTCTCTGCCAAACAGTGGTGGATATTCACCCTTCATGACATACAGTGGGAGTACAGCAGTTTGCTTGTTTATTTTCACTTGTACATTGATGACTCCTTGGGTACACAACACTTCACCCATGTATGTTCTCAAGACAATGTTCGTAGGCCACAGAGGTAAGTGGTTCAGTGCGGCTATATACTTTTCTGCTGAAATCAACAAGACTGCTGCACCAGTGTCTAGTTCCATGTCTAGAAGAATTCCCTCAATTTCAGGTTTTACTGTGATGAGCGTGTTTTCCCCTGCTTGTGATACTTTATGCAGAGCAATAACACTAAGCAACATTTCCTCAAGTCTTCAATGCTATTCACCACAGCAAAATTCTTGAACCATTCAAAGTAGGTCTTCTGTTTTTCTCTGTGTTTTCATCAAAGGCTTCAATGTGTCCAATGGCAGCCATCATGTTGAGCTTGTTTTTTTTTTTTTTTTTAGCTTTCGAATGATGACTGTGGTGAGCCACAGTACTCACTCTGGTAGGTCCAAAATTAAATTAGACACCTCTTCGCCAATTATGTTACGTCTTCTCTAACATAACCTTTAGAAAATAAAGCATTTAATGCCTATGTTTCATAATGTGAATCAGACACATTTGAAATTCATTAGAACTCTCTGCTGTACTGAGTTGTGTACTGGAACCACAAAGGCCATAGTGTCACCTGTAGGTGTTTTGAGGTAACAGCAATTAGTGATAAGGTTAAGCAATACATAACAGTTTTTGACAATAGCTCACCCATGGAAAATAATGTTTTTGCATTGATTTCAGCATATGCTTTTACCATTGGTGTTTACTCATGATGAGACCTACGCCACTTTAAACATAAAATGTGAAAGGATGTCGTCCAGAGGTGTTCACTTCTAACTTTCATAAAGGGGAGAAATTCTCAACTCTACACAAGTTAAAACTGAATTTAGTTAACCATCTGCCCAACATAATCAGCACTATTCAGTAAATGCTGTATGATAGCAAACAGTGTGCATTCAAACTAACTGCACTAAGACATCAATAATGTTCCGGTTCCCAAAAAGATGTCTATCCTCAGTGATTACTGCAGAGTAGCCCTTCCATCAGTGATCATGAAATCTGGTGTTATCATTTTTAAACTAAAAAAACACAACTACTCAGCATTGGTGAACCAAAAGAGTGCATGCTCTCTCCAATACTAGACTTACTGTACTGCATATCAATGACTGCATCAAATGACTGAATTTCTGTCCACGCCTCATATAAAGGATAATAATGAGTCTGCATATCATAGGGGAGTAGCATGACTTGCAGCATGGTTTGCAAACAGTAACCTTGTGATTCACCTTGTGACAATAAGCTTGTGCAAACAATAACATCACTGTGGTTCCCCTACTCCTCTTCGCTGTCCAAGAAACTACTGTATTACAATGAGTAATCTGTATTGCTGAGAAGATCTTTGGATGCCAGGTCAGTCTCATCAACCACCAGAGCAAGGACACAGAGCACAGTAAGAGAAATACTAATACATATCTGTGGATCTCTCTCTTTATTGGTAAATAAAGAGTGCTCTGATTCTGACATGTAGTGTGAGCAAAGGGGGACTGTTTTATTTCCAGCACTCTTTTTGTTGGATAAGGACTAAACTTTTTCCAGTCGTATGTTATGGCTGTCATTTTTGTATGCAATGCAGCATTTCAAAAGATTTCTGCCAGACAGCACTTTCTTGTAGGTTGGGCACACGTCATTTAAGCCAAACTCAAAGCATTTGGGCCCGATCGTGGGATCTAGCCATGGTTCTAGATTCGCTGTCACCATCACCATTTGAACACCACACCCTTTGTCACTAAAATAAATCTGTTCTGACACTTATGCTGACATCTACTAAGCAAGTGAGCAAGTTTCAAGTGTTATCTGTGTATCCCTTCTGTACACACTTTCTTGGGTCACACCAAGGTTACATTGCCACCTTACCATGCTTTCCTTCCTAAAGTCAGTGACTCATCTTACAGTTTCAGTGTTTTGGAGTTGAAGAAATTAATACGGTTTAAAATCATGTAATTGTTACATTTTTCCTGAGCAGCTCGAACAGACTGCCTGGTGAATACATCCCACATGCAAATATTCACTAAAGAAGTATTCAAAAAATCTATCCAGAAGCTATTTAAATCTTTTGTAAGTTAATTGACTCTATCTAAGTTAGGCCATACTGATGTTGAGTCAAATGTTATTTTTCCCCCAATTCAAACTTTATATTTTTGTTTTCAGGTCAAAGGTACATTACATTCATTTTTATGATTATCAGTTAGGCCATACTGATGTTGATGAAGTTTTTTTCCCCCATTCATACTTTTAATGTCACATGCACATTAGAGTCATAATATCAAAGTTTTAAGACTTAATAACATGCAAACTGTATTATTAATAAATTTGTAAATGACAAAACTAAGAATACTATAACTTAGAATAGTGGTCCTTGTTACAATTTTAACACCAATTGTTAAAGAAAAAAATCACAATAAAAGCAAAAATGAATCTTTTCGTTTTGAATACCTGTTTGTCTTTGGCCGATATGTCAATTGATTAATTAATTATTACAATTCCTGCCATTCACTGTTTTCAATTATTTTTTTTACTTATTTAATAAAATTAATTTAATTCACTTTTAGCTTCGGTAACAAATCAAATTCATACCATATATTAAAGTAGTGAAAAAGGCTATTCATGTAAGAATGTTTATTAATGCAGAGTCTGTTTGGAATATTTGCAGAGTTATAATTAATTTAATGCACCTCCTAAACCACGGGTAAAACAGAGCATAAATAAGTGGATTAATGGTGGAATTAAGATGAAGCATGATAAAGACTTTCTGAAATAATTCGGCTGGCAATTCAATAACATCACCTATTAAACTGCAAATAAAATATGGAAGTAAACACATCAGAAACACAGACACTAAAATGCCAAGTACTTTAGCTGCTTTTCTCTCAGATTTCATTGAGTGTGAGGTGATTTTCTGTGTTTTAGGCTGTGTGTGATTATTAAGCTCTCTGATAGCAGTGGCATGTCTCTTAGCAATCACAAAAACTTGAGTATACAATATGATAATGACAGAGAGTGGAAATATAAATGAATATATAAGGTCAATAACAGACGAAACCTCGTTCAGAAAGATAACACACTCTCCAGGACACATGACAGAGCTCATGAAGTTTCCATTAAAATACAAAAGTATTAAATTATAGGCCACCACCACACACCAGTTAAAAATAATTACAACTTGAATTACCCTCACAGAGACTCTGTTCATGTAGAGAAAGGGGTTTGAGAGAGCCAAATACCGATCCACAGCAATCAGAACAATATGATATATGGATAAAGTCATCAGCAGGGAGGCAGTCATCATAACACACATGCAGAAATGTGTCCCCAAAATCCAGCATGACTCAATCGCCCAGATTAAAATTGACGGCATGGCTAAAGAGCCGATGAGGAAATCCGATACAGCCAGAGAGAGCACGAGTATGTTGGTCGGTGTGTGAAGCTGCTTGAAGTGAAAAACAGAGATGATGACAAGCAGATTTCCACACACTGTTAGAAGAACCACGGCAGCTGAACACACATACAGTAAGATATAAACTGCAGGAGATACAGATCTCTCTGGACAGGAGAAATGCTCACAGCGATCAGATTGGTTAAACTCCATCAGGTTCATGAAAACAGCATTTTGTTAAGGTCTACAGAGTTCAAGCAAATATTAGATGCTACCACTGTAAAACATGTAATCTGTAAAAAGTCACAATCAAATGACTTCTGGCTCAAGCAGACCTGGTGCTTTAATAGTTGAGAAATGGATCACGCCTCTATAGATATGATGTCATGCCTTACTGGAACAAAAGGCCTAGTAGGTACTGGCCAGTAAATGAAACCTGATATTATGCAAACTTATATGTAACAAGGCCTTTACTAAAAATCAACACAAAGCACTTATGCTGTGAAATACTGCCCTATGGATCAAGAATAAGTTTAGAAAAGGGTGATGAAAAGACATTTTCTGAATAAACAATGCTGCCTTAGTAGGTGAGTGTCCGTGTCTCTTCATAGCTTTGGCCCAAACTGAAATACTATCATATGAGATTATAAAAAAAAAAATCACCTACAGTAAAGGAACATGTGATATTTAAACAAACTATATGATATAGTATGATTATCACAAATAGGAACTGTTCATAGGATATTATCTCAACACTATTTAGTATTGTACTATTATAGTTTTTTTTCTGTTAAGCTAAATTCTTCTTTTAGTCACTTGCCCCAACATGGACAATATGCAAGTGAGTGTGTGTCATTCAAAATCTGACAATGCAGTGGTATTGTCTGACATTAAGTGAAACCTAAAAAGTCTTGTCACATTTCTTAGGACTTGTGCAGGTGTTATGAGCTATGTGACATTAACTGACACTTCCTGGAAGTCCTGCCCCTTTCCCCTAGCTTACATTCTCTTGATTGGACTTTTGGGGTACCCTCGCTTTCTGTCAGGGTAAGTGGGGAATGTTTTGAGTTCACTAATATTAAATACATTCTAAATAAAATCTATATTTTAAATAAAGTTAATGTATTTTTGTTTTAGTTAACATTAGATAAGTATATAGAAAACATTATACAACAGGTAGCTCTGGTCAACTAATTTAATCGGACAAGCAGCGTTCCATGAATGCGGATATTTATTATAACAGCACTGTTATATTTCACTGTTTATCACTCTGCTACTCTGTGTTCACTTCACAAATTCCAACTCTAGCAATAGTTTCTTACATTGAAGCTATTGCTACACTTACTAGAGGCCTCCAGTCAGTCAGCTCTGGCAAGCTGTGGCCTTTTTTGGAAACTATTTTCACTGATTGACCAAAAATAGACAAAATATTTGGCCATACTGTGTCTGAAATGACAGTTACTCTTATGAATTTTTTGTTTCTAGAATTGTTGTATAAAAAACAATATCACACTCACCATTGTGCTGTTGTAATTAATATCAGGACAGTTGTGATTTACCTACAGTCAACTCACAGTTGTGCTGATATTCACTACAACAGCACTCCTACTTGTGCAATAATATTTAATTAGTAAATTACATTTATAGGGATGCCACTGACAGTGGTCAAAAAGGAGGATGATTTTCGACATAAAAAGAATAAATAGGGTTACACTGAAGTGCCCAATCTAATACTTGACAAAAAATACTAATGTGGAGTAGGTTTTCTGCAGCAGTGTCTAGCTCCATGTCTAGAAGAATTCCCTCAATTTCAGGTTTTACTGTGATGAGTGTGTTTTCCCCTGCTTGTGACACTTTATGCAGATCAATAACACTAAGTAACATTTCCTCACGTCTTCAATGCCATTCACCACAGCAAAATTCTTGAACCATTCAAAGTAGGTCTTCTGTTTTTCTCTGTTTTCATCAAAGGCTTCAATGTGTCCAATGGCAGCCATCATGTTGAGCTTGGTTTTTTTTTTTTTAGCTTTCGAATGATGACTGTGGTGAGCCACAGTACTCACTCTGGTAGGTCCAAAATTAATTTAGACACCTCTTCGCCAATTATGTTACGTCTTCTCTAACATAACCTTTAGAAAATAAAGCATTTAATGCCTATGTTTCATAATGTGAATCAGACACATTTGAGATTCATTAGAACTCTCTGCTGTACTGAGTTGTGTACTGGAACCACAAAGGCCATAGTGTCACCTGTAGGTGTTTTGAGGTAACAGCAATTAGTGATAAGTTTAACCAATACATAAGAGTGTTGACAATAGCTCACCCATGGAAAATAATTTTTTTGCATTGATTTCAGCATATGCTTTTACCATTGGTGTTTACTCACGATGAGATCTACGCCACTTTAAACATAAAATGTGAAAGGATGTCGTCCAGAGGTTTTCACTTCTAACTTTCATAAAGGGGAGAACTTCTCAACTCTTGACAAGTTAAAACTGAATTTAGTTAACCAGCTGCCCAACATATTCATGTCAGGAAAACACCAGGCGGATTCAAATGTGAGTTCGGTGACACTTTAATGAGATAGCGAGAAAACAAACAGACTGAGTACTGTGAGAAGAAAATCGTGGGTGCAGTGGTGGCAGGTATCCTTGGTGGCACTCAGCTGCAACGAGGAATAAACGGTCCGATAGTCCTGGCAAGACGACGGTAATCCACCAGAGTGCAGGTACCCGGGAAACAGAGCAACTGCGGAAACTGTAGAGAGCACAGACATGAAACACAACGAACTGACAAAAACAGGACAAACACTGAGGCTTAAATAGAGCCATAAATGAGTGGCAGCTGAAACAAATTAACTAATTAGCGGTAGTACATAAAACGGCCAGAAGAGGCCAGTGAACCCATGAACCGTGACAGTACCCCTTCTCCTAGGAGCGTCTCTCGGTGCTACCAGGAGAGCTTACCCGTCGATTGTAATCATCGATAAGGGAGTGATCCAATATGTCCCTGGCCAGGACCCAACTTCTCTCCTCCGGAACGTAACCTTCCCAGTCCACCAGATACTGAAACAGGGTGGATTCTCCTGTACGCTGGAGGAAGTTTGAGGCGGACTGCCACTGGGTTAAGAATTTTAGTGACAATAAATGGGCCAATGAATTTGGGAGCCAATTTACTAGATAAGGAGCAAAGCAGAATATCTTTACTAGAAAGCCACACTTTTTGACCAACAACATAGACGGGAGGCTTCAACCGGTGGCGATCAGCCTGAGCCTTGGTGCGCGCACCCACCCGGAGAAGCGTCTGACAAGCAGTTCCGGCGGCACTTCTGGAGGAAGGCGTGGGCAGAGGGGACCGTGACTTTGGATTCCAGGCTGGGAAAAATAGGTGGCTGGTACACCCTAAGCTACACTCAAACGGAGAGAGGCCCGTGGATGATGCTGGCAATGAATTGTGCACGTACTCCACCCAAGAGAGCTTTTGGCTCCAAGACGATGGGCTCTGTGAAACCAAACATCTCGAGATCCTGGTTGGCTTGCTCGGTCTGCCTGTTGCTCTGAGGATGGAAACCAGAAGAAAGACTAACACGTCGCCCCCAGTAGCTGACAAAATTCTCTCGAAAATTTGGAAACGAACTGGGGACCCCTGTCAGAAACCACATCTGTCGGGAGGCCATGAATGTGAAAGACGTGGTCAACGACAGCAACCGCAATCTCCCTGTCAGAAGGCAATTTGGGCAGGGAATAAAATGGGCCGCCTTCGAGAACCGGTCCACCACGGTCAAAACCACCGTGTTACCCTGGGACAGAGGTAGGGCAGACATGAAATCTAGCGCTATATGGGACCAGGGTCTAGAAGGGACAGACAGCGGTTGAAGGAGACCCTTTGGGGGACGATTGGAAGTCTTACAACTAGCACAGAACGAACAGGCCAAAACAAAATCCCCCAATGTCACGAGCCATCAAAGGCCACCAGAACCGTTGGCGGTACGATTAATCCCCGAATGACAAGCGACCTTAGAACAGTGGCCCCAGCGGATGACGTCTGACCTTAAAATCTCCGGCACAAATAACCGACTCGGTGGACACCCAGACGGAGGCATTACCCCTTGTAAGGCCGTGCGGACCTTAGACTCAATCTCCCAAGTGATGGTGGAAACCACAAGTCTCTCGGGTAAAATATGCTCGGGAGTGGTCTGCCGATCGGGACGATCAAAAATGCGGGACAAGGCATCGGGCTTGATGTTTTTGGAGCCCGGACGGTACGAGATGGAAAAGACGAAAAGACCGAAAAAAAGAGCCCACCGAGCCTGCCTGGAGTTGAGATGTTTGGCCTACCTGATGTATTCAAGGTTCTTATGATCTGTCCAGACGATAAAAGGCACCCCCGAGCCCTCCAACCAATGACGCCACTCCTCCAAGGCCAACTTAATCGCCAACAGTTTTCTATTACCAATGTCATAATTCTGTTCGGCGAGGGACAGACGATGAGAAAAAAAGGCGCACAGATGCATCTTGCCGTCTGCGGAGGAGTGCTGGGACAGAACCGCGCCCACCCCCACCTCCGAAGCGTCGACCTCCACCACAAACTGACGCAAAGGGTCGGGGGCAATAAGAATAGGGGCCTAAACAAAGCGGCTCTTGAGATTGGTAAACGCAGCGTGGGCTGCGCTAGACCACTTGAACGCAGTCTTGGTGGAGGTCAAGGCGGTCAGAGGGGTGTCTAGTTGGCTGAAGTCGTGAATAAAACGCAGGTAAAAATTGGCGAACCCCAGAAACCTCTGCAGGGCTTTGCGGGAGTCAGGGGTCGGCCAATCCACCACAGCCTTGATCTTATCGGGATCCATGCGTACCCCCTCGGACGAAACGATGAACCCCAGAAACGGGACTGACTGTGCATGAAAAACGCATTTCGCCTTGACAAAAAGCCCATTGTCGAGCAGCCGAAGGAGCACTTGCCTGACGTGCTGACCATGTTCCTGGAGAGAGGAGGAAAAAATCAATATGTCATCAAGGTATACATATATGAACTTATCAACCATATCTCTCAGCACGTCATTCACGAGTACCTGGAAAACCGCCGGAGCGTTGGACAGGCCAAATGGCATAACCAGGTATTCGAAATGCCCCCTGGGGGTATTAAAGGTGGTTTTCCACTCATCCCCCTCCCTTATGCGAACCAGATGATAGGCGTTGCGCAGGTCCAGTTTGGTGAAAAAAGACGCCCCCTGCAAGCGCTCGAAAGCTGAAGACATCAGCGGCAAGGGATAAATGTTCCTTACCGTGATGCTGTTCAGTCCCCGATAATCAATACACGGCCGCACAGAGCCATCTTTTTTCTCCACAAAAAAGAACCCTGCACCTGCGGGGAAGAGGAACGACAGATGAGTCTGGCTGCCAAAGAATCAGAAAAATATTTCTCCATGGCCTCTCTCTCTGGGACAGAAAGCGAGTAAAGTTTGCCTTTAGGCGGAGACTTGCCTGGCACTAAATCTATGGCACAGTCATAGGGACGTGCAGAGGAAGAGAAGCAGCCCGAGATTTACTGAACACTCCCTTCAGGTCCACGTACTCCTTAGACACATTAGACAGATCCACCGACTCCTTCTGGAAAACAGAACTAAACACAGACGAACAGGCAGACACAAGACAATTAGCATGACAATGTTCACTCCACGATAAGACTGTGAGGGTTATGGAGTGTAAGCCAGGGGTGACCTAAGACAACTGGAGCGAGCGGGGAGTCAGCGAATAGGAAGCATATTTCTTCAAAGTGATTCCCCGACGTGATGAGAGTTAACGGACCGGTGGTGTGAGTGATAGTGGAGAGAGTTTGGCCATTGAGAGCGCAGACAGAAATGGGCTGGTTAAGCATTGACACAGGCAGGTGAAGTTGGTGAGCAGTTACCTTCTGCTCCAGAGCCAAACTGGGAGGAGAGTGGTGGAAGGGGCTTTACCCGCAGACACCCCACCCGACAGTAACCTCTGACCTACTGCCGGGCAGTGGCTTTTAACGGGCAGACCGAGGCAATGTGTCCCGCCCCTCCACAGGAGATACACAGTCCTCTCGTCTCGATCCTTCACCTCCCGGGATAGCCGAGCTCTGCCCACCTGCATGGGCTCCGGATCATGCTGACCGCATCGCTGGAGAAAGGAACAGGGAGATCCGTGGCAACCGGAACTGCGCGTCGTAACGCCCATTGTTCCTGCTGCTGTAGGCGCGCGTCCACCCGAATGGCCAGAGCGATAAGCCCATCCAGGGTCGTTGGGAGTTCCGGCATGAAGATCTCCTTCTGGACGCGGTCTGCCAGCCCATGCAGGAACATATCCCACTGCGCCTCCTCGTTCCAATTGCACTCCGCCGCCAGGGTGCGGAACTCGATGGAGTAATCCGAAACAGAGAGATCGCCTTGATGTAAGTCGGCCAGCCTCCGAGCCGCTTCGCGTCCCGTCACAGCACGATCAAAGACTCCTCGGCAAGCGCTTGGAACGAGGAACAGCACGGATGTTGGTTCTCCCGTACCGCCGTCCCCCACAAAGCTGCCTTCCCAGACAGCAGCGTCAATACCAGAGCCACCTTAGATGGCTCGGTAGAAAAGGTCTGGGGTTGGAGCGAGAAAAACAACGAGCACCTAGTGAGAAAGGCTCGGCAGAGACGCGGCTCACCAGAGTATGAGGCGGGAGGTGGTAGGCGTGGCTCGTGTTGAGTTGTAAGCGGCGATTGAGGGGGTAAGCGCGGGGGAGCTGGCGCAGTGGGTGAAGTTGCCGGCTCGGTTCTCAGAAGTTGAACCTGGGCAGTGAGCTCGGACACCTGCGCCACCAAGGCTTGCACCGCACGACGCGTAGCAACCATCTGCTCTTCTTGTCTGTCTAGACGTGCGGAAATTGTAGAGAGCACAGACATGAAACACAACGAACTGACAAAGACAGGACAAACACTGAGGCTTAAATAGAGCCGTAAATGAGTGGCAGCTGAAACAAATGAACTAATTAGCGGTAGTACATAAAATGGCCAGAAGAGGCCGGTGAACCCGTGAACCGTGACAAATCACCACTATTCAGTAAATACTGTATGATTGCAAACGGTATGCATTCAATAACCAATGATTCTCAAACTGTCTGGTGCTCATTCTGCACAAAAGGAGAAGCAGCCATGTTCAACACTTACAACCTCCATTCTTGCTAATGACCTGAACATTCTACTGCTGATTTGAATGATAAAATGCAATACTCAAATAATAACCCTTTGTCCACCCTTTCTTTTCTTGGGCCTTTTCACTGCGTCTTCAGGTGCCTGTAGTTACTGCATATCCCTAACATCTCTCTGAGTTCCCCAGATTCAAAACACATCACCTCTGTGAGTGACCATGACACCTCTCATCTATGAGGTGCAGGTCTACAAAATTTTCAACAACCAGAATGTTGGGAAAGCTGCAAGGCCAGACAGACTATCACCAGGAACACTAAACACTGTGCCAGCCAATTGGCCCCTGTTTTCACCACCATATTTAACCCTTCCTTGGGAATATGTACCATTCCTAACTGCATTAAGACATCAATAATTGTTCCAGTTCCCAAAAAGATAACATGCATTGCATCCTAGATTATCTGGATAATACTGGTGTCTATGCCAGAGTCCTTTTTGTGGACTTCAAGTTTGCCTTCAATACTATTGTCTCTGAACAACTGCATGCTAAGCTTCAGTTTGATGTGCCACCTGGAATCTGTCAGGGGATTATTGACATCCTGACAATCACAAGACAATTGTGTGTATCTCACCTATGTCAGGTGGCAAAGATGGCAACAGGTGCGGTGAATGCTTTTATTAAAAATAAGCCTGGCAGGCACAAACAAATCCAAAGTACAGTATCAACGGCAAAATCCAGGAACATGCAGGGTCAGACGATGTACAAACAGGTTTTCAGAGGGCAAAACTAAGATCAGAAATGGAGAAAACATATGAGGGTCAAAACCAGAAAAAAAAAACAAAAGTGAAAGGGTTTGGTATGTCACATGTGAACAGAGTTGAATGAATACTTTGGAAAGTATTTGTGTTGGGATTGTGCTTATGTAGTGTGGTGGTGATTGAGTTCAGGTGTGCACGATCAGTAATCAGGGGAACTTTAGTGTATGAACCGGGAGCTGGAATCCATTGTAGCCATGTTGGTAGTCGGAGGTGCATTCTAGGAAATGGAGTCAGATGCTGAATTTGGCATTGACATGACAACCTATTCTGTCAGAGCCGCCATCAATCAGCATTGGTGAACCAAAAGAGTGCATGCTTTCTCCAATACCAGACTTACTGTACTGCATATCAATGACTGCATCAAATGACTGCATTTCTGTCCACGCCTCTTATAAAGGATAATAATGAGTCTGCATATCATAGGGGAGTAGCATGACTTGCAGCATGGTTTGCAAACAATAATCTTGTGATTCACCTTGTGACAATAACCTTGTGCAAACAATTTCCCTACTCCTCTTCGCTGTCCAAGAAACTACTGTATTACAATGAGTAATCTGTACTGCTGAGATCTTTGGATGCCCGGTCAGTCTCATCAACCACCAGAGCAAGGACACAGAGCACAGTAAGAGAAATACTAATACATATCTGTGGATCTCTCTCTTTATTGGCAAATAAAGAGTGTTCTGATTCTGACATGTAGTGTGAGCAAAGGGGACTGTTTTATTTCCAGCACTCTTTTTGTTGGATAAGGACTAAACTTTTTCCAGTCGTATGGTATGGCTGTCATTTTTGTATGCAATGCAGCATTTCAAAAGATTTCTGCCAGACAGCACTTTCTTGTAGGTTGGGCACACGTCATTTAAGCCAAACTCAAAGCATTTGGGCCCGATCGTGGGATCTAGCCATGGTTCTAGATTCGCTGTCACCATCACCATTTGAACCTTTGGAGGTTTTAGCCCTTTGTCACTAAAATAAATCTGTTCTGACACTTATGCTGACATCTACTAAGCAAGTGAGCAAGTTTCAAGTGTTATCTGTGTATCCCTTCTGTACACACTTTCTTGGGTCACACCAAGGTTACATTGCCACCTTACCATGCTTTCCTTCCTAAAGTCAGTGACTCATCTTACAGTTTCAGTGTTTTGGAGTTGAAGAAATTAATACGGTTTAAAATCATGTAATTGTTACATTTTTCCTGAGCAGCTCGAACAGACTGCCTGGTGAATACATCCCACATGCAAATATTCACTAAAGAAGTATTCAAAAAATCTATCCAGAAGCTATTTAAATCTTTTGTAAGTTAATTGACTCTATCTAAGTTAGGCCATACTGATGTTGAGTCAAATGTTATTTTTCCCCCAATTCAAACTTTATATTTTTGTTTTCAGGTCAAAGGTACATTACATTCATTTTTATGATTATCAGTTAGGCCATACTGATGTTGATGAAGTTTTTTTCCCCCATTCATACTTTTAATGTCACATGCACATTAGAGTCATAATATCAAAGTTTTAAGACTTAATAACATGCAAACTGTATTATTAATAAAGTGTCCAAAAAATGAAGTCATTCACACAGCATTCTTATCTGTCCTTCAGAAAATGCCTCAATATACCTGGATATCTGTACAACACTGTAAATGTGACAATTTACAAAGATGAGATGTCTTTGCATCTGAATGCTGTTCAGAAAATTATTCATTAACATTAAACAATAAAAATCATTTTAGTATTGTTTTTTTTTTATGATCTCATAATTGTGTCTACAGAAGAGACTACATGTTAAGAGAGAAATAAATTTGTAAATGACAAAACTAAGAATACTATAACTTAAAATTGTAACAAGGACCACTATTCTAACACCAAATGTTAAAGAAAAAAATCACAATAAAAGCAAAAATGAATCTTTTCGTTTTGAATACCTGTTTGTCTTTGGCCGATATATGTCAATTGATTAATTAATTATTACAATTCCTGCCATTCATTGTTTTCAATTATTTTTTTTACTTATTTAATAAAATTAATTTAATTCACTTTTAGCTTCGGTAACAAATCAAATTCCTACCATATATTAAAGTAGTGAAAAAGGCTATTCATGTAAGAATGTTTATTAATGCAGAGTCTGTTTGGAATATTTGCAGAGTTATAATTAATTTAATGCACCTCCTAAACCACGGGTAAAACAGAGCATAAATAAGTGGATTAATGGTGGAATTAAGATGAAGCATGATAAAGACTTTCTGAAATAATCCGGCTGGCAATTCAATAACATCACCTATTAAACTGTAAATAAAATATGGAAGTAAACACATCAGAAACACAGACACTAAAATGCCGAGAACTTTAGCTGCTTTTCTCTCAGATTTCATTGAGTGTGAGGTGATTTTCTGTGTTTTTGGCTGTGTGTGATTATTAAGCTCTCTGATAGCAGTGGCATGTTTCTTAGCAATCACAAAAACTTGAGTATACAATATGATAATGACAGAGAGTGGAAATATAAATGAATATATAAGGTCAATTACAGACCAAACCTCATTCAGAAAGATAACACACTCTCCAGGACACATGACAGAGCTCATGAAGTTTCCATTAAAATACAAAAGTATTAAATTATAGGCCACCACCACACACCAGTTAAAAATAATTACAACTTGAATTACCCTCACAGAGACTCTGTTCATGTAGAGAAAGGGGTTTGAGAGAGCCAAATACCGATCCACAGCAATCAGAACAATATGATATATGGATAAAGTCATCAGCAGGGAGGCAGTCATCATAACACACATGCAGAAATGTGTCCCCAAAATCCAGCATAACTCAATCGCCCAGATTAAAATTGACGGCATCGCTAAAGAGCCGATGAGGAAATCCGACACAGCCAGAGAGAGCACGAGCATGTTGGTTGGTGTGTGAAGCTGCTTGAAGTGAAAAACAGAGATGATGACAAGCAGATTTCCACACACTGTTAGAAGAACCACAGCAGCTGAACACACGTACAGTAAGATATAAACTGCAGGAGATACAGATCTCTCTGGACAGGAGAAATGCTCACAGCGATCAGATTGGTTAAACTCCATCAGGTTCATGAAAACAGCATTTTGTTAAGGTCTACAGAGTTCAAGCAAATATTAGATGCTACCACTGTAAAACATGTAATCTGTAAAAAGTCACAATCAAATGACTTCTGGCTCAAGCAGACCTGGTGCTTTAATAGTTGAGAAATGGATCACGCCTCTATAGATATGATGTCATGCCTTACTGGAACAAAAGGCCTAGTAGGTACTGGCCAGTAAATGAAACCTGATATTATGCAAACTTATATGTAACAAGGCCTTTACTAAAAATCAACACAAAGCACTTATGCTGCGAAATACTGCCCTATGGATCAAGAATAAGTTTAGAAAAGGGTGATGAAAAGACATTTTCTGAATAAACAATGATGAATATATACTAATGCCTTAGTAGGTGAGTGTCCATGTCTCTTCATAGCTTTGGCCCAAACTGAAATACTATCAAATGAGATTATAAAAAAAAAAATCACCTACAGTAAAGGAACATGTGATATTTAAACAAACTATATGATATAGTATGATTATCACAAATAGGAACTGTTCATAGGATATTATATCAACACATGTAAAACACAATATAGAAAACATTATACAACAGGTAGCTCTGGTCAACTAATTTAATCGGACAAGCAGTGTTCCATGAATGCGGATATTTATTATAACAGCACTGTTATATTTCACTGTTTATCACTCTGCTACTCTGTGTTCACTTCACAAATTCCAACTCTAGCAACAGTTTCTTACATTGAAGCTATTGCTACACTTACTAGAGGCCTTCAGTCAGTCAGCTCTGTCTAGCTGTGGCTTTTTTTGGAAACTATTTTCACTGATTGACCAAAAATAGACAAAATATTTGGCCATACTGTGTCTGAAATGACAGTTACTCTTATTAATTTTTTGTTTCTAGAATTGTTGTATAAAAAAACAATATCACACTCAGTATTGTGCTGTTGTAATTAATATCAGCACGGTTGTGATTTACCTACAGCCAACTCACAGTTGTGCTGATATTCACTACAACAGCATTCATGTTTGTGCAATATTACTTAATTAGTAAATTAGATTTATAGGGATGCCACTGACAATGGTCAAAAAGGAGGATGATTTTCGACATAAAAAGAATAAATAGGCTTGTACTGAAGTGCCCAATCTAATACTTGACAAAAAATACTAATGTGGAGTAGGTTTTTTACCTCTAACCATTATGAGAAGTTTCTTACATGACAGTTTGGTGACAAATGATTTGTTTACCCCTTTTCCAATGAGTGTAAGTACTAACCTACCAACATGCACTAACCTCTGCCCTGGCCACAGAGACTTTCACTGTGCAAGAATATAAAGCTTTTCTTGACAGTGTTGTAGGAGGTTTTTGATTCTCTGATACAATACACCTGGTCTCCACCGTGTGCCTTAGCTAACATGAAGACATTGCTAGCCTGTTTGCCTGGACCGCATGCCTGCCATTATCACATGCATCATTTTGTGGTTTTTTTTTTGTGGTGGTTAATGTTTTGTTTTACTTGATTTGATTTATTAAGTGAACGAGCTATATGCTGAAAAGTGCTCAAAATCAAGAAAAAATAAAAAGAAAAGAAAAACAAAGCTCCACAAAAATGTCTCCTCCCTGAGTGCTCCTGCACACACAGACACACACTGCGTTCTACAGTGTTATTATTTGACTAGTAGACTAGTTGGTTAGGAAATGCCAAACCCGTCTCCAGTTTCTCGTAGAAACGTGCATGTGGCTAAAACCTCTAGAACAGAGATCAACTAAACACCAGGAAACAAAATCAATTGATGATCCACTTCTCACTCTCAGCATAGAACTTCCAGTGGTCCCTCTCTCCATAAAGCTGCATGAGCCAAATCTCAATTAGAGGCATCATCCCAACCAACCTTAGCCTTTTATACAATGTACATTACATTTAATCTGCGTTACCTGTCTCTTGTGAGCACCAAAATCAGTAAATACACATGGTCAGGGGTGTGTGGAAATAAACACACACTGTCATGCACAAGCAAATATTGATAAATCACACCCTCTGCATAGAAATGTGTGTAAAGTAAACTATGAGTACAAAGGGCCGGTAAATGAGACTCAAAAATTCAACAATGCTGTTTTGTAATTTGTAATAAAATGTTGATCCATGCACAAGATTTCTGCATGAAAATGTCAAGAATTTGCATTAGCTCACACTGAGTGGTGTTGAAGGATGTATCGAAACAACACACAAAGCTCTGTACTGTTACATATATGTAACATGTGATATGTGAAATTTAAACACTGTGGAAAAACTTCCCATAAAATCTTCGCATCATCAGTGCAAAATCACACATACACATACGTATGTGTTGTTTAGACACAAAATATTAATGTACTTTATTAATATGAATTTGTCATTATTTAAAAGTGAATTGTGCCTAAATAGCATTTTTACGACATTGTATCAAATTTGTGTTGCTCACGAATTTTCATGCATGACAAAATTTTGGTTTTAATATATTATATTTTAATATATTGTTAGTACTACATGTATAGCAGTCACACCAATAAAACACATTAAACTGATATTTACAATGACAGATCAGAGCACATGGATAAAGAGAAGATGTGATGATGATGATGACGGTGATGGAAACTGATTCTTTTTTTTTTAGAAATAGATGATAATGTACAGTATGTATTAATGTATAAATAATGCACTAATTGATCCACATTTTTCTTCATGCCATTTTGACAATTCACTTAAAACCGGTGAAACATTTAAATGGAAACAGATCTACTGCCTTTAAATTAGTATACCAGTAATTAATATACACATATTCATATCACAATATAGGCATAATTGGAATATAACTGATTTGAACCAGCATTATTTTTAGTCAGTTTTCACTGAAGTTGAATTTTTACTTTGGCAGATTTTTTCACCACGATTGATTCAGTTAAATGTTGATGTGTGTATATTAATATGTATGTCAATATTCATATATACACAGGCCTTATTACATGTTATTAAAATGCCCAAACAATTCATTAGAGGTACTTCAGGTTTAAAATGAGAATTTTCCATGCACCTTGGGTCATGTGTTTTTCCCCTAGGTCTTTAACTGAGTGAATATTTGATCCTTGGATTATACAAAGGAACAAAGATGTGATCATCCTGGCTGATGACAAACACATACAAAACACATTCATGAAAGAACATTTATTAATGCAGAGTCTGTTTGGAATATTTGCAATGTTATAGTTAATTTAATGCACCTTCTAAACCACGGATAAAACAGAGCATAAATAACAGGATTAATGGTGGAGTTTAGATAAATCAAGATCACAACTTTCTGCAAAGATTCTGCCTGTATTTCAATAACATCACCTAATAAACTGTTAATAAAATATGGAAGTAAACACACCAGAAACACAGACACTAAAATGCCAAGGACTTTAGCTGCTTTTCTCTCAGATTTCATTGAGTGTGAGGTGATTTTCTGAGTTTTAGGCCGTGTGTGATTATTAAGCTCTCTGATAGCAGTGGCATGTTTCCTAGCAATCACAAAAACTAGAGTATAAAATATGATTATGACAGAAAGTGGAAAAATAAACGACACTGCAAAGTCAATTACAAACAAAATCTCATCCAAAATGACTACACATTCTATAGGACAGATTACAGAACTCGCAAAGCTTCCATTGAAATAATAGAGTGCTGTGTTATACACCAGACACACACACCAGTTAGAACAAATCACAATGCACATAGTCCTTCTAGAGATTGTGTTTGTGTAGAGAAAGGGGTTTGAGAGAGCCAAATACCGATCCACAGCGATCAGAGCGACATTATACATGGACAGGGTTGTGAGAACAAAAGAAATGATTATCAAACAGATGCAGTACCCCGTATCAAAAATCCAGCATGACTCGACTGTTGAAATTAACACCGGCGGCATCACTAAAGCGCCAATAAGGAAATCCGACACCGCGAGAGAGAGCACGAGCATGTTGGTCGGTGTGTGAAGTTGCTTGAAGTGAAAAACAGAGATGATGACGAGCATATTTCCACACACTGTTAGAAGAACCACAACAGCTGAACACACGTACAGTAAGATATAAACTGCAGGAGACACAGATCTCTCTGGACAGGAGAAATGCTCACAGTGATCAGATTGGTTAAACTCCGTCAGGTTCATGAATACAGTGTTTACGTCTACAGTCTAATAAAACAAAACGAATTCATTCAGTACAAATAAGTAGTGGAGTTTCTTGGATGTTTTTATAGTTAAGAAAATGATCCCACCCCCAATTTTGATTGACACCTTAATACATATGATGACGCCTTGTTGCAACAAAAAGCATAGAAGTGTGTTTCCACCTATTATTATACAAATGTAAAATTTCCACAAATTAACCCATGCAGAGATTAGTGCATGTTGGTAGGTTAGTACTTACACTCATTGGAAAAGGGGTAAACAAATCATTTGTCACCAAACTGTCATGTAAGAAACTTCTCGTGATGGTTAGAGGCAAAGAACTCTCCAAAGATCTTTGCAACAAGATTGTCGAACAGCATAGCAACGGCGCTGGTCAATGCTGGATTTAACCACTCCTAAATGTTCCTGTAAATGACACTGGAGCCATTATCTGCAAATATTATTACAAATATCTGGTCTATATTTCATGTGAATAGCTGCATTGGAAATATGTTTTGAACACTCTTTTGCTCTCTGAAAACACTGATCTGAAAAAGGTTTCTGTTTTTGTGAGGCTTTACTTTTGCAAGAGAGCCTTTTCTTACGGCAACACGCTCTTATATTTAATAGTTCACGTAGACAATATTATAGTTAGAGAAGGGCTATATGATTACTGCTTGTGTACAAACACAGCCTCTCCTCTACTCTGCTGTTAGTATTCTCAATTTTCCTAAATACAGTCTGAGGGAATGCTTATTTATCAGTCCTATGTCCAGGAATTGTACAGAACACCTTATTTTTGCTGAAATCTAATGAAGCTGGAATACCGAGACTTAACACAGAAATGCATGACCAGAAATTTATGACTCAAAGAGAAAAAAGGGAAATGGGAAGGGAATTCCACTAATCATAATGAAAATATGGGGGCAGTCATGGCCTAATGGAGTCTCGGACTTGACTAGTCTCAGGTCCGGCAGGGATTGTAGGTGGGGGAGTGAATGACAAGCGCTCTCTTCCACCCTCAATACCACGACTGAGGTGAGACCCTTGAGCAAGGCACCGAACCCCCAACTGCTCCCCGGGCACCGCAGCAAAAAAGGCTGCCCACTGCTCCGTGTGTGTGTGTTCACGGTGTGTGAGTTCACTACTGTGTGTGTGCACTTGGATGGGTTAAATGCAGAGCACAAATTCCGAGTATGGGTCACCATACTTGGCTACATGTCACTTCACTTCACTATATTAATATAAACATTAATATTACTATAAATTAAGATCAGTTCTCAGGTCCTATTAAGTATGGAAAATACAACCGAAATTTACTTGATCTGTCGTCAGGGAGGAATGAACTCTGTCCAGTTACACAATCTAAGTCGCACAGTGATTATGTGAGACACTGTAGACTTCACTTTGCTATGCACAACTCTTGCAGGGCTAAATGAATACAAAATCATCTTTTCTTCAAGGTAAGCCTCATATACTATTGCAAACAGATCATACAGCCTCAGGTATTCAGATAGATCTGGGAAAAATAAAGGCATAAATATGCCGTCTCTTCCTTCACACGTTGCTCTGTGTGACACTTGCTCTAGTCAGGACAAGAATGAGGATGCAGGAGGCAGGCTCGCAACGACTCAAAAGGTGCTTTCTTTTTTATCTTTTGCTTTTGCTTTTCAGCTGTTTTATTTTACATAGATACATGCACACACACGGCTCTATGCTGGTTGGCTCTCTCTCGAGGCTCTTGTCTCTCCCATTTTTATCCTTGCCACAGCTCACTGCAACACAGAATCCTCGTTAATACAATTCCTCTCAGGTGTGCAACCCTTACCACTCACCTTCTCTGGTTCCACCCTCCATTCACAAACCAGTGCTCGACCATGCCTCCGCTTCCACATACCCCCACCGCTGGACTCAGGCTGGGCCTGCCACCGACTCCTCCCCCCACTGAGCGAGGAAATCTGCCACAGCCATCTGCACCCCTGGCCTGTGGACCACCTCGAATTTAAAAGGCTGAAGTGCCAGATACCAACGGGTGATCCGCATGTTGGCATCTTTCATGCACTGGAGCCACTGGAGCGGGGTGTGGTCCAAAAAGAGGGTGAAGGAAACCCTGCAAAGATCTGGTACTCCCTTTTTAGTGACATTAGTTTAGTCAGGGGGCTGGTGACATCCAAATAATTAGGCATGAACCTAAGATGATGTCCCAGAACAGTCCCAGAAACTGTCTCACCTCCTTTTTGGTCGTGGGCCTTGGGCAGGCCGCAATTGTTGCTGTCTTATCCATTTGGGGACACACTTGCCCATGACCCATGTGGACACCCAGATACCATAATTCCACCCTGCCCAATCACACACTTCCTTGGGTTTGATGTGAGCCCGCCCGCCCCAGCAATATCAGAACAGCCCACAGATGCTGTATGTGCTGCTGCCAATAATTGCTGTAGATAATAAGGTCATCCAGATAGGCAGCGGCATATGCAGCGTGAATCCACCAAGGCATGCTATGTACTACCTTGGACACTCACTGGTATGTGCTACGTCCCAGCTCGATTGGGCGTGGGCTGTACCACACCGGGGATCCGGACCCAAGCCACCATCTCCACCATGTGGCATTGGTCCTGGAAATGCCTGGGAGGGGTACAAGAGTGAAAGAGAGAGAAAGGAGAAGGGAGGGGCTTGCCAGCCCCCAGATACACCAAGTCGTCCTCAGCCAGCTGGACCGCCTCATTCAGTGAGGCCGGTCGGTTGCACTGGACCCGTTCTGCCATCCCCTCTGGTTGTTGGGAGATGAACTGCTCCAGTACCATGATGTCGATGACTCCATCAGCGCCACGCTCCTTTGCCAGCAGCCACCTTTGGGCAGAGTCCCGGAGCTGCAAACAGGTAGCCGCTCTCAGTGCAAGTGTTGATGATGCTGTTTAGTGTTCCTGCCGACCCGTTGCAATATTGCCCACTGCAGGTCTGGATACTCCAGCAGGTTCACCACCAGAAGCTGTTGGGTCGCATGCTGGCCTTCCCCATCTTGGCCAGTGAGATGTGGACCGGGGTGGAGGCGGTCTCTAGGCCCACTGCTGGAGTCCTGGCAAACTGTACCAGGCTCCAGAACACCTATTGGTCCTCTGACTGGGCTTGGAGCAGGACCTTGAAGCACTGCTCCAGCTCTGTCCACAGCTCAAGGAGGGCCTGGTGTTGAGTTTGGAGGATGCCAGTGAGGGACTTGACGATCTCAGCTAAGGGTGAGGACTCCATGACGGTGAATCTATCCAAGGTTCCCGGTTTCGGGCAAAAGTGTGACACTTGCTCTGGTCGGGACGAGAATGAAGATATGGGAGGCAGGCTTGGAACAACTCAAAAGTTGCTTTATTCTTTATCTCTCTGTTTTACTCTGTTCTGTGATCACTCTATTTTTCCTCATAGGCAGCAATGTGCCATTTGGTGCAGACACACTAGCTCACCTGTGGATAAACATCTTTACTGACCTTCTGCCCACCATAATCAACACTATTCAAGGTGCTGTATGACAGCAAATGGTGTGCATTCAATAAATAGTATGTCCAGAGAGGGACTGTTTTCTTCTAATATTCTGTCATTTTTTGGGATAAGAACAAATTTTTACTATTAAGGTGAAGCTCTCATTTCTGCAAACCATGTGGGGTTATAATGAACTTCTGTCAGTCAGCACTGATGTAAGACAGCAGCAGTGATGTAAGACAGCAGTAAGACAGCTGTTTCTGTACCTTTCATTTCCTTTGGCTCTGTTCATGTAACCCTGTGCAGTTTGAATGTTACACGTTTACACTTACAGAATGAAAGCCGTTAGAAAAAACAGTCAGCTTTTTCCCCCATGTAAATGTTCACTATATAAATACTCAACAATTTATCCAGAGGCTATTTAAATCTTCTGCAACATAACTGACTGAGTTTAAATTAGGCCAAACTGATGCTGATGCAATGGACATTTTTAATAAACTGCGGCCTACAGACATGGCCTCCTCAGACTGCGCTACCCAGAACCCACCACCATTGACACGTTCACAGGACTATTGAACACACTCACCTGTTCCCAATCACACACACACTTTAAAAGTGAGACTTTCATTCACAAGAATTTGCGAAGCAAACGCTCAGTTTTGCATCTGCCTCTGACATTTACTAAGCCTTATTTTCCTGTGTTTGTTATCGCCGTTTTGACTTTGCCTTTCTTGGTTCTTCGAGTTTTGTCTTCGCTCTGTTTATGCTGATATAATGCCTCGCCTGACCCACTCCTGTTAAGTGACATTGATATTGCCTCTCGATTTGGATTTGTCTGCTTACCTGTTTCAGTAAATATACAGTCTACTGTGTTTGAATCCATCTCACCCTTGGTCATTGTGACACATACTTTATCATTGTATTTTAAGGTCACATGCATGTTATTCATAATAAGAAAGTCTGAAGACTCAATAACATGCAAATTGTATTATGCAATATTACAGTATGTCTTATGAATGCAATGTCAGATAAACAGACTGAATGATTCACTCAGCATCCTCATCTGCCTTTGTTCATTTTACAAAAAAAAATCATTAACATTGCAAAATAAATATAATTTTACAATTGCTTCTTTTATTAGCTCATAAAGGTGTCTACAGCAGAGATTACATATTAACAGCGAAATAAAGTTTTAAATAACAAAACAGAAATATAATATCAATATAGAAGTCCACATTACAATTTTAAATAAAGTGCAATATCTGTCATATGTCTGTTGGATTTATATATGCTAGTCTGTAGTATTCCTGACATTCCCCTTATGATATCTATCTGTATTTCTAATTATTTAATTCTTTTTATAAGCTTCTGTAGCAAATATAATTTCAGCATCTATACAACAATTAGTTATATCTTATAGCATTGTATTATAATTAATTGAAAACCAAATATTTCTATTATATAATACATTACAGTATATATTATATTGCGGTTGATTTGTTATAGGAGTTGAAGTGATATATAATACAATAGCAGTATTTGGGCACATCATCAAGGGAGTGAATGAAGGAGTGGAAAAAAAAGACTTTTCATGAAAGAACATTTATTAATGCAGAGTCTGTTTGGAATATTTGCAGAGTTATAATTAATTTAATGCTCCTCCTAAACCATGCGTAACACAGAGCATAAATAACTGGATTAATGGTGGAATTAAGACAAAGTATGAGCAAAACTTTCTTAACTGTGTCTGCCTGCATTTCAAAAGCATTGCCCAATAAACTGCAAATAAAATACGGAAGTAAACACATCAGAAACACAGATACTAAAATTCCGAGAATTTTAGCTGCTTTTGTCTCAGATTTCATAGAGACTGACGTGATTTTTTGTGTTTTAGTCCGAGTGTGATTATTAAGCTCTCTGATAGCAGTGGCATGTTTCTTAGCAATCACAAAAACCAGAGTATAAAATATGATTATGACAGAAAGTGGAAATATAAACGACACTACAAGATCAATTATAATCCAAACCTGATTCAGAAAGAGAAAACACTCTCCAGGACACATTACAAAATTCATGAAGCTTCCATTGAAATAGCAGAGTGTTGCATTATACACTAGACATACACACCAGTTAGAATAAACCACAATGCACATAGTCCTCCTAGAGATTGTGTTTATGTAGAGAAAAGGGTTTGAGAGAGCCAAATACCGATCCACAGCGATCAGAGCAATATTATAGATGGACAAGATTGTGAGGAAACTACCAATCAACAAAAAACAGATGCAGAAACCTCTCCCAAAAATCCAGCATGATTCGATCATCCAGCTTAACATTGACGGCATCAGTAAAGCGCCAACTAGAAAATCCGACAAAGCCAGAGAGAGCACGAGTGTGTTTGTTGGTGTGTGAAGTTGCTTGAAGTGAAAAACAGAGACAATGACAAGCAGATTTCCACACACTGTTAGCAGAACCAGAGCAGCTGCACAGATGTACAGTAAGAAATAAACTGCAGGAGATGCAGATCTCTCTGGACAGGAGAAATGCACACAGCGATCAGATTGGTTAAACTCTGCCAGGTTCATGAATACAGCGTTTCACTAATGTCTACAGAGTTTTAAAACGTGGCTCATACAGCTCCGGCCCTTTTATAGTTTAGAAATTGATCACGCCCCCAAAGTTTGAGTGACAGCATTATACATATGATGCCATGCTTTGTTGGAAAAAAAGCCTGGTTGTTCTGGTCAGAGAATTAATTCTCTGTAAAGATTTGTCTGTAACACTGCCTCAACTAAACATCAACACAAAGTGCTTATGCTTTGGATAAAGAGTAAGTGTGAAAAAGGATGATGAAAAAAATATTCCGAATAAATCATGATGGTATTGTGAGTGTGTCCATGTGTCTTCATGGTTTTGTCCTAAACTACCATGCTACCATATGAAATTGTATCAAAAAGTACACCACATATTATGGTAAAGTGTGGTGATATTTTAACATGCTATATGACTCATTATCATTATCAGACAGGAACTGTTGACAGGATATAATCTCTATTTAGTACAGTAGCATAGCGATTTCAGCATCAGAGACCATCTGTAATTATACAGAAATTATAAATTGTGAGTTACATGTACATCTGGCTCCCCTACCAGCATGGATGCAAGGCAGTCACTTCTGCCATGGTGCTGAAGTGGACTGGGCTTTGGTTGTGAGTCTGATGGCAGACTGGATTCCTGAGTCCATGCAGATAATGCATGATTATTTCTCACTTGTGTGTGATTAAAGGCAGTTTACTTATGTGTTCTTTGTTTGTTCTTTCAGTAATGCTGCAGCCCAGAGAGAGAGACAGAGAGACAGCAGAGCTTGTTGAGAACCCACGCACCCCTTCAGAGCATGATTAAATTCAAATTGAACTGGAACTTGAACGTAATGAACCATGATTGGCTTAATGTTTTGGTCTCAGGTAATTTGATTTATTAAGTGGAAAGTGTGCATGCTGAAAACACAGAGTGGAAATAAAGAAAAATAAAAAGAAAAGAAAAATCAAGCTCCAAAGAAATTCATCTGTCTCTTCCTGCACACCTACACACAATGGGTTCTACAGTAGTGCTGAAACCCAGGAGGAGGTACCAGACACTGCCATGGAAACTGCTCCTCTTTGCCAACTCATTACATCCCTTGCCAGCCTCCATCAGACACAACATTAAACCCTCCTTAACTTGCACTGCAAACAACAGCAGCGATTTGAAGCCATTGCTCAGGAGCAGGCTGAGAACTGATGGGTGGCCCAAATGCTGCTGCAACCCATGGCTTCTACATCTGTAGCCCCTCCATCTATGGCTGCTCCAGTTGGGCCGGTCATAACACTGATGTGGTGGCTTTCATGGAGCTCTTCGAGCACATGGCAGCTGCATAGGGATGCAGCTCACTACGTGGTTAAGGTAGGCCCAGCTTGCCACCCAGCAGCTGCCACTATGCGTATAGCTGAATTACCATAGCATTAAAAGTGAGTTACTGTAACAGGTAGGCCAGACTCCAGAAGAACATTGATAGTGCTTCTGGTCCCTGACCCTCATGGAGGTTGGCTGCCTGTTTATCTTTTCACGTTGGTGGCCCAAATGCTGCTGCGACCCACGCCTTCTCCATCTGTAGCCCCTCCATCTATGGCTGCTCCGGTTGGGCGGGTCATAACACTGATCTGGTGGCTTTCATGGAGCTCTTCGAGCACATGGCAGCTGCATAGGGATGCAGCTCACTACGTGGTTAAGGTAGGCCCAGCTTGCCACCCAGCAGCTGCCACTATGTGTATAGCTGAATTACCATAGCATTAAAAGTGAGTTACTGTAACAGGTAGGCCAGACTCCAGAAGAACATTGATAGTGCTTCTGGTCCCTGACCCTCATGGAGGTTGGCTGCCTGTTTATCTTTTCACGTTGGTGGCCCAAATGCTGCTGCGACCCACGACTTCTCCATCTGTAGCCCCTCCATCTATGGCTGCTCCGGTTGGGCCGGTCATAACACTGATCTGGTGGCTTTCATGGAGCTCTTCGAGCACATGGCAGCTGCATAGGGATGCAGCTCACTACGTGGTTAAGGTAGGCCCAGCTTGCCACCCAGCAGCTGCCACTATGTGTATAGCTGAATTACCATAGCATTAAAAGTGAGTTACTGTAACAGGTAGGCCAGACTCCAGAAGAACATTGATAGTGCTTCTGGTCCCTGACCCTCATGCAGGTTGGCTGCCTGTTTATCTTTTCACGTAACCACTCAAGGACTTGGTGGTGGATGCTGGCAGAGGAAAGGAACGCCAAAGGAATACTTTATCTGGTACTGGTAGAACAGTTCATCTCATGGCTGGCAACCAGAACAATGAAGTGGGTCCAATGCCATCATGAGATGTTTCTTGCATGACAGGTTGGTGACAAAAGGTTTGCTTTCTTGCATTCAGAGGTGGGTACCCCTTTTTCATAGAATGGAAGTACTGAGCAAGTGCACTTGTCCCGCAGATTCTAATTAGCTAATTCAGTTGCTTTTCCCCCCTGTTATTCCACTTCATTACACATAATTTTTTATGGATTGGAGTATTACGAGTAGTCTGGTCTACATTTCATGTGAATGTGGTCTTTTATGGATGTGCCCTAGGTTTGTTTTGTGTTTAGATTGTTCCATTTCTCCCAGAACAATTTTTCATTAATGTAATCTTAAATTTCTCTGATTGTAGTGCTGTTGTTTTGTGGTTGTATGTGTTTTTGGTTTGATGTCTGAGTTTCTTTCTTGTAGCTTTACTTTCTTTATCAAACCCTTTTTGAATTTTGAATCTTTGTTTGATTTTTGTTTTACACGAGTTTGCTTTAGTTTAGTTTAAATTTTGCTACTATCAGGCAAGGTCGAGTGGGCACATTGTTGGACCGAAGAGTGTTTGCATAAAGTTTTCTTTTTGCCGATGCGATGTACCCTGGCGAAAGCAATGTCCTGCAGTGTCTCCTCTGGAATGTTAAATTAATTTTTCACTGATGTTTTTGAATAGCTTCTCTGGGTCTTCATAGTTGATTTCTTGTATGCTTTTGAATATGAGATTATCTTGCATAAATCTAGATTGAAGGTCCAGTATCGAGTTTCAGTTTCTTTGAGATGCAGGGATCGCAGTAGTTCCTGGACATCTGTTTCTTTTTAGCAGCTGGAGGTTGGCTTAGTTTGTCAGCCGGGGTCTTTGTCCCGGCTGATGAATCTGGTGTGGGACTGCTAGTAAGCAGCGCTGGTGTCTCAGTGTTGGATAGTGATTCCATAGTTTTCATTGTTTTGGGCATCAGGCAAGTTAATTTAGATTTCGTCTCTTTCTCAGTCAATGTTTGGTTATATACTTCCTTGCAAATGTAAATATCTTGCACTTTTAGAAGTATTGTTTATGCTAATTGTTAAATGAGAAGTCTCACTGAGCTACTCCGTGGCCACAGGGTTGTCGCGTTAGAGTGATGTCATTACATTCCCTGATATCCGTCCACCCCCTGTTCTATTAATTTGTTTCAGTTCAGTTAAATTTTATTTATATAGTGCTTTTAATAATGGACACTATCACAAAAATTGAAATTTATAAAATATAAATAAAATGTATCCCTAAAGAGCAAGCCTGAGGTGAACGTGAAGAGAGGAAGAAACCTTGAGAGGAACCAGATTCAAAAGGGAACCCATCCTCTTCTGGGTGACACCGGATAGTGTGATTATAAATAATTTCTCTTCTCTAATTGTACACTATAGAGTCAAGCAGTGCTAAAAGCTTTTGGTTGAGCTTCACCATAGGGTGCCCACTGCCACAGGGCATTGTTGAAGAAGGTATCTTGTCCCTGTGGACTCTGACCTTGTAGGTTGTGCTTTGCATGGCTTTGATCTCTTGGACTATGATTTGTTGAGCTGGTCTTTCCTTGGTTGGGCTTCCACATGGTGTTTGTTGTAAGGCTTGTGTCCCTCCTGTCTAAGTGGTTAGTGGAGTGTGTGGTAGTTGTTGGTTATATTTGGTCTTGTGTTTCTCTAGATCTGATCACCACTGATTGTCCCACCCACACACTTCTTTGTTCTTAAGTAATAAAAGTGAGTTATTCCATCCGTAACTGTTTCCTTTGTGTCTATTACCTGAATGTTCACTATCACTACCTTGTTGTCTCAGCATTAAGTAAATAGTTGGTTTGACCTGAATTTGTAAATATTCAAATGTGTTTTTGTGCCAATACTGAAGACTTCATCTATAAGAAATTAAGAATCAATTAACAACCTGTTAATCATAAATGTCTACACCCAGTGATGACTGATAAGCAGAATAAAAAGCAAAGAAAGCAAACAGGGTCTCTCTCTTTTTAAACATGTAGACCTGCTGTCAGATAACCATGAACCAAGAACAATAGTGTTGAAGTCAAGCTTCATCAGTGTTTGGAAATGAATCTGGTTTCTACTTGCATCGTTTTGCTGGTGGTTTCACCAGATGTTCAGTTGTATGTTCAGACAGCGAATGCAGACACACTGATGACATTCTGGTGAAGGCTTTTGACATTGTGCCTTGTACATAGTGCACACCAGAATATTTAGTAGCGATTGTGCTGTTCGTATTGGAGTAAAAGCTTCAACAAGCTTCCACAACTATCAACCCCTCTCTGAAAGACCTGAGTGATATCAAACTTTTGGCAGTAGGACACCTAGGCCAGGATGCAGGGAGGCTCACCACCAAATCTGGTATCTAGCCAGGCACATGCAAGACAACCATTGCCCCTGTAATTTATTCTTTGTGCCCCGGTGGATATTTGGGTATCCTAGAGAAAAAAGAAAAAAGGACAGGCTTCAGAAACTAAAAAAAAAAAACACACAGCCAATTGGATTGGTATGTTTCTTACCACTCACAAAACTATATATGATTTTGACAGAACATGCAATATAAACATTACTACAAGATCAGTTATGAACCAGTGATTACTCACAGAGAGGAAGCACTATCCAGGACACGTTACAAAACTCACAAAAGTTACAGAATCTAACTTGTGCAGTGATTATCTGAGCCACTGTGCACTTCACCCTGCTATGTGCAACTCATGTGCAGGACCTCATAATTGCAGATACAGATCTCTTCTTTAAGGCAGACCCCAAAAATATAGAATGTATTCTTCAACCTCAGGGTTGGGAAAAATATAGCTACAAATATAAAGGGATTTGGGAAAATTATAACTTCATAGATCTCTCCATGTTGCATGGAAACACAAACTTTGCTCTGTTTTTCTCATAGACAGTGATGCAAAATTGGGTGCGGACACACCAGATTGCCGGTGGAAAAACATGTTCTACACTGATTTCAATGACTTGTCTTACAATTTGACTATTGAAGTTGATGGCTTTTCTTCACCTTTGGTTCTCTTTGGCACTGTTTATGAAGACCTATTTTGGCTTGAAATGCAATGAAAGCATTTAGGATAAGCAGCTTTTTTGTGTAATAGGCTGTTTCATAAGAAGATAATACAGTTTAAAAAAAACGATTGTGACATTTTTCATGAGTTGCTCTAATAATTTGGCTAGTGAATAATTCTCCCATACCAATGATCACTATATAACTATATATAAACTCAACAGTTTATCCAGAAGCTTGTTAACTCTTCTGTAATAGGATTGATTGGATTTGAATTAGGCCACGCTGTTGTTGATGCAATGGTTATTTTTTTCCTTCCATTTATACGTTATCATTGTATTTTAAGGTCACATGTATGTTATTCATAATAAGAAAGTTTGAAGACTTAATAACATGCAAACTGTATTATGGAATATTACAGTATGTTGTACAGTATGTAATGTCAGATAAACAGACTGAGTGATTCACTCAGCATCCTCATCTGCCTTTGTTCATTTTACAAAAAAAATCATTAACATTCAAAATAAATATAATTTTACTATTGCTTCTTTATTAGCTCAAAGTTGTCTACAGCAGAGATTACATAATAATAGTGAAATAAAGTTTTAAATAACAAAACACAAAATATAATAACATTGTAGTCCACATTACAATTTTAGCATTAAATATAAAATAAAAATCACCAAAAGTACAAATGAATGTACTTTGTTGGTCTTATATATGCTAATTTGTACTATTCTTGATATTACCCATATAATGTATATCTGTATTTGTAACAATTTAATTCGTATTTTAAGCTTGTGTAGCAAATAAAATTTCCATCATCTACATAATAAATAGTTATATTTTATTCCATTGTATTATAGATAATTGAAAACCAAACATTTCTATTATATAATACAGTACAGTATACATTATATTGGGGGTTGATTTGTTACAGAAGTTCAAATGAAATATTATATAATATAATAGCAGTATTTGGGAACATCATGAAAATGAGTGAAAAAAAGACTTTTCATGAAAGAACATTTATTAATGCAGAGTCTATTTGAAATATTTGCAGAGTTATAATTAATTTAAAGCACTTCCTAAACCACGGGTAAAACAGAGCATAAATAACAGGATTAATGGTGGAATTAAGAGTAAGCATGGTCATAACTTTCTGAATAGTTTCTATCTGTGGTTCAATAATATCACTTAACAAACTGTAAATAAAATATGGAAGTAAACACATCAGAAACACAGAAACTAAAATGCCGAGGACTTTAGCTGCTTTTCTCTCAGATTTCATCGAGTATGATGTGATTTTTTGCGTTTTAGGCCGTGTGTGATTATTAAGCTCTCTGATAGCAGAGGCATGTTTCTTAGCAATCACAAAAACTCGAGTATACAATATGATTATGACAGAGAGTGGAAATATAAATGAAAATACGAGATCAATTACAGACCAAACCTCATTCAGAATGTAAAAACACTCTCCAGGACACATTACAGAACTTGTGAAGTTTCCATTGAAATAACAGATCAGTGAGCTATACACTAGACATACACACCAGTTAGAAGAAACCACAGTGCACATAGTCCTCCTAGAGATTGTGTTTATGTAGAGAAAAGGGTTTGAGAGAGCCAAATACCGATCCATAGCGATCAGAGCGATATTATAGATGGATACGATCATTAGGAAACCAGTAGCCAACAAAAAGCAGATGCAGAAACCTCTCGCAAAAATCCAGCATGATTCGATCATCCAGATTAACACCGGCGGCATCACTAAAGTGCCAACGAGGAAATCCGACACAGCCAGAGAGAACACAAGCATGTTGGTCGGTGTGTGAAGCTGCTTGAAGTGAAAAACAGAGACAATGACAAGCAGATTTCCACACACTGTTAGCAGAACCACAGCAGCTGAACACACGTACAGTAAGATATAAACTGCAGGAGATACAGATCTCTCTGGACAGGAGAAATGCTCACAGCGATCAGACTGATTAAACTCCGTCAGGTTCATGCATGCAGCATTTCTCTAATGTCTACAGAGTTTAAAGAAATATTTCATAAACTGGATGCTACTATTGTAGAACTGTAAAATATAACAATCAAAGGAATTATGGCTCAAACAGCTCAGCTCACTTTTATAGTTTAGAAATTGATCACGCCCCACGAGTTTGAGTGACAGCATTATACATATGACGTCATCCCTGGTTTGGGGGGGTGGGGCGTTTTGGGGGGTTGGGGTTACAAGCCATAGAGATTTAATCCTGTGTGTGCACTGGTATGTAACAGTGCTTCAAATAAACATTAACACAAAGTGCAAAGTGTACAATAGGGCCTTTCGCACCGCTTTAATTCCAGAACTAAATTTCTGGGCGATTTTGCGCGAACTATTTCCCAGTACCGTTTAAAGGGCTGCATTCGCACCACAGTGGGCACTAGGAAGTGACATAAGCCGGTCGACAGTGACGTCATTTGTGAGCGGCGTTAAACAACGGAAACAAAGAAGAACAACGTAAACAACCGGAGGATGGAGGACGCTGTGATCGGAACTGTGTTTTTGCTGTGTCTCGCGTCCATCTATCGCTGTTCTCCATACTTGTGAAATAAGTTGACACTACAGTATGTTTATACGTGTTTTAAATCATGGCGGGCGAGGGCGTTTTTGTACGTGTTTGGCCAATCAACGTCTACTTACATCACGGATAGTACCAGTTGTGCTGGTTAGACCCTGCTCCGGAGTAGGAGCTAATTTGGTTCTCAAAAAAAAGGCAGTCGGTACTAAAATCGCACCCAGTTCTGGAGGTGCGAAAACGCCAAAAAGTGGGTCGTTCCACAATTAGTTCAGGTACTATGAAAAGGTTCCCGCGGTGCGAAAGGCCCTAATGTGACAGTGTTCATTGTTAAAAAGTACTATACAAATGAAAACTGAATAAAGAATACATGTGAAAAAGGGTGATGAAAACAAATGTGGGTGAAATACAGCCAGTTTAGCAACTTTATTTGAAAAATGGCGCTAAGGACAAATCTAGTGACTTTACGCAGACGTTAGCGACTGTCCTGCAAAAACACATTGCTTTTTCTAGTCAGCCAAAATCACAGCTGTGCTGATATTCACTACAACAGCACTCATGATTGTGCAATATTACTTAATTAGTAAATTACATTTATAGGGATGCCACTGACAAAGGTCAAAAAGGAGGATGATTTTCGACATAAAAAGAAAAAATAGGCTTACACTGAAGTGCCCAATCTAATACTTGACAAATAATACTGATGTGGATGATGAGTAGAAAATGAATAAATATGCTTGAGGGTTTTTGTTTTTTTGCTCTCCTGCGCCTGTTGATGCTCTGACGCATTCGAACACTTTGAGCAGCAACAGAATTGTGAAGATGTCAGGGACGTGGACATTAAACAACCTATTTGTGAAAGGATTATATTAGCTTGAGATGCATTGCACTGTGCAGCCCCGGCCACAGAGACTTTCACTGTGCAAGAATATAAAGCTTTTCTTGACAGTGTTGAAGGAGGTTTTTGATTCTCTGATACAATACACCTGGTCTCCACCGTGTGCCTTAGCTAACATGAAGACATTGCTAGCATGTTTGCCTGGACCGCATGCCTGCCATTATCACATGCATCATTTTGCTGGTGGTTAGTGTTTTGTATTACTTGATTTGATTTATTAAGTGAAAGAAGTACATGCTGAAAAGAGCTCAAAATCAAGAAAAAAAAGAAAAAGAAAAGAAAAACAAAACTCCACAAAAATTGGCGTGCATCCTCCCTGAGGGCTCCTGCACACACAGACACACACTGCGTTCTACAGTGTTATTATTTGACTAGTAGACTAGTTGGTTGGGAAATGCCAAACCAGGAACCAAAATCAATTGATGATCCACTTCTCACTCAGTATAGAACTTCCAGTGGTCCCTCTCTCCATAAAGCTGCATGAGCCAAATCTTAATAAGAGGCATCATCATATTAAAAATTCAACAACGCTGTTGTAACGTCACCACCGGCACCTGCCCGCCAGAGGGAGCCCTCGCCTGAGTTTTGACTCCACCCTTGAGAAACACTTCCGGGGTTTTCAGGGACATTTAAGCAGCGCGTTCACCACACGAGGACGCGAAGTATTGTTTTCGGGACATTACTGAGCGTTTTCTTTCGCCTTGTTTACGGTTTTCTTCATGTGTATGACCCTGGTTTGTTTTTCAGATTTCTGCCTTTGCTTTGCGATTTTGTATTGTATTTTCTCGCTGATTGACTTCCTGGTTTTTCGGACTTTTGCTCTCGTTTCCTGATTGTGTTTTCTGCCTGCCGTTTCGGATTAATCTGCTTTCATCTCTGCTGATGGATCCTACATAATCCGCCTCGGACGAGGCGTTACAGAATACTTCGCCGTCTTTGGATCCAGCAGAGCGAGCAAGTTTCCAGGCGGTGGTGGCCCGCCAAGGCACCATCATTCGTGCGTATCAGGAGCAACTCGAGGCGCTATAGGCCGCCCACGAACAGCTCCAGCAAGCATCGGCGAGCCCCGCTACGGTCACCGCGCCGATGCACGGCGAATCGGCCCGGATGGCGCTCCCAGCAAAATTTGGCGGCTCCGCGGAACACTGCTGAGGATTTCTTCGGCAATGTGCGAATTTCTTCGCGTTTCAACCCCTGGCATACCGAGAGGACAACACCAAGTGTGCCTTCCTCCTGTCTCTGCTCACGGGGAGAGCACTGGACTGGGCCTCGGCCGTCTGGGACACCGACCCCCAGGTAAAAACCTCCTTTGCTTACTTCTCTGGGCTAATCTGTGATGTATTTGAATACCCAGCAGGGGGGCGTGACGTGGCTGTTCAACTTTTGGAGTTACGTCAAGGCACCGAACCGGCGGCTGATTACGCTGTAAAATTTCGTACCCTAGCGGCCCAAAGTGGGTGGAATGATCCTGCTCTGCTAGCGGTATTTCGGGAGGGATTACGGCCGGCTTTACAGGCCGAGTTGGCCTGCCACAGCACGGACGTCACACTGTCTGAATATATTACCAAGGCGATTCGTCTGGACAACCTCCTCCACCAACAACGACGCGTGTCTCACCCACACTATGAATCCCGGGTTCGGGAGGACCACAGCAGACCACGGGAGGAGGGGCCGGAGCCTATGCAGCTGGGCGGCACCAGAGTCTCTCAGGACGAGCGTCAACGTCGGGTACGCCGAAACCTCTGCTTCTACTGCGGGGGAGCTGGCCACCGGGTTAGCAACTGTCCCGAGAACCCGTCTACCTCCAAGGTGAAAAGCGATTTCGTATCTTCCTGTATGACACTGAAAGTGACTGTGCATTACACTCAGGGCACTATTGTGGTTCCAGCGCTAGTGGATTCCGTCAACCTTATTGACCAACAGCTTGCAGAGGACCTTCACCTCCCCACACTGCCATGCGAACCCCCCTTGCGAGTGACGGCTGTCGACAATCGTCCCATCAGGGGAGGCCTCATCACCCATCAAACCCATCCGCTCACCCTACAGGTTGGCCTACTTCACTACGAGGAGACAGCATTTTACATCATCCCCACTCCTTCGAATCCCATCATCTTGGGTTTTCCCTGGCTGCAACTCCATAACCCCATCGTGTCCTGGAAGGAGGGGGAATTAGTTAGCTGGTCACCCCACTGCCAAAATCACTGTCTTTGCAGGGTCCAGTCACTGCCATGTCTCGCGACCTCCACTGAAAGCCCTGACACACCAACGAACATCTCCATACCTCATGAATACCAGCATCTTCGAGAGGTGTTCAGTGAAGAGAGAGCCAGACAGCTCCCTCCCCACCGCCCATGGGACTGTGCGATCGAGCTGCTACCCAACGCAATACCCCATAAGAGTAAGATTTACCCCCTTTCTCTCCCCGAGACCAAGGCAATGGAGGAATATGTCAAAGAAGCCCTAGCTCCATGGGTTACATCCGACCCTCCACTTCTCCTGCTGCAGCAGGATTCTTCTTCGTTGAAAAAAAGGCGGGGGCCTGCGGCCATGCATCGATTACAGGGGACTGAATGCGTTAACGGTCCAATACCCCTACCCTCTCCCACTGGTACCAGCAGCCTTGGAACAGCTCAGGGAGGCTCAGATATTCACAAAACTGGACCTGCACAGCGCGTACAATTTAATAAGGATCAAAGAGGGGGACGAGTGGAAGACTGCGTTCCACACCACCAGGGGGCACTATGAATATCTCGTGATGCCATATGGACTAACCAACGCGCCAGCAGTATTTCAGTTATTCATTAACGAAATTTTCAGGGATGTACACCATCACTACGTCATCGCCTACATCGACGTCATACTTATCTACTCGTCCACCTATGACGAACACATCCACCACATCAGAACAGTCCTCACCCAGCTGCTGAAACATCAGTTATACGTCAAGGCCGCAAAATGCAAATTCCACCGAGACTCTATCACCTTTCTGGGTTACAGCAGCCCGGAGCTGATACTACCACCCACCACAGTACTCACACCGATCAGGTGGGACATCATGGAAGAGATCCAGCGGGCCCAGGGCAACGAACCCCCACCATCAGCCTGCCCACCCACGAAACTCTTCGTACCTACCTCCCTACATCCGAGAGTAATGCAATGGGTCCACGAGGCGCACAGCTCCGGCCACCCCGGTATCCGGCACACCACAGCCCTGATTAGCAACCAATTTTGGTGGCCCGCACTGGCACAAGATGTAGAGGAGTACGTGGGAACGTGCAGAACCTGTGCGCAGTCTCGAACCAGCCGCCAGCTCCCCATGGGTTTGTTAGAACCCCTGCCCATTCCCAGGCGTTTCTGGTCTCACATGGCCATAGATTTTGTGACCGACCTCCCTAGTTCGGCAGGATACACCACGATCCTAGTAGCCATCGACAGGTTCTCTAAGCCCTGCCGACTGGTCCCTCTCAAAGGCCTACCCACAGCCATGGAAACAGCGACGACAGTATTTCACCACATTTTTCGTAACTACGGCCTTCCTGAAGATATCGTGTCCGATCGGGGCCCGCAGTTCACGTCCAGAGTCTGGAGAGCCTTTTGCACCCATTTAGGGGTCAACATAAGCCTCAGTTCTGGGTACCATCCACAGTCTAATGGACAGACCGAGCATTTAAACCAGGAAATCAGCAGGTACCTCCGCTCCTACTGCAGTCGGGAACAACAGCGCTGGAGTGAGTTTCTCCCGTGGGCAGAGTATGCCCAAAACTCCCTCATCCACTCATCCACAGGACTCACTCCATTCCAGTGTATTCTGGGGTATCAACCTCCACTGTTTCCCTGGTCAGGAGAACCTTCTGACGTTCCTGCCGTAGATGACTGGGTCCGCCACAGCCAGGAGGTCTGGGAAAGCACCCATGTCCGCCTGCAACGAGCCATACGACGTCAAAGGATACAGGCGGACCGTCGCAGACGCCCACATCCCAGGTTCCAGGTGGGCCAAAGGGTCTGGTTATCTACACAAAATCTCAGAATGAGGCTACCCTGCTGCAGGCTGAGCCTGCGATTCATTGGCCCCTTCCGCATCGTCCGCCAAATGAACCCAGTGACTTACCAACTGCAACTCCCTGCCTCGTATCAAATCTCCCCCACCTTCCACGTGTCCCTGCTCAAACCAGCACGCCCCCACCTGGACAATTCGACCACAGAGAATGATCCACCGCCACCGCTCGATATTGACGGGGCCCCAGCCTACAGGGTGAGCTCACTCCTCAACTCTCGCCTCCATGGTAACCAGTTACAGTATCTGGTGGACTGGGAGGGGTACGGACCTGAGGAACGTTCCTGGGTAAATGCGGATGACATCCTGGACCCCTCTTTAGTAGAGGATTTCCATCGCCTCCACCCCAATCGGCCCGCTCCGCGACCCCGGGGCCGTCCACGTCGTAGAACACCAGGAGGTGTTCCTAGAGGGGGGGGCTCTGTAACGTCACCATCAGCACCTGCCCGCCAGAGGGAGCCCTCGTCTGAGTTTTGACTCCACCCTTGAGAAACACTTCCGGGGTTTTCAGGGACATTTAAACAGCGCGTCACCACACGAGGACGCGAAGTACTGTTTTCGGGACATTACTGAGCGTTTTCTTTTGCCTTGTTTACGGTTTTCTTCATGTGTATGACCCTGGTTTGTTTTTCGGATTTCTGCCTTTGCTTTGCGATTTTGTATTGTATTTTCTCGCTGATTGACTTCCTGGTTTTTCGGACTTTTGCTCTCGTTTCCTGATTGTGTTTTCTGCCTGCCGTTTCGGATTAATCTGCTTTCATCTCTGCTGATGGATCCTACACAATCCGCCTCGGACGAGGCGTTACAGCTGTAGTGTACTTTGTAATAAAATGTTTATCCATGCAAAGGTTTTCTGTATGAAAATGTAAAGAAATTGCATTTAGGATATACTGAAACAACACACAAAACCTCTGTACTGTTACAGATAAATATGTGAAATTTAAACACTGTGGAAAATGTTCCTGTAAAAACTTCACAATATCAGTGCAAAATCACACATACATACACGTATGTGTAATTTAGACACAAAGTGTACCTTATTAATATGAATTTGTGTTTCTCATGAATTTTCATGCATGACAAAATTTTGGTTCTAATATATAACATATTAATATATTGTTAATACTACCTGTATAGCAGTTACATCAGTAAAGCACATTAAACTCAGATTCATAGTGACAGATCAAAACACATGGATAAAGATATGATGATGACGGTGAAACTGTTTTTTTTTTTTTTAAAGAAATATTATAATGCACTAACTGATCTGCATTTTCTCTTCATGCCATTTTGACAATTCTCTTAAATCTGGTTAAACACTTAAATGGAAACATATCTACATCCTTTAAATTAGGATACAGCTAATTAATTTGCACACATTCATATCACAATATAGGCATAATTGTAATATAACTGATCTGAACCAGCATTATTTTTTAGTCAGTTTTCACTGAAGTTGAATTTTTACTTTGGAAGACTTTTACACCACGATTGATTCAGTTAAATGTTGATGTGTGTATATTAATACGTATGTCAATATTCATATATACACAGGCCTTATTACATGTTATTAAAATGCCCAAACAATTCATCAGGGGTACTTCAGGTTTAAAATGAGAATGAGGACTTTTCCATGCACCTTGGGTCATGTGTTTTTCCCCTAGGTCATTAACTGAGTGAACATTTGATCCTTGGATTATAAAAAAAAAGACAAAGATGTGATCATCCTGGCTCATGACAAACACATACAAAACATATTCATGAAAGAACATTTATTAATGCAGAGTCTGATTGGAATATTTGGAATGTTATAGTTAATTTAATGCACCTTCTAAACCACGGGTAAAAGAGAGCATAAATAACAGGATTAATGGTGGAGTTTAGATAAATCAAGATCACGACTTTCTGAAAAGATTCTGTCTGTAGTTCAATAACATCACCTAATACACTGTATATAAAATACGGAAGTAAACACACTAGAAACACAGACACTAAAATGCCGAGGACTTTAGCTGCTTTTCTCTCAGATTTCATCGACTGTGAGGTGATTTTCTGAGTTTTAGGCCGTGTGTGATTATTAAGCTCTCTGATAGCAGTGGCATGTTTCTTAGCAATAAAAAAAACTAGAGTATACAATATGATTATGACAGAAAGTGGAAAAATAAATGATACTGCAAAGTCAATTACAAACAAAACCTCATCCAGAATGACTGCACATTCTCCAGGACACATTACAGAACTCGCAAAGCTTCCATTGAAATAATAGAGTGCTGTGTTATACACCAGACACACACACCAGTTAGAACAAATCACAATGCACATAGTCCTTCTAGAGATTGTGTTTGTGTAGAGAAAGGGGTTTGAGAGAGCCAAGTACCGATCCACAGAGATCAGAGCGACATTATATATGGACAGGGTTGCGAGAATAAAAGAAGTGATCATCAAACAGATGCAGTACCCCGTATCAAAAATCCAGCATGCCTCGATCGTCCAGATTAACACCGGCGGCATCACTAAAGCGCCAATAAGGAAATCCGACACCGCGAGAGAGAGCACGAGCATGTTGGTCGGCGTGTGAAGCTGCTTGAAGTGAAAAACAGAGATGATGACGAGCATATTTCCACACACTGTTAGAAGAACCACAGCAGCTGAACACACGTACAGTAAGATATAAACTGCAGGAGATACAGATCTCTCTGGACAGGAGAAATGCTCACAGCGATCAGATTGGTTAAACTCCGTCAGGTTCATGAATACAGTGTTTACGTCTACAGTCTAATAAAACAACTCAGACGAATTCATTCAGTGCAAATAAGTAGTGGAGTTTCTTGGATGTTTTTATAGTTAAGAAAATGATCCCACCCCCAATTTTGATTGACACCTTAATACATATGATGACGCCTTGTTGCAACAAAAAGCATAGAAGTGTGTTTCCACCTGTTATTATACAAATGCAAAATTTCCACAAATTAACCCATACAGAGGTTAGTGCATGTTGGTAGGTTAGTACTTACACTCATTGGAAAAGGGGTAAACAAATCATTTGTCACCAAACTGTCATGTACGAAACTTCTCATGATGGTTAGAGGCAAAGAACTCTCCAAAGATCTTTGCAACAAGATTGTTGAACAGCATAGCAACGGCGCTGGTCAATGCTGGATTTAACCACTCCTAAATGTTCCTGTAAATGACACTGGAGCCATTATCTGCAAATATTATTACAAATATCCGGTCTATATTTCATGTGAATAGCTGCATTAGAAATATGTTTTGAACACTCTTTTGCTCTCTGAAAACACTGATCTGAAACAGGTTTCTGTTTTTGTCAGGTTTTACTCTTGCAAGAGAGCCTTTTCTTACGGCAACACGCTCTTATATTTAATAGTTCACGTAGACAATATTATAGTTAGAGAAGGGCTATATGATTACTGCTTGTGTACAAACACAGCCTCTCCTCTACTCTGCTGTTAGTATTCTCAATTTTCCTAAATACAGTCTGAGGGAATGCTTATTTATCAGTCCTATGTCCAGGAATTGTACAGAACACCTTATTTTTGCTGAAATCTAATGAAGCTGGAATACAGAGACTTAACACAGAAATGCATGACCAGAAATTTATGACTCAAAGAGGAAAAAAAGGGAAATGGGAAGGGAATTCCACTAATCATAATAAAAATATTAATGCAAACATTAATATTACTATAAATTAAGATCACACAGTATGGAAAATACAACTGTATTTTCCTTGATCAGTCGTCAGGGAGGAATTAACTCTGTCCAGTTGCACAGTCTAACTCACACAGTTATAAAGATAGGAAAATTAAAGGCATAAATATGCCATCTCTTCCTGCACACCAACAAACACTTTGCTCTGTTTTTCCTCATAGACAGTGCCATGTGCCATTTGGTGCAGACACACTAGCTCACCTGTGGATAAACATCTTTATTGACCTTCTGCCCAACATAATCAACACTATTCAAGGTGCTGTATGATAGCAAATGGTGTGCATTCGATAAATAGTATGTCCAGAGAGGGACTGTTTTCTTCTAATATCCTGTCTTTTTTTTCGGATAAGAACAAATTTTTACTATTAAGGTGAAGCTATCATTTCTGCAAACCATGTGGGGTTATAATGAACTTCTGTCAGTCAGCATTGATGTAAGACAGCAGTTGATAAATTTGAAGTGTACATTACATTTAAGCCAATTTCAGTGGTCCCATCAGGGGAGTTATTCATGGCCCTAGGTACAAATTTGCCATCATGTTTTGAACTCTCGGAGAGTGTCTTCTGCAAAAAAAAAAAATGTTTTGCTACACATCCTGGCATCTACTAAGCAACATAGCAAGCTTCAAGCATTATCACATACTTTCTGTATGCATTTTATCTTAACCCAAGGTTTCATTGCTGCCTAACCATTCTTTCGAGCCTATAGTCAGTGACCAATGTTAGAGTCTCAATGTTTTGGAGTTGATGACTTTTCTGTACCCTTCTTTCCCTTTGGCTCTGTTCATGTAACCCTGTGCAGTTTGAATGTTACATGTTTACACTTACGGAATGAAAGCCGTTTTTTTTTTGTGTGTCTTGGGCTTTTTCCTCATAGAAGAAAATACAGTTTTATAATCACATGTTTACAAAATATTTATTCAGTTGTTCTAACACACTGCCTGGGGAATAATTCCCCATGTAAATGTTCACTATATAAATACTCAACAATTTATCCAGAGGCTATTTAAATCTTCTGCAACATAACTGACTGAGTTTAAATTACGCCATACTGATGTTGATGCAATTTTTTTTCCCCTTCTCCTTTCATATTGTCAGGTCAACTTTGTCTGTGAACTCAGTTCCCCAGAATAAACTGAGGCCTACAGACATGGCCTCCTCAGATTACGCTACCCAAACGCTAAAATTAACATTGCAAAATAAATATAATTTTACTATTGCTTCTTTATTATCTCATAAAGTTGTCTAGAGCAGAGATTACATATTAACAGTGAAATAAAGTTTTAAATAACAAAACAAAAATATAATATCATTATAGAAGTCCACATTACAATTTTAACATTAAATATAATGCAATATCTGTCATATTCTCTGTTGGACTTATATATGCTAGTTCGTAGTATTCCTGACATTCCCGTTATGATATCTATCTGTATTTCTAATTATTTAATTCTTTTTATAAGCTTCTGTAGCAAATATAATTTCAGCATCTATATAACAAATAGTTATAGTATTTTATGGCATTGTATTATAATTAATTGAAAACCAAATATTTCTATTATATAATACATTACAGTATATATTATATTGCGGTTGATTGTTATAGGAGTTGAAGTGATATATTATACAATAGCAGTATTTGGGCACAACATCAGAAGGAGTCGAAAAAAAAGACTTTTCACGAAAGAACATTTATTAATGCAGAGTCTGTTTGGAATATTTGCAAAGTTATAATTAAATTAATGCTCCTTCTAAACCATGCGTAACACAGAGCATAAATAAATGGATTAATGGTGGAATTAAGACAAAAAGTATGAGCAAAACTTTCTTAACTGTGTCTGCCTGCATTTCAAAAGCATTGCCCAATAAACTGCAAATAAAATATGGAAGTAAACACATCAGAAACACAGATACTAAAATTCCAAGAATTTTAGCTGCTTTTGTCTCAGATGTCATAGAGACTGATGTGATTTTTGTTACAGATACTGTTACAGATAAATATGTGAAATTTAAACACTGTGGAAAATGTTCCTGTAAAAACTTCACAATATCAGTGCAAAATCACACATACATACACATATGTGTAATTTAGACACAAAGTGTACCTTATTAATATGAATTTGTGTTTCTCATGAATTTTCATGCATGACAAAATTTTGGTTCTAATATATAACATATTAATATATTGTTAATACTACCTGTATAGCAGTTACATCAGTAAAGCACATTAAACTCAGATTCATAGTGACAGATCAAAACACATGGATAAAGATATGATGATGACGGTGAAACTGTTTTTTTTTTTTTTTTAAAGAAATATTATAATGCACTAACTGATCTGCATTTTCTCTTCATGCCATTTTGACAATTCTCTTAAATCTGGTTAAACACTTAAATGGAAACATATCTACATCCTTTAAATTAGGATACAGCTAATTAATTTGCACACATTCATATCACAATATAGGCATAATTGTAATATAACTGATCTGAACCAGCATTATTTTTTAGTCAGTTTTCACTGAAGTTGAATTTTTACTTTGGAAGACTTTTACACCACGATTGATTCAGTTAAATGTTGATGTGTGTATATTAATATGTATGTCAATATTCATATATACACAGGCCTTATTACATGTTATTAAAATGCCCAAACAATTCATCAGGGGTACTTCAGGTTTAAAATGAGAATGAGGACTTTTCCATGCACCTTGGGTCATGTGTTTTTCCCCTAGGTCATTAACTGAGTGAACATTTGATCCTTGGATTATAAAAAAAAAGACAAAGATGTGATCATCCTGGCTCATGACAAACACATACAAAACATATTCATGAAAGAACATTTATTAATGCAGAGTCTGATTGGAATATTTGGAATGTTATAGTTAATTTAATGCACCTTCTAAACCACGGGTAAAAGAGAGCATAAATAACAGGATTAATGGTGGAGTTTAGATAAATCAAGATCACGACTTTCTGAAAAGATTCTGTCTGTAGTTCAATAACATCACCTAATACACTGTATATAAAATACGGAAGTAAACACACTAGAAACACAGACACTAAAATGCCGAGGACTTTAGCTGCTTTTCTCTCAGATTTCATCGACTGTGAGGTGATTTTCTGAGTTTTAGTCCGTGTGTGATTATTAAGCTCTCTGGTAGCAGTGGCATGTTTCTTAGCAATCACAAAAAACAGTGTATAAAATATGATTATGACAGAAAGTGGAAATATAAACGACACTACAAGATCAATTACAGTCCAAACCTCATCCAGAAAGAGAAAATACTCTCCAGGACACATTACAAAATTCATGAAGCTTCCATTGAAATAGCAGAGTGTTGCATTAGACTTACACACCAATTCAATTCAATTCAATTTTATGTGTATAGCGCTTTTAACAATGAACATTGTTTCAAAGCAGCTTTACAGATCATAAGAAACAAAAAGCATGCAAACAGAAACATGCAAACAGTCCTAGATGTTAGACAAAATTATCCCTAGTCAGCAAGCCTGAGGCGACTGAGGCGACTGTGGCAAGGAAAAACTCCCTTAGATGATATGAGGAGGAAACCTTGAGAGGAACCAGACTCAAAAGGGAACCCATCCTCATTTGGGTGACACTGGAGAGTGTGATATGAACAATGTCCTTTCTGCATTTATTTATGGTCATGTAGAATTTTATGTGTATATTAATTTGGAGGTTGTTGTCTTCCTCAAAGTCCGCATAGGGTTGGCAGCGTTGCTTTGAATATCCAAATCCTCACGAGGCAGAAACCAGCTGGAGCAAGTCCATCTCTGGATGCCTCAGGAGCCTCGTAGGGTTGGCCTCTGTCTACTGGTGCTGGCACAATCTCTATGTGCCTCGGGATGGGTAGAAGGGAAACAAGTGGAAAGGAATTAGCGTAGCTGCTGTTCATAATATTAGTAAGCCCTAAATCATAATGTGCAATTAATCAGATGTACTGAATATTTAAGACATTTAAGAAAAAGAAAGCAAAACACAGCAAACCATTAACTCAAATATATGTAAATGTGTTTGTGTTGTCATGTGCAGCCTGAATTAATGTCAGGGGATGAAACAGAGTGGATATGTTTGTGTGTATGAAAGTCCTGTATGCTAATAGCATGCGTGTGCACCCACATCGCCTCAGCAGGGGTTTAGGGAGGAAGAATGAGGTAAGTTGCAGTGTGTGTGTTAAGCAATAGGGCCAGGTCACATCACCTCCCTTCTCTCCAGGCCGCGAACTGAATGGGAACCGAGACAGGTAGTCGGCTTTCTTGTTTTGGGGACCAGGCCGATGTCTGATTTTAAATTTGTAAGGCTGTAGGGAGAGGTACCGTCTGGTCACCCGAGAGTTGTGATCCTTCATGGTATGGATCCACGTCAGCACTCGGTGATCGGTTTCCAGGATAAACTCCCTTCCTAGCAGGTAATATCTGAGGCTCTCCAGTGCCCACTTGATTGCCAGGCATTCTTTCTCTATTGTGGAGTACCGGGTTTCTTTTGGTAGCAGCTTCCTGCTCAGGTATGCAATAGGCCTCTCTTCTCCTGCATCTTCCTGGGTCAGGACTGCCCCAATTCCCACAGCCGAAGCATCCACCTGGACAATGAACCTCTTGGTGAAGTCTGGACTTTTGAGGACCGGGCCAGAACACATCCGCTCCTTCAGGGTGTTGAAAGCCACTCTTCAGTCCAGGTAATCAGGTTTCTCACCATTTTGCATAGCAAGTTGGTCAATGGGACAGCAGTTGTAGAGAAGTTGGGGACGAAATGCCTATACCACCCCCACCAGTCCCAGGAATGAGCAAATCTCCTTCTTTGTTGTTGGTCTTGGGGTGTGTCGAACCGCCTCTACTTTATCCACTTGAGGTTTCAGCTCTCCGTTCCCCGGGCTGTACCCAAGGTAATTTGTCTCCAACTTCGCCCGTTCACATTTTGCCACATTTAAGGTTAGGCCAGCTTGTTTGATCTTTTGCAGGGTTACTTTTAGGTGTCTCAAATGGTCTTCCCAGCTTGCACTGTGGATGACAACGTCGTCCAGGTATGCAGCAGACCACTCTTCACAGCCTCTGAGGACTTGGTCCATTAATCGTTGGAAGGTTGCCGGTGCTCCAGGCAGCCCAAAAGGCAAAACAGTGAACCAGTATAGCCCCAGTGGAGTCTTGAATGAAGTGTACAGTTTGGACATCTCTTCTAGGGGCACTTGCCAGTATCCTTTGCAAAGGTCCAAGGTAGTGATTTACTTAGCTTGGCCAATCCTCTCTAAAAGGTGATCAATACGTGGCATCTGGTATGCGTCGAATCGAGACTGAGCATTCTGCTTTCTGAAGTCAATGCAGATACGCAGCGTCTCATCTCTTTTTGGGACTATCACGATTGGGCTACTCCATTCACTGTCAGAGGGTTCTATAACTCCCAACTCCAGCATTGTTACAATCTCCGCTTTTAGAGGCACCAGCAGTCTCTCAGGGATTCTATACGGCCACTGCCGATGAGGTGTTGCATCAAGGAGCTGGATTCTGTGATGTACCAGTTTAGTCCACCCAGTCCTCTGACAGAACAACATGGGGTACTGGTTAAGGAGATCTTGCAGCTCAGCCTGTTTGAATTCCTCCAAGTGATGCAGATTGACACTTGATGGCTGTGTTGGCCCTTTTGGTTGTGATTCTAGGTTATCCTCATCTTTGTCCTCATTGACTTTACAGACCATCAGTGATGTCTTTGGTTTGCTGGGTGGCTCTTTCTACTCTTTAAGCAGATTAATGTGGTAGATTTGTGATGCCTTGCCTTTGTCTGGATGATGAATTTCATATGTAACTGGCCCGGTCTTGCGAACAACACTGTAGGGTCCCTGCCACTTCATTAACAGCTTGTTCATTGTTGTTGGGAGCAGTAATAATACCTTTTGTCCGGGTTGCAGTTCTCGGGATACCAGGTCTTTTGTGCTTTTTGCGCCTGCCGAAGATTCTCTTGGGCCATCTCCTGGTACCTCTCGAGGCGGTCTCTCATCTCCAAGATGTACAGGACAATGTCTTTCTCTGTCTTTGTTGCCTTATCCGAGGCTGCGGCCTCCCAGCTCTTCCGCAGGAGGTCTAGCGGGCCTTGGACCTGCCATCCATACAGAAGCTCAAATGGGGAAAAGCCCGTCGATGCTTGGGGTACCTCCCTGTAGATGAACAGCAAAAATGGCAGCCACTTGTCCCAGTCCCTTCCAGTATCAGATACAAACTTGCGAAGCATGTTCTTTAGTGTTTGATTAAACCTTTCCGCTAGTCTGTCAGTTTGTGGGTGATAAGGGCTGGTCTTGATTGCAGTAATTCCTAGCTGCCAATGTAAAAGCTTCATCAGCTGTGACGTGAAGTTAGTCCCCTGGTCTGTGAGGATTTCCTCTGGTATCCCCACCCTAAAGAACAGCTGGACGAGAGCATTGATAATCTTGGGTGTAGTAATGGACCGAAGAGGAAACGCCTCAGGATACCTTGTTGCATAATTGCTGATGACCAGGATGTATTGAGGCACGGCACTGCTCTTCTCCAGGGGTCCCATAATGTCCATGGCGATATGCTGGAAAGGGACAGATATCACAGATAGAGAACGTAAGGGTGACTTATCCTGTCGACGCACAGCACTGTTTTTTTGGCATGTGGGGCATCAGTGTACATGGAGGGCCAAATAAATTGTGAGCTTATGCGAGCATATGTTTTATGAAGTGCCATATGATCTGCCCAGGGAATACTGTGTGCTAGGTGTAAAACAATGGGACGGCAACATGTAGGTACAACCAAATGAGTGAATCCAGGGGTTTGCATATACAATACACCATTAATGACTACATACTTTTTCCCATACAAGTCAGCTTGGTTTCCCTTAAACGCTTTATCAAACAGTAGTTTTAAGGATACATCAGCTCTCTGTAATTCTGCAATATTCTCTGGGACCTTCCAGCCATGAACTTCAAGACCCTCAGTTTGGATCTTAGGAGCCAGGGCACAGAGACCTTTCTCTAGTCGTCATTGATTGTAACAGTTTCGTAAGCACTGGCAAATCTCTCCCCAAAATCACGTCAGCAGGTAAACCATCCACAATAGCCACATTCAATATATAAGTCTGATCTTGTACACATACATTAACATCTGTCTTAGGGTACTGCTTTACATTCCCATGAACACATTGTACAGTGACCAGCTTAACAAGTGGAACATGTGGCATATGACTTCTTTTAAGTAATGATACAGAGCTACCAGTGTCCAACAGAGCATTTAAACATTGTCCATTTACAGTCACTTGAACATATTGTGTCTTATGCGCATTGTCCACATCAATGTCCTCCTGTCTTGGAACATAGCAAAATCCAGTTAGTTTGGATTTACGAACTGGACATACTGTCACTTTGTGGCCTGGTTGTTGACAATAAAAACAGACAAGTCTTTTTTCAGGAGCTACTTTCTGTCCATGAGTTACGTTTAAGCCGCCCTGAGGTTCCTCAAAGCCGCTAGGAGCATTTTTAGAGTTACCTTTCATGGGTTGAGAGCGCTGACTTCCACGGTGAGCATTGATGTACTGCTGAGCCAGTTTTGCAGCATCAAGTCCAGTGGTGGGCTCATGTTCCTTCACCCACACTCTGATCTCATGTGGAAGAACACAGAGTAGCTGTTCTAGGACAATCGTCTCGCCGATTTCCTCCTTTGTATGCAGCTCAGGCCTCACCCAACGACGGTACAAGTTCTGCAACCAATGGTAGGTCTCAGTCTGTGATTCTCCAGCTGGAGTAAAAGCAGCATGGAACTGCTGATGATAGGTCTCTGGAGAGATGTTGAATTTCTCCAGCAGAGCCTCCTTTAGGTCGGTGTAGATCTCTGCTCTGTCCTCATCCATAGCCAGATGAGCCTCCAGCGCTGGCCCGGTTAACAGTGGAACAAGACGATAACTCCACTCATTCTCTGGCCACCTCCAGGTTCTAGCAAGATGCTCAAACCGACGCAAGAAGTTCTCAATGTCTTCCTCCTGCTGGAAGCCTGGTCGGGAGATCCTCCTCTCTCTCCTCCTCAGTAGAGTCGACCAAGTCCCAGGCAACATCCTTCTCAGCCATAGCTTTGGTCTGGGAGCGAAGCCCTGCCCTTGGCTTCCTACCTCTCGTCACCGTCTTGCGAGTAGCCATCCCACTTCTGACAACAAATGTGGGGCAGTGGTTTCACAGACTCCTGAAAAAACCCACACCAGGGGAAAAGGGGAAGAATGATGGCAATACTCACCGAAATAGTATAGTGCAAGATGATGATTTATTTACAGTGCTCGAGAGGTGATCCAGTAGGGGAAAAAAAAACCCAAAGCTATATACAAAGTTACAAACAGACAAACAAACAAACAAACAGACAAACAAAAAATACTTAACTCTATATACAATAATTTATACTCCAACAAATATTGCTCACGGCACAACAGTTGCACGCTTGCTCGAAAACAACGACCAACTTACCAACCACACCACACACTGGTTTGGGGCTCTCTTTTAAACTCTAAGACCTGCCCCTCTTTGGATTAAACCAAATAACAGGGAAGGTACAGGGTAAATAGGCACATATTTTACAATAATACACCCATATCATACATAACCATCTTTATATCTTTACACTATAAAATAAAACATTATACACAATAATAGCAAATAAAGATATAACGTAAACATAAAAACATTTCACGATTGCCCTATGGGACACAGGGAAATCATCCAGCCGGCAGATATATATATCAAACGTGATTCCAATCTGTGAATTACCACTTATGAGGCAAGTCGAATGCAGCATAACTGCTGAGCCACAACCATTTCTAGCATCTTAGAGATAAAGATAAGTGAGATATTGGCCTATAGTTTGACAATTGACAAGGGTCAAGATCGGGACTTTTAATCAGGGACTTGATGACTGCTAGTTTAAAGGGTTTTGGTACATAGTCTGTGCTAAGGGAGAATTTTGTTATTTTCGATATAGGTTCGGATGCTTCTGGTAGTATTTGTTGGCATAAATATTTAGCTAAGGCATCTAGAACACAAGTTGATATTTTTGAAGAAAATAATTAGTGAAATTAGTTTGGGCGATTGGATTGGATTGACAGATTCTAATCTCTCTACTGATGAGGTTATACTGTTTTCCATATATTTATTAAATTGTGTGACTTGGCAGATGCATACTGAGTTGAGATGAGCAAAGAGGCAAAGCTTCTGGGTAATGCATTGCTTAATCCACTAAAACTAACACAAAGCAATGCCCTTTGTGCACACTGAATATGAAGTATACCCCCTTGAGTACTATCTAGTACTCAGTATGTCGACTGCAGATCAGGGGAGGGCCATGGGACCACAGAGATCTGAAGCACTTGTCCAACATCACTCCACGGACACTCTGCTTGGAATTGTCTCAGTTCTAGCTTGACAGACTCCCAGGCCCTGTTACAGCTCTCCGGGCCTCTGTAGCACCCTGGGGAAAAGGAAAAAGAGAAAAAGTAATGTTAGATGAGTTGGGGAGGCTGTGTGCTTGACTCCAGCATGCCACTTCTCTTCCCAGCATCCATATCTGGCTCCCCTACCAGCATCTGTGCAGGAAATGCCTATACAGGAGGTGGGGCTGCTGGATGCAAGGCAGCTGTGGCTGGTGGCAGTCACTTCTGCCATGGTGCTCAAGTGGGCTGGGCTTTGGTTGTGAGCTTGATGGCACACTGGGTACCTGAGTCCACGCACGCAGACATGTGAGCCTCTGCCGCCTGGATGGTTTCAGTAAGCCTGGTTTGTTGGAACTGGACCCACCCAGACATTCCCCCCGGCAGCTGGGCGATGAAATAGTCTAGTGCCATCATCCCTGAATGTCATTATTGCCAGTGAGAAGGAACTTAGGGAGAGGCTTGGAGTTAAGGAGGAGGAAGAGGCCATGATGGTGGCTCAGTCCGCAGCTTGGTCCTCCACAATTTTCTTGAGGATTAAATGCTGTTGTTGCTGCAGACCCATGAGAATGTGATACTGCTGGTCCTGCATTTGGCCAGGAAGTGGATTATCTGCATCATGAGATTTGGCTCCATGTCAGCAAGGCTGTTCTGCACTGATCTCCCAGGTTTTTGGTACCAGTGCAGCAGATTTCAGCTGTCAATGGAAGAACTCAATGAACTCAGGTAGTGGTTGGATATGTGCTTTTTATTCCTAAAACAAACAAAATAACAGAACGAAAAGAACTGGGGCTTGGCTGCTTTCCAGCAGCTCACTCTGGCTCACTTGTTCACCCATACACACACATACACACCCACACACGCCCATACACACACATCACTCTGGCTTGGAGAGAGGAGAAGTGACAAAAAGCCTGTTAATATAGCCCACATACAAATAAGCAACATGTGTGCCAGGTTAATCGCACGCTTTCCAATGCAGACTCCTGCTAAACCAAGTTTGCAGCAGCAGGGGTGTATTTGAGCATTGGCTTCGCAAAGGGAGGAAGCGGGTTGAACTGGCAGATAATGCATGATTATTTCTCACTTGTGCGTGATTAAAGGCAGTTTACTTATATGTTCTTTGTTTGTTCTTTCAGTAATGATGCAGCCCAGAGAGAGACAGAGAGACAGCAGAGCTTGTTGAGAACCCACGCACCCCTTCAGAGCATGATTAAATTCAAATTGAACTGGAACTTGAACATAATGAGCCATGATTGGCTTTGTGTTTTGGTTTCAGTTAATTTGATTTATTAAGTGGAAAGGGTGCATGCTGAAAACACAGAGAGGAAATAAAGAAACATAAAAAGAAAAGAAAAATCAAGCTCCAAAGAAATTCACCTGTCTCCTCCTGCACACAGACACAATGGGTTCTACAGTGGTGCTGAAACCCAGGAGGAGGCATCAGACACTGCCATGGAAGCTGCTCCTCTTAGCCAACTCATTAAGTCCGTTGCCAGCCTCCATCAGACACAACATTAAACCCTCCTTAACTTGCACTGCAAACAACAGCAGCGGTTTGAAGCCATCGCTCAGGAGCAGGCCGAGAACTGATGGGTGGCCCAAATGCTGCTGCAACCCATGGCTTCTCCATCTGTAGCCCCTCCATCTATGGCTGCTTCAGCTCACTATGTGGTTAAGGTAGGCCCATCTTGCCACCCAGCAGCTGCCACCATGTGTGTAGCTGAATTACCATAGCATAAAAAGGGAGTTCCCCTTCAGGAACTCGAGCTGCGTCGAAACGCTATGGGAACGCCTTCAGCATGACCGCGCTCTGAATAGCATGTGTAATCAGTCCAATGGATGGGCGAGACATCACGGGCGGGGTGACGTAGCGACCCAGAAGCATAAAAGCCAGAGCGGCAAACGCCGCGCTAGCTTTCTGTCATTCAGCAAGCGCTCTGTGTGATATTGTCTGTCTATTGTTTGTCTTTCTGTGTTGTCTGCGGCATGCCTAAGGCCAAGGACAAAACGAAACTGAAACGGGGCGAGAGTGGACAGCGTTTTAGGCTGTGTGTTCCTCCCTGCCTACGTTTTATTACCGGCGGGGATACACACAGTCTTTGCGTTGTCTGCTTGGGAGTGGAGCACGCAGAGTCGTTTGCCGCTGCGTGTGTTCGCTCCCGGAAGGCTATCTTCGAGGAGGGAGCCTTCACTCGGGTGCCTCGCGGTGCCGGCCCTGCTTCTGCCGAGGCAGAGTGGCGGTTGCGCTCGTGGGGCTCGCAGATGGATCTGGCGGAGGGAATGGAGACGGGCGAGTCCTTTTCTCCTTCCTCACTCTCCTTCCTCACCCTCCCTCAGGGCTGGACCAGACTGGCTACAGGGCGATGCCCAGGGTTGAACAGATGCTAGCTAGCTATCTGTCCCCTGGTGCGGCATCGTCCCTGAAGGCTCCGGCGCTGCCCACCAAGCCGCTGCGGACCACCTCAGCGCTGGTGGGCAAGGCGTACACGGCAGCGGGTCAGGCTGGTGCATGTCTGCACACCATGGTGGTGTTACAGGCGTACCAGGCCGACCTGCTCGAAGAGCTGGATGAGCACAGGGAGATGCCATCTGAGCAAGTGACGGAGCTCAGGCGGGCCGCTGATCTTTCTCTCCGCGCCACCAAGGAGACCGCCCATGCTATCGGCCGGTCTATGGCAGTCCTGGTGGTGGCGGAGAGACACCTCTGGCTGACCCTGTCCGACATGGAAAAGAGGAACAGGGTCGTTCTTATGGACGGGGCGGGGCGCTGGTGCTCTCTGCTCTGCGCTCTCTGCTCTGTTCGGCGACGCTGTTAGCTCCGTCGTCGACAGGTTCCAGCAGGCTCGTACACAGGCGGCGGCGTTCCAGCGGTTTCTCCCTCGCCGCTCTCTGGCTTGTGGGGCTGCTGGGTGGGGGCAGCCCCCTCCATGTACTGCCTCCTCTCACAGGGAGGCACAGAAACAAAGCATTGCCTCCTGTGCTCCCCTGCGACCCTGTTCACTGCCCAGTTGGTACAGGAGCTGCCCTGTGGAGGAGGGCGGACCAATTGCTCGTATGCTTTGGTCCCCCGAAGAGGGGTCTTCCTACTACCAAGCAGACCCTCAGCCGGTGGATTGTGGAGGCCATTTCCCTGGCTTATGAGTCCTCTGGTCTCCCCTCACCCTTGGGGGTCAAGGCTCACTCTACCCGAGGTGTGGCGGCCCCGAAGGCCTTTCTCGCAGGTGTGTCCATACAGGACATCTGCAACGCGGCGGGTTGGTCCACGCCCCTGACGTTTGCCAGGTTCTACGGCCTGTATATGCGAGCCACTCCTGCCTCTTCTGTCCTTTTGCCTTGAGCTGTGCCCTTTCCACACTAGGCAGGGATTTGTAAGTCTGGCGGCGTGGGCATACACGTTCCCATAGCGTTTCGACGCAGCTTGAGTTCCTGAAGGGGAACGTCTCCAGGTAACGCATGTAACCATGGTTCACCGAGGGAACGAGACGCTGCGTCTCAGTGGCACACTTCCGGCATCCCTGCTGTGCATGCCTCATTTCTCAGAAGCTAGCGCGGCGTTTGGACTGATTACACATGTTTTCAGAGCACGGTCACACTCAAGGCGTTCCCATAGAGTTTCGACGCAGCGTCTCGTTCCCTCGGGGAACCATGGTTACATCAGTAACCTGGAGACATTATTGCAACATGTAGGCCAGACTCCAGAAGAACATTGCCAGTGCTACTGGTCCCTGACCCTCATGGAGGTCGGCTGCCTGTTTATCTTTTCACACAGCAGCTCAAGGACTTGGTGGTGGATGCTGGCAGAGGAAAGGAACGCCAAAGGAATTCTTTATCTGGTGGTGGTCGAACAGTTCATCGCATGACTGCCAACCAGAACAATGGAGGGGGTCCGATGCCATCAATTGGCACCCCTCACTGACACCATCCAGCTAGCTGAGGATCAACTGGTTGCGTCCACAGCAGAAGGCATCCCTTCTTTTCCTCTCTCTCTCCTCCTTCCCTTCTCTGCCCCCAAGTTCCAACTCCCCAGGACTGAGGTGCCAGTGCCAGGGCCCCAGGGTGGAACCATCCGCACCCACCAGGAATGGGGCTGGTTTCCTGGTGCTGTGGGGATTCCAGGTCTTTCCGGGATCAGTGTACTGTCATGGAGGTAGAAGGTGGATCCGGATCCCTAATGCACCTCAAGTCTCCCCCGATCGAGCAGGAACATACTGTATACCTTCGAGTATACAGAGAGTACACATCAGGCCTTGGTGAACTTGGGTTGTAACCAGACCTCAGTCCACCAAACTCTGATTCAAGGCGGGGTGCTGGGAAATGTGTGACAGGTGAAGGTGAGGTGTGTGTACAGGGATGTTTACGCATATCTACTGATGCAAGTCATTATTTAATTCTGAGGCAAAAGCATAGAGTAGAGCTGGTGGTTAGTCCCAGCCTCAACTATCCACTAATTCTTGGGACAAGTTGGCCAGGGTTTCAAGCATTAGTGTGAGAAATGTTTGTGGATGTGCTCTGCAGTACCAAGGTACGGTGTGGAATATGAACAGCATTGGATGGGGAGGTGGTGATGGGCAGTCAACATCAGCTCTGCGTCAGGGAGACATTCCAACACCTTTATTTTCTTCCTATGGAGCTAACTGAGAGACTCCTTTGCAGTAGTTTTAGATCGTTGTCCTGCTGGAAGGTCCACTCATGTGTCATCCTCATTATCCTGGTGGATGGAAACAGATTCTTTTCAAGAATTTCCTGGGAAATTGCTCCATTCATCTTCCCTTTAATAATTTGGATTCTGCCACTATCATGAGAAGAAAAACGGCAACATACCATGATGCTTCCACCTTCGTACTTCACTGTTGGTATGGTATTTCTAGGGTCATATACAGAGCCATTTCCCCTCCAAACATGGCACATTGTATTGTTGCTGAGAAGTTTGATTTTTGTCACGTTTGCCCACACTACATTCTTGCAGTAATCTACAGACTTCTCCAAATGTTCTGTAGCAAACTTCAAACACACTTCAACAACCTTTTTCATCAGTAATGGAGTCTCTTCTGGGGTGATCGTGAATGGAGATTCTGGCAGTGGAGTGCATTGCCTATTGTTTTCTCTGTGATGATTGTACCCGCTGCTTCCAGGTCTTTCTGGATTTTTTTTGAGTGGCCCTTTGCTCTTGGGCTTCTCTTCTGGCTAACATTTTGACAGCCCAGTAAGAAATATGGAACCATGGCATTCAGACTAAATAGGCCTCTTGGCTCTGGAGCAATGCACTTTCCCATCTGCCATAACGAATTTTTGCTGGAGGTGTGGGTCAATGTTGGTCATATCCTTATCTCCATAGACTCTGCTGCATCAGGGTATAAGTACTGCCTGTGTCAAGGATCTCTTTCACTTCCTTCCCACTAACTGTCAGCGGCACCTGGAGTAGGAAGGGTGTAATGAGTCTGGAGTCATGAGGCTTTGTGACGGTCACCCCGGCAAGATCTCTGGGACCTCAGCTTTAGCCTTTAGCACTCCCGTCAACAGTGTTACTATTTACATTGTGCTCATTTGTGAAGTCCATTTTTTTTTTCTTTTTAATAACACAAAGTAAAAAGATACCCCAAACGGGCCACCACTCTGTAACAACACCAAATAAACACCAAATAAGTTCAGTAGTTGTAGTGTGTTATATAAAAAGTATAGTCACCAAATATTTAAACTATGCCCTCCAAACCCACCGGGTCCAATAATCTCACTGGCAAATGCCTTCATGATCCAAAAAGTAAAAGGAAAAATAGTCCCACAAGTATTCCTCAGCAGTGATCTCCACAGGTAACCGTGACAGAAATCCACTAGTGTTTTGTCGTAAACAGCTGAGCACACTTTCCTTTGTTGTCTCCCCTCCCATTTAAAACCACTTCCATAAACAACCATGTTGGCATGTAATGACGTGGCATGACGCAGTGACCTGATTAAGACTCATGATAGCATGATAGCATAAGCACGAGACCAAACACTTGGCGAAGGCAGTATACAACAAGTAACAAGTTACATGTGGCAAATTACATTAATTCCGCACATGTATAAAATGTGACAGTATGTTGTGGTGCAACAAATATACCATCCCTCTAACCAAGAGAATGCAACTAATTTTGCTATCTTGGCTCCTTGCTGTGGATGGCAGTGGCATCATTACAATTCAATCTCAAAATCTCTAAACAATAGGCTGAGTAATTTTCTATTGCACTACTCAGGTTCCCAGATTTGTTAACTACAGCTGCAAAGATAATTCCCTTGGAGCTTCTGAAATAAAGAAAATTTTTAGAAGTGGGTTATTGGCCTGTGACTAAATCCCAATTACCATAGACAGAAATCTGTCCTTGACCCTGTGAGAGGGGGACAGTCTCTAACTCTCTGGAGACATGAGGCTTTCCTCAAAGAAGGGGTTTGTCTGGGAGCGGTTCCCCAGTAGATAGAAATAGTGACTACAGATGCCACAGAGGCACAAAAGCTGTGTGAAACCAAGAAACCAAGAGTGCCAACCACCTGGCACTGAGGGCAGTCTATCTGGCATCTACACATTTAGATCATTTATCAGATGTCCTTATCCAGAGCGACTTAGAGAAGTGGTTTGTCTCTATATCATTATGCTTGTTTACTAGGTCAGAGTCTAAGAGTACCATCAGCCTGAAAACCCTGTTGGGGAGGTTAGTATAGTATGAAAAGCACAAGACTATGATTATAGTGAAAAATACAAGATGATAAAGTTTTTAAAATAAATTATGAATGAATAGGCGGGTCTTTAGTCATGATTTGAAGACTGCCAGTGACTCCCAGGGGGAGTTCATATGACTACCTTACATTTTTTTTACATTTATGGCATTTGGCAGATGCCCTTATCCAGAGCGAACCTACCTGGGTGCTAGGACAGAAAAGAGTCTGGATGCATGTCTTTCTTGTACCTTGACAAATGGTGAGTTCAGTTGAGCCATGCTACAGGTTTGATAAGAGTGTGGAGTAGACTGGGTGTAGTAAGTGTCTTAAGGTAGAGACTGAACAAGCACCTGAGTGGCCTGAATCAAGTTAGCAATATGAGGCAAACAGCATGGTTGGTTGCCCAAGGTTGCTTGCAGTGACAGATGGTGAGATAGAGATCATAAGGTTGACATCTCCAGGGATGTATAGCAGCTCAGTCTTGCTGGGAATTAGTTTCAGCTGATGAGCTGTCATCCACGAGATGTCTGCCAGAAATGATAAGATCTGTGCAGAAATGCGAGTGCCTGAGAGGGGAACGTTGAGTGTCATCAGTATAGAAGGGGTATGAAAACCCATGTGATGATCACTGAGAATTCGAGTATAGAGGGAGAACAGAAGAGGATACCCTAAGGTTCACCAATGTACGCAAGCTCCTTCACCATGATGAGGTCTCTGTCCATCACCCTTTGAACCTTTTAGAGTGTCTTTCACTGAAAAACTGTTTTGCTACTCATTCTGAGTGCCCCATAGCTGACTTGCTAAGCAAGTGAGCAAGCTTTAACCATTATTAGCTTACCACTTTTTGTGTCTTTTAAAATGGGTCTACAGCAGAGCTTACAGGAGAAATAACATTTTTTAAAAATATTTAGAATGGTGGGACGTTATAATTTTAACAGTAAATCAAAGTAAAAGCACAAATTAATCTTTTTTAATTTTTGCAATCCTGTTTGTCTTTGGCCTATACATGTTAAATTTGCAGTATTTTGGACATGCCCCATGTTCATCAGATCTTTTTTATTTATATTTAATTTTTTATTTTGAGCTTCTGTAACAAATTACATCTGCACAAAAAATATGTTTTATTTATCGCTTTACATATAATAGTAAACCAAATAAGGTTTAATATAACATAAAATAATAACCAATAAAATAAATATTATATTGATAGTAGGAATTTGATTTGTTACAAAAGGCTAGAATATATGCAATATACTGTTAGAACTGTCACATAACATAACAGCAATATTTGGGCACATCATCAGAAGCAGTAAAAAAGGCTATTCATGAAAGAACATTTATTAATGCAGAGTCTGTTTGGAATATTTGCAGAGTTATAATTAATTTAAAACACCTCCTAAACCACGGGTAAAACAGAGCATAAATAAACGGATTAATGGTGGAATTAAGATGAACAACAACCAAAACTTTCAGTAATGTTTTTGTCTGTAGTTCAATAACATCACCTAATAAAGTGTAAATAAAATATGGAAGTAAACACACCATAAACACAGACACTAAAATACAGAGGACTTTAGCTGCTTTTCTCTCAGATTTCATTGACTGTGAGGTGATTTTCTGTGTTTTAGGCCGTGTGTGATTGTTAAGCTCTCTGATAGCAGTGGCATGTTTCTTAGCAATCACAAAAACTCGAGTATACAATATGATTATGACAGAAAGTGGAAATATAAATGAATATACAAGATCAATTACAGACCAAACCTCATTCAGAGAGAGAAAACACTCTCCAGGACACATTACAGAACTCTTGAAGGTTCCATTAAAATAATAGAATGTTATGCTATATGCCAGACACACACACCAGTTACAATAAACCACAATGCACATAGTCCTCCTCGAGATTTTGCTTGTGTAGAGAAACGGGTTTGAGAGAGCCAAATACCGATCCACAGAGATCAAAGCAATATTATAGATGGAAACAATCATGAGAAATCCACCAATTAGCCAAAAACTGATGCATAAATCTCTCCCAAAAGTCCAGCAGGACTCTACTGTCCAGATTAATATTGATGGCATCACTAAAGCACCAAAGAGAAAGTCTGATACAGCCAGAGAGAGCACCAGCATGTTGGTTGGTGTGTGAAGCTGCTTGAAGTGACAAACAGAGATGATGACGAGCATATTTCCACACACTGTTAGCAGAATCACAGCAAATCCAAACATGTACAGTGACATATAAATTGCAGGAGATACAGATCTCTCTGGACAGGAGAAATGCACACAGCGATCAGATTGGTTAAAGTCTGTCAGGTTCATGAATACAGTAGAGTTTAAAGAAACACTTCATATTGAATGCATTATACCACTGTAAAACAGTAACTGTAAAAAATCGTAATCAAATGTCTTATGATTCAAGAAGCTGTGGTGCTTTTATAGTATAGAAATTGATCACACCTCCTTAGTTTGAGTGACAGCATGATAAATACTTGTGATGTCATGCCTTGTTGGAACAGAAGGCCTACTAGTTACTGGTGAGAGAATTGAAACTGTTGTTATGCAAAATTGTGAGTAACAAATTGAATAGCAATGAATAACAACTTGAATAGCAATTCAAAGTGCTTATGTCAGTTTTCACAGGGAGTCCAGACTTTAAACATGGTTAGAAATGTACTGTATACTTTTACAGGGTAAAAATGCCAATGCCACAATATGACAAGAAAACCTAGACTGCTGATAATACATCAGTATTAAGATGCTTAACAGCCCATGCTTTGATACAAAACACAAGTACAAATTCTTATCACACACTCAAACCTTAAAAAAAAAAAAAAAACCTCACTCACTCGATGTCTGCATCAGAGCACATGGCACCGAGAGCATCACAGTGTAGCGCAATCATTTTCAGTTTGAGTCAGACTGAACAGTTTTTAACTCACTGTTAAAAGAGCTGCAGGCAACGCATCTTGGTGTGGAATCCCTGAGGACCTTGGCCTTCCATTCATTCTGGCATTCGCATGCGGGGTCTCTTTCGAAGGCCAGGTGAACCAGCTGCCTTATGTGTATGGTGTATGGACCGACAGTGGACAGTGAAGACATTCCTCAATACTGAAAATGAATTTTCACACATCACAAGAATGACTCTTATTCTGAAATGGATGGCCAGAGTATTGGTGTAAAACTACTTGATTAGGTCTCTCATTTCCAAGATCATCTGAAGGCTGAAGTTGTGTTCCACTCACACCCAATCCCACGTAAACCATTGACATTGGCAGGGCTCCAGCTGCAGGGTTAACATTAATGTTAGCTTGGACTTGCATAATGATTTTGTCCCCTCATCCCCCTACCCCCCCAACGTGTCTTTCTTCCAACTCCAAGCTGAACATCTCTTTATTTTTGTCTGTTGAATTTCCTTTAACATTAAGCCACTTTCTTATATCCATCATTGATCACCATACATTACTAGCTAATGCTAGCTCCCAAAATTTTATGTGCGGCGTGCTTAACCTTGATCTTCACGGGTCATCCTTAATCTTGTAGTTATTTGAGAGATTTGATGGTCTTCTTCTATATTTGGCTGCTAAATCACAATTAAACTATGTGCCAAAGCAGGGTTTATCTGTCTAATCTCAAATGTAAACACAAATGCAAAACACACATTTTTTTCATTTCATTAGAAAATTTACTTTGTTAGATGGAGGGTGCAACATTGCACAGGTGGGTGGGTACGGGTGGGGCGGGGGGCACAAGATGTGCCATGGGGTGGACATCGCACCCCAATGCCCCCCCCCCAGCGATGGGCCCGCCAGTACTGCACTACTGATCAGCAGGTCATAAATTCAAATCCGAGCAACACACTTGGGCCCTTGAGTAAGACTTAACCCTCAACTGCTCAGCTGTATCCTGTCTCAACTGTAAGTTGCTTTGGATAAACACATCATCCAAATGAAGTAAAGATGTAAAAATAATGTTTAAAAAAATGCAGTGTGTAAAGTTAAATTGCGCTTGTATGGGTCGATGTTCTCAATAACTAATCACTAGAGGTGTAAAGATATATTGCGGCACGATTCTTCCTGATGCAAAAATTTCACAATGTGCAGAGGGCCTAATCCTAAACCCATAAAATATATAGAGAGCACACTGAGCCCAATAACCCGACAACTGCTGTGACATTTTACCTGGCCATGAATATAATACCCATTAAAATGATATAAAACATGGGTTTTAAGCAACTGATAAAAAAATGTTTGATCCTCTTTAAGACCGTGTAGCAAAGATTCTTTTAACACTGCCATTCCTCAGGTATACAGAGAATGCTGAGAGAAGTGCAATTAAAACAAAAACAGTGAAACAGGAACAGCTTATTTAAAACAATATTTAATAAAAAATTTAAACCAGCTCTGCTTATATATTTAGTATTTAGACATATTTAAATGCTCCCTCTAGTATTTAAGTCAATCTTCACTTACCTCTGACAGACTAAAGCCACAGGCACAAGAAACCTGGCCAAGGGTGCCAAATCATTCCATCCATTTGGGACAACAGATTTATTCAGGCAGGAAGTTTTCAGCAAAACCAAGGCTAGTGGCCTCCCTCCTCATCAGTCACGCTGTTGAGGACATGGCCGGTGCTATGCCTCCTGACAACCATATCTATCGCCTCTCAGCCACTTGGAGAGTGTCTTTCACTGAAAAACTGTTTTACTACTCATTCTGACATCTGCTAAGCAAGTGAGCAAGCTTTAACCATTATTAACTTATCACTTTTTGTGTACTGTAAAATGGTTCTACAGCAGAGATTACAGGAGAAATAACATTTTTTTAAAATTCCAATATGGAATTTCGAATTGTGAGACATGTTATAATTTTAACAGTAAATCAAAGTAAAAGCACAAATTAATCTTTTTTTAATTTTTGCAATCCTGTTTGTCTTTGGCCTATACATGTTAAATTTGCAGTATTGTGGACATTCCCCATATTCATCAGATCTTTTTTATTAACTGTAATTTTTTACTTTGAGCTTCCATAACAAATCACATTTCCACAAAAATATATACATGTATTATGTATTGCTTTATATATAATAGTAAACCAAATATTGGTTTTATATAACATAATAATCGATAAAGTAGATAGATATTATATTGATAGTAGGAATTTGATGTGTTACAGAAGGCTAGAATTTTTGTAATATACTATTACAACTGTCACATAATATAATAGCAATATATCGACACAGAAGCAGTAAAAAAGGCTATTCATGAAAGAATCTTTATTAATGCAGAGTCTGTTTGGAATATTTGCAGAGTTATAATTAATTTAAAACACCTCCTAAACCACGGGTAAAACAGAGCATAAATAACCGGATTAATGGTGGAATTAAGATGAACCACAACCAAAACTTTCAGTAATGTTTCTGTCTGTAGTTCAATAATATCACCTAATAAACTGTAAATAAAATACGGAAGTAAACACACCATAAACACAGACACTAAAATGCCAAGGACTTTAGCTGCTTTTCTCTCAGATTTCATTGAGTGTGAGGTGATTTTCTGTGTTTTAGGCCGTGTGTGATTGTTAAGCTCTCTGATAGCAATGGCATGTTTCTTAGCAATCAAAAAAACACGAGTATACAATATGATTATGACAGAACAGGGAAATATAAATGAATATATAAGGTCAATAACAGACCAAACCTCATTCAGCAAGAAAAAACACTCTCCAGGACACATTACAAAACTCTTGAAGGTTCCATTAAAATAATAGAATGTTATATTGTAAGCCAGACACACACACCAGTTACAATAAACCACAATGCACATAGTCCTCCTCGAGATTTTGCTTGTGTAGAGAAAGGGGTTTGAGAGAGCCAAATACCGATCCACAGAGATCAAAGCAATATTATAGAAGGATACGATCATGAGAAAACCACCAATTAGCAAAAAACTGATGCAGAAATCTCTCCCAAGAGTCCAGCATGACTCAATTGTCCAGATTAATATTGATGGCATCACTAAAGCGCCAGAGAGAAAGTCTGACACAGCCAGAGAGAGCACGAGCATGTTGGTCGGTGTGTGAAGCTGCTTGAAGTGACAAACAGAGATGATGACGAGCATATTTCCACACACTGTTAGAAGAATCACAGCAGCTGAACACACATACAGTAAGATATAAACTTCAGAAGGTACAGATCTCTCTGGACAGGAGAAATGTACACAGCGATCAGATTGGTTAAAGTCCGTCAGGTTCATGAATACAGTAGAGTTTAAAGAAATACCTCATATATTAGATGCATTGGACCACTGTAAAACAGTAACTGTAAAAAATAATAATCAAATGTCTTATGATTCAAGCAGCTGTGGTGCTTTTATAGTATAGGAATTGATCACTCCCCCTTAGTTTGAGTGACAGCATGATAAATACTTGTGATGTCATGCCTTGTTGGAACAGAAGGCCTACTAGTTACTGGTGAGAGAATTGAAACTGTTATTATGCAAAATTGTGTGTAACAAAGCCTCAAGTGAATATCAATTCAAAGTGCTTATGGTCAGTTTTCACAGGAGATCTGGCCTTTAAACATGGTTAGAAATGTATTGTATACTTTTACAGGCTAAAAATGTCAATGCCACAATATTCAACTCAATTCAATTCAATTTTATTTGTATAGCACTTTTAACAATGGACATTGTTACAATATGACAAGAAAACCTAGACTGCTGATAATACATCAGTATTAAGATGCTTAACAACCCATGCTTTGATACAACAACACATTACAAATTCTAATCACACACTTGAACCTTAAAAAAAAAACCTCACTCACTCGATGTCTGTCAGGAAAACACCAGGTGGATTCAAGTGCGAGTTTGGTGACACTTTAATGAGATAGTGAGAAAACAAACAGACTGAGTACTGTGAGTGGAAAACTGTGGGTGCAGTGGTGGAAGGTTTCCTTGGTGGCACTCAGCTGCAACGAAGAATAAACAGTCCAGTAGTCCTGGCAAGACGACGGTAATCCACCAGAGTGGAGGGAACCGGGAAACAGAGCAATTGCGGAAACTGTAGAGAACACAGACATGAAAACAACGAATTGACAAAGACAGGACAAACACTGAGGCTTAAATAGAGCCGTAAATGAGTGGCAGCTGAAACAAATGAACTAATTAGCGGTAGTACATAAAACGGCCAGAAGAAGCCGGTGAACCCATGAACCGTGACAGTACCCCTCCTCGTAGGAGCGCCTCTCGGCGCTACCAGGAGAGCTTACCCGTCGATTGTAATCATCGATAAGGGAATGATGCAATATCCATAATGCGGTTAACCGAATAAGCACGTTCCCCATCTAGACGCGGGGTGTGTGTGTGTGTTGGGAAAGGGGGCTGGCGGATTAATAGGAGAGGTGGACTGCCACTGGGCTAAGAATTTTAGTGACAATGAATGGGCCAATGAATTTGGGAGCCAATTTACTAGATATGGAGAGAGGCTTCGACCGGTGGCGATCAGCCTGAGCCTTTGTGCACGCACCCACCCGGAGAAGCGTCTGACGAGCAGTTCTCCAGGTGCGGCGGCACTTCTGGAGGAAGGCGTGGGCAGAGGGGACCGCGACTTTGGATTCCAGGCTAGGAAAAATAGGTGGCTGGTACCCTAAGCTACACTCTAACGGAGAGAGGCCCGTGGATGACACTGGAAATGAATTATGCGCGTACTCCACCCAAGAGAGCTGTTGACTCCAAGAGGATGGGTTCTGTGAAACCAAACATCATAACACCCGCTCGAGATCTTGGTTGGCTCGCTCGGTCTGCCCGTTGCTCTGAGGATGGAAACCAGAAGAAAGACTAACACTTGCCCCCAGTAGCCGACAAAATTCTCTCCAAAATTTGGAAACAAACTGGGGACCCCTGTCAGAAACCACATCTGTCGGGAGGCCATGAATGTGAAAGACGTGGTCAATGACAGTAACCGCCGTCTCCCTGGCAGAAGGCAATTTAGGCAGGGAATAAAATGGGCCGCCTTCGAGAACTGGTCCACCATGGTCAAAACTACCATGTTACCCTGGGACGGAGGTAGGGCAGACACGAAATCTAGCGCTATGTGGGACCAGGGTCTAGAAGGGACAGACAGCGGTTGAAGGAGACCCTCCGGGGGAGGACTGGAAGTCTTACACCTAGCACAGACCGAACAGGCCAAAACAAAATCCCGAATGTCACGAGCCATCAAAGGCCACCAGAACCGTTGTTTGACCAAAAAGGTGGTACGATTAATCCCCGGATGACATGCGATCTTAGAACAGTGGCTCCAGTGGATGACGGTGGGCACCCGGAAGGAGGCGTTACCCCTTGTAAGGCTGTGCGGACCTTAGACTCAATCTCCCAAGTGATGGTGGAGACCACAAGTCTCTCAGGTAAAATAAGCTTGGGAGTGGTCTGCCAATCAGGACGATCAAAAACGCGGGACAAGGCATCGGGCTTGATGTTTTTGGAGCCCGTACGGTACGAGATGGAAAAGACGAAACGACCGAAAAAAAGAGCCCACCGAGCCTGCCTGGAGTTGAGACGTTTGGCCGACCTGATGTATCCAAGGTTCTTATGATCCGTCCAGACGATAAAAGGCACTCCCGAGCCCTCCAACCAATGACACCACTCCTCCAAGGCCAATTTAATCACCAACAGCTCTCTATTACCAATGTCACAATTCTGTTCGGCGAGGGACAGACGATGAGAAAAAAAGGCGCACGGATGCATCTTGCCATCTGCGGAGGAGTGCTGGGACAGAACCACGTCCACCCCCACCTCTGAAGTGTCGACCTCCACCACAAACTGACGCAAAGGGTCGGGGGCAATGAGAATAGGGGCCTAAACAAAGCGGCTCTTGAGGTTGGTAAACGCAGTGTGGGCTGCGCTACACCAGCTGAACGCAGTCTTGGTGGAGGTCAAGGCAGTCAGAGAGGCAGCTAGTTGGCTGATGTTGCGAATGAAATTCCGTTAAAAATTGGCGAACCCCAGAAACCTCTGCAGGGCTTTGCGGGAGTCAGGGGTCGGCCAATCCACCACAGCCTTTATCTTATCGGGATCCATGCGCACCCCCTCGGACGAAACGATGAACCCCAGAAACGGGACTGACTGTGCATGAAAAACGCATTTCTCCGCCTTGACAAAAAGCCCATTCTCGAGCAGCCGAAGGAGCACTCGCCAGACGTGCTGAACATGTTCCTGGAGAGAGGAGGAAAAAATCATTATGTCATTCAGGTAGACACATATGAACTGATCAACCATATCTCTCAGTACGTCATTCACGAGTGCCTGGAAAACCGCCGGAGCGTTGGACAGGCCAAATAGCATAACCAGGTATTCGAAATGCACCCTGGGGGTATTAAAGGTGGTTTTCCACTCATCCCCCTCCCTTATGCGAACCAGATGATAGGCGTTGCGCAGGTTCAGTTTGGTGAAAAAAGACGCCCATTGCAACCGCTTGAAAGCTGAAGACATCAGCGGCAAGGGATAAGTGTTCCTTACCGTGATGCTGTTCAGTCCCCGATAATCAATACACGGCCGCACAGAGCCATCTTTTTTCTCCACAAAAAAGAACCCTGCACCTGCGGGGAAGAGGAACAACAGATGAGTCTGAAATATATTTCTCCATGGCCTCTCTCTCTGGGACAGAAAGCGAGTAAAGCTTGCTGTTAGGCAGAGACTTACCTGGCAATAAATCTATGGCACAGTCATAGGGACGGTGCGGAGGGAGAGAAGCAGCCCGAGACTTACTGAACACTCCCTTCAGGTCCATGTACTCCTTGGGCACGTTAGACAGATCCACCGACTCCTTTTGGAAAACAGAACTAGACACAGACGAACAGGCAGACACAAGACAGTTAGCATGACAATGTTCGCTCCACTATAAGACTGTATTGGAATGCCAATCAATGTGAGGGTTATGGAGTGTAAGCCAGGGGTGACCTAAGACAACTGGAGCAAGCGGGGAGTCAGCGAGTAGGAAGCATATTTCTTCAGAGTGATTCCCCGACGTGATGAGAGTTAACGGACCAGTGGTGTGAGTGATAGTGGAGAGAGTTTGGCCATTGAGAGTGCTGACAGTAATGGGCTAGTTAAGAGTGAGGCAGGTGAAGTTGGTGAGCAAACTGAATGTCCATGAAGTTACCTTCTGCTCCAGAGTCCAAAAGGGCTTGACTGGGATGAAGAGTGCTTCCCCGTTGCAGCCGAACCGGGAGGAGAGTGGTGGAAGAGGCTTTACTCGCATACACCCCACCCGACAGTAACCTCTGACCTACCGCCGGGCAGTGGCTTTTAACGGGCAGACCGAGGCAATGTGTCCCGCCCCTCCGCAGAAGAGACACAATCCTCTTGTCTGACGTGCAGGGAACCAGGAAACAGAGCAACTGCAGAAACTGTAGAGAACACAGACATGAAAACAACGAACTGACAAAGACAGGACAAACACTGAGGCTTAAATAGAGCCGTAAATGAGTGGCAGCTCAAACAAATGAATTAATTAGCGGTAGTACATTAAACGGCCAGAAGAGTCCAGTGAACCCATGAACCGTGACGATGTCTACATCAGAGCACATGGCACAGAGAGCATCACAGCGTAGCACAAGCATTTCAGTTTGAGTCAGAGTGAACAGTTTTTACCTCCCTGTTAAAAGAGCTGTAGGAAACGTGTCTCAGTGTGGAATCCCTGAAGACCTTGGCCTTCCATTCATTCTGGCATTCGCATGCAGGGTCTCTTTCAAAGGCCAGATGAACCAGCCATGCCTAATGTGTAGGGTGCATGGACTGATAGTGGTCAGTGAAGATATTCCTCAATATTGAGAATGAAATTTTCACACATCACAAGAATGACACTTGTTCTGAAACGGATGGCCAGAGTATTGCTGTAGAACTATTTGATTAGGTCTCTCATTTCCAAGATCATCCGGAGGCTGAAATTGTGTTCCACTCACACCCAATCCCGCGTAAACCAATGACATCGGCAGGGCTCCAGCTGCAGGGTTAACATTAATGTTAGCTTGGCCTTCCGTCATGATTTTGTCCCCTCATCCCCCTACCCCCCCAACGTGTCTTTCTTCCAACTCCAAGCTGAACGTCTCTTTATTTTTGTCTGTTGAATTTCCTTTAACATTAAGCCACTTTCTTATATCCATCATTCAACACCATACATTACTAGCTAATGCTAGCTCCCAAAATTTTATGTGCGAAGTGCTTAACCTTTATCTTCGTGGGTCCTTAATCCTTAATCCTTAATCTTTTAGTTATATGAGAGATTTGATGGTCTTCTCCTATATTAGGCTGCTAAATCACAATTAAACTATGTGCCAAAGCAGGTTTTATCTGTCTAATCTCAAATGTAAACACAAATGTAAAACACACATTTTTTGTCATTTCATTAGAAAATTTATTTTGTTAGATGGAGGGTGCAACATTGCACAGGTGGGTGGGTACGGGTGGGGCGGGGTGGGACGGATGTGCCATGGGGTGGACATCGCACCCCAATGCCCCCCCCAGGGATGGGCCCGCCAGTACTGGACTACTGATCAGCAGGTCATGAATTCAAATCCGAGCAACACACTTGGGCATTTGAGTAAGACTTAACCCTCAACTGCTCAGCTGTATCCTGTCTCAACTGTAAGTTGCTTTGGATAAACGCATCATCCAAATGAGGTAAAGACATAAAAATAATGTTAAAAAAAAAAGTTAAAAAAAATGCAGTGTGTAAAGTTAAATTGCGCTTGTATGGGTCGATGGTTCTCAATGACTAATCACTAGGAGTGTAAAGATATATCGCGGCACGATGCATCGTGATGCAAAAATTTCAGCGGTGCAGAGGTCCTACTCCTAAACTCATAAAATATATAGAGAGCACACTGAGCCCAATAACCTGACAACTGCTGTGACATTTTACCTGGCCATGAATATAATACCCATTAAAATGGTATAAAACATGGGTTTTAAGCAACTGATAAAAAAAAATGTTTGATCCTCTTTAAGACCGTGTGGCAAAGATTCTTTTAACACTGCCATTCCTCAGGTATACAGAGAATGCTGAGAGAAGTGCAATTAAAACCAAAACAATGAAACAGGAACAGCTTATTTAAAACAATATTTAATAAAAAATTTAAACCAGCTCTGCTTATGTATTTAGTATTTAGACATATTTAAATACTCCCTCTAGTATTTAAGTGTAGTCCTCAACCTCCACTTACCTCTGACAGACTAAAGCCTCAGGCACAAGAAACCTGGTCAAGGGTGCCAAATCATTCCATCCATTTGGGACAACAGATTTATTCAGGCTAACAAGGTATTCCATCCATTATTGAGAGCACTAGTGGGAACCAAGACCTTGTGGCCTGTTTGTGGAATATTGTGCAATGTTGGCAGGTTAGGCATTTTCTTTATGGCTATTCATTGTTTAAATTTATTTTAAGCTTGGGGATTGGATAGTTAGCACATATGGCATTGTCTGCAATCGCACATATAAGGGGAGGTATGTGCTGCCTAGGTGTGTACTACAGGTAGAGTACCCACTCCTGTGTTGTCACCTGACTTACTGTCTGTGTCTCCGCATTGTGGTCTCGTGACCTCTTTGTTGCTTGGACTATTGGTATTGCATTGTGAATAGGTGAGGCATTGTTTGGGTTGAGCTTCCTCGTTTTTGCTGTCATAGGTAGGCCTGAAGGTGTTCAAGATCCCTTTCTGTCCATACTGTGCAATAGATCATGCCAGTAATTTCTCATTTGTTGTCACAGCTTAAAGCCGGTGTAGTGGCTGCTTTTTGGAATCAGTGCTGTGCATTGTGCATGCTTGACTTGCTGTCCACTATTTTAGACCGGACACTTTATTGGCTGGCTTCCTGGCTCTTAATGTTGGGAATTTCCTGCACTGTGAATGCTGCTGGAGTTGCCTCTATTCCAGGGTCCCAGTAGAGGTCCTAATTGTTCTCCAGGTGGTGCCCCAGAAATTGCCAGAGTTCAAGCAACAATGAACTTAACAATAATCTAAATGACATAAATGTAAACGTGGGGTTGGGCTGTTTTCTTTGAATGGTTTGATCATGAAAAGTGTTTGTGTTTTTTCCCATACATATTATTTATCATTTTCTTTATTGTGTGTTTAAATATCAATTTATTCTTTTTTTTGTATGCTTTTTATTTTGAAGTGTCTGTGCTGAGCCCCACGATGGTTCGTATAATTAATGTAGAGTGATATTGATGTAACTGTTACATCAGGTAACACCAAGCGGCCTAAAAACACGGCTGCCGATTTCAACTCCCAGACAACAGAGAGGCCTACAAATACGGCAGCCAAGGACTACAACACCCAATCACCACAGAGACTGTCACGTTCATGTTCAGCATCTTACTGATCATACACACCTGTACACAATTACAGCCACACAGTATTTAAGGACACATGAATACAGCATTTCTCTAATGTCTACAGAGTTTAAAGCGATAACTCATATATCGGATACGACCATTGTCAAACATTAACTGTAAAAAGTCATAATCGAATGACTTATTCTTCATGAGCAGGTGCTCAAAGTGGCTTATTGACTGGGCTTGAATCAAGATGTCCTCACTGAACTGGCATGAGGCGATGACCAAGCATCCCACCTCTGTGGAAATACCCCCAGAATATCAGGACCTCAAAGGAGTTTTCAGCAAAACCAAGGCTAGTGGCCTCCCTCCTCATCGGTCACGCTATTGAGGTCATGGCCGGTGCTATGCCTCCTGACAACCATATCTATCGCCTCTCAGCCACTTGGAGAGTGTCTTTCACTGAAAAACTGTTTTACTACTCATTCTGACATCTGCTAAGCAAGTGAGCAAGCTTTAACCAATATTAGCTTACCCCTTTTTGTGTACTGTAAAATGGGTCTACAGAAGAGATTACGGGAGAAATAACATGTTATTTTAATTCCATTATGTAAATTTGAATTGTCAGACATGTTATAGTTTTAACAATAAATCAAAGTAAAAGCACAAATTAATCGTTTTTCATTTTTGCAATCCTATTTGTCTTTGGCCTATACATGTTAAATTTGCAGTATTGTGGACATTCCCCATATTCATCAGATCTTTTTGCTTCTGTAACAAATCACATTTCCACAAAAATCTTTTATTTATTGCTTAATATTTAATAGTAAACCAAATATTGGTTTTATATAACATAATAATCATTAAAGTAGATATTATATTGATAGTAGGAATTTGATTTGTTGCAGAAGGCTAGAATTTTTGTAATATACTGTTACAACTGTCACATAATATAATAGCAATATTTGGAGACATCAGAAGCAGTAAAAAAGGCTATTCATGAAAGAACATTTATTAATGCAGAGTCTGTTTGGAATATTTGCAGAGTTATAATTAATTTGATACACCTCCTAAACCACGGGTAAAACAGAGCATAAATAAACGGATTAATGGTCGAATTAAGATAACCCAAAATCAGGAATTTTTGAATACTTTCTGCCTGTAGTTCAATAATATCACCTAATAAAATGTAAATAAAATATGGAAGTAAACACACCATAAACACAGACACTAAAATGCCAAGGACTTTAGCTGCTTTTCTCTCAGATTTCATTGAGTGTGAGGTGATTTTCTGTGTTTTAGGCCGTGTGTGATTATTAAGCTCTCTGATAGCAGTGGCATGTTTCTTAGCAATCACAAAAACCCGAGTATACAATATGATTATGACAGAAAGTGGAAATACAAACGTTACTACAAGGTCAATAACAGACCAAACCTCATTCAGCATGAAAAAACACTCTCCAGGACACATTACAAAACTCTTGAAGCTTCCATTAAAATAACAGAATGTTACATTATAAGCCAGACACACACACCAGTTGCAATAAACCACAATGCACATAGTCCTCCTTGAGATTGTGTTTGTGTAGAGAAATGGGTTTGAGAGAGCCAAATACCGATCCACAGAGATCAAAGCAATATTATAGATGGATATGATTATGAGAAAGCCACCAATTAGCCAAAAACTGATGCAGAAAACTCTCCCAAAAATCCAGCAGGACTCAATTGTCCAGATTAATATTGATGGCATCACTAAAGCGCCAAAGAGAAAGTCTGACACAGCCAGAGAGAGCACGAGCATGTTGGTCGGTGTGTGAAGCTGCTTGAAGTGAAAAACAGAGATGATGACAAGCAGATTTCCACACACTGTTAGCAGAACCACAGCAGCTGAACACACGTACAGTAAGATATAAACTGCAGGAGACACAGATCTCTCTGGACAGGAGAAATGCACACAGCGATCAGATTGGTTAAAGTCCGTCAGGTTCATGAATACAGTAGAGTTTAAAGAAATACCTCATATATTGGATGCACTGGACCACTGTAAAACAATAACTGTAAAAAATCGTAATCAAATGTCTTATGATTCAAGCAGCTGTGGTGCTTTTATAGTACAGAAATTGATCACTCCTCCTTAGTTTGAGTGACAGCATGATAAATACTTGTGATGTCATGCCTTGTTGGAACAGAAGGCCTACTAGTTACTGATGAGAGAATTGAAACTGTTATTATGCAAAATTGTGTGTAACAAAGCCTCAAGTGAATATCAATTCAAAGTGCTTATGCTAAAAAAACCAGCCCAATGGATAAAGAATAAGTGTTAAAAGGATGACAAAACCACATTTTCAAAATAAATCTGAATTTCTAAAAGTCAAAAATGATTATCATAAATAGGATATGTTGACAGGATATTGTCTTTAATTTAGTTCACATACACTACTTAGTGCAGCAGCATAGTGATTTGAGCATCAAAGGCTCCATAATGATTAAGAAATTCTAACGCTGCTGTGTATTGCATGTTGTGCATTATTCTGTTACGCTAATTCCTACTTTCACTCGTTTGCCCTGACAAGGACAGAGTCGAACTGGGGTGTGGCATTCAAAATGGCAAACCCTCAGTGATTTTTTTTTTCTTTAAGTAAAACCTTAAACATTATGTCCTGTTTCTAATAATTTGCCTCTTTTCAGGGTCCCAGTAGAGGTCCTAATTGTTCTCCAGGTGGTGCCCCAGAAATTGCCAGAGTTCAAGCAACAATGAACTTAACAATAATCTAAATGACATAAATGTAAACGTGGGGTTGGGCTGTTTTCTTTGAATGGTTTGATCATGAAAAGTGTTTGTGTTTTTTCCCATACATATTATTTATCATTTTCTTTATTGTGTGTTTAAATATCAATTTATTCTTTTTTGTATGCTTTTTATTTTGGAGTGTCTGTGCTGAGCCCCACGATGGTTCGTATAATTAATGTAGAGTGATATTGATGTAACTGTTACATCATTGCTGGAAACGGTGCTGCTTTCCACATCAGGTAACACCAAGCGGCCTAAAAACACGGCTGCAGATTTCAACTCCCAGACAACAGAGCGGCCTACAAATACGGCAGCCAAGGACTACAACACCCAATCACCACAGAGACTGTCACGTTCATGTTCAGCATCTTACTGATCATACACACCTGTACACAATTACAGCCACACAGTATTTAAGGACACATGAATACAGCATTTCTCTAATGTCTACAGAGTTTAAAGCGATAACTCATATATCGGATACGACCATTGTCAAACATTAACTGTAAAAAGTCATAATCGAATGACTTATTCTTCATGAGCAGGTGCTCAAAGTGGCTTATTGACTGGGCTTGAATCAAGATGTCCTCACTGAACTGGCATGAGGCGATGACCAAGCATCCCACCTCTGTGGAAATACCCCCAGAATATCAGGACCTCAAAGGAGTTTTCAGCAAAACCAAGGCTAGTGGCCTCCCTCCTCATCGGTCACGCTATTGAGGTCATGGCCGGTGCTATGCCTCCTGACAACCATATCTATCGCCTCTCAGCCACTTGGAGAGTGTCTTTCACTGAAAAACTGTTTTACTACTCATTCTGACATCTGCTAAGCAAGTGAGCAAGCTTTAACCAATATTAGCTTACCCCTTTTTGTGTACTGTAAAATGGGTCTACAGAAGAGATTACGGGAGAAATAACATGTTATTTTAATTCCATTATGTAAATTTGAATTGTCAGACATGTTATAGTTTTAACAATAAATCAAAGTAAAAGCACAAATTAATCGTTTTTCATTTTTGCAATCCTATTTGTCTTTGGCCTATACATGTTAAATTTGCAGTATTGTGGACATTCCCCATATTCATCAGATCTTTTTGCTTCTGTAACAAATCACATTTCCACAAAAATCTTTTATTTATTGCTTAATATTTAATAGTAAACCAAATATTGGTTTTATATAACATAATAATCATTAAAGTAGATATTATATTGATAGTAGGAATTTGATTTGTTGCAGAAGGCTAGAATTTTTGTAATATACTGTTACAACTGTCACATAATATAATAGCAATATTTGGAGACATCAGAAGCAGTAAAAAAGGCTATTCATGAAAGAACATTTATTAATGCAGAGTCTGTTTGGAATATTTGCAGAGTTATAATTAATTTGATACACCTCCTAAACCACGGGTAAAACAGAGCATAAATAAACGGATTAATGGTCGAATTAAGATAACCCAAAATCAGGAATTTTTGAATACTTTCTGCCTGTAGTTCAATAATATCACCTAATAAAATGTAAATAAAATATGGAAGTAAACACACCATAAACACAGACACTAAAATGCCAAGGACTTTAGCTGCTTTTCTCTCAGATTTCATTGAGTGTGAGGTGATTTTCTGTGTTTTAGGCCGTGTGTGATTATTAAGCTCTCTGATAGCAGTGGCATGTTTCTTAGCAATCACAAAAACCCGAGTATACAATATGATTATGACAGAAAGTGGAAATACAAACGTTACTACAAGGTCAATAACAGACCAAACCTCATTCAGCATGAAAAAACACTCTCCAGGACACATTACAAAACTCTTGAAGCTTCCATTAAAATAACAGAATGTTACATTATAAGCCAGACACACACACCAGTTGCAATAAACCACAATGCACATAGTCCTCCTTGAGATTGTGTTTGTGTAGAGAAATGGGTTTGAGAGAGCCAAATACCGATCCACAGAGATCAAAGCAATATTATAGATGGATATGATTATGAGAAAGCCACCAATTAGCCAAAAACTGATGCAGAAAACTTTCCCAAAAATCCAGCAGGACTCAATTGTCCAGATTAATATTGATGGCATCACTAAAGCGCCAAAGAGAAAGTCTGACACAGCCAGAGAGAGCACGAGCATGTTGGTCGGTGTGTGAAGCTGCTTGAAGTGAAAAACAGAGATGATGACAAGCAGATTTCCACACACTGTTAGCAGAACCACAGCAGCTGAACACACGTACAGTAAGATATAAACTGCAGGAGACACAGATCTCTCTGGACAGGAGAAATGCACACAGCGATCAGATTGGTTAAAGTCCGTCAGGTTCATGAATACAGTAGAGTTTAAAGAAATACCTCATATATTGGATGCACTGGACCACTGTAAAACAATAACTGTAAAAAATCGTAATCAAATGTCTTATGATTCAAGCAGCTGTGGTGCTTTTATAGTACAGAAATTGATCACTCCTCCTTAGTTTGAGTGACAGCATGATAAATACTTGTGATGTCATGCCTTGTTGGAACAGAAGGCCTACTAGTTACTGATGAGAGAATTGAAACTGTTATTATGCAAAATTGTGTGTAACAAAGCCTCAAGTGAATATCAATTCAAAGTGCTTATGCTAAAAAAACCAGCCCAATGGATAAAGAATATGTGTTAAAAGGATGACAAAACCACATTTTCAAAATAAATCTGAATTTCTAAAAGTCAAAAATGATTATCATAAATAGGATATGTTGACAGGATATTGTCTTTAATTTAGTTCACATACACTACTTAGTGCAGCAGCATAGTGATTTGAGCATCAAAGGCTCCATAATGATTAAGAAATTCTAACGCTGCTGTGTATTGCATGTTGTGCATTATTCTGTTACGCTAATTCCTACTTTCACTCGTTTGCCCTGACAAGGACAGAGTCGAACTGGGGTGTGGCATTCAAAATGGCAAACCCTCAGTGATTTTTTTTTTCTTTAAGTAAAACCTTAAACATTATGTCCTGTTTCTAATAATTTGCCTCTTTTCAGGGTCCCAGTAGAGGTCCTAATTGTTCTCCAGGTGGTGCCCCAGAAATTGCCAGAGTTCAAGCAACAATGAACTTAACAATAATCTAAATGACATAAATGTAAACGTGGGGTTGGGCTGTTTTCTTTGAATGGTTTGATCATGAAAAGTGTTTGTGTTTTTTCCCATACATATTATTTATCATTTTCTTTATTGTGTGTTTAAATATCAATTTATTCTTTTTTTTGTATGCTTTTTATTTTGGAGTGTCTGTGCTGAGCCCCACGATGGTTCGTATAATTAATGTAGAGTGATATTGATGTAACTGTTACATCATTGCTGGAAACGGTGCTGCTTTCCACATCAGGTAACACCAAGCGGCCTAAAAACACGGCTGCAGATTTCAACTCCCAGACAACAGAGCGGCCTACAAATACGGCAGCCAAGGACTACAACACCCAATCACCACAGAGACTGTCACGTTCATGTTCAGCATCTTACTGATCATACACACCTGTACACAATTACAGCCACACAGTATTTAAGGACACATGAATACAGCATTTCTCTAATGTCTACAGAGTTTAAAGCGATAACTCATATATCGGATACGACCATTGTCAAACATTAACTGTAAAAAGTCATAATCGAATGACTTATTCTTCATGAGCAGGTGCTCAAAGTGGCTTATTGACTGGGCTTGAATCAAGATGTCCTCACTGAACTGGCATGAGGCGATGACCAAGCATCCCACCTCTGTGGAAATACCCCCAGAATATCAGGACCTCAAAGGAGTTTTCAGCAAAACCAAGGCTAGTGGCCTCCCTCCTCATCAGTCACGCTATTGAGGTCATGGCCGGTGCTATGCCTCCTGACAACCATATCTATCGCCTCTCAGCCACTTGGAGAGTGTCTTTCACTGAAAAACTGTTTTACTACTCATTCTGACATCTGCTAAGCAAGTGAGCAAGCTTTAACCAATATTAGCTTACCCCTTTTTGTGTACTGTAAAATGGGTCTACAGAAGAGATTACGGGAGAAATAACAAGTTATTTTAATTCCATTATGTAATTTAGAATTGTCAGACATGTTATAGTTTTAACAATTTTTTTTATTTGAGCTTCTGTAACAAATCACATTTCCACAAAAAATCTTTTATTAACTGCTTTACATATAATAGTAAACCAAATATTGGTTTTATATAACATAATAATCGATAAAGTAGATACGGTATTGATAGTAGGAATTTGATTTGTTACAGAAGGCTAGAATTTTTGTAATATACTGTTACACAACTGTCACATAATATAATAGCAATATTTGGACACATCAGAAGCAGTAAAAAAGGCTACTCATGAAAGAACATTTATTAATGCAGAGTCTGTTTGGAATATTTGCAGAGTTATAATTAATTTGATACACCTCCTAAACCACGGGTAAAACAATGCATAAATAAAGGGATTAATGGTCGAATTAAGACAAGCCACAACCATGAGTTTAGGAATAGTTTCTGTCTGCAGTTCAATAACATCGCCTAATAAACTGTAAATAAAATATGGAAGTAAACACACCATAAAAACAGACACTAAAATGCCAAGGACTTTAGCTGCTTTTCTCTCAGATTTCATTGAGTGTGAGGTGATTTTCTGTGTTTTAGGCCGTGTGTAATTATTTAGCTCTCTGATAGCAATGGCATGTTTCTTAGCAATCACAAAGACCCGAGTATACAATATGATTATGACAGAACATGGAAACATAAACGTTACTACAAGGTCAATAACAGACCAAACCTCATTCAGCATGAAAAAACACTCTCCAGGACACATTAGAGAACTCTTGAAGCTTCCATTAAAATAACAGAATGTTACATTATAAGCCAGACACACACACCAGTTGCAATAAACCACAATGCACATAGTCCTCCTCGAGATTGTGTTTGTGTAGAGAAATGGGATTGAGAGAGCCAAATACCGATCCACAGAGATCAAAGCAATATTATAGATGGATATGATTATGAGAAAGCCACCAATTAGCAAAAAACTGATGCAGAAATCTCTCCCAAAAATCCAGCAGGACTCAATTGTCCAGATTAATATTGACGGCATCACTAAAGTGCCAAAGAGAAAGTCTGACACAGCCAGAGAAAGCACAAGTGTGTTGGTCGGTGTGTGAAGCTGCTTGAAGTGACAAACAGAGATGATGACAAGCAGATTTCCACACACTGTTAGCAGAACCACAGCAGCTGAACACACGTACAGTAAGATATAAACTGCAGGAGATACAGATGTCTCTGGACAGGAGAAATGCACACAGCGATCAGATTGGTTAAAGTCCGTCAGGTTCATGAATACAGCTTTTCTCTAACGTATACAGAGTGTAAAGAAATACCTCATATATTGGATGCATTGGACCATTGTAAAACAGTAACTGTAAAAAAAAAATCATAATCAAAAGTCTTATGCAGCTGTGGTGCTTTTATAGTATAGAAATTGATCACACCCCCTTAGTTTGAGAGACAGCAGGATAGATACTTGTGATGTCATGCCTTGTTGGAACAGAAGGCCTACTAGTTACTGGTGAGAGAATTGAAATTGTTATTATGCAAAATTGTGTGTAACAAAGCCTCAAGTGAATATCAATTCAAAGTGCTTATGCTAAGAAAACCAGCCCTATGGATAAAGAATAAGTGTTAAAAAGAAGACAAAACCACACTTTCAAAATAAACCTGAATTTCTGAGTTGACAGGATATTGTCTTTAATTTAGTTCACATAAAATGCCAATGCCACAATATGACAAGAAAACCTAGACTGCTGATAATACATCAGTATTAAGATGCTTAACAGCCCATGCTTTGATACAAAACACATTAAAAATTCTAATCACACACACAAACCTTAAAAAAAAATAAAGCCTCACTCACTCGAGGTCTGCATCAGAGCACATGGCACAGAGAGCATCACAGCATAGCACAAGCATTTTCAGTTTGAGTCAGACTGAACAGTTTTTAACTCACTGTTAAAAGAGCTGCAGGCAACGCGTCTCGGTGTGGAATCCCTGAGGACCTTGGCCTTCCATTCATTCTGGCATTCGCATGCAAGGTCTCTTTCGAAGGCCAGGTGAACCAGCTGCGCCTTATGTGTATGGTGCATGGACCGACAGTGGACAGTGAAGACATTCCTCAATACTGAGAATGAATTTTCACACATCACAAGAATGACTCTTGCTCTGAAACGGACGGCCAGAGTCCAAGACGGCCTTTATCTTCGTGGTCATCCTTACTCTTGTAGATATATGAGAGATTTGATGGTCTTCTTCTATATTAGGCTGCTAAATCGCAACTAAATTATGTGCCAAAGCAGGTTTTATCTATTCAATTCACTTCAATTTTATTTGTATAGCACTTTTAACAATGGACATTGTCACAAAGCAGCTTTACAGAAATAAATGGATTAAAAAAATATATTGTAAATATGTGAATTTATCCCTAATGAGCAAGCTAGAGGTGACGGTGGTGAGGAAAAACTCCCTGAGACAATATGAGGAAGAAACCTTGAGAGGAACCAGACTCAAAAGGGAACTCATCCTCATCTGGGTGCAATGGATAATGCAATTATAAATAAATCCCTTCTATTATTGTGTACTATATGGACAAATAGTGCAAATGTGCAACCAGTAAATTCATCACAGTTTTCGCAAGAAGTCCAGTTGGTTAAAATCTATCCACTGTCCACTGATGGAGTCCTAAGTACGAAGGTGCTTGTGGGAACTGCAGCCCCAAAGCCACCAAAGCAATCACAGTCCGAAGCCAATACAGTACAGCTCCCCATATGTGATCCCCAAGCCATCTCCACAGCCCCCAGGTGGCACCATCCGCGGCAATCCAAACGGTTCTTCAGGCCGTCCATATGGGGCCACCCCCAGCAGCAGCGAGCAAACTCAACCAATGAGAACTTCAACCAGAAGTAGGGCATCAGGATGGGTCAGGCAGGTCCGGAGAGCAGAAGGAGTCAGGATCACTGACATCTCAGAAGTAGCATGTGTAGCTTGAGAGAGAGAGAGAGAGAGAGAGAGATGGAGAGAGAGGGAGAGATTGTTAGGTAATCTTTTGTCCACTAATGGTTAAGGACAATGTGACAATGTAGTTTGCATGCAGAGATTATCTGTATAATATCAAATGTAAACACAAATACAAAACACACATTTTTTCATTTTGTTAGAAAATTCATTTTGTTGGATGGAGGGTGCAACATTGCACAGGTGAGTGGGTACGGGCAGGGGGGTGGACATCGCACCCCAATGCCCCCCCCAGAGATGGGCCCGCCAGTACTGGACTACTGATCAGCAGGTCATGAATTCAAATCCGAGCAACACACTTGGGCCCTTGAGTAAGACTTAACCCTCAACTGCTTAGCTGTATCCTGTCTCAACTGTAAGTCACTTTGGATAAACACATCATCCAAATGAAGTAAAGATGTAAAAATAGTGTTTAAAAAAATGCAGTGTGTAAAGTTAAATTGCGCTTGTATGGGTCGATGGTTCTCAATGACTAATCACTAGGAGTGTAAAGATATATCGCGGCACGATGCTTCGTGATGCAAAAATTTCACAATGTGCAGAGGTCCTACTCCTAAACTCATAAAATATATAGAGAGCACACTGAGCCCAATAACTCGATGGCTGCTGTGACATTTTACCTGGCCATGAATATAATACCCATTAAAATGATATAAAACGTGGGTTTTAAGCAACTGATAAAAAAAATTTTGATCCTCTTTAAGACCGTGTGGCAAAGATTCTTTTAACACTGCCATTCCTCAGGTATACAGAGAATGCTGAGAGAAGTGCAATTAAAACCAAAACAATGAAACAGGAACAGCTTATTTAAAACAATATTTAATAAAAAATTTAAACCAGCTCTGCTTATATATTTAGTATTTAGACAAATTTAAATATTTCCTCTAGTATTTAAGTGTAGTCCTCAACCTTCACTTACCTCTGACAGACTAAAGCCTCAGGCACAAGAAACCTGGTCAAGGGTGCCAAATCATTCCATCCATTTGGGACAACAGATTTATTCAGGCTAACAAGGTATTCCATCCATTATTGAGAGCACTAGTGGGAACCAAGACCTTGTGGCCTGTTTGTGGAATATTGTGCAATGTTGGCAGGTTAGGCATTTTCTTTATGGCTATTCATTGTTTAAATTTATTTTAAGCTTGGGGATTGGATAGTTAGCACATATGGCATTGTCTGCAATCGCACATATAAGGGGAGGTATGTGCTGCCTAGGTGTGTACTACAGGTAGAGTACCCACTCCTGTGTTGTCACCTGACTTACTGTCTGTGTCTCCGCATTGTGGTCTCGTGACCTCTTTGTTGCTTGGACTATTGGTATTGCATTGTGAATAGGTGAGGCATTGTTTGGGTTGAGCTTCCTCGTTTTTGCTGTCATAGGTAGGCCTGAAGGTGTTCAAGATCCCTTTCTGTCCATACTTTGCAATAGATCATGCCAGTAATTTCTCGTTTGTTGTCACAGCTTATAGCCGGTGTAGTGGCTGCTTTTTTGGAATCAGTGCTGTGCATTGTGCATGCTTGACTTGCTGTCCACTATTTTAGACCGGACACTTTATTGGCTGGCTTCCTGGCTCTTCATGTTGGGAATTTCCTGCACTGTGAATGCTGCTGGAGTTGCCTCTATTCCAGGGTCCCAGTAGAGGTCCTAATTGTTCTCCAGGTGGTGCCCCAGAAATTGCCAGAGTTCAAGCAACAATGAACTTAACAATAATCTAAATGACATAAATGTAAACGTGGGGTTGGGCTGTTTTCTTTGAATGGTTTGATCATGAAAAGTGTTTGTGTTTTTTCCCATACATATTATTTATCATTTTCTTTATTGTGTGTTTAAATATCAATTTATTCTTTTTTGTATGCTTTTTATTTTGGAGTGTCTGTGCTGAGCCCCACGATGGTTCATATAATTAATGTAGAGTGATATTGATGTAACTGTTACATCATTGCTGGAAACGGTGCTGCTTTCCACATCAGGTAACACCAAGCAGCCTAAAAACACGGCTGCCGATTTCAACTCCCAGACAACAGAGAGGCCTACAAATACGGCAGCCAAGGACTACAACACCCAATCACCACAGAGACTGTCACGTTCATGTTCAGCATCTTACTGATCATACACACCTGTACACAATTACAGCCACACAGTATTTAAGGACACATGAATACAGCATTTCTCTAATGTCTACAGAGTTTAAAGCGATAACTCATATATCGGATACGACCATTGTCAAACATTAACTGTAAAAAGTCATAATCGAATGACTTATTCTTCATGAGCAGGTGCTCAAAGTGGCTTATTGACTGGGCTTGAATCAAGATGTCCTCACTGAACTGGCATGAGGCGATGACCAAGCATCCCACCTCTGTGGAAATACCCCCAGAATATCAGGACCTCAAAGGAGTTTTCAGCAAAACCAAGGCTAGTGGCCTCCCTCCTCATCGGTCACGCTATTGAGGTCATGGCCGGTGCTATGCCTCCTGACAACCATATCTATCGCCTCTCAGCCACTTGGAGAGTGTCTTTCACTGAAAAACTGTTTTACTACTCATTCTGACATCTGCTAAGCAAGTGAGCAAGCTTTAACCAATATTAGCTTACCCCTTTTTGTGTACTGTAAAATGGGTCTACAGAAGAGATTACGAGAGAAATAACATGTTATTTTAATTCCATTATGTAATTTAGAATTGTCAGACATGTTATAGTTTTAACAATAAATCAAAGTAAAAGCACAAATTAATCGTTTTTAATTTTTGCAATCTTATTTGTCTTCGGCCTCTACATGTTAAATTTGCAGTATTGTGGACATTCCCCATATTCATCAGATCTTTTTTATTAAATTTTTTTTTTTATTTGAGCTTCTGTAACAAATCACATTTCCACAAAAAATCTTTTATTAACTGCTTTACATATAATAGTAAACCAAATATTGGTTTTATATAACATAATAATCGATAAAGTAGATATGATATTGATAGTAGGAATTTGATTTGTTACAGAAGGCTAGAATTTTTGTAATATACTGTTACAACTGTCACATAATATAATAGCAATATTTGGACACATCAGAAGCAGTAAAAAAGGCTATTCATGAAAGAACATTTATTAATGCAGAGTCTGTTTGGAATATTTGCAGAGTTATAATTAATTTGATACACCTCCTAAACCACGGGTAAAACAGAGCATAAATAAACGGATTAATGGTCGAATTAAGATAACCCACAATCATCACTTTTTGAATAGTTTCTGTCTGCAGTTCAATAATATCACCTAATAAACTGTAAATAAAATACGGAAGTAAACATGCCAAAAACACAGACACTAAAATGCCAAGGACTTTAGCTGCTTTTCTCTCAGATTTCATTGAGTGTGAGGTGATTTTCTGTGTTTTAGGCCGTGTGTGATTGTTAAGCTCTCTGATAGCAGTGGCATGTTTCTTAGCAATCACAAAAACTCGAGTATACAATATGATTATGACAGAAAGTGGAAATACAAACGTTACTACAAGGTCAATAACAGACCAAACCTTATTCAGAATGTACAAACACTCTCCAGGACACATTACAAAACTCTTGAAGCTTCCATTAAAATAACAGAATGTTATATTATAAGCCAGACACACACACCAGTTGCAATAAACCACAATGCACATAGTCCTCCAAGAGAATGTATTTGTGTAGAGAAATGGGATTGAGAGAGCCAAATACCGATCCACAGAGATCAAAGCAATATTATAGATGGATATGATCATGAGAAAGCCACCAATTAGCCAAAAACTGATGCAGAAATCTTTCCCAAAAATCCAGCATGACTCAACTGTCCAGATTAATATTGACGGCATCACTAAAGCGCCAAAGAGAAAGTCCGACACAGCCAGAGAAAGCACGAGCATGTTGGTTGGTGTGTGAAGCTGCTTGAAGTGAAAAACAGAGATGATGACAAGCAGATTTCCACACACTGTTAGAAGAATCACAGCAAATCCACACATGTACAGTAAGATATAAACTCCAGGAGATACAGATCTCTCTGGACAGGAGAAATGCTCACAGCGATCAGATTGGTTAAACTCCGTCAGGTTCATGAATACAGCTTTTCTCTAATGTCTACAGAGTTTAAACAAATACCTCATATATTGGATGCATTGGACCATTGTAAAACAGTAACTGTAAAAAATCATAATCAAATGTCTTATGCAGCTGTGGTGCTTTTATAGTGTAGAAATTGATCACTCCCCCTTAGTTTGAGAGACAGCAGGATAGATACTTGTGATGTCATGCCTTGTTGGAACAGAAGGCCTACTAGTTACTTGTGAGAGAATTGAAACTGTTATTATTTGTGTGTAACAAAGCCTCAAGTGAATATCAATTTAAAGTGCTTATGCTAAGAAAACCAGCCCAATGGATAAAGAATAAGTGTTAAAAGGATGACAAAACCACATTTTCAAAATAAATCTGAATTTCTAAAAATTAAAAATGATTATCATCAATAGGATATGTTGACAGGATATTGTCTTTAATTTAGTTCACATACACTACTTAGTGCAGCAGCATAGTGATTTGAGCATCAAAGGCTCCGCAATAATAAAGAAATTATAACACTGCTGTTTATTGCATGTTGTGCATTATTCTGTTACACTAATTCCTACTTTCACTCGTTTGCCCTGAGAAGCACAGAGTGGAAGTGGGGTGTGGCATTCAAAATGGCAAACCCTCAGTGACATTTTTTCCTTTAAGTAAAACCTTAGGACATAAATTTTATTTTCAATAATTTGGTTTCTTCAAGTACATCAAGGCATCTTTCACACTTGTTTTTGTAATTTTTAAACCTTTTGACTTCAAAAAGCATCCTTATGACAGCTACAATCTAGTAATTTTTTTAAGCTGCGCTCAACATAGCATAGTTAACATTAATGTTAGCTTGGCCTTTGGTCATGATTTTGTCCCCTCATCCCCCTACCCCCCAACCTGTCTTTCTTCCAACTCCAAGCTGGATGTCTCTTTATTTTTGTCTGTTGAATTTCCTCTAACATTAAGCCACTTTCTTATATCCATCATTCATCACCATACATTACTAGCTAATGCTAGCTCCCAAAATTTTATGTGTGGCGTGCTTAGCCGTTAACCTTGCAGGTCATCCTTAATCTTTTAGTTATACAAGAGATTTGATGGTCTTCTGTCTAAATTAGGCTGCTAAATCACAATTAAATTATGCACCAATGTATAATATCAAATGTAATCACAAATTCAAAACATATTTTTTCATTTTGTTAGAATGTATTTTGTCAGATGGAGGGTGCAACATTGCATAGGTAGGTGGGTAAGGGCAGCCGTGGGTGGCAATATGTGCCATTAGGTGAGCATTGCACCCTAATGCTCCCCCCCAGCGATGGGCCCGCCAATACTAGACTACTGATCAGCAGGTCGTAAAATCAAGTCTGAGCAACACACTTGGGCCCTTGAGTAAGACTTAACCCTCAACTGCTCAGCTGTATCCTGTCTCAACTGTAAGTCACTTTGGATAAACGCATCATCCAAATGAGGTAAAAATGTAAAAATAATGTTTAAAAAATGCAGTGGCAGTGGCATTCTTTGCCCAGTGGCAAAACTGTCCCTGGCTGAATGAAATTATGACATAGGCAACAGAGAACTCCTGACAGTGAAGTTAGCTTCGGAGTAGTGGCATCACTGGCTGGAAGGGGCCCCAACACCCAATTGTGATATACACAAACCATAAAACTCTCAAATATTTCAAGAGACTCAACTCATGTCAGGACAGGTGGACCTTGTTCTTCTCAAGGTTTGAATACCCCCTCTCTTTCTACCCAGGGTCTAAGAACACCATAGCTGATTCTCTCTCATTCCTGTACCGAGCCCCTCCCAAAGAGGACACCAGCCTGTTTTGTAGAAGCACTAATCTGTGAAGGAAATTGAGAATAAACAAGGCCTAAGAATCCCCAGTCAATGTCCAGCAGGGATAAAATCTGTGCCCCCTTAAATGAGGAGTAAACTCATCACCTGGGCACACACCTCACCTGCCACCGGACACCCACAAAGCACTCCAGCTCATCCAAGGAAAATACTGGTGGCCCCACATGCTCACCGATATCGAATTTATCTTTTCATGCACTATGTTTGCCCAATCCAAGGTATCCAGGGCCCTACCTACGGGTAAACTCCTTCAGTGCCCATACCACAAGAACTACGGTCTCAGATTACCATAGACTTTGTCACAGACTTACCAAGTTCCCAAGGTAACTCAGTCATTATGGTGGTCATCAATCGGTTCTCTAAGTCCCTCTGTCTGATTTCCTTTCCCAGTCTCACCTCGACCTTCGAAACTGCTGAACTCCTCTTCAACCATGTATTCAGATACTATGGGATTCCTGAAGACGTAATAAGTCACTGGGCCCCAGTGGAGTTAGGAGTTTAGAAAGCCGTTATTTGCCAGTGCCATTGTTATGTTGCTCAGCAATCTTCTTGCATAGATCTTGGGAGAGCTCTTTGCCTCTACCCATCATAAGATGTTTCTTGCATGACAATTTGGTGACATATGATTTGTTTACTTGCATTCAGAGAATGAATTTTCCAAAGAGTGTAAGTTCAACCTACCAACATTCACTAACCAGCTGATCCTAATTAGCACAGATAGGAGAACTTATTAGTGGACTCAGCTGGTTTAATGTTTTTTCTTACTGTGTTTAATACTTTTTTCCTGTCAGTCTACTTTATTGATATTAACTTGATTGGAACATTATGATTTCTGTACTTTTATTGAGTTAATATCAATGTCTGGTCTACATTTAATGTGAATATCTGTATTGCAAATACATTATAAATTAAAAAAAAATTGTTGACATGTTGAACAATTTCCCCCACTATATAGTATTAAAAGACCATCCAGCATATTCGTAACACTTGTATAAATTCTACTTGTAATTTGTACTTTGTATGACATGAATATTTTTTAATCCATTGTGCTTCCACAAAACCTCTGCTTTTTTCTCCAGTATAAGTGATTTGTAAACATTTAATATGTTCCTTTATCTTAAACTTTATCCTAACCTTTATCATGTACCATTATCTTAATCTTAGGTAGTGTCTGGCTACTGGATGTGTACCATTCATGTGTGCTTACATGGTGAATTTCTGTCTCTTTTAAAAACTTCACATTTATCTTATGTGTATCACATAGGCGATTGCTTAGAGACTACATGGGAATCCAGCTTTTCCTAAAATTTCATTAAATTACAGCAGTGAAATGTTTACCAAAGTGTCTGTATTATTCATCAGTGTTGGAGGAATTAAAAATTTTAGAGAATCAGATGATCAAATATCTCACTGCAATATTGCACTGTTCATTCCATGATGGTGTCGGTGACGTTGGCTGCTATCACGACTGCTCCGACAACACTTTGTTTTTGTTTATTCTTTGCACTTTCTCTTACTTTAACCCCTTTTTCTCTTCACCACGGCTACTATCAGTTATCAAAGAAAGACTCTTATTTCTATTTGTTTACAATTCACCCACCTATTGCCATTTTAACACTGGATCCATTCTGACCAAGCGAGATCCCATGGAAGAACAAAAGACACGACTTTTGTCTTGGAGGAACAGGCTGAGGGCTCGTGCACACTGTGCTCCCCTGCCTAGCATCCTGCTAGCCAACATCTAGTCTCTGGAGAACAAGCTCGACGACCTCAGGGCCAGGGTTAAGTTCCAGAGGGACATTTGGGACTGCAAAGTCTTCTGCTTCCCCCGAGACATGGCTGAACCCAGCGGTACAGGACCACGCCATCCAGCCAGCCGAGTTTTTCTTGGTTTACCACATGGACAGAACAATGGAGCTGGGGAAGTCAAGGGGAGGTGGAGTGCATCTGATGGTAAACAGCAGCTGGTGTGACAGCGAAAGCATTGTTTCTCCTACATGTTCCTGCATATGTGACAGTATGAATGAGGTAAGTGGTGGTGATTGACACTTGTGACCACCAATCAGTGACTGCCCTCCTTTCAGTTTAGCAGCAGGTTATATGAAGGCTGTGTATCCTGGCCTGTGAACGGATCATAAAGCACATTGATTCTTGTTGCAGCGCTGATAATCGCAACTAATAAAAGGGGATTTCTGCTGCTGTCTGGTTTCTTTTTATTTTATTTTATTTATTTGTTTTATCTCGGGGTGGAGAATCGTCTATTTGATTATTGGAGCTGGCGTACAGACTATGCAGTTGCTCCCTACGAGTCCTGTTTTCCTCCTAGTTTGGCTGCTTCAAGGCTGCTTAAACGTTTGCCATGGGACATGTTTGGGTGTGTGATCTGAGTGCACGGTGGGGTGTGTGGAAGTGTGCTTTTGGATAAATAGGGCTGGTGATCACTCCTGTGGGTAACCTCAGCCCTGTAGGTTGGTCTATTTTTGTTTATTGAACTGTCATTTGAGAGCGAGCTGCTAGGAGTGGCACTTTATCATTGTGACTATTTTAAGCAATTTTTCTATCTTGTTGAATTCATTGTGAATAAATTTTGTATTTTTATACGATATCTACATTTCCTGCCTACCTTTTTTTTTTTTTTTTTTGAGAAGTGATCCTGTGTGACCTAATAATAAACTTTGGGGTTTATTTCTATTTCCTGGGTGAAAATCCCCCAGGTGGCATAGTCGAATTTTCTACAAGTAGATGAACTTGGGCTTGTGGTCTGCAACTCGACGTGTGTATGGGAGGGGTCAATGTACCTTGCCTGGCAGACACTGGTTCTATGGTGTCCACCATACAGAGAGTTGTTTTTTGATGAATTTTGGGTCTTGGGGTCAGGAACAGCTTAGGTCGTGCCATTGGTTACAGCTCCGGGCCGTGAATGGCCTCTCAATTCCTTATATCGGCTATTTAGAGCTTGATGTACAGCTTTGTGGGCGAGTGGTCTTATGTTGCGAAGTGCTGGTGGTCAGAGATCCTCCGGGTGGTTTGTGTGCTCAGGTTCCTGGGGTCCTGGGAATGAATGTCCTGAGCCGCTGCTACCGGGAGCTCTTTGGCCAGCATGGCATGGGTCTGTTTGATTTACCTGTTGTGTCACAGGCACCTAATTCTGTTTTCCAGGCCTTACAATATTGCCATCACATTGAAGTCCAGCCAGTCTCGGATCGGGGGGTCGAGTTAAAGTGCGTGGATGCTGGGCATGTCGCATTCTGGGGGCACCATGAAATTGGTTGACGTAACGTGCTCTGCACAGTACTCGAGTGGTACAGTATTGTTTGAGCCACTAGATTCTGGTCTTCCAGCAGGTTAGTTGGCATCTCCTGCTCTAGTACAGGTGGACCGTGGTACAGCCTATCTGCCTGTGGTTAATGTGGGCACGATAGATGTAGTGATGTATGCTAGCACAGTTGTAGGCACTGTCAACCATGTTTATGTGGTTAGCTTACCCCCAGAGGTCACTGAAGTTCAGGTGGTTTCGGCTAGGGTGAGTACACAAGTTATGCAGGTGTTCCCGTCTGTACAACAACAGATCAGGGCTATTGATTTGTCTGTGTTGTCATTGGAAGAACAAGGTAAGGTGAGGGCATTACTGGATAAGTATTCTCCTGTGTTTTCTATACACGATGGGGATTTGGGATGTACAAGTCTCATTTCCCATGATATGCCCTTGCTAGATGAGGTCCCTGTGTGGCAGCGGTATAGGCACATTCCTCCTTCTGAGTATGAGGTAGTGAAGGCACACCAACTGCTTGAGGCCCAGGTAATTAGAGAGAGCTGCAGCCCTTATGCTTCGCCCATCGTCCTGGTCAAAAAGAAGGACGGTAGCCTACGCATGTGTGTAGACTACCGTCATTTAAATTCTAAGTCCAGGAAGGATGCCTTTCCCCTACCCCGTATTGAGGAGACACTGGACTCTCTGGCAGGGGCACGTTGGTTTTCTACCATGGACCTTGCCAGCAGGTACAATCAGGTCCCTGTTAGTGAGGCAGATAGACCCAAGACTGCTTTTTGTACTCCGTTCGGGCTCTTTGAATGGAACAGGATGCCGTTTGGGCTTTGCAACGCCCCCAGCACCTTCCAACAATTAATGGAACGGTTGTTATTCAACGCATTTGAAGTTCTTTATTCTAACATAACATACGTACCCACTAAAAATAAGTCTACCCAGGTGATTCCAGTAATTATTATTTACAGACCCCCAGGGCCATATTCTGAATTCCTGTGTGAATTTGCGGATTTCATCTCTAACCTGGTTGTTTCTTTAGACAAGGCATTAATTGTTGGAGACTTTAATATTCATTTTGATAATCCAGATGACCCTCTGAGAACAGCAGTTGTGTCCATTCTAGATTCTGTAGGGGTTAATCAGAATGTAATAGGACCCACCCATAGTGGTGGTCACACTCTTGATTTAATACTAACATTCGGATTAAATATAGAAAATATAGTCTCATGTCCACAGTCTGAAGCTATCTCAGATCATTACCTCATCTCATTTAAAATGTGTATTAATCATAGTATATGCACCTTGCCACGTCACCGTGTCAAACGTACGTTCACGTCAACAACTGCACAGAGTTTTATCAGTAATCTCCCAGATTTATCAACCATGATTGGATCACCGTCTGATCCCGAAGAACTTGACCAGGCAACTGAATGTTTAGAATCAACGTTCTGCAACTCACTAGATAAGGTAGCTCCACTTAAAAGAAAAATAATTAGGGAGAAAAAGCTAGCACCCTGGTATAGCGATCACACACGAACTTTAAAACAGACCACTCGAAAACTAGAACGTAAATGGCGTCAAACTAACTTGGTAGTATTTCAAATAGCATGGAAGGAGAGCCTATTGAGCTATAAGAAAGCTCTTAGTGCTGCTAGATCAATGTATCTCTCCACCCTAATTGAAGATAACAGAAATAATCCTAGATTCTTATTTAATACTGTAGCAAAATTAACTAGGAATAAGACCACAATAGAAACACGCACACAATCATTATATAGCAGCGATGACTTCATGAATTTTTTCAATGGTAAAATTGAAAATATCAGGCTAGAAATTCAGACTATTAATTTAAAACCGGACAGTTCTATAACTAACCCTGTAGATGATAATATGATAATATTAGATAAACAACTACAACGCTTTAGTCCCCTTGAAGAGACTGAACTAATTTCACTAATTTCATCATCAAAATCATCAACCTGTATGCTAGATCCTTTACCTACTTGTTTCCTCAAACAGATAATTCCTGAAACAATCAAACCTCTTTTAAAGATAATCAATTCTTCCCTTAGCATTGGCTATGTACCTAAATCTTTTAAATTAGCAGTTATCAAGCCCCTGATTAAAAAACCTGACCTCAATCCCTGTCAACTGTCCAACTACAGGCCAATATCAAACCTCCCCTTTATTTCCAAGGTCCTTGAAAAGGTTGTAGCACAGCAGCTATGCTCATACTTACATAGGAATAACATTCATGAAATGTATCAGTCAGGATTTAGGCCTCATCATAGCACAGAGACAGCACTGGTAAAAGTTGTAAATGACTTACTACTGGCCTCTGATCAGGGTTGTGTCTCCTTGCTGGTGCTGCTTGACCTTAGTGCAGCTTTTGATACCATTGATCATGCTATTCTCCTCAATAGACTAGAAAATGTAGTAGGCATTAAGGGAACAGCCCTTTCCTGGCTCAGGTCTTATTTGACTGATCGTTATCAGTTTGTAAACGTAAATGGTGACTTCTCTTCTCATGCTAAGGTAAAGTTTGGTGTTCCGCAAGGCTCTGTTTTAGGCCCACTGCTCTTTTCTTTATATATGCTACCTCTGGGCAAAATTATTCGTAAGCATGGTATTAGCTTCCACTGTTACGCTGATGACACACAGTTGTATGTTTCAGCAAAGCCAGATGACAGACACCAGCTTAATAAAGTTGAGGAATGTGTAAAAGACATTAGAAACTGGATGCTTATTAACTTTCTCTTACTTAATTCTGACAAGACAGAAGTACTTGTACTAGGACCACATGCAGCTAGAAGTAAGCTTTCTGATTACATAATAACTCTGGATGACCTTTCTGTTTCATCATGTGCAGCAGTAAAAGACCTTGGTGTGATTATCGACTCTAGTCTTTCTTTTGAAGCTCATGTAGATAATATAACTAGGATTGCTTTCTTTCATCTCAGAAATATTGCTAAAATAAGAAATATATTGTCACTACACGATGCAGAAAAATTAGTTCATGCTTTTGTTACCTCTAGGTTGGATTATTGTAATGCCTTACTGTCTGGATGTTCCAGTAGATGCATAAACAAGCTCCAGTTAGTCCAGAATGCAGCAGCGAGAGTCCTTACTAGAACCAGAAGATATGACCACATCACCCCTATCTTATCCACACTGCATTGGCTCCCAATCAAATTTCGTATTGATTATAAAATACTACTATTGACCTATAAAGCACTAAATGGTCTCGCGCCACAGTACCTGAGCGAACTTTTGGTCTTTTATGATCCGTCACGCCTACTCAGATCAAAAGATGCAGGCTATTTGTTGGTACCTCGAATAATGCGGGCTACAGCTGGGGGTAGAGCTTTCTCATACAAAGCCCCACAGTTATGGAACAGCCTTCCACTTAGTGTTCGGGGCTCAGACACAGTCTCAGTGTTTAAGTCTAGGCTGAAAACATATTTGTTTAGTCAAGCCTTTTGTGAATAGTTTTCTTAGGTACAGGGGCAGGTCTGGAGGGTTTCACAGGCATAGAGTGTTGTGGTGAAATGGGATGTTTGGATGCTGTCGCCCCCCCACTCTCACACGTTCACTCAGGTTTGTCGACGGTGGAGTGGCTGGCTGCCTTATGTCCCAGGGTGCCCTCATGTCTGTGTTAGCTTCTGGCTCTCCCTTTCAGTTATGCTGTCATAGCTAGTCTTGCCGGAGTCCCTGCTTGCACTCTGCATGCAAAGTACATCGTGCTTAACCATTAGAGGACAAAAGCTCACCTAACAATCTCTTCCTTTCTCTCCATCTCTCTCTCTTCCTCACTCTCTGTCGAGCTACACATGCTACTTCTGAGATGCCAGTGATGCCAGTGATCCTGACCCCTTCTGCTCCTCCTCGCTGCCTGACCCATCCTGATGCCCTACTTCTGGTTGGAGTTCTCATCGGTTGAGTTCGCTTGCTGCTGCTGGGGGTGGCCCCATATGGACTGCCTGAAGAACTGTTTGGATTGCTGGGGATGGTGCCACCTGGGGGCTGTGGAGATGGCTTGGGGATCACATATGGGGAGCTGTACTGTAATGGCTTGGGACTGCGATTGCTGTAGTGGCTTTGGGGCTGCAGTTGCCACGAGCAGCTTCGTACTCAGGACTCCATCAGTGGACAGTGGATAGATTTTAACCAGCCGGACCTCTTGCAAATACTGTGATGAATTTATTGGTTGCACAATTGCACTATTTGTCCATATAGTACACAATAGAAGGGATTTATTTATAATTGCACTATCCGTTGCACCCAGATGAGGATGGGTTCCCTTTTGAGCCTGGTTCCTCTCAAGGTTTCTTCCTCATATCATCTCGGGGAGTTTTTCCTTGCCACCGTCGCCACTGGCTTGCTCATTAGGGATAAATTCACAGTGATAAATTTAAATATTTACAATATATTTTTGTGAATCCATTTATTTCTGTAAAGCTGCTTTGTGACAATGTCCATTGTTAAAAGCGCTATACAAATAAAATTGAATTGAATTGAATTGAATTGTTTGGGGACCAACAGTGCCAGTCTCTTCTCTTGTACCTGGATGACATTGTTTTCCTCTTCAGTTGATCAACACCTAGCTCGGATGGAGGTAGTCTTAAGCCGGTTACTCAGGGAAGGTTTGAAGGCCAAGTTGTCCAAGTGTGCCTTCTTTAAACGTGAAGTGCAGACCCAGGTAAGATTGAGGCAGTTTCACATTGGCCTCGGCTAACCAGGGTTGCAGGGTTGCGGTCATTTTTGGGGTTTGCTAGCTACTACCGACATTTTGTGGAGGGGTTTGCGAGGTTAGCTGCTCCCCTCCACAGGTTGGTGGCGGAGCTAGAAACCCCGAAGCGGTCAAAGTATGGGTCCCGTGAGTTTGCTGAAGCCTCGTCTACTGAGTGCCAGAGTAGCTTTGAGGAGTTAAAGGGTAGACTTACCACAGCCCCCGTGATCGCCTATGCTGACTTTTCACTTCCTTTTATCTTGGAGATGGACGCCATGGGGGGCTAGGGGCAGTTCTCTCACAAGAGCAACAAGGTAAGGTACGTCCCATAGCTTATGGTAGCCGAGGTCTTAGGCCCACTGAGCGCAACACAGCTAACTACGGTTCTATGAAGCTGGAGTTTCTTGCGCTCAAGTGGGCCATGACTGAGAAGTTCTGGGAATACCTACTGAGGTGTAAGTGTGTAGTCTACACCGATAATAACCCTCTTAGCTACCTGACCTCAGCCAAGTTAGGTGCCATGGAACAGCGCTGGGCTGCCCAGTTGGCAGCCTTTGACTTTGAGCTTAAATATAGATCAGGTAAGAGCAACCGCAATGCTGATGCCTTGTCATGCCAAAATCTCCCTGCGGTGGAAGAAGTTCAGGATTTGTGCCCGGGTGCAGCTGTTGCAGTTGCGTTGCGTCAAGCCACTCAAGGTGGATTGGTGACTCAGGTAAATCAAATTGTATCATTTCCTTGCTATTCCATCAGTGATATGTGTGCTCAGCAGCAGGCCGATTCAGTTATTGGGGAGCTGTTGGTGTTTTGGAGGCGGAAATCGCGGCCCAGCTCTGAGGAGCGTAAGAAACTCTCCAGGTCTGCTGTGATTTTGTTCTGGCAGTGGGATTGCCTGGTGGAGAACAAGGGGGTGCTTTATCATCAGGTGTTTCACCCGGATGGTGGAGAGGAGGTCCTCCAAATGCTATTGCCGGCGGCCATGAAGTCGGAGGTGTTGACGCAACTGCACCAACAGCACGGGCACCAGGGGGTGGAGCGCACCACTCAGCTTGTACCACACTCCCGCCACACATACACAACCTGGAGCTCCTGATCCTTAGATATCGCCCTTGCTACCTTCCTCAGGAATTTACCTCAGTCATAGTCAGTGCCGTTTATGTTCCACCTCAGGTGGAGTTCCACCTCAGATGGACATGGACACTGCTTTATGTGAACTACATGAGGCTCTCACTCATCAACAGACTCATCGCCAGGACGCTGTGCTCATTGTGGCAAGGGACTTTAACAGTGCCATCCTCATACACAAAGTGCCAAACTTCCACCAGCAAATCGCCTGCCCCACCAGGGGTGAAAGGATACTGTAGCATTGCTACACTCCAAAGACAGCTACAAGGCACAGTCTCAACTAATGCTTGGAAAATCAGACCACACGGCCATCTTCCTCATGCCTAGATACAAACAAAGGCTGGGGCTCACCACTGGGAATATGGACGAGTACAAGGCTGCATACTACAAAATCAGCAGAGTGGTGAAGGAGGCGAAGCGGTGCTACGGGAGGAAAATAGAGTCACAGTTCCAACAAGGTGGCTCTAGGAGCCTGTGGAGCAGGAATGAGAACAATAAAAGACTATAAAGCACCACCCTGCAGAATAGTGACTGTGGACGCTTCTCTGCCAGAGGAGTTGAACACTTTTTACACTCACTTTGAAGCTGCAGCCAATAGCTATAATGGCACTAGAGGCGCTAACAACTCTACTAGTGGTAACAGTGCTAACATTGCTAAGAGTGTTAATGGCAGCATGCATGCAGAGAGTATCAAATCGCGGAACACTTTCACCATCTCGGAGCACGAGGTGAGAAAGGCTTTCAGGAAAATAAACACCAGGAAGGCAGCAGGACTAGATGGCATCTCCGGTCATGTCCTTAGAGCCTGCACTGACTGGCCAGCACTGGTGTTCACAGAGATATTCAACCTATGCTTCACCACATGCTTCAAACAGTCTATTGTTGATCCTGTCCCAAAGAAACCCCAGCCTGCCTGCCTCAACAACTATCACCCAGTAGCCCTGACCTCAGCTGTGATGAAGTACTTTGAAAGGCTGGTCAGAGACTTCATCATCTCTTCATTACCCAACACCCTGTACCTGTTACATTTTGCATACAGTCCCAATCGCTTTACCAAGGACGCCGTCACATACCTCCTACACACAGCCCTGAGCCATTTGGACACCAGGAAGGGAAATCATGTTAAAATACTGTTTGTTGACTACAGTTCAGGATTTAACACTATAATTCACTCCAAACTCACCACCAACTTGGAGGACCTGGGACTTGTCAGTGGCTCTCCAACTTCCTCATGGACAGACCACATGCAGTATGGGAGGGCAGACATCTCTCACCCTCCCTCACCCTCAGCACTGGAGCCCCCAGCATTGTGTCCATAGCCCCCTGCTCTACTCATTGTATACTTAAGACTGTATGGCCCCTTCCAACTCTACTACCATTTTCAAGTTTGCTGACGACAGTGTGGTGGAGAGCGTGATCTCTGATAACGATGAGAAGGCCTACCTGGAGGAGATTAAAAGCCTGGAGAACTGGTGCCAGGAGAACAACCTCCTCCTGAACATCAGCACGACAAAGGAGTTGATAGTGCACTTCAGCACAAAGCAGGAGAGGAGCTACCATCCCCCATGATCAACGAGACCCCAGTGGAGAGAGTGGACAATTTCCTGTACCTTGGTGTTCACATCACACAGGACCTGTCATGGTCCTGTCACATTAACATACTGGTGAAGAAGGCCAGGCAGTGTCTTTACCACCTTAGACGCTTACGAGATTTTGAACTGCTAAGGAACTTTAACAATCCGAACAATGGACTCTTATCTCTGTTGATGTCAGGGAAGTGCTTCCGCTCCCTGAAAGCCAACACAGAAAGAATGAGGACAAACTTCTTCCCACAGGCCATTTGGGCCCTGAACCAGGAAAACACCAAGGACTAGAGCTTAGACTCGCTTTCACAACACCCACCACCTACATTACTTAATACATCTTCTATTCATTCATCTTCAGTAATCACCAGTGATTGTATATATGAGTTCTCAACATGACACCATTCACTCTCATTGTGCGTTCTTGAAGCCTTTTTGGGGTTTAAATGGGAGTCGCCATCTTGCAAAACTTGGAGGCAGGGTCTGCAATGTAGAGGCATGGAGCCAGTGCTTGTGCAGTAAATACCACCCGACAGCAGTGGGTCCACCTTTCACCCTGCCCGCAGAAGCTTACGTGCATGTGCATGATGATTTATCAAATAAACTATTTACAAATAAATGGCGATTAGGCTAATTCAAAGTGGTAAGTACAGTGTTAAGTAATATTTAAAATGTTTAACTGTATCATCTGTTACAACCCCAATTAGTCTAGGGGTACGTGGGGAATAACACGTATTGGATTATTAAAATATGAGTGGTGTGCAGGTAATCACGGACCAGTGACCAGAAGTGCAAAAACAAGCCACGTGATTTATTTATCAATATACAAGTGAAGTGTGTAGTGTCGGGTGAGAGTGGTTATATTTACAACTATTTACAGTAATACAGAGAAGGACACAAAAGGGGAAAAAGGGACGCGAGCGGCACCAAAGCAAAGAAATGAACAAAACAAAACCAATCTACCTATTTAGCCCTCTAACCTAACTACAAACAAAGATAGAAAGTAAATCTTCAGCGTCCAGGACGCTCTAACTACCTATACTAACTAGCCAAACCAAAAGTACAGAGGGTGGTGCTCGCTCCTAACCTAGTGTGTCTAATACAAACGGACCTCCTGCGTGCTGCACCATGTATGTCACGTGACGTATTTACCTGTCCCCTTTTCCCCAACACAAACAAAGTCAAAACTAGGGTAACAAACAACAAATTTACCATACAAACACGTGACTATCGCAAAGCGGGGAAACATGGAACAAATGACATACAAGGACAAACACAGTAAGGCAGCGTAACTCAACACAGAACAAACAGAGACACAACAGCGTTTTAGTTTAACGTAACCAGGACAACAACGACTTCTTCTGAATGAATGGGAGCGGGTTTTAAATAGGCGGGGTCAGAGGTTGATTGGATGTCACGGTCGATGACATCAGCGGGGTTAATTGAGACAGACAGGAATGTTATCCAATGGGGCGACTGCTGCAGAGAGAGAGAGAAAGAGAGGGAGGGCGAGAGAAAAGGGGGAGAGAACAAAACACAAAAAACACGCGAACATACCCCAGAACGTAACACATCATATAATTTATAATACTGACACCCGCAGTAAGTTACCCATCTTAATGGAGAAGTGTTCTTTGATGCTCAGCTCATTCTGTCAGTGCAGTTTGTTTAAAAATGAGATTCCCTAGCGACCATCTAGTAAGACTACCTCAAATACAAAAGCAACCAGCGATCAACATGTGAAACCATGTGGGATACCATAGCAACCACCTAGCAACATCCTACATTTTCTCCATTGTTAACAGGTTTATAAATGTATGTTCATATACAGTATGTGCATTTACAAGCACATGTGTGCTCCCTATCCAGAGGTTACGTTGCCTTAATATTCCATGCTCTACCATCCCCTCCTTAACTCCCTACCCACCTCACATTATAACAGAGCTGCAAGAATAAGTTTGTGATCCTTTAAAACATACGTGGATTATTGTATTACTCATAACCTATTGTTTTCATCCAAGTCAGAATAACAGACAAATACCTTCAACCGAAACTGATAACACACAAACACTTGTACACCATTTAAACATTCATAGCCTAGGTGTTAAAATGGATCTAAATTTCTGGGCTAAAACTTTTCCAGAGGTTAAATGTAGTCAGGCACTATCCTATAAAACACACACATGTCTGGTTACAGAGAGAGTCCACTCTTTAAGAAAGGTAAGTTGAATAAGAACCTTGCTGTGTGAACCATGCCCTGATCAAGCAAATTTCTGCCTTTGCTGCTTTAGGGCCTGGACAACTTGCAATCATTGAAGGAAAAATGAATTCAGAATTGCATCAAAAACTTTTACAGTAGAATGTGAGGGTAGTGCTCCGTGACCTTATCAATGTTGGGTGACATTGAACATTATCAAAAACACAGTTATATGACAAACAGAATGGTTTAAAAAGGAGAAAAAGTATGTTTAATAATGATCAAGTGAGAGTCTAGTTTTAAGCTATTTTAGATCCTGACCTGAAAAAAGGACTGTTCATGCAACTGACCCTCACCCTAATGCTGTAAGAACTAATGTTCTAAAATTCTTCTTCACTGTGCATTCCTATCAGCAGCTACAGAACAAGCTTGGTAGAGGATATTGCTGCTAAAAGAAATTCTACTAGTCCCATTAATTAAAGGGGTTCAGATCTTTTTCTCAGCCAGGGTTGAGAATTATTAATCAAAGACTTCAATTAACAGATCTCTGTGTTATTAGTTTAGACAGTGTCTTATTATGACTTGAATAAAGATCTGACCACATTTTATAATAAATTAATGCAGAATTCCTGTTGATTCCAAAGGTAATTTCAATAGCAAAGCATATTTTGTATTTGTATGTTTTTATATTGGTGAAAAATAAAAGGTGTGGATGATCTGGTAATTGATGGCTTCGGCCATGAGAGATGAGCCTCATGAAAGCTCGTGGTAGTTGTCATATGATAAGAGAGACCTAATTAGTGGGTGGGAACTGGTCAAGACTAAAAGAAAAAGAAAATTAGGGAAGGCCATGCCCCAATGCATTATATATATAATGTACACTAATTGGATGATATTTCAGGAAAAGCAGTTAGCTTTTTGTGTCATGGGCTGTTTCTCATTTGAAGATAATATACAGGGTGTCCCAAAAGTCTCCATACATACAGGAAATTAACACTTTTTAGCAAAATGTAACTTTATTTACATAACATTGTCTACAAGATTGCCATTTCTTTGTAAACACACATGGAGTCGTCTTTCCCAACTTGCTTTCCATGTTTCCTGTTAAAGTCCATTGCAACCTTGCGAGAGCTTCCTGATCCAGCCATGAGAATGATTTCAATATTATCTTCTTTTGTCAAAGGGATTCTTAAAGCCTATCTGGAAAAAAATAATGTGAACTAAGTATGAAAAATTTTGTAAGACATTTTGCTAAAAAGTGTTAATTTTCCCTATGTTTGGAGACTTTTGGGACACCCTGTAGTTTATTATTACATGTTTGCTACATTTTTCATGAGTTCCTCATGGTGAATAATTCCCCCATGCAAATGTTCATTATAGAAATACTCATTAATTTATCCAGAAGTTGTTTAAATCTTCTGCAAAACTGATTTGATTTAGATCAGGTTATACAGTACTGATGTTAATGCAATGGTGTTTTTTTTTTTACCCTTTGTACTTCCAAATGTTGTTAATTTCACAGAAAGCTATTTATTACCACTACAAAAATCTATAATTTTACTGTTGTTTCTTTATTACCTTATAAAGGTGTCTACAGCAGAGATTACATGTTGAGAGAGAAATAAAGTTTTAATATTTAAAACTCTAATTTAGAATAGGGGTCCACATTATTAGTTAATATCAAGTGTTCAAAAAACAAACAAATAAAACAATCACAATAAAATGACAAAATCATCTAATCTTTTTTAGCCTTTTTGTCTTCGGATTCACCGAACACCTAAAGTGTTAAGTACTGATTATCTTCGGCCTATACATGTTAAATTTAACTATTCTTGACATTTCCCTTATACCGTATATCTGTATTTTTTAAAATATAAATTTATATATTCTTTGCTAATTCTGCAACTAATCAAATTCTGACCATCATTTTATGTATAATCTTGCTTTGTATTACATGATAGCAAAGCACATATTGCTATTATAGAACATGGTACAATACACAGTGTATTATATTGATACAGATTATTTGATTTGAAACAGAAGTTTAAATTATATATAATAGAAATATTTGAGCACATCATCAGAAGGGGTAAAAAAAAAAAGGCTATTTATGAAATAACACTGATTAATGCAGATTCTGCCTGGAATATTTGCAGAGTTATAATTAATTTAATGCACCTCCTAAACCATGTGTAACAGAGAGCATAAATAACCGGATTAATAGTGGAATTAAGATAAAGCACAATCAAAACTTTCTGAAATGTTTCTACCTGTAGTTCCATAATATTACCCAACAAACTGGAAATAAAATATGGAAGTAAACAGGCCAAAAACACAGACACTAAAATTCCAAGGACTTTAGCTGCTTTTCTCTCAGATTTCATTGAGTGTGAGGTGATTTTCTGTGTTTTAGGCCGTGTGTGATTATTAAGCTCTCTGATAGCAGTAGCGTGTTTCTTAGCAATCACAAAAACTCGAGTATACAATATGATTATGACAGAACATGGAAAAATAAATAACATTACAAGGTCAATTACAGTCCAACCCTCATTCAGAATGAGAACACACTCTCCAGGACACATAACAGAACTGGTAAAGGTTCCACTGTAATAATAACATGCTACAGTATACACCATACACATACACCAGTTAGAGGAAACCACAATGCGGGTTGTTCTCACAGAGATTTTGTTTGTGTAGAGAAACGGGTTTGAAAGAGCCAAATACCGATCCACAGCAATCAGAGTGATATTATAAATGGACAAGATTGTAAGGAAACCAGCAATCAACCAAAAACCAATGCAGAAACCTGTCCGAAAAAACCAGCATGACTCAATCGACCAGATTAACATTGGTGGCATCAATGATGCGCCAATGAGGAAATCCGACACAGCCAGAGAGAGCACGAGCATGTTGGTCGGTGTGTGAAGCTGCTTGAAGTGACAAACAGAGATGATAACGAGCAGATTTCCACACACTGTTAGAAGAACCACAGCAGCTGAACACACGTACAGTAAGATGTAAACTGCAGGAGATACAGATCTCTCTGGACAGGAGAAATGCACACAGCGATCAGACTGGTTAAACTCTGTCAGGTTCATGAATATAGCATTTCTCTAATGTATACAAAGTTTAAAGAAATACCTCATATATTGGATGTCACTGTAAAATGGTAACTGAAAAAAGTCACAATACAATGACTTCTGGCTTAAGCAGCTCAGGTGCTTTTATAGTTTAGAAATTGATCACACCTCCCCAGTTTGAGCGACAGAATTACACTTATGCCATGCCTTGCTGGAACAAAAGGCCTAGCAGTTACTGGCAGGGGAATCCAGATGCCTTAGTCAGTTTTGGTTGGTCTTAGTCTTAGGTAGTTTGTTAGATTCTCATTCCCAAACTGCCATACTACCACAAGAAATGCTATCATATTCTCCACCTACAGTAAAGTAAAACTGTGTGATATTTAGATACACTATATGACACATCATGATTATCATAAATGGGAACTGATGAAAGAATATTATTCAAATCAATTCAATTTGGTTGAGTGATTTTCAGGTGATGGGAACTCCAAACATAAATATAATCTTCCCATCTGTAATGATAAAGGAATTTTAACACTGCTTGTGTATTATATGAAATAAAATTTATCAGAATGAGAAATTTGTAAGAATGTTTGGCTTAGCTAATATTAGACAAGTATATTGTTAAGATCATTTACATCAAAAGATTTCTGCTACAAATGGTCAAAAATGGAAATGATTAAAATGATTAAAACATGCCTATAATGACTTGCCAGATGTAAATGGTGATGGTAATTATCAAGTTAGTAAATATGATGCATAAAATCACCAGGCTGGCACAAGGTCAACTCCTCAGGTGGGTCCACTCACTGTAAAGCTGCATGAAGCACATGCTTGTACCCTTTAGCAGAGTCCTCCTTAAACCTTGAGAGCCGAATGTCCCTCCTGTTCCTTATCTATTGAGAGCAAGGATGTTAAGTATGTAGCAGTCTGCTGGAAGACATTCCTGCCTGACAGTAAATAGACAGTTGACCTACAGCGTTTAACTCTGTCTTCAGCAGGGTCTCAAAATTTGCCTGACTTATCTTCTACCTACTTGCATGGACCGCTGGAAGGCTGTAAAGCAGGAATGTCCAAAGTCCAGCCTCAGGCCAAATGTGGCCTACAGACAGATGTTAATTGGCCCACAGCTTCTCTGATAGAATGTTTCATAGGTGGCCTGCAGGCCAACATGTTGCAATTTTTCCTTTCACCTGACAGTGGCAGTAGACAGTAGGCAATGCTTCCAAACATTAAGCATGGAAAACTTTTGATAAATTCTTGAAAGAGGTTTTAATAAATTGGATTTTTAACCAAGTATGAAAAATGACAATTCATGATTGTTACTTTGTCCAGCTACTTTCGGTCCCTTAAGTAAGGGGGGGAGGTGGGGGGGGGGGGGCGGGTGGCACAGTGCAGCAGTTTACTGCATTTATTGTTTTTATATTAAGATGTTAATTATAAATCAACAAATAAGCAAATATGCATTCATGTTGCAAATATTTACTATTTTACTTAATTCATGAATAAAATTTTGATAATTGGCCCTCGGCTATTTTCACGTGGTCTAATCTGGCCCCCTTTAAAAGACATTTGGACATCCCTGCTGTAAACAATCTGTGCTAACCATCCTCAAATTGGCAGTAGCCTCGATTGGTCTCAATGTTGATGTGCAGCTCACAGCTCTGAATGCACTGCTCTATGCAGCCCTGGCAAAACACACAACTTCACTCTGTTGCCCTCTGTCCACTACCAAAAGCACCTACAAAGGGCGAGTGAGCATCAGAACAGGACCATGGAGCAGTGGAAGAAGGTGGCCTGGTCTGATGAATGTGGATATCCGGGTATGTGGGCATGATTTACCTGGGGAAGAGATGGCACCAGGATGCACCATGGGAAGAAGTCAAGCCAGTGGTGGCAGTGTGATGTTCTGGGCAATGTTCTGCTGGGAAATCTTGGGTCCTAGCATTCATCTTACTTTGAAACGTACCACCTGCCTAAACATTGTTTTAGACCAAGTACACCCCTTCAAGGCAACGGTACTCCCTAATGGCAGTGGCCTCTTTCAGAAGGATAATGCACCCTGCCACACTGCAAAAATTGTTCAGGAATGGTTTGAGGAAAATGACAGAGTTCAAGGTGTTGACTTGGCCTCAATCCGATCGAGCATCTGTGGGATGTGCTGGACAAACAAGCCCGATCCATAGAGGCCCCACCTCACAACTTACAGGACTTGAAGGATCTGCTGTTAACATCTTGGTGCCAGATACCACAGCACACCTTCAGAGGTCTTGTGGAGTCCATGCCTCGTCAAGTCAGAGCTGTTTTGCCAGCACAAGGGGGGACCTTCACCACATTAGGCAGGTGGTTTTAATATTACGGCTGATCAGTGTGCGTGCATTTACGAGCATTTATGTCTGCTCCCTATCCAGAGGTTACTTTGCCTTAATACCCCATGCTCTGCCATCCTCTCCTTAACCCCCACCTCACATCAAAATAAAGCTGTAAGAATAAGTTTGTGATCCTTTAAAACATACGTGGATTATTGTGTTACTCATAACATATTGTCTAATCTTCATCCAAGTCATAATAATAGACAAACACATTCAACAGAAACTGACAACACACAAACACTTGTACACCATTTAAACATTCATAGTCTAGGTTTTAAAATGTATGTAAACCTCTGGGCTAAGACTTTTCCAGAGGCGAAATGTAGTCAGGCACTGTCCTATAAAACACACACAATGTGAAAAGCTTTGATAAAGACTTCAATTAATAGCTCCGTGTGTTATTAGTTTAGAAAGTGTCTGATTATGACTTGAACTTGAATAAAGATTTGACCACATTTTATGATAAATTAATGCAGAATTCCTGTTGATTTCAAATGTAATTTCAATAATCAAAGCATTTTCTAATATTTGTGTGTCTTTACATTAAAATTTTATAGAAGTTGTTTGGTGAAAAATAAAAGAGGGTGGTTGATGAGGTGATTGATGGTTTCAGCCATGACAGTCAAGCCTCATGAACGTACCTAGTAGCTGTCGTATTTCTCATTTGAAGATAATACAGTTTAAGATTATGTGTTTGCTACATTTTTCATGAGTTCCTCATGGTGAATAATTCCCCCATGCAAATGTTCATATAGAAATACTCATTAATTTATCCAGAAGTTGTTTAAATCTTCTGCAAAACTGATTTGCTTGAGATTAGGCTATACAGTACTGATGTTAATGCAATGGTTGTTTTTTTCCCCTTCATGTCCAAATGTTTTTAATTTCCCAGACAATTATTTATTTCCTTTAAAAAATAACTATAATTTTACTGTTGCTTCTTTATTACCTCATAAAGTGGTCTACAGCAGTGATTACATGTTAAGAGAGAAATAAAGTTTTAACTTTTAAAACTCTAATTTAGAATAGTGGTCCACATTATTATTTAAAATCAAGTGTTCCAAAAACAAACCAATAAAACAATCACAATAAAATGACAAAATCATCTATCTTTTAAACCTGTTTGTATTTGGATTCACCGAACACCTAAAGTGTTAGATTTAAGTACTGATTACCTTCAGCCTATACATGTTAAATTCTACTATTCTTGACATTCCTGTTATATGGTACATCTATTTTTTTAAACATAAGTTTAACTATTATTTTATGATTCTGCAACAAATCAAATTCTCACAATCAGTATATAATTGCATTGTATTACATAATAGTAAAACAAATGTTGCTATTATATAACACGGTACAATTTGCAGTATATTATACTGATATTGATTATTTGATTTGTAACAGAAGTTTAAATTATATATAATAGAAATATTTCAGCACATCATCAGAAAGGAGTAAAAAAAAAAGCTATTCATGAAAGAACATTAATTAATGAAGAATCTGTGTAGAATATTTGCAGAGTTATAATTAATTTAATGCACCTCCTAAACCACGGGTAACAGAGAGCATAAATAATCGGATTAATAGTGGAATTAAGATAAAGCACAATGAAAAATTTCTGAAATGTAGAAACATGTAGTTCAATAACATCACCTAATAAACTGTAAATGAAATATGGAAGTAAACAGGCCAAAAACACAGACACTAAAACTCCAAGGACTTTAGCTGCTTTTCTCTCAGATTTCATTGAGAGTGAGGTGATTTTCTGTGTTCTGGGCCGTGTGTGATTATTAAGATCTCTGATAGCAGTAGCATGTTTCTTAGCAATCACAAAAACTCGAGTATACAATATGATTATGAGAGAACATGGAAAAATAAATATTACAAGGTCAACTACAGGCCAACCCTCATTCAGAATGAGAACACACTCTCCAGGACACATAACAGAACTGGTAAAGGTTCCACTGTAATAATAAAATGCTACAGTATACACCACACACACACACCAGTTAGAAGAAACCACAATGCAGGTTGTTCTCACAGAGATTGTGTTTATGTAGAGAAACGGGTTTGAGAGAGCCAAATACCGATCCACAGCAATCAGAGCTATGTTATAGATGGATAACATTATAAGGAAACTAGCCATCAACAAGAAACCAATGCAGAAACCTATCCCAAGAATCCAGCATGACTCAATCGACCAGATTAACATTGTCGGCATTACAAAAGTGCCGATGAGGAAATCCGACACAGCCAGAGAGAGCACGAGCATGTTGGTCGGTGTGTGAAGCTGCTTGAAGTGAAAAACAGAGATGATGACAAGCATATTTCCACACACTGTTAGAAGAACCACAGCAGCTGAACACACGTACAGTAAGATATAAACTGCAGGAGATACAGATCTCTCTGGACAGGAGAAATGCTCACAGCGATCAGACTGGTTAAACTCTGTCAGGTTCATGAATATAGCATTTCTCTAATGTCTACAAAGTTTAAAGAAATACCTCATATATTGGATGTTATCACTGTAAAATGGTAACTGAAAAAAGTCACAATACAATGACTTCTGGCTTAAGCAGCTCAGGTGCTTTTATAGTTTAGAAATTGATCACACCTCCCCAGTCTGAGTGACAGAATTACACTTATGCCATGCCTTGCTGGAACAAAAGGCCTAGCAGTTACTGGCAGGGGAATCCAGATGCCTTAGTCAGTTTTGGTTGGTCTTAGTCTTAGGTAGTTTGTTAGATTCTCATTCCCAAATTGCCAAACTACCACATGAAATGCTATCATATTCTCCACCTACAGTAAAGTAAAACTGTGTGATATTTAGATACACTATATGACACAACATGATTATCATAAATGGGAACCGATGAAAGAACATTATTCAAATCAATTCAATTTGATTGAGTGATTTTCAGGTGATGGGAACTCCAAACATAAATATAATCTTCCAATCGGTAATGACAAAGGAATTTTAACACTGCTTGTGTATTATATGAAATAAAATTTATCAGAATGAGAAATTTGTAAGAATGTTTGGCTTAGCTAATATTAGACAAGTATATTGTTAAGATCATTTACATCAAAAGATTTCTGCTACAAATGGTCAAAAATGGAAATGATTAAAATGATTAAAACATGCCTATAATGACTTGCCAGATGTAAATGGTGATGGTAATTATCAAGTTAGTAAATATGATGCATAAAATCACCAGGCTGGCACAAGGTCAACTCCTCAGGTGGGTCCACTCACTGTAAAGCTGCATGAAGCACATGCTTGTACCCTTTAGCAGAGTCCTCCTTAAACCTTGAGAGCCGAATGTCCCTCCTGTTCCTTATCTATTGAGCGCAAGGATGTTAAGTATGTAGCAGTCTGCTGGAAGACATTCCTGCCTGACAGTAAATAGACAGTTGACCTACAGCGTTTAACTCTGTCTTCAGCAGGGTCTCAAAATTTGCCTGACTTATCTTCTACCTACTTGCATGGACCGCTGGAAGGCTGTAAAGCAGGAATGTCCAAAGTCCAGCCTCAGGCCAAATGTGGCCTACAGACAGATGTTAATTGGCCCACAGCTTCTCTGATAGAATGTTTCATAGGTGGCCTGCAGGCCAACATGTTGCAATTTTTCCTTTCACCTGACAGTGGCAGTAGACAGTAGTCAATGCTTCCAAACATTAAGCATGGAAAACTTTTGATAAATTCTTGAAAGAGATTTTAATAAAAAAGTGGATTTTTAACCAAGTATGAAAAATGACAATTCATGATTGTTACTTTGTCCAGCTACTTTTGGTCCCTTAAGTAAGGGGGGTGGCACAGTGCAGCAGTTTACTGCATTTATTGTTTTTATATTAAGATGTTAATTATAAATCAACAAATAAGCAAATATGCATTCATGTTGCAAATATTTACTATTTTACTTAATTCATGAATAAAATTTTGATAATTGGCCCTCGGGTATTTTCACGTGGTCTAATCTGGCCCCCTTTAAAAGACATTTGGACATCCCTGCTGTAAACAATCTGTGCTAACCATCCTCAAATTGGCAGTAGCCTCGATTGGTCTCAATGTTGATGTGCAGCTTACAGCTCTCAATGCACTGCTCTATGCAGCCCTGGCAAAACACACAACTTCACTCTGTTGCCCTCTGTCCACTACTGAAAGCACCTACAAAGGGCGAGTGAGCATCAGAACAGGACCATGGAGCAGTGGAAGAAGGTGGCCTGGTCTGATGAATGTGGATATCCGGGTACGTGTGCGTGATTTACCTGGGGAAGAGATGGCACCAGGATGCACCATGGGAAGAAGTCAAGCCAGTGGTGGCAGTGTGATGTTCTGGGCAATGTTCTGCTGGGAAATCTTGGGTCCTAGCATTCATCTTACTTTGAAACGTACCACCTACCTAAACATCGTTCCAGACCAAGTACACCCCTTCAAGGCAACGGTATTCCCTAATGGCAGTGGCCTCTTTCAGCCGGATAATGTGCCCTGCCACACTGCAAAAATTGTTCAGGAATGGTTTGAGGAACATGACAAAGAATTCAAGGTGTTGACTTGGCCTCTAAATTCCCCAGATCTCAATCCGATCGAGCATCTGTGGGATGTGCTGGACAAACAAGTCCGATCCATGGAGGCCCCACCTCACAACTTACAGGACTTGAAGGATCTGCTGTTAACATCTTGGTGCCAGATACCACAGCACACCTTCAGAAGTCTTGTGGAGTCCATGCCTCGTCAAGTCAGAGCTGTTTTGCCAGCACAAGGGGGGACCTACACCACATTAGGCTGGTGGTTTTAATATTACGGCTGATCAGTGTGCGTGCATTTACGAGCATTTATGTCTGCTCCCTATCCAGAGGTTACTTTGCCTTAATACCCCATGCTCTGCCATCCTCTCCTTAACCCCCACCTCACATCAAAATAAAGCTGTAAGAATAAGTTTGTGATCCTTCAAAACATATATGGATTATTGTGTTACTCATAACATATTGTCTAATCTTCATCCAAGTCATAATAATAGACAAACACATTCAACAGAAACTGACAACACACAAACACTTGTACACCATTTAAACATTCATAGTCTAGGTTTTAAAATGTATGTAAACCTCTGGGCTAAGACTTTTCCAGAGGCGAAATGTAGTCAGGCACTGTCCTATAAAACACACACAATGTGAAAGACTTTGATAAAGACTTCAAGTAATAGCTCTGTGTGTTATTAGTTTAGAAAGTGTCTGATTATGACTTGAACTTGAATAAAGATTTGACCACATTTTATGATAAATTAATGCAGAATTCCTGGTGATTCCAAATGTAATTTCAATAATCAAAGCATTTTCTAATATTTGTGTGTCTTTACATTAAAATTTTATAGAAGTTGTTTGGTGAAAAATAAAAGGGGGTGGTCGATGAGGTGATTGATGGTTTCAGCCATGACAGTCAAGCCTCATGAACGTACCTAGTAGCTGTCGTATTTCTCATTTGAAGATAATACAGTTTAAGATTATGTGTTTGCTACATTTTTCATGAGTTCCTCATGGTGAATAATTCCCCCATGCAAATGTTCATTATAGAAATACTCATTAATTTATCCAGAAGTTGTTTAAATCTTCTGCAAAACTGATTTGCTTGAGATTAGGCTATACAGTACTGATGTTAATGCAATGGTTGTTTTTTTCCCCTTCATGTCCAAATGTTTTTAATTTCCCAGACAATTATTTATTTCCTTTAAAAAATAACTATAATTTTACTGTTGCTTCTTTATTACCTCATAAAGTGGTCTACAGCAGTGATTACATGTTAAGAGAGAAATAAAGTTTTAACTTTTAAAACTCTAATTTAGAATAGTGGTCCACATTATTATTTAAAATCAAGTGTTCCAAAAACAAACCAATAAAACAATCACAATAAAATGACAAAATCATCTATCTTTTAAACCTGTTTGTATTTGGATTCACCGAACACCTAAAGTGTTAGATTTAAGTACTGATTACCTTCAGCCTATACATGTTAAATTCTACTATTCTTGACATTCCTGTTATATGGTACATCTATTTTTTTAAACATAAGTTTAACTATTATTTTATGATTCTGCAACAAATCAAATTCTCACCATCAGTATATAATTGCATTGTATTACATAATAGTAAAACAAATGTTGCTATTATATAACACGGTACAATTTGCAGTATATTATACTGATATTGATTATTTGATTTGTAACAGAAGTTTAAATTATATATAATAGAAATATTTCAGCACATCATCAGAAAGGAGTAAAAAAAAAAAGCTATTCATGAAAGAACATTAATTAATGAAGAATCTGTGTAGAATATTTGCAGAGTTATAATTAATTTAATGCACCTCCTAAACCATGGGTAACAGAGAGCATAAATAATCGGATTAATAGAGGAATTAAGATAAAGCACAATGAAAAATTTCTGAAATGTAGAAACATGTAGTTCAATAACATCACCTAATAAACTGTAAATGAAATATGGAAGTAAACAGGCCAAAAACACAGACACTAAAACTCCAAGGACTTTAGCTGCTTTTCTCTCAGATTTCATTGAGAGTGAGGTGATTTTCTGTGTTCTGGGCCGTGTGTGATTATTAAGATCTCTGATAGCAGTAGCATGTTTCTTAGCAATCACAAAAACTCGAGTATACAATATGATTATGAGAGAACATGGAAAAATAAATATTACAAGGTCAACTACAGGCCAACCCTCATTCAGAATGAGAACACACTCTCCAGGACACATAACAGAACTGGTAAAGGTTCCACTGTAATAATAAAATGCTACAGTATACACCACACACACACACCAGTTAGAAGAAACCACAATGCAGGTTGTTCTCACAGAGATTGTGTTTATGTAGAGAAACGGGTTTGAGAGAGCCAAATACCGATCCACAGCAATCAGAGCTATGTTATAGATGGATAACATTATAAGGAAACTAGCCATCAACAAGAAACCAATGCAGAAACCTATCCCAAGAATCCAGCATGACTCAATCGACCAGATTAACATTGTCGGCATTACAAAAGTGCCGATGAGGAAATCCGACACAGCCAGAGAGAGCACGAGCATGTTGGTCGGTGTGTGAAGCTGCTTGAAGTGAAAAACAGAGATGATGACAAGCATATTTCCACACACTGTTAGAAGAACCACAGCAGCTGAACACACGTACAGTAAGATATAAACTGCAGGAGATACAGATCTCTCTGGACAGGAGAAATGCTCACAGCGATCAGACTGGTTAAACTCTGTCAGGTTCATGAATATAGCATTTCTCTAATGTCTACAAAGTTTAAAGAAATACCTCATATATTGGATGTTATCACTGTAAAATGGTAACTGAAAAAAGTCACAATACAATGACTTCTGGCTTAAGCAGCTCAGGTGCTTTTATAGTTTAGAAATTGATCACACCTCCCCAGTCTGAGTGACAGAATTACACTTATGCCATGCCTTGCTGGAACAAAAGGCCTAGCAGTTACTGGCAGGGGAATCCAGATGCCTTAGTCAGTTTTGGTTGGTCTTAGTCTTAGGTAGTTTGTTAGATTCTCATTCCCAAATTGCCAAACTACCACATGAAATGCTATCATATTCTCCACCTACAGTAAAGTAAAACTGTGTGATATTTAGATACACTATATGACACAACATGATTATCATAAATGGGAACTGATGAAAGAATATTATTCAAATCAATTCAATTTGATTGAGTGATTTTCAGGTGATGGGAACTCCAAACATAAATATAATCTTCCAATCGGTAATGACAAAGGAATTTTAACACTGCTTGTGTATTATATGAAATAAAATTTATCAGAATGAGAAATTTGTAAGAATGTTTGGCTTAGCTAATATTAGACAAGTATATTGTTAAGATCATTTACATCAAAAGATTTCTGCTACAAATGGTCAAAAATGGAAATGATTAAAATGATTAAAACATGCCTATAATGACTTGCCAGATGTAAATGGTGATGGTAATTATCAAGTTAGTAAATATGATGCATAAAATCACCAGGCTGGCACAAGGTCAACTCCTCAGGTGGGTCCACTCACTGTAAAGCTGCATGAAGCACATGCTTGTACCCTTTAGCAGAGTCCTCCTTAAACCTTGAGAGCCGAATGTCCCTCCTGTTCCTTATCTATTGAGCGCAAGGATGTTAAGTATGTAGCAGTCTGCTGGAAGACATTCCTGCCTGACAGTAAATAGACAGTTGACCTACAGCATTTAACTCTGTCTTCAGCAGGGTCTCAAAATTTGCCTGACTTATCTTCTACCTACTTGCATGGACCACTGGAAGGCTGTAAAGCAGGAATGTCCAAAGTCCAGCCTCAGGCCAAATGTGGCCTACAGACAGATGTTAATTGGCCCACAGCTTCTCTGATAGAATGTTTCATAGGTGGCCTGCAGGCCAACATGTTGCAATTTTTCCTTTCACCTGACAGTGGCAGTAGACAGTAGGCAATGCTTCCAAACATTAAGCATGGAAAACTTTTGATAAATTCTTGAAAGAGGTTTTAATAAATTGGATTTTTAACCAAGTATGAAAAATGACAATTCATGATTGTTACTTTGTCCAGCTACTTTTGGTCCCTTAAGTAAGGGGGGGGGCACAGTGCAGCAGTTTACTGCATTTATTGTTTTTATATTAAGATGTTAATTATAAATCAACAAATAAGCAAATATGCATTCATGTTGCAAATATTTACTATTTTACTTAATTCATGAATAAAATTTTGATAATTGGCCCTCGGCTATTTTCACGTGGTCTAATCTGGCCCCCTTTAAAAGACATTTGGACATCCCTGCTGTAAACAATCTGTGCTAACCATCCTCAAATTGGCAGTAGCCTCGATTGGTCTCAATGTTGATGTGCAGCTCACAGCTCTGAATGCACTGCTCTATGCAGCCCTGGCAAAACACACAACTTCACTCTGTTGCCCTCTGTCCACTACCAAAAGCACGAGTGAGCATCAGAACTGGACCATGGAGCAGTGGAAGAAGGTGGCCTGGTCTGATGAATGTGGATATCCGGGTACGTGGGCATGATTTACCTGGGGAAGAGATGGCACCAGGATGCACCATGGGAAGAAGTCAAGCCAGTGGTGGCAGTGTGATGTTCTGGGCAATGTTCTGCTGGGAAATCTTGGGTCCTAGCATTCATCTTACTTTGAAACGTACCACCTACCTAAACATTGTTTTAAACCAAGTACACCCCTTCAAGGCAACGGTACTCCCTAATGGCAGTGGCCTCTTTCAGCCGGATAATGTGCCCTGCCACACTGCAAAAATTGTTCAGGAATGGTTTGAGGAAAATGACAAAGAGTTCAAGGTGTTGACTTGGCCTCAATCCGATCGAGCATCTGTGGGATGTGCTGGACAAACAAGCCCGATCCATAGAGGCCCCACCTCGCAACTTACAGGACTTGAAGGATCTGCTGTTAACATCTTGGTGCCAAATACCACAGCACACCTTCAGAAGTCTTGTGGAGTCCATGCCTCGTCAAACCATAGCTGTTTTGGCAGCACAAGGGGGACCTACACCACATTAGGCTGGTGGTTTTAATATTACGGCTGATCAGTGTGCGTGCATTTACGAGCATTTATGTCTGCTCCCTATCCAGAGGTTACTTTGCCTTAATACCCCATGCTCTGCCATCCTCTCCTTAACCCCCGCCTCACATCAAAATAAAGCTGTAAGAATAAGTTTGTGATCCTTTAAAACATATATGGATTATCGTGTTACTCATAACGTATTGTCTAATCTTCATCCAAGTCATAATAGACAAACACATTCAACAGAAACTGACAACACACAAACACTTGTACACCATTTAAACATTCATAGTCTAGGTTTTAAAATGTATGTAAACCTCTGGGCTAAGACTTTTCCAGAGGCGAAATGTAGTCAGGCACTGTCCTATAAAACACACACAATGTGAAAAGCTTTGATAAAGACTTCAATTAATAGCTCCGTGTGTTATTAGTTTAGAAAGTGTCTGATTATGACTTGAACTTGAATAAAGATTTGACCACATTTTATGATAAATTAATGCAGAATTCCTGGTGATTCCAAATGTAATTTCAATAATCAAAGCATTTTCTAATATTTGTGTGTCTTTACATTAAAATTTTATAGAAGTTATTTGGTGAAAAATAAAAGAGGGTGGTTGATGAGGTGATTGATGGTTTCAGCCATGACAGTCAAGCCTCATGAACGTACCTAGTGGCTGTCGTATTTCTCATTTGAAGATAATACAGTTTAAGATTATGTGTTTGCTACATTTTTCATGAGTTCCTCATGGTGAATAATTCCCCCATGCAAATGTTCATTATAGAAATACTCATTAATTTATCCAGAAGTTGTTTAAATGTTAATCTCCCAGAAAATTATTCATTTCCTTTAAAAAATAACTATAATTTTACTGTTGCTTCTTTATTACCTCATAAAGGTGTCTGCAGCAGCGATTACATGTTAAGAGAGAAATAAAGTTTTAACTTTTAAAACTCTAATTTAGAACAGTGGTCCGCATTATTATTTAACATCAAGTGTTCAAAAAACAAACCAATAAAACAATTACAATAAAATGACAAAATCATCTATTTTTTAAACCCGTTTGTATTCGGATTCACCGAACACCTAAAATGCTAGATTTAAGTACTGATTACCTTCAGCCTATACATGTTAAATTCTACTATACTTGACGTTCCTCTTATATGGTACATCTATTTTTTTTAAACATAAGTTTAACTATTATTTTAAGATTCTGCAACAAATCAAATTCTCACCATCATTTCATGTATATAATTGCTTTGTATTACATGATAGCAAAACACATATTGCTATTATATAACACGGTACAATATGCAGTATATTATACTGATATTGATTATTTGATTTGTAACAGAAGTTTAAAATTATATATAATAGAAATATTTGAGCACATCATCAGAAAAGATTAAAAAAAAAAAAAAGCTTTTTCATGAAAGAACATTGATTAATGAAGATTCTGTTTGGAATATTTGCAGAGTTATAATTAATTTAATGCACCTCCTAAACCATGTGTAACAGAGAGCATAAATAACCGGATTAATGGTGGAATTAAGATAAACCACAATCAAAACTTTCTGATATGTTTCAAAGTGTAGTTCAATAACATCACCTAATACACTGTAAATAAAATACGGAAGTAAACATGCCAAAAACAGAGACACTAAAATTCCAAGGACTTTAGCTGCTTTTCTCTCAGATTTCATCGAGTGTGAGGTGATTTTCTGTGTTTTAGGCCGTCTGTGATTACGAAGCTCTCTGATAGCAGTGGCATGTTTCTTAGCAATCACAAAAACCTGAGTATACAATATGATTATGACAGAAACTGGAAAAATAAATAATGTTACAAGGTCAATTACAGTCCAACCCTCATTCAGAATGAGAACACACTCTCCAGGACACATAACAGAACTGGTAAAGGTTCCACTCAAATAATAAAATGCTACAGTATACACCACACACACACACCAGTTAGAAGAAACCACAATGCACATTGTTCTCACAGAGATTGCGTTTGTGTAGAGAAACGGGTTTGAGAGAGCCGAATACCGATCCACCGCGATCAGAGCGACATTATAGATGGATAAGATTGTAAGGAATCCAGCAATCAACAAAAAACCAATGCAGAAACTTCTCCCAAAAATCCAGCATGACTCAATCGACCAGATTAACATTGGTGCCATAACAAACGTGCCGATGAGGAAATCCGACACAGCCAGAGAGAGCACGAGCATGTTGGTTGGTGTGTGAAGCTGCTTGAAGTGAAAAACAGAGATGATGACGAGCATATTTCCACACACTGTTAGAAGAACCACAGCAGCTGAACACACGTACAGTAAGATATAAACTGCAGGAGATACAGATCTCTCTGGACAGGAGAAATGCTCACAGCGATCAGACTGATTAAACTCTGTCAGGTTCATGAATACAGCATTTCTCTAATGTACATAAAGTTTAAATAAATACGTCATATATTGGATGTTATCAATGTAAAATGATAACAGTAAAAAGTCACAATACAATGACTTCTGGCTTAAGCAGCTCAGGTGCTTTTATAGTTTAGAAATTGATCACACCTCCCCAGTTTGAGTGACAGAATTACACTTACGCCATGCCTTGATGGAACGAAAGGCCTAGCAATAACTGGCAGGGGAATTCAGATGACTTAGTCAGTTTTATTTAGTCTTAGTCTTAAATAGTTAATTAGTTAGTCTTTTAATGTTTCTTTATTCCCAAACTTCCATTCTACCATATGAAATACTATCATGTTCTGCACCTACAGTAAAGTAAAATGGTGTCAGATTTAGACACACTATATGACACAGCTTGATTAGGGGCTTTTGGTATTTTTAAAAAATCTAAGTGAGACTGAGACTAAACCCCAAGTAACATGTTCTTGTCTCAGTGAAAGGGTCATGAGCTCTTTGGAGGAATGAGACTTTTCAAAGAAAAATTAAAAATAAAATAAAAGTAAGAAAAAAAGGTCCACCTGAGAGCGTTGCCCTATTGGAGAGACGCGGTCACTACAGATGTCTCCCTCACTGGCTGGCTGGAGACTGGAAAGGCATGTGGAGCCCCAATGTGAGAGTGTAGCACATCAACAAGCTGCAATGGAAGATGGTAAATATAGCCCTCAAATTCTTCTCAGCATTTCTGATAAACTGATGCGTGTTGGACCGTTTATGTGTTGTGATGCTCAGATACATAAAATCACAAGTTTGGCACAAGGTCAACTCTTCAGGTGGGCCCACTTAGTGTTAGCCTCATGGAAAGCAATTTACTTAGTGGTACACCACAATGGTGGAATGAAAATGCCATCAAGACAGCATATACATCTGGGAAATTAAAGCTGCATGCAGCGGATGCTTGTACCCTTTAGCAGAGTCCTCCTTAAACCTTGAGAACCAATTGTCCCTCCTGTTCCTTTTTCATTGAGTACAAGAATGTGAAGTCTGTAGCAGTCTGCTGGAAGACATTCCTGCCTGACAGTAAATAGACAGTTGAACTACAGTGTTTAACTCTGTCTTCAGCAGGGTCTCAAAATTTACCTGACTTATCTTCTACCTACTTGCATGGACCACTGGAAGGCTGTAAAGCAGGAACATCCAAAGTCCAGCTTCAGGGGCAAATGTGGCCTGCAGACAGATGTTAATTGACCCACAGCTTCTCTCTTAGAATGTTTCACAGGAGGCCTGCAGGTGAATTTTTCCTTTCACCTGACAGTGGCAGTAGACTGTGTTGACACACTTATCTAAATTGCAAGTGGCTTTTTTCTCTCACTACACTTGCAAATTAATTTACTGAATGATATTTAGTCATGGCTACAAAAAAAGGCAAAGTTAAGAGTGAAAAGGAGCCAAAAAAGCTAGAAACAAGAAGAAGTTTTCATCTAGAGCCACAGAACATGCCTCATATGTCAAAGACTTTTGCAGTAATTAAGGAATTTATTATCATGAGACATTATGAAACAAATCACGGGCAATGCAAAGAACATTTGGAGGATGAGAGGGCAGAGAAACTGAAGCAGCTGGAAGCTATCCTGGAAGATACAAATTTTATCAGAGCAAATGAGGCGTACGACATTATTACAGCTTATAAGTGGCAATGCGTCCAGACATTAAGAATGGAAAACTTTTCATAAATTATTGAAAGAGTTTTTAACTAAAGTGGATTTGCAACCAAGTATGAAAAATGACTATTCATGATTGTTACTTTGTCCAATTACTTTCATTCCCTTAAGTAAGGGGGGGGCCACAGTGCAGCAGTTTACTGCATTTATTATTTTTATATTAAGATGTTATTTATAAATCAACAAATAAGCAAATATGCATTCATGTTGCAAATATTTACTATTTTACTTAATTCATGAATAAAATTTTGATAACTAGCCCTCGGCTATTTTCACGTGGTCTAATCTGGCCCCCTTTAAAAGACGTTTGGACATCCCTTCTGTAAACAATCTCTGCTAACCATCCTCAAATTGGCAGTAGCCTCGATTGGACCCGATGTTGATGTGCAGCTCACAGCGCTGAATGCACTGCTCTATGCAGCCCTGGCAAAACACACAACTTCACTCTGTTGACCTCTGTCCATAGCCGAAAGCACCTACAAAGGGCGAGTGAGCATCAGAACTGGACCATGGAGCAGTTATTTATTACCACTAACAAATCTATAATTTTACTGTTGCTTCTTTATTACCTCATAAAGGGGTCTACAGCAGTGATTACATGTTAAAAGAGAAATAAAGTTTTAACTTTTAAAACTCTAATTTAGAACAGTGGTCCACATTATTATTTAAAATCAAGTGTTCCAAAAACAAACCAATAAAACAATTACAATAAAATGACAAAATCATCTATCTTTTAAACCTGTTTGTATTTGGATTCACCAAACACCTAAAGTGTTAGATTTAAGTACTGATTACCTTCAGCCTATACATGTTAAATTTTACTATTCTTGACATTCCTCTTATATGGTACATCTATTTTTTTAAACATAAGTTTAACTATTATTTTATGAGACTGCAACAAATCAAATTCTCACCATCAGTATATAATTGCATTGTATTACATGATAGTAAAACAAATGTTGCTATTATGTAACATGGTACAATACACCATATATCATGCTGATACAGATTATTTGATTTGTAACAGAAGTTTAAAATTATATATAATAGAAATATTTCAGCACATCATCAGAAGGGGTAAAAAAAAAAAGGCTATTCATGAAAGAACATTGATTAATGAAGATTCTGTTTGGAAAATTTGCAGAGTTGTAATTAATTTAATGCACCTCCTAAACCATGTGTAACAGAGAGCATAAATAATCGGATTAATGGTGGAATTAAGATAAACGACAATCAAAAATTTCTGAAATGTTTTGAAATGTATTTCCATAACATCACCTAATAAACTGCAAATAAAATATGGAAGTAAACAGGCCAAAAACACAGACACTAAAATTCCAAATACTTTAGCTGCTTTTCTCTCAGATTTCATAGTGTGTGAGGTGATTTTCTGTGTTTTAGGCCGTGTGTGATTATTAAGCTCTCTGATAGCAGTGGCATGTTTCTTAACAATCACAAAAACTAGAGTATACAATATGATTAATACAGAAACTGGAAAAATAAACGAATATGCAAGGTTAATTAAGAACAAAACCTGATTCAGAATGAGAAAACACTCTCCAGAACACAATAAAAAACTGGTAAAGTTTCCACTGAAATAATAAACTGCTACAGTATACACCAAACACACATACCAGTTAGAAGAAACCACAATGCACATTGTTCTCACAGAGATTGTGCTTGTGTAGAGAAATGGGATTGAGAGAGCCGAAAACCGATCCACAGCGATCAGAGCGACGTTATAGATGGAAGAGACTGTAAGGAAACTAGAAATCAACAAGAAACCAATGCAGAAACTTCTCCCAAAAATCCAGCATGACTCAATCGTCCAGCTTAACAACAGAGGCATCACAAAAGTGCCGATGAGGAAATCCGACACAGCCAGAGAGAGCACGAGCATGTTGTTCGGTGTATGAAGCTGCTTGAAGTGACAAACAGAGATGATGACGAGCATATTTCCACACACTGTTAGAAGAACCACAGCAGCTGAACACACGTACAGTAAGATATAAACTGCAGGAGATACAGATCTCTCTGGACAGGAGAAATGCACACAGCGATCAGACTGATTAAACTCTGTCAGGTTCATGAATACAGCATTTCTCTAATGTACATAAAGTTTAAATAAATACCTCATATATTGGATGTTATCACTGTAAGCTCAGGTGCTTTTATAGTTTAGAAATTGATCACACCTCCCCAGTTTGAGTGACAGAATTACACTTACGCCATGCCTTGCTGGAACAAAAGGCCTAGCAATAACTGGCAGGGGAATTCAGATGACTTAATCAGTTTTATTTAGTCTTAGTCTTAAATAGTTAATTAGTTAGTCTTTTAATGTTTCTTTATTCCCAAACTTCCATTCTACCATATGAAATACTATCATGTTCTGCACCTACAGTAAAGTAAAATGGTGTCAGATTTAGACACACTATATGACACAGCTTGATTAGGGGCTTTTGGTATTTTTAAAAAATCTAAGTGAGACTGAGACTAAACCCCAAGTAACATGTTCTTGTCTCAGTGAAAGGGTCATGAGCTCTTTGGAGGAATGAGACTTTTCAAAGAAAAATTAAAAATAAAATAAAAGTAAGAAAAAAAGGTCCACCTGAGAGCGTTGCCCTATTGGAGAGACGCGGTCACTACAGACGTCTCCCTCACTGGCTGGCTGGAGACTGGAAAGGCATGTGGAGCCCCAATGTGAGAGTGTAGCACATCAACAAGCTGCAATGGAAGATGGTAAATATAGCCCTCAAATTCTTCTCAGCATTTCTGATAAACTGATGCGTGTTGGACCGTTTATGTGTTGTGATGCTCAGATACATAAAATCACAAGTTTGGCACAAGGTCAACTCTTCAGGTGGGCCCACTTAGTGTTAGCCTCATGGAAAGCAATTTACTTAGTGGTACACCACAATGGTGGAATGAAAATGCCATCAAAACAGCATATACATCTGGGAAATTAAAGCTGCATGCAGCGGATGCTTGTACCCTTTAGCAGAGTCCTCCTTAAACCTTGAGAGCCGACTGTCCCTCCTGTTCCTTATCCATTGAGTGCAAGGATGTTAAGTCTGTAGCAGTCTGCTGGAAGACATTCCTGCCTGACAGTAAATAGACAGTTGAACTACAGTGTTTAACTCTGTCTTCAGCAGGGTCTCAAAATTTACCTGACTTACACTATATTACCAAAAGTATTCGGTCACCTGCCTTGACTCACATATGAACTTAAGTGCCATCCCATTCCTAACCCATAGGGTTCAATATGATGTCGGTCCACCTTTTGCAGCTATTACAGCTTCAACTCTTCTGGGAAGGCTGTCCACAAGGTTGAGGAGTGTGTTTATAGGAATTTTTGACCATTCTTCCAAAAGCGCATTGGTGAGGTCACACACTGATGTTGGTCGAGAAGGCCTGGCTCTCAGTCTCCGCTCTAATTCATCCCAAAGGTGTTCTATCGGGTTCAGGTCAGGACTCTGTGCAGGCAAGTCAAGTTCATCCACACCAGACTCTGTCATCCATGTCTTTATGGACCTTGCTTTGTGCACTGGTGCACAGTCATGTTGGAAGAGGAAGGGGCCCGTTCCAAACTGTTCCCACAAGGTTGGGAGCATGGAATTGTCCAAAATGTTTTGGTATCCTGAAGCATTCAAAGTTCTTTTCACTGGAACTAAGGGGCCAAGCCCAACTCCTGAAAAACAACCCCACACCATAATTCCTCCTCCACCAAATTTCACACTCGGCACAATGCAGTCCGAAATGTACCATTCTCCTGGCAATCTCCAAATCCAGACTCGTCCATCAGATTGCCAGATGGAAAAGCGTGATTCATCACTCCAGAGAACGCGTCTCCACTGCTCTAGAGTCCAGTGGCGGCGTGCTTTACACCACTGCATCCGACGCTTTGCATTGCACTTGGTGATGTGTGGCTTGGATGCAGCTGCTCGGCCATGGAAACCCATTCCATGAAGCTCTCTGCGTACTGTACTTGGGCTAATCTGAAGGTCACATGAAGTTTGGAGCTCTGTAGCAATTGACTGTGAAGAAAGTCGACGACCTCTTTGCACTATGCGCTTCAGCATCCGCTGACCCCTCTCCGTCAGTTTACGTGGCCTACCACTTCGTGGCTGAGTTGCTGTTGTTCCCAAACTCTTCCATTTTATTATGATAAAGCTGACAGTTGACTGTGGAATATTTAGGAGCGAGGAAATTTCACGACTGGATTTGTTGCACAGGTGGCATCCTATGACAGTTCCACGCTGGAATTCACTGAGCTCCTGAGAGCGGCCCATTCTTTCACAAATGTTTGTAAAAACAGTCTGCATGCCTAAGTGCTTGATTTTATACACCTGTGGCCAGGCCAAGTGATTAGGACACCTGATTCTGATCATTTGGATGGGTGACCGAAAACATTTGGTAATATAGTGTATCTTCTACCTACTTACATGGACCACTGGAAGGCTGTAAAGCAGGAACATCCAAAGACCAGCTTCAGGGGCAAATGTGGCCTACAGACAGATGTTAATTGGCCCACAGCTTCTCTCTTAGAATGTTTCATAGGTGGCCTGCAGGCCAACATGTTGCAATTTTTCCTTTCACCTGACAGTGGCAGTAGACTGTGTTGACACACTTATCTAAATTGCAAGAGGTTTTTTCTATCACTACACTTGCAAATTAATTTACTGAATGATATTTAGTCATGGCTACAAAAAAAGGCAAAGTTAAGAGTGAAAAGGAGCCAAAAAAGCTAGAAACAAGAAGAAGTTTTCATCTAGAGCCACAGAACATGCCTCATATGTCAAAGACTTTTGCAGTAATTAAGGAATTTATTATCATGAGACATTATGAAACAAATCATGGGCAATGCAAAGAACATTTGGAGGATGAGAGGGCAGAGAAACTGAAGCAACTGGAAGCTATCCTGGAAGATACAAATTTTATCAGAGCAAATGAGGCGTACAACATTATTACAGCTTATAAGTGGCAATGCTTCCAAACATTAAGAATGGAAAACTTTTCATAAATTCTTGAAAGAGTTTTTAACTAAAGTGGATTTGCAACCAAGTATGAAAAATGACAATTCATGATTGTTACTTTGTCCAATTACTTTCGGGCCCTTAAGTAAGGGGGGGCCACAGTGCAGCAGTTTACTGCATTTATTATTTTTATATTAAGATGTTATTTATAAATCAAAAAACAACAAATAAAAAGCCACTATGCATTCTTGTTGCAAATATTTACTATTTTAATTAATTCATGAATAAAATTTTGATAACTAGCCCTCGGGTATTTTGACGTGGTCTAATCTGGCCCCCTTTAAAAGACATTTGGACATCCCTGCTGTAAACAATCTGTGCTAACCATCCTCAAAATGGCAGTAGCCTCGATTGGTCTCAATGTTGATGTGCAGCTCACAGCTCTGAATGCACTGCTCTATGCAGCCCTGGCAAAACACACACCTTCACTCTGTTGCCCTCTGTCCACTACCGAAAGCACCTACAAAGGGCAACTGAGCATCAGAACAGGACCACGGAGCAGTGGAAGAAGGTGGCCTGGTCTGATGAATGTGGATATCCGGGTATGTGTGTGTGATTTACCTGGGGAAGAGATGGCACCAGGATGCACTATGGGAAGAAGTCAAGCCGGTGGTGGCAGTGTCATGCTCTGGGCAATGTTCTGCTGCAAAATCTTGGGTCCTAGCATTCATCTTACTTTGAAATGTACCACCTACCTAAACATTGTTTTAGACCAAGTACACCCCTTTAAGGCAACGGTACTCCCTAATGGCAGTGGCCTCTTTCAGCAGGATAATGCACCCTGCCACACTGCAAAAATTGTTCAGGAATGGTTTGAGGAAAATGACAAAGAGTTCAAGGTGCTGACTTGGCCTCCAAATTCCCCAGATCTCAATCCGATCGAGCATCTGTGGGATGTGCTGGACAAACAAGCCCGATCCATGGAGGCCCCACCTCGCAACTTACAGGAGTTCATGCCTCGTCAAGCCAGAGCTGTTTTGGCAGCACAAGGGGGACCTACACCACATTAGGCAGGTGGTTTTAATATTACGGCTGATCAGTGTGCGTGCATTTACGAGCATTTATGTCTGCTCCTTATCCAGAGGTTACTTTGCCTTAATACCCCATGCTCTGCCATCCTCTCCTTAACCCCCACCTCACATCAAAATAAAGCTGTAAGAATGAGTTTGTGATTCTTTAAAACATACGTGGATTATCGTGTTACTCATAACGTATTGTCTAAACTTCATCCAAGTCATAATAGACAAACACATTCAACAGAAACTGACAACACACAAACACTTGTACACCATTTAAACATTCATAGTCTAGGTTTTAAAATGTATGTAAACCTCTGGGCTAAGACTTTTCCAGAGGCGAAATGTAATCAGGCACTGTCCTATAAAACACACACAATGTCAAAGACTTTGATAAAGACTTCAATTAATATCTCTCTGTGTGTTATTAGTTTAGACAGTGTTTTATTATGACTTGAACTTGAATAAAGATTTGACCACATTTTATGATAAATTAATGCAGAATTCCTGTTGATTTCAAATGTAATTTCAATAATCAAAGCATTTTCTAATATTTGTGTGTCTTTACATTAAAATTTTATAGAAGTTGTTTGGTGAAAAATAAAAGGTGGTGGTTGATGAGGTGATTGATGGTTTCAGCCATGACAGTCAAGCCTCATGAACGTACCTAGTAGCTGTCGTATTTCTCATTTGAAGATAATACAGTTTAAGATTATGTGTTTGCTACATTTTTCATGAGTTCCTCATGGTGAATAATTCCCCCATGCAAATGTTCATTATAGAAATACTCATTAATTTATCCAGAAGTTGTTTAAATGTTAATCTCCCAGAAAATTATTTATTTCCTTTAAAAAATAACTATAATTTTACTGTTGCTTCTTTATTACCTCATAAAGGGGTCTGCAGCAGAGATTACATGTTAAAAGAGCAATAAAGTTTTAACTTTTAAAACTCTAATTTAGAATAGTGGTCCACATTATTATTTAAAATCAAGTATTCCAAAAACAAACCAATAAAACAATCACAATAAAATGACAAAATCATCTATTTTTTAAACCTGTTTGTATTCGGATTCACCGAACACCTAAAGTGTTAGATTTAAGTACTGATTACCTTCAGCCTATACATGTTAAATTCTACTATACTTGACATTCCTCTTATATGGTACATCTATTTTTTAAAATATAAATTTAACTATTATTTTATGATTCTGCAACAAATCAAATTCTGACCATCATTTCATGTATATAATTGCATTGTATTACATGATAGCAAAACACATATTGCTATTATATAACACGGTACAATATGCAGTATATTATACTGATATTGATTATTTGATTTGTAACAGAAATTTAAATTATATATAATAGAAATATTTGAGCACATCATCAGAAAAGATTAAAAAAAAAAAAAAGCTTTTTCATGAAAGAACATTGATTAATGCACATTCCGTGTAGAATATTTGCAGAGTTATAATTAATTTAATGCACCTCCTAAACCACGGGTAACAGAGAGCATAAATAATCGGATTAATGGTGGAATTAAGATAAAGCACAATCAAAACTTTCTGAAATGTTTCTACCTGTAGTTCCATAACATTACCTAAAAAACTGGAAATAAAATATGGAAGTAAACACACCAGAAACACAGACACTAAAATTCCAAGGACTTTAGCTGCTTTTCTCTCAGATTTCATTGAGTGTGAGGTGATTTTCTGTGTTTTAGGCCGTGTGTGATTATTAAGCTCTCTGATAGCAGTGGCATGTTTCTTAGCAATCACAAAAACTCGAGTATACAATATGATTATGACAGAGAGTGGAAATATAAATAATATTACAAGGTCAACTACAGTCCAACCCTCATTCAGAATGAGAACACACTCTCCAGGACACATAACAGAAATGGTAAAGGTGCCACTGTAATAATAAAATGCTACAGTATACACCATACACATACACCAGTTAGAAGAAACCACAATGCAGGTTGTTCTCACAGAGGTTGTGTTTGTGTAGAGAAACGGGTTTGAGAGAGCCAAATACCGATCCACAGCAATCAGAGTGATATTATAAATGGACAAGATTGTAAGGAAACCAGCAATCAACCAACAAACATTGCAGAAACCTGCCCGAAAAATCCAGCATGACTCAATCGACCAGATTAACATTGGTGGCATCAGTGATGCGCCGATGAGGAAATCCGACACAGCCAGAGAAAGCACAAGCATGTTGGTCGGTGTGTGAAGCTGCTTGAAGTGACAAACAGAGATGATGACGAGCATATTTCCACACACTGTTAGAAGAACCACAGCAGCTGAACACACGTACAGTAAGATATAAACTGCAGGAGATACAGATCTCTCTGGACAGGAGAAATCCTCACAGCGATCAGACTGATTAAACTCTGTCAGGTCCATGAATACAGCATTTCTCTAATGTACACAAAGTTTAAATAAATACCGCATATATTGGATGTTATCTCTGTAAAATGATAACTGTAAAAAGTCACAATACAATGACTTCTGGCTTAAGCAGCTCAGGTGCTTTTATAGTTTAGAAGTTGATCACACCTCCCCAGTTTGAGTGACAGAATTACACTTATGTCATGCCTTGCTGGAACAAAAGGCCTAGCAACAACTGGCAGGGGAATCCAGATGCCTTAGTCAGTTTTATTTAGTCTTAGTCTTAAATAGTTAATTAGTTTGTCTTTTAATGTTTCTTTATTCCCAAACTTCCATTTTACCATATGAAATACTATCACGTTCTCCACCTACAGTAAAGTAAAATTGTGTGATATTTAGACACACTATATGACACAGCTTGATTAGGGGCTTTTGGCATTTAAAAAAAAATCTAAGTGAGACTGAGACTAAACCCCAAGTACCATGTTCTTGCCTCAGTGAAACGGTCAGTTTCAGTTTCAGAGTCCTCCTTAAAGCTTGAGAGCTGATTGTCCCTCCTGTTCCTTATCCATTGAGTGCAAGAATGTGAAGTCTGTAGCAGGCTGCTGGAAGACATTCCTGCCTGACAGTAAATAGACAGTTGAACTACAGCGTTTAACTCTGTCTTCAGCAGGGTCTTAAAATTAACCTGACTTATCTTCTACCTACTTACATGGACCACTGGAAGGCTGTAAAGCAGGAACATCCAAAGACCAGCTTCAGGGGCAAATGTGGCCTACAGACAGATGTTAATTGGCCCACAGCTTCTCTCTTAGAATGTTTCACAGGAGGCCTGCAGGTGAATTTTTCCTTTCACCTGACAGTGGCAGTAGACTGTGTTGACACACTTATCTAAATTGCAAGAGGTTTTTTCTCTCACTACACTTGCAAATTAATTTACTGAATGATATTTAGTCATGGCTACAAAAAAGGCAAAGTTAAGAGTGAAAAGGAGCCAAAAAAGCTAGAAACAAGAAGTTTTCATCTAGAGCCACAGAACATGCCTCATATGTCAAAGACTTTTGCAGTAATTAAGGAATTTATTATCATGAGACATTATGAAACAAATCACGGGCAATGCAAAGAACATTTGGAGGATGAGAGGGCAGAGAAACTGAAGCAGCTGGAAGCTATCCTGGAAGATACAAATTTTATCAGAGCAAATGAGGCGTACAACATTATTATAGATTATAAGTGGCAATGCTTCCAAACATTGAGCATGGAAAACTTTTCATAAATTCTTGAACGAGTTTTTAACTAAAGTGGATTTGCAACCAAGTATGAAAAATGACAATTCATGATTGTTACTTTGTCCAATTACTTTCATTCCCTTAAGTAAGGGGGGGCCACAGTGCAGCAGTTTACTGCATTTATTATTTTTATATTAAGATGTTATTTATAAATCAGAATACAACGAATAAATAGCAACTATGCATTCATGTTGCAAATATTTACTATTTTACATAATTCATGAATAAAATTTTGATTACTGGCCCTCGGGTATTTTGACGTGGTCTAATCTGAATTCTTGAAAGAGTTTTAACTCTTAACAATTCATAATTGTTAGTTTGTCCAACTACTTTTGGTCCCTTAAGTAAGGGGGGCCACAGTGCAGCAATTTACTGCATTTATTATTTTAATATTAAGATGTTATTTGTAAAAATAAAAACGAACAAACAAACAAATATTCATGTTGCAAATATTTATTTTGCATAATTCATGAATAAAATTATGATAATTGGACCCCTTTAAAAGACGTTTGGACATCCCTGCTTTAAACAATCTGTCCTAACCATCCTCAAATTGGCAGTAGCCTCGATTGGTCTCAATGTTGATGTGCAGCTCACAGCTCTGAATGCACTGCTCTATGCACCCCTGGCAAAACACACACCTTCACTCTGTTGACCTCTGTCCACTGCTGAAAGCACCTACAAAGGGCAAGTGAGCATCAAATCAGGACCATGGAGCAGTGGAAGAAGGTGGCCTGGTCTGATGAATGTCAATAGCCGGGTGCGTGTGCATCATTTACCTGGGGAAGAGATGGCACCAGGATGCACTGTGGGAAGAAGTCAAGCCAGTGGAGGCAGTGTGATGTTCTGGGCAATGTTCTGCTGGGAAAAGAGTTCAAGGTGTTGACATGGCCTCCACATTCCCCAGATCTCAATCCGATCGAGCATCTGTGGGATGTGCTGGACAAACAAGTCCGATCCATGGAGGCCCCAACTCACAACTTACAGGACTTGAAGGATCTGCTGTTAACATCTTGGTGCCAGATACCAAAGCACACCTTCAGAAGTCTTGTGGAGTCCATGTCTTGACGAGGCAGAGCTGTTATGATTTGAACTTGAATAAAGATGGGTGATGAGGTGACTGTTGAATAATTCCTGCCTGGTCAATAATTCCCCCATGCAAACGTTCATTATAGAAATACTCATTAATTTATCCAGAACTTGTTTAAGTCTTCTGTAAAACTTTAGATTAGGCTATACAGTACTTATGTTAATGCAATGGTTGTTTTTTCCCTCTTTTCTTCCAAATGTTGTTATTTTCCCTGAAAGGTATTTATTACCATTAAAAATAACTATAATTTTACTGTTGCTTCTTTATTACCTCATAAAAGTGTCTACAGCAGAGATTACATGTTAAGAGAGAAATAAAGTTTTAACTTTTAACTTCTGTAATGATAAGGAAATTCTCACACTGTATACTATATGAAATAAAATTTATCAGTGTATGTTTGGCTTAGCTAATATTAGACAAGAATATTGTTAACATTAGTTACACAAAAGATTTCTGCTATAAATGGTCAAAAATCAGAAATGTTTAAAATGATAACATGCCTACAACGAGATGCCAGATGTAAACGGCCACATCAGAACCCGGACGCTTTGATCAAATCAATCAAATATGCAACAGTAATCCCCTTGTGGCTTTTAGTATATTAAAAAAACATATATTTAAAAAAAAAAAAAAAAAAAAAAAAAAAAAGGTGAGACTGAGACTTAACTCCAAATACCATAATACCATGTTCTTGTCTCAGGGAAAGGGTCATGAGCTCTAAATCTTTAGAGGAATGAGATTTTCAAAGAGAAAAAAAAAAAAAAAAAAACTGAGAGCAGTGCCCTGTTAGAGAGAGAGAGAGTCACTACAGATGTCTCCCTCATTGGCTGGCTGGAGAGGCATGTGGAGCCCCAGTGTTAGAGTGGAACACATTGACACATCAACAAGACTGCTGCAGTAATTAAGGAACTTATCATCCTTATGAGGCATTGCAAAAAAACATTCATTGGAAGAGAAACTGAAGAAGCTGGAAGCTATGCTGGAAAAAACAACATTTTATGAGAGCAAACAGGGCATACAACATTACAACAGCTTATAAGTGGCAATGCTTCCAAACATTAAGCATGGAAAACTTTTCATGAATTCTTGAAAGAGTTTTTAACTAAAGTGGATTTACAACCAAGTATTTATGACAATTTATATTTGTTATGTTGTTCAATTACTTTCAGGCCCTTAAGTAAGGGGGCCACAGTGCAGCAGTTTAGTGTATTTATTATTTTTATATTAAGATGTTATTCATAAATAAGCAAATAACAAATAAATAGCAAATATGCTGTCTTACCATAGTCTTTTAACTGCAGTCTCAGTAGTAGTCCCTTTGGAACTCTTGGTATGAAGGAATTTTAGAAGTAGGCATCAGCTTGCTACTAAAACCCAAATACCCTAGACAGAAACCTTGCTCAGTGAGAGGGGAACAAGTTCTAACTCTATGAAGACACAAGGGTTTTGCCTGGGAGTGGTGTCTCATCAGAAAGAGTCACTACAGATGTCTCTCTCACTGGCTAGGGAGCGGTGTCGGGCCACAGAGGAACAGTAGATGTGTGGAGTGTCAATGCCAGAACACATCAACTAGCTGGCACTGAGGCCACTCTATCTTACCCTCAAATGATTCTTTCTGGCTTTCAGAGATGACCATGTTTTAGGCTGTTTGGATATCAATCACTAGGACGATATGAGGTCAGATGGCACTTGCCATGAAAAAACCTCAGGTGGACCCACACGTGGTTAGCCTCATTGAAAGTAACTTAGTGACTACCCTGTGCAGGAGATTGGCACTTATTCCCAGAAGTGCTGTCCCAATCTGGGAAAAGTTGGCCTACTTGTGGCTATACACAATAGACCTATTCACCAATGCCAGATTAGTTCATTGTCAAGAATGGCTCATCCAGGAGGAGCTGGATATTCAGGTCAGGACACATTGGTCCACAACTGGGTATAATAAGCTTGAAGTGACAGTCCTAAAATTCACCAAAGAATACAAGTGTCTTCAGAATGACAAGGTCTCTGTCCATAAAGGGGTACCCACATAAATTTGATCATAATGTTATTGGAATCCAAGATGGCAGGGCAGTAGCATGCAGTGGCAACTTCGGGTTCAGCATATGGTGCTATGTTTCATGTGGTCAACACTAATTATGAAACTTTTACCAGAGATGTGCATCAGGAACACTGGTGAACATGTCTATCTTCAGCAACTTTAGATGAATATTGTAAAGCAAAGCTTAGGAGAAATAAACAATGGACTGCGGGAGCTGCTATGCAAAGAAGGCTAGAGATCGCCTGAAAAGGTGTGTGAGGAAGCCAAAATGCGGTGAGCGGGCATCCTTTGTAGGCTAAAGGCGAACCTTAGCCGCCTGGCTCTACCATCCATTCTCTGCAACTGGACGGTAGACTTTTAGAGTGGGAGACCCCAGGCAGTCAGGATTGGCAGCTTCACCTACAGCACCACCACACTGAACACCGGTGCTCCTCAAGGCTGCATGCACAGTTCACTGCTGTTTACCCTGCTGACTGTGCTGCAATGTACAGTTGAAATCACATCATCAAGTTTGCTCATGACACTCATGAGCAACAACGATAAGTAAGCATACAGGGATGAGGATGATGTAGAGATAATCTCTCTCATAATGTAGATAACACCTAAGAGATTATTGTTGACATCAGGAGGACCTGAGTAGACCATTCACCACTGCACATCAACAGAACAACTGTGGAGAGAGTCAAAAGCTCCAAGTTTTTTGGTGTGCAAATGGCAAAGAACCTCACTTGGACTCTCAACACCACCTTCCAAGCCAAGAAGGCCCAGCAGCAAATCCACTTCCTGTGGAGGCTGAAGAGAGCCAACCTCTTCCTTTTTATCCTCAACACCTTCTACAGCATGATGATACAGGGCATCCTGAACAGCTGTCTCACCCAGTGGTACGGAACTGCACAGTTTCAGCGGAGGTACAGCGGATTGTGAGAACAGCTGAGACGATTATCTGGGCCTCTCCACCAACTATTGTCACCTTGTGAAATAAGTGCTGCATCCGTAAAGCCGCCACCATTGAGGACGACCCCGCTCACCCATCTCATGGACTCTTCAACCTCCTGCCATTCGTGCCATCACCACCAGACTCCGGAACAGTTTCTTCCCTGAGGCAGTCAGATTACTCAACACACTGCTGCCTCCCAAAGCTCACCTAAGCTAGTCAAACACCTAACCCAGTATGACTCAATACCACTGAACATCGGCTCTTGACAAAGCTGCAACAGAAACTTTATTTATGGAACTCTTTTTGCCGCCAATATCGCTGCTGCACATTGCTGCTACACTACTCAATAGTTTACAGTCCATGTTTTGTGTATTTATTGTCCTCCACTCGTCTCACTCTTGTGTGTTTGCACTTTATATAGTTTTGTTTAATGTTATGTGTTGAACCATGGTCCTGGAGAAACAACATTTCGTTCCATTGCATACAAGCTATATATGAAATTGAAATTTAAAGAGACTACTTCACTTGATTATTTGGTTATGATTTCCAGCCTGAAATGCTTTGTCCCATATCTGTACATCGTACAAGCGTAATAGCTTCGATCAGTCATCATGGAGGAATGAAATCTTGCTTGTACTGTGGTTGTCAGACACACTGCATGAAACCTTAAGTACAAGGACGAAACCATTTCCACTTTTAATGTGTGGCTATCATTTCTGCATGCCATGTGGTGTTTGAAAGATCTTCTCTCAGTTAACACTCTCTCCTATGTTGATTTTGGGTACATGGGCACATGTCATTTAAGCCAGCTTCAAAGCTTTTGGTCTCATTGTAGGATCTATCCAGTGCTCTGGATGCACTCTCACCGTCACCCATTGAACCCTTGGAAAAAAAAATTGTCTTACATGAAAAACGTTCTGCTACTCATCCTGACATATACTGAGCAAGTGAGCAAGCTTCAAGTGTTATCATTGTACCCCTTCTGTACACACTTTATCTTGGGTCACTCCAAGTGTATATCACTGCCTATGTGTTTGCTATATTTTTCATGAGTTGCTCTAACATACTGCCTGGTGAATAATTCCTCTATGCAAATGTTCACTATAGAGGTACTCAGCAATTTATCCAGGAGCTATTTAACTATTCTGTAAAATAATGTTTTAAGTTTGGCTTGAACCAAATTTATTCTATTGACCTGCAGCCAAAGTTATTAATATCCAAAGTTATCTGTCATTCTGCTACTTGAAAATGAGTAAATTTCTTGCTCTTTGTATATGAAAGGAATCTCTACACAACAGTATTTGATACAAATTTGAAGGGTTTTTATTACACAGTGCTGAAGTCTTAATAACATGCAAACTCTTATTAATTCAGTGTCATTCACTCAGTCATTCACTCTGTATCCTCATCTTCCTAAAATACCTCAATATATCTGGATATCTGTACAACACTGTAGATGTGTCGATTTACAAACATGAAATGTGTCTTTGCATTCAAACGCTGTTTATTGTCTCAGGAAAGAATCTACAGGTTAAGAAAGAAAAAAAGTTTTACATTACCAATATACAATATACTCAAAATACACTATATGGCCAAAATAATTCAAAATACACTATATGGCCAAAAATAAGTGGACGCCTTCACACCCATATGTGGTTCTTCTGCAAACTATTACCACAAAGTTGGAAGCACACAGTTGCACAGAATGTCTTTGTATGGTGTAGCATTACAATTTCCCTTCACTGGAACTAAGAGGCCCAAACCTGTTCCAGCATGACAATGCCCCTGTGCACAAAGCGAGCTCCATGAACACATGGTGTGTTAAGGTTGGAGTGGAAGAACTCGAGTGTCCTGCACAGAGCCCTGACCTCAACCCCACTGAACACGTCTGGGATGAAAATGGATCGCTGACTGTACCCCAGGCCTCCTCACCTAACATCAGTGCCTGACTTCACTAATGCTCTTGTGGCTGAATGAACACAAATTCCCACAGCCATGCTCCAAAATCTAGTGACAAGCTTTCCGAGAAGAGTGAAAGTTGTCAACAGCAAAAGTGGAACAACCCTGTGTTAATGCCCATGGTTTTGGAATGGACACATATGGATATGATGGTCAGGTGTCCACATACTTTTGGCTATATAGTGTAGTGGTTCAGGTTACAATTTTAACATCAAATGTTAATGTACAAATTAATCTTTTTAAAAACCTGTTTATCTTTGGCCTATATATGTTAAAAACATTCCCCTTCTGATGTGTATATGTAAGATTCTGTAGAAATCCAAATTCCTACCATCAATATATAATATTTATGGTATTATATATAATAGAAAATCAAATATTGCTTTTATATTGTATTATATTGATGATGGGAATTTGATTTCTTACAGAAGTTTTTTTTATATTTTATAGCATAATAGTAATATTTGGGCACATCATCAGAAGGAGTGAAAAACTTCACGAAAGAACATTTATTAATGCAGAGTCTGTTTGAAATATACGCAGAGTTATGATTAATTTAATGCACCTCCTAAACCATGAATAAAACAGAGCATAAATGAATGGATTAATGGTGGAATTAAGATACAACATGATTAACACTTTATGAATAGTTTGTGCCTGTAGTTCAATAACATCGCCTAATAAACTGTATATACAATATGGAAGTAAACACACCATAAACACAGCCACTAAAATGCCAAGGACTTTAGCTGCTTTTCTCTCAGATTTCATCGAGTGTGAGGTGATTTTCTGTGTTTTAGGCCGTGTGTGATTATTAAGCTCTCTGATAGCAGTGGCATGTTTCTTAGCAATCACAAAAACTCGAGTATACAATATGATTATGACAGAACAGGGAAATATAAATGAACATACAAGATCAATTACAGACCAAACCTCATTCAGAGAGAGAACACACTCTCCAGCACACATTACAAAACCTGTGAAGGTTCCATTGAAATAACAGAATGCTGTGTTATACACCACACACACAAGCAAGTTAGAATAAATCACAATACACATAGTCCTTCTAGAGACTGTGTTTGTGTAGAGAAATGGGTTTGAGAGAGCCAAATACCGATCCACAGCAATCAGAGCAATATTATAGATGGACAAGACTGTGAGGAAACCAGCAGTCAACAAAAAACCAATGCAGACACCTTTCCCAAATATCCAGCACGACTCGATTGTCCAGCTTAACATCAGCGGCATTACAAAAGCGCCAATGAGGAAATCCGACACAGCCAGAGAGAGCACGAGCATGTTGGTCGGTGTGTGAAGCTGCTTGAAGTGAAAAACAGAGATGATGATGAGCAGATTTCCACACACTGTTAGTAGAACCACAGCAGCTGAACACACGTACAGTAAGATATAAACTGCAGGAGATACAGATCTCTCTGGACAGGAGAAAAGCTCACAGCGATCAGACTGGTTAAACTCTGTCAGGTTCATGAATACAGCATTTCTCTAATGTATACACAGAGTTTAAAGCAATACCTCATAAATTTGATGCTACCATTGTAAAACTGTAACTGAAAGAGTCACAATCAAATGATTATGGCTCAAACCGCAGTGCTGCTTTTATAGTTTAGAAATTGATCATGCCCCCTAATTTAAATGATGGCATGATACATATGATGTCATGCCTTGTTGGAAGAAAAAGGCATAGGGATTTTTTTTTTCTAAGTGATTCTGCAGTAATGAGTGAATATGCAGTAAACCGTTAAAAAATAAACATAACAGCACATTTTGATCCTTTTACAAGGCATTTGTGTATGTTCAGGTGGCTGATATTTTCTCTCTTGAGGCTGCTCCGTGTGCCAGTGAGAAAGAAAACCTTCACCATTCACATTTCATCACAATATTATTTGTAAAGTTTTATATTTGGTGTTTCTTTGCTAGCCTGTTCAATTTTTATTTTTTGGTCAAAATCTTTCTCTTTCCAGATACCATAAGAGTGGTGTAGGTACTACTAAGAATAGCCATATGCTTCTTTAAGTAATCAGTGTCATAAAATTACTCTGTGTACTATCTACTTGACTCAGATGGATCTAGATTCTCGCCACTAGAATCGTTGTATTGTTGAATTGTTGTATTGTTGAATTGTATATTGTTGATTCTGTTGTGTTGTTTGGACGTGTCTGTTAGTCTATACTAAATAGTTCTCTCAGGTGACTAATCAAGAGTAGTCTCAGTCTTCCTTAAGGTGTGAATTGTGGGCAGGGCTTACTAAGATATATTGAAAGTGTTTCAGAAACAATTTGCAACAATTAGACACACTAATTTAGAAAGTGTCAAGTTCAATGGTGTATACTCTTGTTTAGTTAAGTGCTACATGTTCCCTCCCAGTTTTATTTTCACAAACCCCACTCCTGACTAAGCTGCAGACATGTGCCTCAAACCAATCTCTGTTGTTGCCTCTCACACACCCAGATGCTTTCATGCACAAGCCAGAGGCCGCACTACCAGTAACCTCATCTACCCTCCTCTGTTGTCTCAATCTCAAACAGTGGTGGTAGGTGGGCTCTGGAACTGCCAGTCTGCCGTGAAGAAAGCTGATTTCATGGCTTCCTATTACTCTCTTGACTTTTTGGCACTAACTGAAACCTGGATCTCTCCACAGAACTCGGCTACACCGGGTGCCTTATCCTCTGCTTATGCTTTTTCTCACACTCCACGAGAAGCTGGCAGGGGTGGTGGTACAGGTTTGCGGTTGTCTCAGAGATGGTGCTTCACACTGCTCTCCCTTTCTCATCTCAACATCTCTTCCTTTGAATTCCATGTAGTTACAGTTACCTCTCCAGTCAACCTTCTCATCAGTGTCATCTACTGATCTCCTGGTCCCCTTGGGGCCTTCCTTGAAGAAATGGATATGCTCCTCAGTTTTTTTCCCTACTCACACCCCTCTTACTGTCCTTGGAGACTTCAACCTCCCTGCTGACAAGCTCCAGTCCTCGTGCCTTCTCCCTCTTCTGCATTCCTTTTCCTTAACTTTCAACAGCTGTCCTCCTACACATAACGGAGGTAACACCCTGGACCTTGTCTTCTGTCACCCTTTTCCTAATACAGACATCAGTGCTACCCCTCTCCACATCTCTGACCATCTCTTGGTATCCTTCACCATCACCCTCCCTATCATGCCTAAAACCCCCAGCCATCTATATTTCTCTCCCACTCTATCTCTCCTTCCTCCTTAGCTTCCTGCACCCTATCATCCCTTCCTGTCCCTGACTCCTTTTCCTCCCTACCATTGGAGCTAGCCACTGACACTTTCCTCTCCTCACTTTCCTCATCCATGGACCTCCTCTGTCCTCTAACTTCTAAACCCAGGAAGATTTCCAACCCGGCTCCTTGGCTATCAGATGTGTTACGTGTAGCGAGACCAAGGTACCAATAAGAATTTAGATTACCGACCACGCCACCCAGGGGAGTTATGCCCCCCTTAGGAAAACTAACTATACAAAAAAAAAACCACCCACATTAAGCCCACATAAGGAACACTGGTTCGTACACAAGTAAACAGAGACAGGATTCACACTAAACAATTTCTTTATTGAATTCCTTTCAATGATTTTGTTACAACTCATAAAAAAAAGAATAGCAAACACTGCAAATATAACCAGGGTTCAGTTATTCTGTAGGCCTACAGGACAGAACACACACATAAAATAGGACAGGGGCTTACCACAGGGAGGCGATCTGGAAGGAGGGTCCAAAAAGACCACACGTGAAGCGCACACATACACTGCACAGCACACCCAGGTGACACTACACTGCCAGAAAGGTGAAACACACACAAACACAGGTACCCAGCCACCCGGTGCCAAGCCTCCCTGCCGGCGTCCCCCAACTCCTGAAACAGAACACACAAAAAGAAATGAACAAAAAAAAAAGAAAGAAAGAAAAAAAAAAACATATACCAACAAAATTACACCAACATGCTCACATGCACACACAAACACACGCTAGCACCACACACAAACACGCACACACAAACACACTACCAACTACCCGCAAAAAAAAACAGAAAAACACACACTCGTACAAACATCACCACTCTAACGATTTTAGCGCGCTGATGATCTAATTATACACACTGCGCAACAATTACAAAAAAACTGAATACACAGTATCACAAACAAAACAATAAAGAAATTCGCTAGAAACAAAACAGCAGCTCGCCGTCAGCAGACGGCCCCAATGGTTTGAAGTCACAGCAGCAAATCAGCAGCAGAAGTCACCTGCTAAATAAAGGACACCAAAGGCACCTATAAGCTCATATATAACTAGCTAATTAAAAAAAAAAGATAAGAATTAACATAGCGACATACCACAAGCAGCGATGCAGAGGAGCTCCTTTAAAAAAAAGGGGAAACCTCCCAGTCAACCGACCACACAGCCTAATAGGGGCAGGTAACAGTGAATCAAGTGGCATACTAAAGCCAATATACTAAATATAGCAAGAAAGCTACATACCGGAAAGCAGGAACCGATGCAACACAACCTCAGGCTTACAACACTCACAGATGAGATATACGCACTATAAGCGCAAACAAGCAGCAACAAACTCCTGGAGCAGGACTCCAACAACTGCACCCTTTACAATCAAGGCACAGACCTCTACGGGCTCCGACTAACAGGAGAAAACCCAGGGTAGACGAGCAAACCAACAAAAAAAACTGCCACTTACCTTAGCATCGCCAACGCCGTGCTTTTAAAGGAGCTCCGAGGCTAACAATTGTCACAAATCAGTCGCATCTAGTGATGTCATACAGGTGCGACACAACACCGTTGCTGTAGCTTAAAGACACAGGCACCTCAACATCTATCCACTACAATCTGCCCCCCGCTTCTTTTATCGTCGACCCGACGAAAAAAAAACAAAACAACAAGACAAACACAGGGTATCCCAGAGTGTGTTTGGAAACCAGTTGCATCCCCTATTACTGGTCACTTACACTTCGCGGTAATCGGTGGGGATTGGAGTGTTGGCCCGCCTTAGCTCGCGTCGTACGACGCTGTGCATGATCACTAGAGCTATGTGAGGGCAATGTGTGCCAGGCCCCTAATGATTTAGAGGAAGAATTATTGGCTACTGGGTCCAGTCCCTCTGTTGGATGAATGGTAGCCACCTGCAGCCCCCCTGCAACGGGTGGATTTTCTACCGCAGGTGCCTCAAATATAGTAGGGGTATGCCTACTAAGGGTGGATACTGGCACTTGCTCACCCAAAAAGAGATCCTCCTCACTAGACGACTCCTCTTGGGCCAGTGAGGCCAACTCGCCCTGAGGGGCGTTGGTAGAAGGATTGTCTAAGTTCCGTGGTCCCACCACCCCCTTCAACATGCTACGATGGACATGTCTCCGCTTGGCCACATTGTCCACAGGGGCAATGGTATACACAGGGCCTCTATTAACTGGGGCCCGTAGAACAGTGTATATCACAGGGCTCCATTGGTCATGGATTTTATGGCGACCACGTACCCCCAAATCACGCATGTACACCAACTGTCCTTCCTTTAGAGGTGCGTCTCTAACCCGTTGATCATGCCTGTCCTTACGATAGGCTGCCGCGGCTGCCAGACGCTCCCGTGCCCCATCAAATGCCGTCTGCAGCCGGGCTTGATGTTCTTGTATCCAGTCACACACTCTTCCCCCTACGGGTTCACGGACTCTACCCAAAAGGAAGTCCACTGGTAGTTGTGGATCCTGCCCAAACATCAGCAGATGAGGTGATTCCCCAGTAGTCTGATGGGGGGTAGTATTGTAGCAAAACACCACCTGAGGTAAACAGGCAGCCCAGTCTCTTTTACGGGATACTGGCAATGTCCGTAGGAGATTGTGCAAGGTACGGTTAAACCGTTCACATTGACCATTGCCAGCAGGATGGTAGGGTGTAGTATGAGACTTTTGAATGCCATACATGTTACAGAGCTGCTGAATCAGTAGGCCCTCAAAACACCGCCCTTGGTCAGAATGGACGCGATTAGGTATTCCAAACCTATAAAACCACTCGGTTACCAAAACCTGGGCCACTGTAGGTGCTCGCTGGTCAAGTGTCGGAACAGCAACAGAGTATTTACTGAACACGTCGGTAATTACCAAAATGTTCTCAAGCCCCCTTGTGGTTGGCTCTAACGTTGTAAAATCCACTGCAATAATCTCATTGGGCCGTGATGCCAAGAGATGGCCCATGAAAGAGGATGCAGGGGGGCGTGAAGCCTTCGCCACCTGACACCTAGGGCATTCCTCACACCAATTCTGCACCTCAGCAGACATTCCGGGCCAGTAGCATCTCTGCCTCACCAGCTCTAATGTTCGACCAACACCCTGGTGTCCATGCTGTTGGTGGAGCTGGGTCAGAACCTCAGAGCGTAGTGAAGCAGGCAAAACCAACTGCCTATACTCCTCACCCCCGTTAGGATAAAACACCCTGCGGTAAAGAACCCCTTCACACTCTATTAAACGGTCCCACTGCCGCAAGAGTGTTAGGACCTGAGGGGAGAGTTCTTCCCGCTCCTCTCGAGTGGGACGCCGCTGATGTCTCCAAAACACCATAGCTCCCTGAATAGTAGGATCGGCTGCCTGTAATGAAGTCAAATCAGACGGCCCATGGGAAGGCAGGACAGAGATGACCAACTGCGTTGCCTGGATGCTCCCTCCCGGGGAGGCCATCCGCTGCAACAGTTTAGGGATAGCAGTTCCTGGGGCCAATGCTTCCACATCCCCTTCCACTAGTTGATACTGCCTTGACAAAGCATCGGCATTACGATTAGATCTTCCAGAGCGATATCTTAGCTCAAAGTCAAAGGATGCTAACTGTGCTGCCCACCGATGTTCCACCGCACCCAACTTAGCAGTGGAGAGATGGCTAAGGGGGTTGTTGTCTGTGTACACAACACATTTAGTCCCTAGCAAGTATTCCCTAAACTTCTCTGTTATCGCCCACTTGAGAGCCATGAACTCCAGCTTCATGGAGCTGTAATTACTCATGTTCCTCTCAGTGGGCTTAAGGGCTCTACTTGCATATGCCACCGGCCGCACCTTTCCATCCTGCTCCTGGGACAGGACCGCCCCCAGACCACTGTGGCTCGCATCCACCTCAAGTATAAAGGGAAGTCTGAAATCAGCATAGGCAAGGACCGGTGCTGAAACCAATTTACTCTTCAAACCTTCAAAACTGATCTCACATTCCTCAGACCATGCCTCTGCCAGACTCCGCCCAGAGGCCTTCCTGGACCTGCTGCCGCCAAGTTCTGCTACCAGCCGATGCAGGGGGGATGCCAACTTGGCAAACCCTTCTACAAAACGCCGGTAGTAACTAGCAAAACCAAGGAAGGAACGAAGCTCTAAAACATTAGTAGGGTGTTGCCAATTGGCCACAGCTTCTATTTTACTGGGATCAGTCGCCACCCCATGCTGCGAAATGATGTGACCCAAATAACGTACCTCCGGCTTAAAGAAAGCACATTTCTCGAATTTGGCCTTAAGGCCCTCCATCTGCAACCGAGTTAAGACCATCTCCAGCCTTTGCAAATGCTGTATTACTGTGGGTGCAAAGATAACAATATCGTCCAAATACAGCAGAACAGATTGGCATTGTTGGTCCCCGAACATGCGTTGCATAAGCCTCTGAAATGTACTGGGGGCATTACACAGGCCAAAGGGCATTCTATTCCATTCAAATAATCCGAATGGAGTACAGAATGCCGTTTTGGCCCGGTCGGCCTCAGAGACTGGCACCTGATTGTACCCGCTGGCCAAATCCATAGTGGAAAACCAGCGGGCACCGGACAACATGTCCAAGGATTCTTCAATGCGCGGTAAAGGAAATGCATCTTTTCGCGTCTTAGCGTTGAGCTGCCGATAGTCAACACACATTCGCAAACTGCCGTCCTTCTTCTTTACAAGGACAATAGGTGACGCAAATGGACTACTGCTCTCCCTTATGACTTGTGTCTGAAGGAGCTGGTTAATATGAGCCTTAACAGCCTCATAGTCAGAAGGTGGAATGCGCCTATAGCGCTGCTTAACCGGAACTTGATCCAAAAGAGGGATGTCATGGGAAATCAAAGTAGTGCAACCTAAATCGCCCTCATGTGCAGAAAAGACAGAGGAGTATTTGAGCAACAGTGATCGAACCTGCTCCTGCTCTGTGCCATTAAGCGGGGACAGATCAAGACCTCGTATCTGATCCTCAATTGTCACAACTGCAGGCAGTGTACCAGCAGAGGAGACAGTGATGGAACGGACCTCCACAATATCTTTAGGCAGACTAACAACGGAGGCAGTGCTTACTCGGCCCAATCGTGTACGTGGGTACAGCACTGCATCTGTGGTGCCTACGTTAACCACCGGAATATACACAGTGCCCTGGGCCACCTGCACGAGAGCTGGAGACACCAACAGCCCACCTGGTAGCCCCGAGTCAATTGGCTCAAATAGGGTACCATGACCAGCATATTGTTCTGAACAGGTGGCCGCCACCATCTTAACAGTGCCCCCTAGAACCCGCCAAGGTCTCCGTCCGCGGACATGCACAGTACCACCACCGTCAGGAGAGGACTGAATGACCACCTGGTGGCAATGTTGAAGTGCTTGAAAAACAGGATTAGGAGCAGTGGAAACAGATGGCAGATCAAACAAATCACAACCATGCTGACCAAACAACTCCTGATAGCATTTACGGATAACATTCATGCCAAGTACACCAGGGGCTGGGGAGTGCCCACCCCCGGGAGGATCCCTAACAACCAGAACACCACAGTTACCCATCACCTTACCACACAGCTCCACATCAAGCTCTAAATAACCCAAGTATGGGATCTCCAAGCCATTTGCTGCACGAAGCTGCAACCACTGGCAAGACTGCAACCGCTCTTGGCCCCAAGGTTCAAAGTTTCTAGAAAAGAGGCTCTCGGTGATAGTGGTCACCATGGACCCAGTATCAACAAGACATGGAACCTGAATTCCACCCATAAGAACAAGCAAATGCGGACAACTAGACATCAAACCCTCCACCCTGCCAGCAGAACCTAATGTTGTACTAGAGCCTGGGACAACCCCAGCCGGACTGTGGCTCCTCAGCCCGGCGGGTATCAGTTTCCCGACTGCTGGGTGGGTCGTGAGGACCTACTGTCCGGAAGCTGTGCGGTGTTCCATGAACCACTCAGGGAGGAACCCACAACTCTTTTACCCTCACAGTCTCTGGCATAATGACCTGGTTGCTGGCACCGCATACAAATGAGGGGTCCATCACGGGGAAAACGATTACGTCTGGGAGGATCCCGCATAGCAGCCATACTACGAGTAAGCTGATCTATCTGAAGCTGCTGTTGTCTTAGCATTTCTTTTAACTCTGCCAACTCCGACTTTGGCGCCTGATCGCCATAGGTGTTACTAGTCACTGCACAAGATGTACCTGCAAGTCCAAATGATCTTTCCACACTGGGGAGGGAGAAGCTACGGGGTCGTGGTGGCTCAGCCGAACCCTCCCGCTCCCATCTAATGGCCTCTTTGCGAACTTCAATCAGAGTGGCAGTGGGCTTGTTGCGGATCAACTGTTTTAATGCTCGACGGAGAGCACCCTCCCGCACATGCTCTACAAACTGATCCCGAAGCAGAACATCAGCGTTAATAATGCCTTCCGGTGCACGCCCCTTCACTTTGTCCATTAGAGTCATTAACGCTATAGAAAATTCTAGCAAAGACTCTCCCTCCTGTTGTTTTCGTGAGAAAAAGGCCTCCTGCAGGGCTACATAAGATTGAGGGCAACCATACAACTCTTGCAATATCTTAAAAATTTTGTCCGGATCCTCCCTCTCTGCCCTCAACCGATAACGAATCTCCTCCCTCGCTTCTCCCTCCAAGTGATCAAACAGGAAATATGCCTTATCGGTGGAGGACAAATGGCGAGCCCGCATACAAGCTGTAGCTTCCTCTACCCAATCTTCTATACTTATACCGATACTACCTCGGAATATGGGACACTTCCTCTCCCTTGGAATAAATACCAATCGCTCAGTAGCTTGCGCAACTGGCGTGGCAAAGCTAGAGGAAGCTTCATTAGAGGGGCCTGCCGGACTAACACTTTTAAGACGTTCATTTTCCGATCTAAGCTGGGCTATCAAATCCCGAAGCTCCTGCATTTCCTCTGCCATTCTAGCCAATTATCAAACAACCAAAACCAATAGTTAAGGAACTCACAAAGAGAAGCAAACTATAGGCTCCAGAAGAAAGCTGTACACTGCGGGCCGTTCCTGACACGGGCTGCTGTTTTGTTTCTGCAAGACACTTTCACTCACACATCACATGCATACATTCATACACACAAACAATAAAAAGGCGAATCAATCAAATGAAATACAAAAACACACACAAAACAAAGTGGAATACCCGTCTCTGTTCTTATATGTGATCCTGCCGACTACGCCAAATATGTAGCGAGACCAAGGTACCAATAAGAATTTAGATTACCGACCACGCCACCCAGGGGAGTTATGCCCCCCTTAGGAAAACTAACTATACAAAAAAAAAACCACCCACATTAAGCCCACATAAGGAACACTGGTTCGTACACAAGTAAACAGAGACAGGATTCACACTAAACAATTTCTTTATTGAATTCCTTTCAATGATTTTGTTACAACTCATAAAAAAAAGAATAGCAAACACTGCAAATATAACCAGGGTTCAGTTATTCTGTAGGCCTACAGGACAGAACACACACATAAAATAGGACAGGGGCTTACCACAGGGAGGCGATCTGGAAGGAGGGTCCAAAAAGACCACACGTGAAGCGCACACATACACTGCACAGCACACCCAGGTGACACTACACTGCCAGAAAGGTGAAACACACACAAACACAGGTACCCAGCCACCCGGTGCCAAGCCTCCCTGCCGGCGTCCCCCAACTCCTGAAACAGAACACACAAAAAGAAATGAACAAAAAAAAAAGAAAGAAAGAAAAAAAAAAACATATACCAACAAAATTACACCAACATGCTCACATGCACACACAAACACACGCTAGCACCACACACAAACACGCACACACAAACACACTACCAACTACCCGCAAAAAAAAACAGAAAAACACACACTCGTACAAACATCACCACTCTAACGATTTTAGCGCGCTGATGATCTAATTATACACACTGCGCAACAATTACAAAAAAAACTGAATACACAGTATCACAAACAAAACAATAAAGAAATTCGCTAGAAACAAAACAGCAGCTCGCCGTCAGCAGACGGCCCCAATGGTTTGAAGTCACAGCAGCAAATCAGCAGCAGAAGTCACCTGCTAAATAAAGGACACCAAAGGCACCTATAAGCTCATATATAACTAGCTAATTAAAAAAAAAAGATAAGAATTAACATAGCGACATACCACAAGCAGCGATGCAGAGGAGCTCCTTTAAAAAAAAGGGGAAACCTCCCAGTCAACCGACCACACAGCCTAATAGGGGCAGGTAACAGTGAATCAAGTGGCATACTAAAGCCAATATACTAAATATAGCAAGAAAGCTACATACCGGAAAGCAGGAACCGATGCAACACAACCTCAGGCTTACAACACTCACAGATGAGATATACGCACTATAAGCGCAAACAAGCAGCAACAAACTCCTGGAGCAGGACTCCAACAACTGCACCCTTTACAATCAAGGCACAGACCTCTACGGGCTCCGACTAACAGGAGAAAACCCAGGGTAGACGAGCAAACCAACAAAAAAAAACTGCCACTTACCTTAGCATCGCCAACGCCGTGCTTTTAAAGGAGCTCCGAGGCTAACAATTGTCACAAATCAGTCGCATCTAGTGATGTCATACAGGTGCGACACAACACCGTTGCTGTAGCTTAAAGACACAGGCACCTCAACATCTATCCACTACATACGCAGTAATCGGAGAGAATTAAGAACAGCAGAGAGGAAGTGGAAGAAATCGCAACTCGACACAGATCTTGTCTCTTACCGTGCTCTCCTGTCCAAATTTTCATCTGAAGTGACTTCTGCTAAGACTGTCTTCTACAAACAAAAGCTGGAATCCTCTGCACAAGATCCTTGCAAGCTCCACAACATCTTTTCTTCACTACTCAACCCACCGGCTCCTCCTGCTCCATCCTCCCTGACTGCTGAAGACTTTGCCGCTTTTTATGATGATAAGATTGGAAAAATCTGCCAGACATTCACTTCTAGTCCTACACTACACACCTGAGGATTCTCATTCGCTGACACAGTTTTCTAAACTAACGACAGAAGAAATCCTGCAAATCATCTTATCCTGCAATCCTACCACCTGCCCATTGGATCCAATCCCTTCCACAATGCTCCAGACCATCTTTCACGACCTCCTCCGCTTCATCTCCACTATCGTCAATGGCTCCATAACATCTGGTCATGTACCAACCTCATTCAAGAGAGCAAGGGTTATTCCCATCCTGAAGAAACCCACTCTAGATCCCTCTGACATCAGCAACTACCGACCGGTATCACTTCTCTCTTTTCTTTCTAAAACCCTTGAATGAACTGTCTATAATCAGCTGTCTTGCTATCTCTCAGAGAACAACCTCCAAGATCCCAATCAGTCTGGCTTCAAACCAGCACACTCCACAGAGTCTGCCCTTTTGGCCGTCACTGAGAAGCTACATGCCGCTAGATCAGCCAAACTATCTTCAGTCCTCATCCTCCTTGACCTTTCAGCAGCGTTTGAGACAGTGAACCACAAGACTCTCTTGTCCACCCTCATGAGCCTAGGAATTCATGGTGCAGCATGGCAATGGTTTGCTTCCTACCTGGAAGGTCGGTCATATCAGGTGACATGGAGAGGATCCACATCTGCTCCCCACAGACTCTCCACTGGTGTTCCACAAGGCTCAGTACTTGGTCCTCTCCTGTTCTCCCTCTATACCCGATCTCTTGGTGCAGTCATATCCTCACATGGGTTTTCATACCACTGCTATGCAGATGACACTCAACTCATCCTCTCCTTCCCTCCCTCAGACACTCATGTTTCTGCCTGAATATCAGCATGTCTGGCAGACATTTCATCATGGATGACAGCTCATCAGATGAAAGTTAATCCCACCAAAACTGAAGTGCTGTTCATCCCAGGTGATTCATCCCCATCTCAGGATCTTGCAATCTCCCTAGGCAATTCTCTGATCTTGCCTTCGGTTACTGCACGCAACCTTGGGGTAACCATGGACAATCAACTGTCCTTCTCCTTTCACATTGCTAATCTGACGTGCTCATGTCGATTGTTCTTGTTCAGTCCCTTGTCATTTCAAGACTGGACTACTGCAACTCACTCCTGGCAGGTCTGCCTCTGAGCGCCATTCATCCTCTGCAACTGATCCAAAATGCAGCTGCATGATTGGTTTTCAATCTTCCTAAATTTTCCCAAACCACCCCATTGCTGCGCTCCCTCCACTGGCTTCCTGTAGCTGTCCGCATCAGATTTAAAACACTGATGCTCACCTACAAAGCCAAAAACAGACCAGCACCCACTTATCTCAAAGCTCTCATCACACCTCGCGTGGCACCACGCTCCCTCCGGTCCTCTAGCACTGCTCTACTGGTCCCACCATCTCTCAGGGTACAAGGAAGGCATCCATCGAGACTCTTCCCTGTTCTGGCACCAAGGTGGTGGAATGAACTTCCCCTAGATGTCCAAACAGCTGAGTCACTGAGTCACGACATCTAAAGACTTACCTCTTCATAAAGTACTTAAGTTAGCATTTACACACACACACACACACACACACACACACAAAACAAAAACAAACAAAAAAAAAAAACCCTCACAACAGAGTTTTGGGCTGATGGTATTCCTACTTTGTGACCTAGTGAGCCAATATCAGAATGTATTTCTGATAGACTTCACAGCACTTTTGTAAGTCGCTCTGGATAAGGGCGTCTGCCAAATGTCATAACTGTAAATGTAAATGTACTCGAATATTAATATTCAAGGCTTTAGTTATTAGTAAAATAGCTAATGATAATATCAATTGCCATAAATCAACTATCATAGCTTAACTGTTTATTAAGAATAATAATAGTGACCTATAAAGCTATCTAAAGGTTCAGAATTCTTTACTGACAATTAAAATTATTTAGTAGCTTGGTTTCAGCTTTGATCTGAGAGACAGCAAAATACAATCGGTTCAAAAGAATAACAGACAATAGAGGAGTGAATCAAATACTGGGAAATTTGAAAAGGAAGGTTTCCACGCCACTTGGGTGTCGAGAACAGACCTTTAAATAACTGTTATGAATTTATAAGGAGCTCTAGCTCCAATTAATTGGTCTCAGTTTTCAGCTGAGTGGATTACGAGCTCTCTGAACAGGAGAAGTGCTCATTGTGATCAGATTGGTTAAACACAATCAGGTTTATATAGAAGTGGACGGTGACTGTATATCATATTTGATGCTACTATTGTAAAACGGTAACTGTAAAAATTCACAACCAAATGACTTATGGCTCAAACAGCTCTGGTGCTTTTATAGTTTAGAAATTGATCACATCCCTGAGTTTGTGTGGCAGCATATAAATATGTGATGTTATGCCTTGTTAGAACCAAAGGCCTAGTAGTTATTGCCAAGAGAATAAAACCTGACATTATGCAAACATGTGTTTAACAAAGCCTCAACTAAATATCAGTACTAAGTGCTTAAGCTGAGAAAACCTGTCTTATGAATAAAGCATAAATGTAAAAAAGGGTGACAAAAATATTTTCAGGGATCTGTTTATTTTCCTGTAACCACAGTTTTGACCGCAAGAACAGTCACAAGGTCAGGTGTCCACATACTTTTGGCCATATAGTGTAAATGCTTTAACCTAAACGGAGCTGCCACTTTCACCTGCTAACACACACAAACTCAGCAAAATGCTGTCAGATCAAGCTGCTCTGCTTAGAACAACTGGCTCTCTCTGCTCAGAAAAACGTCTCACTGACACACAGCATATAAAAGGAGCATTGTCAATCACACACAGGTGTATTCATGGAATTACCCACCACTTTACTCAGATTCTGCCTTCCATACAAGAGCAGCGCTTGACCACGTTCCCACCACCACATACAAATCTGGTTTATGGCTGGCTGCACATGTGCTTAGCACAAACCACACTACTGGACATATGAAAATTAACCCTGCTTAGGTTTACTCTTTGGGTCTGCGGCCAACGAAGCCCTGGAGGAAAGGGCAGGTTTCAGAAAAGAGAACCCAGCACAGCCAAATAGATTGGCCTGGCTTGGCACCCACGTAAGTTCTGTCGGCCATGTGCGACAATGGACAGAGGCACACTATCAGACTCCTATTTGGCCTCCAAAAGGTGCCCCCACACCACTAAAGAGCCCTGCAGAGCTCGTTCGTTAAGGACAGGGGCTGACAGCAGGAAGCTTTATGGCTGAAAATATTGCTCATTGGTCAGCGACATAATCAAGCCCTGGGTCCTGACGACAAATGTCACAGGGGTTCAAATTATAGTTCCATCATTGGTCCCCAACCTTTTTGGGGCTCATTATGTTGTCAGTTTTGCCGCTTTGTTGCAAGAAGTTCTTTCCCTCTTGGACAGAAGTGTGATGAAAAGAGTAAACCCAATGGTTCAGAACAAGGGGTTCTATTCAATGTACTTCCTAGTTCAGAAGAAAGACAGTGGTTTTCATCCAATTCTAGATTTGAGAGGACCTGGTTGTTGAAAGCTCCCTTGTTTCTATCTCTGTTTACTATTTTGCATTCATAAATAATATTTTGGTAACTGGCCCTGGTCTAATCTGCCCCCTTTAAAAAAAGTTCAAGTCTTGAACACACACAGGCTCCTATCTGCCCTTTGCCAAGCAGGCCATGTGGGACCCATCTACCCTCACTTACAAAATATAGGAGACATTGCACTTCCGTCCTCACGCACATTATGGTGCTTGGTGTCACTGGGAACAAAACTACTGAAGCAGACCACACAATTCATTATTCCACTGACCAGTAAATTCCAGCTCCTGCTGTCTTAGCATAGCCTGCTACTAAAACCCAAATACCCTAGACAGAAACCTCGCTCAGTGAAAGGGGAACAAGTTCTAACTCTATGAAGACACAAGGGTTTTGCCTGGGAGTGGTGTCTCATCAGAAAGAGTCACTACAGATGTCTCTCTCACTGGCTAGGGAGCGGTGTCGGGCCACAGAGGAACAGTAGGTGTGTGGAGCGTCAATGCCAGAACACATCAACTAGCTGGCATTGAGGCCACTCTATCTAACCCTCAAATTATTCTTTCTGGTTTTCAAAGATGACCATGTTTTAGGCTGTTTGGATAACATCTTGATTTTCAGATACATCAATCACTAGGACGGTATGAGGTCAGATGGCACTTGTCATGAAAAAACCTCAGGTGGACCCACACGTGGTTAGCCTTATTGAAAGTAACTTAGTGACTACCCTGTGCAGGAGATTGGCGCTTGTTCCCAGAAGTGCTGTCCCAATCTGGGAAAAGTTGGCCTACTTGTGGCTATACACAATAGACCTATTCACCAATGCCAGATTAGTTCATTGTCAAGAATGGCTCATCCAGGAGGAGCTGGATATTCAGGTCAGGACACACTGGTCCACAACTGGGTATAATAAGCTTGAAGTGACAGTCCTAAAATTCACCAAAGAATGACAAGGTCTCTGTCCATAAAGGGGTACCCACATAAATTTGATCATAATATTATTGGAATCCAAGATGGCAGGGTGGTAGCATGCAGTGGCCACTTTGGGTTCAGTAAAGGGTGCTATGTTACATGTGGTCAATACTAATTATGAAACTTTTACCAGGGATGTGCATCAGGAACACTGGTGAACATGTCTATCTTCAGCAACTTTAGATGAACATTGTAAAACAAAGCTTAGGAGAAATAAACAAGGACAGTGGGAGGAGCTCCATGTCCTCGGGCTGCTATGCAAAGCAGGCCGCGGGACAGCAGTACCGCATAATGCTGCCAGCCAGGATAGAGGTCGCCTGAAACGGTGTGCGAGGAAGCCAAAATGCGGTAAACGAGCGGGCATCCTTTGTAGGCTAAAGGCAAACCTTAGCTGCCTGGCTCTACCATCCATTCTCTTCACCAATGTTCACTCCCTCAAAAATTAATCGAGATTCCTCAGACTACACCACAAACAACGAAGGGTGCAGGAATGCTGTATAAAATGCCGGTCATACTACCTCCCCAGACAGTTCACAAAAGGGAAGTGCTAACTGAACTATAAGGGCCTCTCACTAACGTAGAGAAAGCGCATCGGGACAGATTTTTCATTGTCACTGAGGACATGAAATTAGTCTGAACCATGAAATCAGTGCTGCTAAAATTCTGCCAGCATGTTTATTTTGTGACTCGCAGAACAAACACTCCAGGGAGAGTTCAGAGAGGCTGCTACACACAGCCACCACACCACAGATTTGGAGGATACACAGCATCAGTGACTGGCTACATCAGCAAGAGCATAGATCACGTGACGTCCTTTAAGTCCATCACTACACGTGCAACCCAGATACAGTGGATGTCTGCAGAGGTGTGCACACTACTGAAAACCTGAGACACTGCCTTCAGGTCTGACGACAAGGCAGCCCTCCATACAGCAAGGGCCAGTCTGTCCCAGGCTATCAGAGGGGTGAAGTGCAACTATGAAGAAAGAATTCAGGGTCACTTCAACCCCAATGACACACAGCGTATGTGGCCAAGAATTCAGGCCACCACAGACTATAAAACTACACTTCTTGTCTGTGATGTTGATGCCTCACTCCCATATCCACTGAATGATTTCTATGCACAGTTAAAGCACAGAAAAAGCACAACAACAACAACATGCTGGCAGGAAAGAAAACCCCAACTCCCACTGACCAAGTACTGTCTGTTTACAGCAGACATCAGAAAAGTCTGTCCAGAGCTAACTGACGGAAAGCTGACGGTCCTGACAACATACCTGGCTAGGTGCTCAGGGAATGTGCTTATCACTTTGCAGATGTCGTCACAGACATATTCAACATATCCCTGAGACAAGCAGTCATCCCTGTGTGCTTCAAGATGACCAGCATCATCCCTGTGCCAAAGAGATCACCTGTGTCCTGCCTGAATGACAACCGGCCCATTGCACACCTATCATCATGAAGTGCTTTGAGCAGCTAGTCATGAAACAGATAAAGAGCAGTCTTCCCACCAAACTGGACACATTTCGGTATGCCTACCATCCCAACCACTCAATAAAGGTTGCCATATCTGCTACTAGCCAACTTTCTCTGACTCACCTGGACAAAAAGAACAATTATGTAAGGATGCTGTTCATAGACTTCAGTTCAGCACTCGACACATTCATCGCACAACCGATAAGAAGGCTGAGCCTGCTGGGTTTGTCCACTCCCTCTGCAACTGGACAGTGGACTTTTAGAGTGGGAGACCCCAGGCAGTCAGGATTGGCAACTCCAGCACCACCACACTCAACACTGGTGCTCCTCAAGGCTGCATGCACAGTTCACTGCTGTTTACCCTGCTGACTGTGCTGCAATGTACAGTTCAAATCACATCACGTTTGCTCGTGACACTCATGAGCTACAACGATAAGTAAGCATACAGGGATGAGGATGGTGTACAGATAATCTATCTCTTAATGTAGATAAGACCTAAGAGATTATTGTTGACATCAGGAGGACCTGAGTAGACCATTTACCACTGCACATCAACAGAACAACTGTGGAGAGAGTCAAAAGCTCAAAGTTTTTTGGTGTGCACATGGCGAAGGACCTCACCTGGACTATCAACACCACCTTCCAAGCCAAGAAGGCCCAGCAGCACCTCCACTTCCTGTGGAGGCTGAAGAGAGCCAACCTCCTCCTTTTTATCCTCAACACCTTCTACAGCAGGATGATACAGAGCATCCTGTCCAGCTGTCTCACCCAGTTGTACGGAACTGCACAGTTTCAGAGGAAGTACAGCGGATTGTGAGAACAGCTGAAACGATTATCTGGGTCTCTCTACCAGCTATCGTCAACTTGTCAAATAAGTGCTGCATAAGCAAAGCCGCCACCATTGAGGACGACCCCGCTCACCCATCTCATGGACTCTTCAACCTCCTGCCATTTGTGCCATGACCACCAGACTCCGGAACAGTTTCTTCCCTGAGGCAGTCAGATTACTCAACACACTGCTGCCTCCCAAAGCTCACCTAAGCTAGTCAAACACCTAACCCAGTATGACTCAATACCACTGCACATCTCCTCTTTACAAAGCTGCAACAGAGACTTTATTTATAGAACTCTTTTTGCTGCCAATATCACTGCTGCACATTGATGCTACACTACTCAATAGTTTACAGTTCATGTTTTGTGTATTTATTGTCCTGCACTCGTCTCACACTTGTGTGTTTGCACTTTATATAGTTTTGTTTAATGTTATGTGTTGAACCATGGTCCTGGAGAAACAACATTCCGCTCCATTGCATACAAGCTGTATATGAAATTGAAATTTAAAAAGACTACTTGACTTGATTATTTGGTTATGATTTCCAGCCTGAAATGCTTTGTCCCATATCTGTACATCGTACAAGCGTAATAGCTTCGATCAGTCATCATGGAGGAATGAAATCTTGCTTGTACTGTGGTTGTCAGACACACTGCATGAAACCTTAAGTACAAGGACGAAACCATTTCCACTTTTAAGGTGTGGCTATCATTTCTGCATGCCATGTGGTGTTTGAAAGATCTTCTCTCAGTTAACACTCTCTCCTATGTTGATTTTGGGTACATGGGCACATGTCATTTAAGCCAGCTTCAAAGCTTTTGGTCTCATTGTAGGATCTATCCAGGGCTCTAGATGCACTCTCACCATCACCCACTGAACCCTTGAGTGAAAGTTGTCAACAGCAAAAGTGGAACAACCCTGTGTTAATGCCCATGGTTTTGGAATGGACACATATGGATATGATGGTCAGGTGTCCACATACTTTTGGCTATATAGTGTAGTGGTTCAGGTTACAATTTTAACATCAAATGTTCAAAAAAAATCTGAATCAATGTACAAATTAATCTTTTTAAAAACCTGTTTATCTTTGGCCTATATATGTTAAAACATTCCCCTTCTGATGTGTATATGTAAGATTCTGTAGAAATCCAAATTCCTACCATCAGTATATAATATTTATGGTATTATATATAATAGAAAACCAAATATTGCTTTTATATTGTATTATATTGATGATGGGAATTTGATTTCTTACAGTTTTTTTTATATTTTATAGTATAATAGTAATATTTGGGCACATCATCAGAAGGAGTGAAAAACTTCACGAAAGAACATTTATTAATGCAGAGTCTGTTTGAAATATACGCAGAGTTATGATTAATTGAATGCACCTCCTAAACCACGGATAAAACAGGGCGTAAATAAATGGATTAATGGTGGAATTAAGGTACAACATGATTAACACTTTATGAATAGTATCTGCCTGTAGTTCAGTAACATTGCCTAATAAACTGTAAATAAAATATGGAAGTAAACACACCAGAAACACAGCCACTAAAATGCCGAGGACTTTAGCTGCTTTTCTCTCAGATTTCATCGAGTGTGAGGTGATTTTCTGTGTTTTAGGCCGTGTGTGATTATTAAGCTCTCTGATAGCAGTGGCATGTTTTTTAGCAATCACAAAAATTCGAGTATACAATATGATTATGACAGTGAGTGGAAATATAAATGACACAACATAATCAATTATAATCCAAACCTCATTCAGAGAGAGAATGCACTCTCCAGCACACATTACAAAACTTGTGAAGGTTCCACTGAAATAATAGAATGCTGTGTTATACACCACACACACAAGCAAGTTAGAATAAATCACAATACACATAGTCCTACTAGAGACTGTGTTTGTGTAGAGAAATGGGTTTGAGAGAGCCAAATACCGATCCACAGAGATGAGAGCAATATTATAGATGGATAAGATTGTGAGGAAACCAGTAATTAACCAAAAAATGGTGCAGAAAAGTCTCCCAAATATCCAGCACGACTCGATTGTCCAGATTAACAACAGCGGCATTACAAAAGCACCAATGAAGAAATCCGACACCGCCAGAGAGAGCACAAGCATGTTTGTCGGTGTGTGAAGCTGCTTGTAGTGAAAAACAGAGATGATGATGAGCAGATTTCCACACACTGTTAGAAGAACCACAGCAGCTGAACACACGTACAGTAAGATATAAACTGCAGGAGATACAGATCTCTCTGGACAGGAGAAAAGCTCACAGCGATCAGACTGGTTAAACTCTGTCAGGTTCATGAATACAGCATTTCTCTAATGTATACACAGAGTTTAAAGCAATACCTCATAAATTTGATGCTACCATTGTAAAACTGTAACTGAAAGAGTCACAATCAAATGATTATGGCTCAAACCGCAGTGCTGCTTTTATAGTTTAGAAATTGATCATGCCCCCTAATTTAAATGATGGCATGATACATATGATGTCATGCCTTGTTGGAAGAAAAAGGCATAGGGATTTTTTTTTTCTAAGTGATTCTGCAGTAATGAGTGAATATGCAGTAAACCGTTAAAAAATAAACATAATGGCACATTTTGATCCTTTTACAAAGCAGTTGTGTATGTTCAGGTGGCTGATATTTTCTCTCTTGAGGCTGCTCAGTGTGCCAGTGAGAAAGAAAACCTTCACCATTCACATTTCATCACAATATTATTTGTAAAGTTTTATATTTGGTATTTCTTTGCTAGCCTGTTAAATTATTTTTTTTGGATCAAAATCTTTTTTCTCTTTCCAGATACCATAAGAGTGGTGTAGGTACTTACTACATAAGAATAGCCATATGCTTCTTTAAGTAATCAGTGTCATAAAATTACTCGAATATTAATATTTGTAACGTGGGGTTTGGGTTTTGTTGTGTTTCATGTTCATTGTTCTCATGTCTTTTATTTTGGAGTTTAGTCACGGTTCCTGTCTACTCATATGGCTCCTTTGCCCTCTTGTATTCCTGCTATTGGTTCCTTTGTTCTTTGTGTCATATTCTGATTGGTTGTTTAAGTCATGTGTCTTGTTCCTCATTGATTGGATTGTGTTATGTGTCCTTGATTGTTTGGTATACATAGCCCTCATGTAGCCATTGTCTCTTGTTGTATGTTGATGTTGTAACATGCAGTCTGTTCGTGTCTACTTTGGTCATGCCAAGTTTGTTCATGCCAAGTCAAGTCTGTTCAAGTCAAGGCAAGTCTTTATTTGTATTGTGGATTTCACTTTGCTAATTAAAAGCTGCACTTGGGTTCTTCACTACGCTCGCCTCAGTGGACTAATGTTAGAGAATACATGATCCATACCATGAACCCAGCAGCTTCTCACCTCCTCTGCCTTTGTCAAGGCGACAGGGCCATAGAGGATTATGTTAAGGACTTTTGTGGATTGTGCCATTTAGTGGACTTTAATGACGTGGCCCTCAAAGACATTTTCCGTTTTGGTCTCCCAGAAGAAATCTCTTTGTTAATGCCACGTCACATGCCTCACTGGACTCTGGCTACATATATTGACTTTGCAATCCGGTTGAGTGGTTCCTTGTTCACTGTGGGGATTGCGGCACCCACCACACCGGAGCATTGTCATGTCAGGAGTTGTTCACGTCATGCCTGCCAAGCCAGGGCCTGCTCACGTCATGCCTGCCAAGCCAGGGCCTGCTCACGTCATGCCTGCCAAGCCAGGGCCTGCTCACGTCATGCCTGCCAAGCCAGGGCCTGCTCACGTCATGCCTCCCAAGCCAGGGCCTGCTCACGTCATGCCTGCCAAGCCAGGGCCTGCTCACGTCATGCCTCCCAAGCCAGGGCCTGCTCACGTCATGCCTCCCAAGCCAGGGCCTGTTCACGTCATGCCTCCCAAGCCAGGGCCTGTTCACGTGATGTCTACCAAGCCATGGCCTGCTAACGTCACACTTGCTAATCCAGGGCCTGTTCACGTCATGCCGGACACTCAAGAGCCTCTTCACAAAATAGCCGCCAACCCAGAGACTTTGTACAAAATGGCCGCCACGCCAGAGTCTGCTCGCGACATGGCCGCCACGCCAGAGTCTGTTCGCATCATGCCTCCCAAGCCACGGCCTGCTAACGTCAAGTCTGCCAAGCCATGGCCTGCTAACGTCACACTTGCTAATCCAGGGCCTGTTCACGTCATGCCGGACACTCAAGAGCCTCTTCACAAAATAGCCGCCAACCCAGAGACTTTGTACAAAATGGCCGCCACGCCAGAGTCTGCTCACGACAAGCCTGCCACGCCCGAGTCTCCGGCCAAGATGGCCGCCACGCCCGAGTCCCCGGCCAAGATGGCCGCCACACCACGGCTGCTATTCTTGAGTCTCGACCCATCATGACTGCCATGTCAGAGCTTACAGTCAAGATGGCTGCCACTCAGGAGCCTCGTCATGCCATGGCCACCTTGCCAGAACCCCGTCATGCCATGGATGCCATGCAAGTTTCCCCTAAGAATTTTCTGGGGAGGGGATATAGTACCCAAGCTCCTGCGGATGCGGAGCTTGGGCCAGGACTGATGAGACTGATTGCCAGTGTGATGGATCCACCTCTGATGTCAGTGCGAGTCGCTGGCACCCCAGAGGCCTCCCCTGTCCACAAGTCTGCCCCAGAGGCCTCCCCTGTCCACGGGTCTGCCCCAGAGGCGGTGGCGTCCGCTGCAGAACCTCCCGAGGTGGCAGCATCCAATTCTGAACACTCTGCCTGTCCTGTCATGGCCAAGGATGCCCTTCATGAACTCCCGCCTGATCCACCTTGGTGGGCACCTGCCTTGTTAGCTCTACATTGGTGGACATCTGCTCCGCCATGGGGATCTTTGTTCTCCTCAGCTCTGCTGTGGTGGTCATCTGCTCCACTGTGGGGATCTTCGGACCCATCTGCTCAGCTGTGGTGGTCGTCTGCTCCACCGTGGGGATCTTTGGACCCATATGCTCTGCCCTGGTGCCCTTCTGCTCCGCCATGGCGGACTGCTCCGCCATGGCTCCATGCTCCTCTGGATCTGACCTGGTGGTCCCCTGGCCCTCCACTGTTCCACGGTCTGCCACTACTCCACGGCCCTGGCCCTCCACTGTTCCACAGTCTGCCACTGCTCCATGGCCCTGGCCCTCCACTGTTCCACAGTCTGCCACTGCTCCATGGCCCTGGCCCTCCACTGTTCCACAGTCTGCCACTACTCCACAGCCCTGGTCCTCCATTGTTCCACAGTCTGCCACTGCTTCACGGCCTAGACCTGCCTTTGATCCAGGGTCCTGATCTACCACTGCTTCATGGCCCATGGTCTTGCCCATTGTTCCATGGTCCATGTCATTATCTAGATCCTGTTCCCCTTCATGGGCCTGGCCCTCCATCCCTCCCCCTGTTCCACGTTTTGTTTGGGCATCTGGAGCTGGCCTTAGAGGGGGGGATATGTAACGTGGGGTTTGGGTTTTGTTGTGATTCATGTTCGTTGTTCTCATGTCTTTTATTTTGGAGTTTAGTCATGGTTCCTGTCTAGTCATGTGGTTCCTTTGCCCTCTTGTATTCCTGCTATTGGTTCCTTTGTTCTTTGTGTCATGTTCTGATTGGTTGTTTAAGTCATTTGTCTTGTTCCTCATTGATTGGATTATGTCATGTGTCCTTGATTGTTTGGTGTATATGTAGCCCTCATGTAGCCATTGTCTCTTGTCGAGTATTGATGTTGTAACCTGCAGTCTGTTCGTGTCTAGTTTGTTCATGCCAAGTCTGTTCAAGTCAAGGCAAATCTTTATTTGTATTGTGGATTTCACTTTGCTAATTAAAAGCTGCACTTGGGTTCTTCACTACGCTCGCCTCAGTGGACTAATGTTACAATATTCAAGACTTTAGTTATTAGTAAAATAGCTAATGATAATATCAACTGCCATAAATCAACTATTATGGCTTAACTGTTTATTAAGTATAATAATAGTGACCTATAAAGTTATTTAAAGGTTCAGAATTCTTTATCGACAATTACAATTATTTAGCAGCTTGGTTTCAGCTTTGATCTGAGAGACAGCAAAATATAATCGGTTCAAAAGAATAACACAGACAATAGAGGAGGGAATCAAACACTGGGAAATTTGAAAAGGAAGGTTTCCATGCCACTTGGGTGACGAGAACAGACCTTTAAATAACTGTTATGAATTTATAAGGAGCTCTAGCTCCAATTAATTGGTCTCAGTTTTCAGCTGAGTGGATTACGAGCTCTCTGAACAGGAGAAGTGCTCATTGTGATCAGATTGGTTAAACACAATCAGGTTTATATAGAAGTGGACGGTGACTTTATATCATATTTGATGCTACCATTGTAAAACGGTAACGGTAAAAATTCACAACCAAATGACTTATGGCCCAAACAGCTCTGGTGCTTTTAGAGTTTAGAAATTGATCACATCCCTGAGTTTGAGTGGCAGCATATGAATAGGTGATGTTATGCCTTGTTAGAACCAAAGGCCTAGTAGTTATTGCCAAGAGAATAAAACCTGACATTATGCAAACATGTGTTTAACAAAGCCTCAACTAAATATCAGTACTAAGTGCTTAAGCTGAGAAAACCTGTCTTATGAATAAAGCATAAATGTGAAAAAGGGTGACAAAAATATTTTCAGGGATCTGTTTATTTTCCTGTAACCACAGTTTTCACCACAAGAACAGTCACAAGGTCAGGTGTCCACATACTTTTGGCCATATAGTGTAAATGCTTTAACCTAAACGGAGCTGCCACTTTCACCTGCTAACACACACAAACTCAGCAAAATGCTGTCAGACCAAGCTGCTCTGCTTAGAACCACTGGCTCTCTCTGCTCAGAAAAACGTCTCACTGTTAGACACACAGCATATAAAAGGAGCATTGTTAATCACACACAGGTGTATTCATGGAATTATCCACCACTTGACCCAGACTCTGCCTTCCATACAAAAGCAGCGCTTGACCACGTTCCCACCACCACATACAAATCTGGTTTATGGATGGCTGCACATGCGCTTAGCACATACCACACTGCTGGACATAGGCAAGTTAACCCTGCAAAGCCCACCCAATGTGCCTGGTTTACTCTTTGGGCCTGCGGCCAAAGAAGCCCTGGAGGAAAGGGCACAGGTTTCACAAACGAGAACCCAGCACAGCCAAATAGACTGGCCTCATTTCACCATCGAAATGCCACAGCCTGGCTCGGCACCCACGTAAGTTCTGTCGGCCATGTGCGAACCCTAAATGGACAGAGGCACACTATCAGACTCCTATTTGGCCTCCAAAAGGTGCCCCCACACCACTAAAGAGCCCTGCAGAGCTTGTTCGTCAAGGACAGGGGCTGACAGCAGGAAGCTTTATGGCTGAAAATATTGCTCATTGGTCAGCGACGTAATCAAGCCCTGGGTTCTGATGACAAATGTCACAGGGGCTCAAATGATACTTCCATCATTGGTCCCCAGCATTTTCAGGGCTCATTAGGTTGTCAGTTTTGCCACTTTGTTGCAAGAAGTTAATTCCCTCTTGGACAGAAGTGTGATGAAAAGTATAAACCCAATGGTTCAGAACAAGGGGTTCTATTCAATGTACTTCCTAGTTCAGAAGAAAGACAGTGGTTTTCATCCAATTCCAGATTTGAGAGGACTGACCTGGTTGTTGAAAGCTCCCTTGTTTCTATCTCTGTTTACTATTTTGATTAATTCATAAATAATATTTTGGTAACTGGCCCTCGGGTCTAATCTGCCCCCTTTTTAAAAAAAAAAACTAAAAAAAAAAAGAAAAAAAAAAAACTAAAAAAAAAAAAAAAAGTTCAAGTCTTGAACACACACACACACACACACACAGGCTCCTATCTGCCCTTTGCCAAGCAGACAATGTGGGACCCATCCACCCTCACTTACAAAATATAGGAGACATTGCACTTCCATCCTGACACACATTATGGTGCATGGAGTCACTGGGAACAAAGCTACTGAAGCAGATCACACAATTCATTATTCCACTGACCAGTAAATTCCAGCTCCTGCTGTCTTAGCATGGTCTTTTAGCTGCAGTCTCAGTAGTAGTCCCTTTGGAACTGTTGGTATAAAGGAATTTTAGAAGTAGGCATCAGCTTGCTACTAAAACCCAAATACCCTAGACGGAAACCTTGCTCAGTGAGAGGGGAACAAGTTCTAACTCTATGAAGACACAAGGGTTTTGCCTGGGAGTGGTGTCCCATCAGAAAGAGTCACTACAGATGTCTCTCTCACTGGCTAGGGAGCAGTGTCGGGCCACAGAGGAACAGTAGGTGTGTGGAGCGTCAATGCCAGAACACATCAACTAGGTGGCATTGAGGCCACTCTATCTAACCTTCAAATTATTCTTTCTGGTTTTCAGAGATGACCATGTTTTAGGCTGTTTGGATAACATCTTGATTTTCACATACGTCAATCACTAGGATGATATAAGGTCAGATGGCACTTGTCATGAAAAACCTCAGGTGAACCCACACGTGGTTAGCCTCATTGAAAGTAACTTAGTGACTACCCTGTGCAGGAGTTTGGCACTTATTTCCAGAAGTGCTGTCCCAATCTGGGAAAAGTTGGCCTACTTGTGGCTATACACAATAGACCTATTCACCAATGCCAGAGTAGTTCATTGTCAAGAATGGCTCATCCAGGAGGAGCTGGATATTCAGGTCAGGACACACTGGTCCACAACTGGGTATAATAAGCTTGAAGTCCTAAAATTCACCAAAGAATACAATTGTCTTCAGAATGATAAGGTCTCTGTCCATAAAGGGGTACCCACATAAATTTGATCATAATGTTATTGGAATCCAAGATGGCAGGGCAGTAGCATGCAGTGACAACTTCGGGTTCAGCATATGGGGCTATGTTACATGTGGTCAACACTAATTATGAAACTTTTACCAGGGATGTGCATCAGGAACACTGGTGAACATGTCTATCTTCAGCAACTTTAGATGAATATTGTAAAACAAAGCTTAGGAGAAATAAACAATGGACTGCGGGAGCTGCTATGCAAAGAAGGGTAGAGGTCGCCTGAAACGGTGTGTGAGGAAGCCAAAATGCGGTGAGCGGGCATCCTTTGTAGGCTAAAGGCGAACCTTAGCCGCCTGGCTCTACCATCCATTCTCTGCAACTGGACGGTGGACTTTTAGAGTGGGAGACCCCAGGCAGTCAGGATTGGCAGCTTCACCTACAGCACCACCACACTGAACACCGGTGCTCCTCAAGGCTGCATGCACAGTTCACTGCTGTTTACCCTGCTGACTGTGCTGCAATGTACAGTTGAAATCACATCATCAAGTTTGCTCGTGACACTCGTGAGCAACAACGATAAGTAAGCATACAGGGATGAGGATGGTGTAGAGATAATCTCTCTCATAATGTAGAGAACACCTAAGAGATTATTGTTGACATCAGGAGGACCTGAGTAGACCATTTACCACTGCACATCAACAGAACAACTGTGGAGAGAGTCAAAAGCTCCAAGTTTTTTGGTGTGCACATGGCGAAGGACCTCACTTGGACTCTCAACACCACCTTCCAAGCCATCATTGAGGACGACCCCGCTCACCCATCTCATGGACTCTTCAACCTCCTGCCATTCGTGCCATGACCACCAGACTCCGGAACAGTTTCTTCCCTGAGGCAGTCAGATTACTCAACACACTGCTGCCTCCCAAAGCTCACCTAAGCTAGTCAAACACCTAACCCAGTATGACTCAATACCACTGAACATCGGCTCTTTACAAAGCTGCAACAGAAACTTTATTTATGGAACTCTTTTTGCTGCCAATATCGCTGCTGCACATTGCTGCTACACTACAATAGTTTACAGTCCATGTTTTGTGTATTTATTGTCCTGCACTCGTCTCACTCTTGTGTGTTTGCACTTTATATAGTTTTGTTTAATGTTATGTGTTGAACCATGGTCCTGGAGAAACAACATTTCGTTCCATTGCATACAAGCTATATATGAAATTGAAATTTAAAGAGACTACTTCACTTGATTATTTGGTTATGATTTCCAGCCTGAAATGCTTTGTCCCATATCTGTACATCGTACAAGCGTAATAGCTTCGATCAGTCATCATGGAGGAATGAAATCTTGCTTGTACTGTGGTTGTCAGACACACTGCATGAAACCTTAAGTACAAGGACGAAACCATTTCCACTTTTAAGGTGTGGCTATCATTTCTGCATGCCATGTGGTGTTTGAAAGATCTTCTCTCAGTTAACACTCTCTCCTATGTTGATTTTGGGTACATGGGCACATGTCATTTAAGCCAGCTTCAAAGCTTTTGGTCTCATTGTAGGATCTATCCAGTGCTCTGGATGCACTCTCACCGTCACCCATTGAACCCTTGGAAAAAAAAATTGTCTTACATGAAAAACGTTCTGCTACTCATCCTGACATATACTGAGCAAGTGAGCAAGCTTCAAGTGTTATCATTGTACCCCTTCTGTACACACTTTATCTTGGGTCACTCCAAGTGTATATCACTGCCTATGTGTTTGCTATATTTTTCATGAGTTGCTCTAACATACTGCCTGGTGAATAATTCCTCTATGCAAATGTTCACTATAGAGGTACTCAGCAATTTATCCAGGAGCTATTTAACTATTCTGTAAAATAATGTTTTAAGTTTGGCTTGAACCAAATTTATTCTATGGACCTGCAGCCAAAGTTATTAATATCCAAAGTTATCTGTCATTCTGCTACTTGAAAATGAGTAAATTTCTTGCTCTTTGTATATGAAAGGAATCTCTACACAACAGTATTTGATACAAATTTGAAGGGTTTTTATTACACAGTGCTGAAGTCTTAATAACATGCAAACTCTTATTAATTCAGTGTCATTCACTCAGTCATTCACTCTGTATCCTCATCTTCCTAAAATACCTCAATATATCTGGATATCTGTACAACACTGTAGATGTGTCGATTTACAAACATGAAATGTGTCTTTGCATTCAAACGCTGTTTATTGTCTCAGGAAAGAATCTACAGGTTAAGAAAGAAAAAAAGTTTTACATTACCAATATACAATATACTCAAAATACACTATATGGCCAAAATAATTCAAAATACACTATATGGCCAAAAATAAGTGGACGCCTTCACACCCATATGTGGTTCTTCTGCAAACTATTACCACAAAGTTGGAAGCACACAATTGCACAGAATGTCTTTGTATGGTGTAGCATTACAATTTCCCTTCACTGGAACTAAGAGGCCCAAACCTGTTCCAGCATGACAATGCCCCTGTGCACAAAGCGAGCTCCATGAACACATGGTGTGTTAAGGTTGGAGTGGAAGAACTCGAGTGTCCTGCACAGAGCCCTGACCTCAACCCCACTGAACACCTTTGGGATGAAAATGGATCGCTGACTGTACCCCAGGCCTCCTCACCTAACATCAGTGCCTGACTTCACTAATGCTCTTGTGGCTGAATGAACACAAATTCCCACAGCCATGCTCCAAAATCTAGTGACAAGCTTTCCGAGAAGAGTGAAAGTTGTCAACAGCAAAAGTGGAACAACCCTGTGTTAATGCCCATGGTTTTGGAATGGACACATATGGATATGATGGTCAGGTGTCCACATACTTTTGGCTATATAGTGTAGTGGTTCAGGTTACAATTTTAACATCAAATGTTAATGTACAAATTAATCTTTTTAAAAACCTGTTTATCTTTGGCCTATATATGTTAAAAACATTCCCCTTCTGATGTGTATATGTAAGATTCTGTAGAAATCCAAATTCCTACCGTCAATATATAATATTTATGGTATTATATATAATAGAAAACCAAATATTGCTTTTATATTGTATTATATTGATGATGGGAATTTGATTTCTTACAGAAGTTTTTTTTATATTCTATAGTATAATAGTAATATTTGGGCACATCATCAGAAGGAATGAAAAATTTCACGAAAGAACATTTATTAATGCAGAGTCTGTTTGAAATATACGCAGAGTTATAATTAATTGAATGCACCTCCTAAACCATGAATAAAACAGAGCATAAATAAATGGATTAATGGTGGAATTAAGGTACAACATGATTAACACTTTATGAATAGTTTCTGTCTGTAGTTCAGTAACATTGCCTAATAAACTGTAAATAAAATATGGAAGTAAACACACCAGAAACACAGAGACTAAAATGCCAAGGACTTTAGCTGCTTTTCTCTCAGATTTCATCGAGTGTGAGGTGATTTTCTGTGTTTTAGGCTGTGTGTGATTATTAAGCTCTCTGATAGCAGTGGCATGTTTCTTAGCAATCACAAAAACTCGAGTATACAATATGATTATGACAGAGAGTGGAAATATAAATGAATATACAAGATCAATTACAGACCAAACCTCATTCAGAAAAAGAAAACATTCTCCAGGACACATTACAAAACTTGTGAAGGTTCCATTGAAATAATAGAATGCTGTGTTATACACCACACACACAAGCAAGTTAGAATAAATCACAATACACATAGTCCTACTAGAGACTGTGTTTGTGTAGAGAAATGGGTTTGAGAGAGCCAAATACCGATCCACAGCGATCAGAGCAATATTGTAGATGGATAAGACTGTGAGGAAACCGTCAATTAACCAAAAAATGGTGCAGAAACCTCTCCCAAATATCCAGCACGACTCGATTGTCCAGCTTAACATCAGCGGCATTACAAAAGCGCCAATGAGGAAATCCGACACAGCCAGAGAGAGCACGAGCATGTTTGTTGGTGTGTGAAGCTGCTTGAAGTGAAAAACAGAGATGATGATGAGCAGATTTCCACACACTGTTAGAAGAACCACAGCAGCTGAACACACGTACAGTAAGATATAAACTGCAGGAGATACAGATCTCTCTGGACAGGAGAAATGCTCACAGCGATCAGACTGGTTAAACTCTGTCAGGTTCATGAATACAGCATTTCTCTAATGTATACACAGAGTTTAAAGCAATACCTCATAAATTTGATGCTACCATTGTAAAACTGTAACTGAAAGAGTCACAATCAAATGATTATGGCTCAAACTGCAGTGCTGCTTTTATAGTTTAGAAATTGATCATGCCCCCTAATTTAAATGATGGCATGATACATCTGATGTCATGCCTTGTTGGAAGAAAAAGGCATAGGGATTTTTTTTTTCTAAGTGATTCTGCAGTAATGAGTGAATATGCAGTAAACCGTTAAAAAATAAACATAATGGCACATTTTGATCCTTTTACAAAGCAGTTGTGTATGTTCAGGTGGCTGATATTTTCTCTCTTGAGGCTGCTCAGTGTGCTAGTGTGAAAGAAAACCTTCACCATTCACATTTCATCACCATATTATTTGTAAAGTTTTGTATTTGGTGTTTCTTTGCTAGCCTGTTAAATTTTTTTTTTTTTGGGCAAAATCTTTTTTCTCTTTCCAGATACCATAAGAGTGGTGTAGGTACTTACTACATAAGAATAGCCATATGCTTCTTTAAGTAATCAGTGTCATAAAATTGCTCAAATATTAATATTCAAGGCTTTAGTTATTAGTAAAATAGCTAGTGATAATATCAATTGCCATAAATCAACTATTATAGCTTAACTGTTTATTAAGAATAATAATAGTGACCTATAAAGTCATCGAAAGGTACAGAATTTTTTATGGACAATTACAATTATTTAGCAGCTTGGTTTCAGCTTTGATCTGAGAGACAGCAAAATACAGTCGGTTCAAAAGAATAACAGACAATAGAGGAGCGAACCAAATACTGGGAAATTTGAAAAGGAAGGTTTCCACGCCACTTGGGTGTCGAGAACAGACCTTTAAATAACTGTTATGAATTTATAAGGAGCTCTAGCTCCAATTAATTGGTCTCAGTTTTCAGCTGAGTGGATTATGAGCTCTCTGAACAGGAGAAGTGCACATTGTGATCAGATTGGTTAAACACAATCAGGTTTTATATAGAAGTGGACGGTGACTTTATCATATTTGATGCTACCATTGTAAAACTGTAACTGTAAAAATTCACAACCAAATGACTTATGGCTCAAACAGCTCTGGTGCTTTTATAGTTTAGAAATTGATCACATCCCTGAGTTTGAGTGGCAGCATATGAATATGTGATGTTATGCCTTGTTAGAACCAAAGGCCTAGTAGTTATTGCCAAGGGAATAAAACCTGACATTATGCAAACATGTGTTTAACAAAGCCTCAACTAAATATCAGTACTAAGTGCTTAAGCTGAGAAAACCTGTCTTATGAATAAAGCATAAATGTGAAAAAGGGTGACAAAATATTTTCAGGGATCTGTTTATTTTCCTTTAACCACAGTTTTAACCACAAGAACAGTCACAAGGTCAGGTGTCCACATACTTTTGGCCATATAGTGTAAATGCTTTAACCTAAACGGAGCTGCCACTTTCACCTGCTAACACACACAAACTCAGCAAAATGCTGTCAGACCAAGCTGCTCTGCTTAGAACCACTGGCTCTCTCTGCTCAGAAAAACGTCTCACTGTTAGACACACAGCATATAAAAGGAGCATTGTTAATCACACACAGGTGTATTCATGGAATTATCCACCACTTTACCCAGACTCTGCCTTCCATACAAAAGCAGCGCTTGACCACGTTCCCACCACCACATACAAATCTGGTTTATGGATGGCTGCACATGCGCTTAGCACATACCACACTGCTGGACATAGGCAAGTTAACCCTGCAAAGCCCACCCAATGTGCCTGGTTTACTCTTTGGTCCTGCGGCCAAAGAAGCCCTGGAGGAAAGGGCACAGGTTTCACAAATGAGAACCCAGCACAGCCAAATAGATTGGCCTCATTTCACCATCGAAATGCCACAGCCTGGCTCGGCACCCACGTAAGTTCTGTCGGCCATGTGCGAACCCTAAATGGACGGAGGCACACTATCAGACTCCTATTTGGCCTCCAAAAGGTGCCCCCACACCACTAAAGAGCCCTGCAGAGCTCGTTCGTTAAGGACAGGGGCTGACAGCAGGAAGCTTTATGGCTGAAAATATTGCTCATTGGTCAGCGACGTAATCAAGCCCTGGGTCCTGACGACAAATGTCACAGGGGCTCAAATGATAGTTCCACCATTGGTCCCCAACCTTTTTGGGGCTCATTATGTTGTCAGTTTTGCCGCTTTGTTGCAAGAAGTTAATTCCCTCTTGGACAGAAGTGTGATGAAAAGTGTAAACCCAATGGTTCAGAACAAGGGGTTCTATTCAATGTACTTCCTAGTTCAGTAGAAAGACAGTGGTTTTCATCCAATTCTAGATTTGAGAGGACCTGGTTGTTGAAAGCTCCCCTGTTTCATATAATAATGCTATCAGATGTTATTTATGCTGTATAGCCACAAAACTGGTGGATATCAATGTATCTGAATGCATATTTTTCTCAAGTCCCCATCGCTCTAAAGCACAGATGCTTTTCGAGATTTGCCTTCCATGAACAGGCAATCCAAAGTCCTACATTCTGCCCTATTTCCAGCACTATAGGTGTTTTCAAGATGCTTGCTGGTGGCATTATTGCCTCTGATGACCAGTGACATGGATACTGCCTTACTTGGCCAACTGACTCCAGTGTACTCCCTCCAAGGTACAGGCCATCTGAGACACGTCCACCCTTCTTGCACACATAACACTTCTAAGTCTCAATGTGAACTGGGAAAAAGCTCTCTAGTACTGCAGCAGACCAGACCATTCATCTTCGTGTATTTGGATTTACTGGGAGTGCTAGTCATTTTAGATGTGGTTTACACCTGCAACTAAATGCCAATTCGAAAGACAAACATGCTCTCATCTCAGTGAGGGGGCCACTGTGATCCACCTGTGTCCACGATAAAGTAATTACTGAAGATGAATGAATGAAAGTAAACAAGCGGTATTGTCAGTTCCAGGATTGTGGTAGGAAGGAGACCCCAGTACCTTTGAACTAATGCAGGTGATGAGCGTGACATCTAGTGCCGGAGAGCGGCAGAACACAAGAACACCGAAAGAGATGGTATGAGAGAATAAACCCTTGAAGAGGCTGTGTTTATTGATATTTGCAGGGAAAGTAGGAGGTGAGTGTGAACGGAGGTGAGGCTGTGCAGGGTCAGTGTACGCAGTGGCGTAGGGCAAGAAGTCATCTTTACAACGGCAGGAAGGCGGCGGCAACCCGGCAGCCCGGAAAGACCCAGAAGTCCGCAGCTCAACAGAGCACCAGCAGAAATGGATAGTCTGGGCTTGATTTAACTCATTTTAAAAAAAAACAATTACACAGCATTTGACAATGCTGATTACTGCCATTTGTGCGTATTTGCATGACTTAAAAATATTGCCACGGTTTGCTAGACTAGCTTAGCTTTGCCACTGATGTTGATGCAATGGTTATTTTTTTCCCCCATTTCTAATTTATCATTGTATTTTAAGGTCACATGCACATTACAGCCATAATATGAAAGTTTGAAGACTTAACATACCCTGAATTAATAATACAGTTTGCATGAAAATGAGGAGCATGGCAAACAGCTTAGACTAATTTACAAAAATGAGATGTGCATTTGAACTGTTCATTTTACAGAAAATTAATAATTTGCTGTTGATTCTCTGTTATCACATGAGGATTTCAGCAGAAATTACACAAATGTGAAATGTAAAATTTTAAAAATAAATTTTTACAATAGTACAATATTGTTCATTTAGAATTGATCTACAATTGTTCCTAATATTACAGATTTTTTTTTAAAAAAGAGCAAAAAAGTTCACTTGAGCATTTAACTAGCTTTTATTAGTTGCCTTTTACAGGCATGATACTTTTATGTTAAATTATTACATATACTTTTTAATTTAATTGAACTTTTAAACTTTTTTTAACTGCTTTTTAAACATTATATATTATATTTCTAAATTTGGATATTTGACTCTTCCATTTTTTTTTTTTAACATCACACTGTAAAGCATATAAGTTGCAATTGAAATATATTAAAGGTACTAAAATAATTATAACAATAATAATAATAATAATAAATAAATAAATAAATAAATAAAACAATAGATACATGAGTCTCTCAAAATTCTAAGAAATTTTATGTTTGCAAAAACTTTCCACTATCCATATAATATTTATATTGTATTGCACTGGATTATACACAATAGCAAACCAAATATTGCCATTATGGAATATATAATAGTACAATATTGATAAAGGGAATTTGATTTGTTATAGAAACTTAAATATAATATAATAAGAAATATTTGGGCACATCATCAGAAGGAGTGAAAAAGGCTATTCATGAAAGAACATTTATTAATGAAGATTCTGTTTGGCATACTTGCAGAGTTATAATTAATTTAATGCACCTCCTAAACCACGGGTAAAACAGAGCATAAATAAATGGATTGATGGTGGAATTAAGATAAACCACTATTAGAATTTTCAGGAATGTTTCTACATGTAGTTCAATTACATCCCCTAATAAACTGTAAATAAAATATGGAAGTATACACACCAGAAACACAGCCACTAAAATGCCAAGTACTTTAGCTGCTTTTCTCTCAGATTTCATCGAGTGTGTGGTGATTTTCTGAGTTTTAGGCCGTGTGTGATTATTAAGCTCTCTGATAGCAGTGGCATGTTTCTTAGCAATCACAAAAACTAGAGTATACAATATGATAATGACAGAAAATGGAAAAATAAATGAATTAACAAGGTCAATTAGAGTCCAAATCTCATTCAGAATTAGAAAACACTCTCCAGGACACATTACAGAACCTGTGAAGAGTCCATTAAAATAATAGAGTGCTGTGTTATATGTCAGACTCACACACCAGTTGGAATAAACTTCAATGCACATAGTCCTCCTAGAGATTTTGTTTGTGTAGAGAAATGGGTTTGAGAGAGCCAAATACCGATCCACAGAGATCAGAGCAATATTATAGATGGATACGTTCATGAGGAAACCACCAATCAACAAAAAAATGACGCAGAAACCTCTTCCAAAAATCCAGCATGACTCAATCGTCCAGATTAACACCGGCGGCATCACTAAAGTGCCAATCAGGAAATCCGACACAGCCAGAGAGAGCACGAGCATGTTGGTCGGTGTGTGAAGCTGCTTGAAATGAAAAACCGAGATGATGACAAGGAGATTTCCACACACTGTTAGAAGAACCACAGCAGCTGAACACACGTACAGTAAGATATAAACTGCAGGAGATACAGATCTCTCTGGACAGGAGAAATGCTCACAGCGATCAGACTGGTTAAACTCTGTCAGGTTCATGAATACAGAATTTCTCAAATGTCTACAGAGTTTAAAGAAATACCTCATATATTGGATGCTAACATCGTAAAACATTAACTGTAAAAAAGTCATAATCAAGTGACCTATGGATCAAACAGCTCTGGTGCCTTTATAGTAGAGAAACTGTACATGCCCCCTGAGTGATAGCATGATACATATGATGTCATGCACTGTTGGAACAAAATTCCTAGTGGGTCCTGGCAAGAGAATTAAATCTGTTATTATGCAAATCTGTGTGTAACAAATTAAATACCAACTCAAAGTTCTTACACTGCAAAAACCTGCCTTATAGATGAAGAATGTATGTGGAAAAAGGTGACGAAAACACATTTTCACAACAAATTATGATGCCCTATGAATGTGTTCCCCTGTCTCTTCATGGCCTCCTCCCAAACTGCCATACTACTAAATGAAGTAGTATCAAAAAAGTTCTATACTTACAATAAAGTAAACTGGTGTGATATTTAGCCACACTAAGTGCACAGAATGCTTATTATTAATAAGCACTGTTGACAGGATATTATCTTGGCAGAATTTAGTGTAGTAGCAGAGTGATTTGAACATCAGCGGCCACCTGTAACGATAAAGAAATTCTAATCCTTCTTCTGAATCACAGAGTGCATTATTTGGTCTTGCCAATTCCTCATTGTAATCATTTGCACTGATATGGACAGAGTGCATGGGGTGTGACATTCAAAATCTAACAGTGCAGTGGCTTTTTCGGACAAACCTAACAACATTTTGAGCAGACATTAGCAACTATCCTGGTTATACGATTTGAGAGAGCAGGTTTGCTCTATTCACCACCACTGTGTAACATAAAAAGTATACTTTTACGTGAAATTGAAAGTGCAGTAAACAATGGAAATACAGAGCAAATAGAGATGAACAGTTTTAAGTGGTATTGTAAGTTCCATGAATCCTGCTGACACATGAGTTAGAGAGAGGGTGTTTGTGTATGGTAGGTAACAGACCCCAGTACATACATATATGCATATATATCATGGAGATACAGGTCAAGAGCTTCAGTTAATGTTCACATCAAGCATCAGAATGGGGAAAAGTGCAATCTCTGTGACTTTAACTGCTTGGTTGTTGGACCAAGATGGGCTGGTTTGAGTATTTCAGAAACTGCTGATCTCCTGCGAAATTTACATTTCTCGAGTTTACATAGAATGGTACAAAAAATAAAAACCATCCTGTGTGCAGAGGATGTGCAGACTGAAACACCTTGTGGATGAAAGAGATAACAGGAGAATGACCTGACTGGTCTGAACTGACAGGAAGTCTATAGTAACTCAAATAAACATTCTTCACAACCGTAGAGAACAGAAAAGCATCTCAGAATGCACAGCACATCAAACTTTGAGGTGGTTAAGGGACATGGAATCATCATGTCAGTCAAGCTTAGTTTGTAGTGCTTCATGAAGTCCCTGGCAGAACCCTGGTTAATGCTGTCTCATTCCACCTGTTTTCCATAGCGAGTATGAAAAAGGCTGGTGCATAATCAACAATTGACTTTTTCCTGTTTAAGTATGAGAAGTTGCCCACCTGCATCTTTTCCTGAAATTGCATGATCAAATATGTCATAGAATTCTTGAACATCAAGTAGGCCTGGAAGAGCATTGTTTGGTCAAACACAGCTTTAGCCCAGGTGAGACCTTTGGTGAGCAGTGTGAGCATTTGTCTGATTTTATCCATGTATCTGGGAAAGTGGAGGCATTACTAGCAAACAAAACAGAGCATTGCTTTAAAAATCCTTTGCATTTTCTGGAAGAACCACCATATTTATTAGGTTGTGTGATACTTACCCAGAAGCAGCCTACTTCTGGGTTCACAAAAGTAATAGGGTTGCTCGCACTAGTGACCAGATGTTGCTGGGTTGCTGCCTGTGAATCCCCTCTACAGGCCTGAATTGAGTTCATGGATCATGGCAAAGATTTTGTAGGTTTGTTGTGAGTGAGCACCCAAAAATTGACCTTGCCACGTGAGCACCTACTGTAGATCGCATACCTTCACGGGATCCACGGTTTCAGACTAGGTCTTCTGTAAAACACAGAAACAAGATTAGAATGTGCAGGAGGTGTGAAATGCAGGAGAGTTATTATAACAGTCTACAATCCAAAACTCAGAGTAAAATAACAGTTCAAGGTCAATACACAGAAATATATCAGCAGAGACAATACTAGAAAGGAGAGCTTAAGAGTAGTCAAAAGCTAGGTACAGGCCAGACAGGTAACCAGGTCCAAGGAAGTAATCCAAATGGGAGAACAAAGGTCATTCACAAAGATCAAGACAAGATACAATGGCTTAGAACATACACAACCGAGAACAAATGTCAAGGTTTTGTAGAATGTGTTTGTGAGTGTCCTTGTGCTACAGCAAATGTGCTTTAAATGTGTAACTGACAGGAAATGAGCATGACAATAGAAGAAAAGTCCTAGAATTCGGGGCAGGAGGCCCTCTGGTGGTGTGGCAGTGAAAAGTCCTGGGCAGGTGTTACAGTAGCAGTATTTGGGCACATCATCAGAAGGAGTGGGAAAAGGCCATTCATGAAAGAATGGGATATTCGCAGAGTTATAATTAATTTAATGCACCTACTAAACATCATGTAAAACAAGGCATAAATAACCAGATTAATGGTAGAATAAAAACAAAACACAAGCAAAATTTTCTAAAATGTTTCTGACTGTATTTTAATATATATTAATTTTAATAATGCTGAAAAAATACACCTTAACATTAGTAGCTTTTATTTGTTTTATTTTCTTCACTCTCTAAAAAAGGGGTAATAAATCATACTTTTTCTTTTTTGGCACTTTTTGTGTCTTTTAGTAAAATATTACTTTATCTTTTACCCAGAAAGATATTTGAGTGTACCACCCCAGTGACAAGGAATGGTACTATTTAGCACTCTTTTTCTGAGAGTGGTCCATCTATTTCAGGAGGCTGAAGCCGGTTACTTACTGTATTTCTAATTTAGATTTTCAGTTCTACATTAAAAGGGGTTAGGATCTCGAGCCTATAGGTGCTGCCTAGAAGATCACTTAATTGCTGCAACACTTAAACAAAGCTGTAACATTTTTAAATAAATGTGCGGTTGTGCTAGGTAGCACAGTTTTGTCAAGCTTTTAGGTTTTTGCTCTTGGGTTGCTTCCTATAGTTGTGCCTTGTTTGTGCAATGTGGAATCAAATCCCGCAGCAAAGAGAGAGATGTCTTCACTGCACTTCTTGCCAAGTGTTTTGTTTCAGGGGAGCTTGATAAAATTATAGCCAGATACTTTCCCAAGTTCTAAACATTGCTATTGTGAAAATGGAGATCTAAAAAGGTCAAAAGATCTAAGCACTGGAAAGAAATCCAAACCTTACCCTTCATCTTTGAGAAGCACAATCCTTCCTGTTATTGGACTGTTAAGTTAGTTACAATCATACTGCATAATACATCTTTTTCTTTTTTCTTTGTTTCTTTTTTTTGGGCTGATGCAGGCTGATGTAGTTTCAACAAAAACTAATGCTTAAATGCTACGACAAGTCCTAGGGGTTCTGAGGCTACGGCAAATCTAATGCCACATTGTCTGGCAGATCGTGTACTTATTAAAACTACTTAACTCATAGTATTTATCATTGTATCTGTGTGCTTAAATAAGGACAATATCCGTAATTAGTCAAAGAGCCAGTGTGTTCACATCCCCCCTCCAGCTGATGGAAAGTAAACTTCTTCATGTGCTTTCACTCTTCCATTTCCTCACCATTTATCATTGCGCTACTATTAGTGGCTATATTCCCTCTTGTTGCTGTTCTCACCTAATATAAAAACTATATTTGTTAATGTATTTCTGTCATTCCTGGTTAGCATTAATGTTTGTTTACTTCTTGTATACATTATGGTTAATATTAGTATATTTAGATTAAGATTTAAATAATCCAGAAGTCATGATCCTGATGTATGAACAAATTTTTGTGTCTAGACACCTACAATATTTTGTAATATAAAAATACTGGAAAACGCTCATAAAAAACTAAAAATGTGCTCTAATACTTTGTCACATCATATTGTTCAGAAATTTGAAAAAGAAATTCTTACCCCACCTCCAAAAATTATTACATTATAGAACTTTTATTAATGCAGAATCTGTTTTGAATATTTGCAGAGTTAAAATTAATTTAACACATCTCCTAAACCACGGGTAAAACAGAGCATAAATAACCGGATTAATGGTGGAATTAAGATAAAGCACAAACATGACTTTTTGAAAAGATTCTAACTTAAACTCAACCACATCACCTAATAAACTGTAAATAAAATATGGAAGTAAACATACCATAAACACAGAGACTAAAATTCCCAGAACTTTAGCTGATTTTCTCTCAGATTTCATTGAATCTCTGTGTGTTTTAGGCCGTGTGTGATTATTAAGCTCTCTGATAGCAGTGGCATGTTTCTTAGCAATCATAAAAATTCGAGTATACAATATGAATATAACAGCCCATGGAAATATAAATGTTATTACAAGATCAATAGCAGACAAAACATCACTTAGACTGACATAACACTCTCCGGGGCAGATTGCAAAATTCATGATATTCCCATTGAAATACTGAAGCACTGAATTATATGCCACTAAGACAAACCAGTTAGAAAAAACCACAGTGCACATTGTTCTTACAGAGATTGTGTTTGTGTAGAGAAACGGGTTTGAGAGAGCCAAATACCGATCCACAGCAATCAGAACAATGTGATATATGGATAGGCTTGTGAGAAGATATCCAATTATCATTACACACATGCAGAAATCCGTCCCTAAAATCCAACATGACTCGATCATCCAGATTAACATTGATGGCATCACTAAAGCACCAATGAGGAAATCCGACATAGCCAGAGAGAGCACGAGCATGTTGGTTGGTGTGTGAAGCTGCTTGAAGTGAAAAACAGAGACGATGACGAGCAGATTTCCACACAATGTTAGGAGAACCACAGCAGCTCCACACATGCACAGTAAGAAATAAACTGATGGAGATACAGATCTCTCTGGACAGGAGAAATGCTCACAGCGATCGGACTGGTTAAACTCTGTCAGGTTCATGAATACTGTGTTTAAAGATGAATATACAATAAAACAGTAACAACAACAACAACAACAACAAAAAAAAACAACTTAGATATCAGCTATTAGCAATGTAAAAGAAAAAAATGATACAAATTCATTGTCAAAATAAATGAATGGTTAAACAACTGGGTTGTTTTATATTTAAGAAATTGATCACACCCTCAAATTTAATTGGATGTTTGAAATATATGATGTCATGCCTTTTTGTAACAATGGGTGTAAAAGATATTAGCTACATGTATTAGTCTGTTTTCCCTCCTTGTATTTTATACACATATACTGTGGAGACACAAACACACACACATTATATATATATATATATATATATATATATATATATATATATATATATATATATATATATATATACCGATCAGCCATAACATTATGACCACTGACAGGTAAAGTGAATAATATTGATTATCTAGTTACAGTGGCACCTGTCAAGGGTTGAGATATATTAGGCAGCAATTGACCAGTCAATTCTCGAAGTTGATGTGTTGGAAACAGGAAAAACGAGCAAGCGTAAGGATTAGAGAGACTTTGACAACGGCCAAATTGTGATGGCTAGATGACTGGGCAGCAGGCCTTGTGGGGTGTTCCCAGTATGCAGTAGTTAGTACCTACCAAAAGTGGTCCAAGGAAGGACAACCGGTGAACTAGCGACAGGATCATGGACACCCAAGGCTCACTGATGCGCGTGGGGAGTGAAGGCTAGTCCATCTGGTCTGATCCCACAGAAGAGCTATTGTAGCACAAATTGCTGAAAACTTAAAGCTGGCTATGTTAGAAAGGTGTCAGAACACACAGTGCATCGCAGCTTGCTGCGTATGGGGCTGTGTAGCCACAGACCTGTCAGAGTGCCCATGCTGACCTCTGTCCACTGCCAAAAGTGCCTACAGTGGACAGCTGAGCATCAGAACTGGACCACAAAGCAATGGAAGAAGGTGGCCTGGTCCGATAAATCACATTTTCTTTTACATCATGTGGAAGGCTGGGTGCGTGTGCATCATTTACCTGGGGAAGAGATGGCACCAGCATGCACTATGGGAAGAACACAAGCTGGCGGAGGCAGTGTGATGCTTTGGGCAATGTTCCGCTGGGAAACTTTGGGTCCTGGCCTTCATGTGAATGCTATTGTGACACATACCACCTACCTAACCATTGTTGCAGACCAGGTACACCCCTTCATGGCAACGATATTCACTAATGGAAGTGATGTCTTTCGGCAGGATAATTAGCCCTGCCACACTGTAAAAAGTTATGAAGAGTCAGTTTGAAATATTTGCAGAGTTATAGACATCGACAGAAATTTCCACAATAACAGCATATAAAAGTAACGATTTCATGAAATTCTTTGATAGCGAAATTAAAAACATTAGGCAGAAGATACAGGCCCAAAGTCCAAATTATACAATAGACTGGGAGGATAGACTAACCATAAATCAGAGCTTAGAAAGTTTTACTCCTCTTGAAGAGAATGATTTAATCTCGCTCATCTCTTCTGCTAAATCATCAACCTGTCTATTAGATCCGGTACCAACACGTCTTCTTAAGCAAATAGTTGGAACCGTAACTGAACCCCTGCTTAAAATAGTTAACTCCTCACTGAGCAATGGGTACATTCCAAAATCACTTAAATTAGCTGTTATTAAACCACTAGTAAAGAAACCAGACCTTGACCCTAACGACTTAACTAACTATAGGCCGATTTCAAACCTTCCCTTTCTATCTAAAATACTAGAGAAGGTAGTAGCGCAGCAGCTAATTTCATATCTACAAAGTAATAATATCTATGAACTTTATCATAATATCTATGAACTTTATCAGTCAGGTTTCAGGCCCCACCACAGCACAGAGACAGCATTAGTCAAAATAGTCAATGACTTGCTATTAGCCTCTGATCGGGGTTGCATTAGTCTATTAATTTTACTCGACCTTAGCGCAGCGTTCGACACTATCGACCATAATATCCTTCTTCACAGACTGGAAAAGGTCGTAGGAATTAAGGGCTCAGCCCTCGACTGGTTTGGATCTTATTTAACCGATCGTTATCAGTTTGTAGATTTAAACGGTGACCACTCAGCACGTTATCGAGTAGAATATGGCGTTCCACAGGGTTCAGTCTTAGGCCCACTGCTTTTCACGTTATACATGCTCCCTTTAGGTAACATAATCCGTAAACATAATATTAGCTTCCATTGTTATGCTGATGACACACAGTTATACATCTCAGCTAGGCCAGATGAGAATAGCCAGTTAAAGAAAGTTGAGGCATGTGCGATAGACATAAGAGACTGGATGCTAAGCAACTTTCTCCTGCTAAACCCAGAAAAAACAGAGGTTCTGGTACTGGGACCACAAGCCGCTAGAAGTAAGTTGAAAGATCACACTGTTAACTTTAGACGGACTCTCTGTTTCAAGTAGTCTAACAGTAAAAGATCTCGGTGTGATTATAGACTCTAATCTCTCATTTGAGGCGCATGTAAATAATGTAAGCAGGTTAGCATTTTTCCACCTCAGAAATATCGCTAAGATTAGAAATATACTTTCGCTAAGTGATGCTGAAAAACTAGTCCATGCATTTATCACATCCAGATTAGATTACTGTAATGCTTTACTATCTGGATGTTCGTCTAGATGCATAAATAAGCTTCAGATAGTTCGGAATGCAGCAGCGAGGGTCCTTACTAGGACTAGGAAGTATGAGCATATCACGCCAGTCTTATCTACATTACACTGGCTCCCAGTAAGATTCCGCATCGATTTTAAAATATTACTCCTAACCTATAAAGCATTAAACGGTCTCACTCTGCAGTATTTAAGTGATATGTTAGTACCTTACGTTCCGCCGCACCTATTTCGCTCTAAGGACGCAGGCTGTCTATCAGTACCACGCATTGCCAAAACCACGGCGGGGGGCAGAGCTTTCTCTTATCAAGCCCCAAAATTATGGAATAGCCTCCCAGTTAATGTACGTGAAGCAGACACGGTCTCAGTGTTTAAGTCGAGGTTGAAGAATTATTTATTTAACCTAGCATTTAGCGACTAGTGTTTTAGACAAAGGAGTAGATCTGGGGGACTCGTGGATGTTGAGAGTTATGGTGATCTGGTGTGTTTGGATGCTGTTTTCCTCACTCTCGTTAGTCACTCAGGTTTGTGACGGCAGAGTGACTGTATGCCTTACATATCAGGGATCTCTCACGTCTGTGTTTCCCCCCTGGTTCTCCTTTTAGTTATGCTGTTATAGCTAGTCCTGCCGGAGTCTGTGAGTGTACCTAACCACTTTCCTTCTCTTTCTGCCGAGCTACACTCCTGAGCTGCCGGTGATCCAGACCCCCCTACGCTCTAGACCAGATGAGCATCACTCCTGAGCTGCTGGTAATCCAGACCTCCCCCCCTTCACTCTGGACCTGTCCACCGGCAATGCTTCACACTCCTACGAAGACGCTTCAGCTGTTTTCCATGGACTACACCAACACACATTGTACACACACACACGCGCACTACAGTGTAAAGCCATGTGAGGATGGGTTCTCTGTTGAGTCTGGTTCCTCTCAAGGTTTCTTCCTATCACCATCTCAGGGAGTTTTTCCTTGCCACCGTTGCCCTGCTTGCTCATGAGAGACATCACACACACACACTTCACTTTACATTTGTTTGTGTAAAGCTGCTTTGAGACAATGACCTTTGTAAAAAAGCGCTATACAAATAAAAATGAATTGAATTGAATTGAATTATAATTAATTTAATGCCCAACAAGATCTTGTTTTATAGCAAATTGGAATGAAATCTTGTATGTCTGGTATATATATATATATATATATATATATATATATATATTAGACATACAAGATTTCATTCCAATTTGTTATAAAACAAGATCTTGCTGGGCACAGAGTATATTTCAACGTGCAACCCCACTGACTGTTCTGTCCACTGCTTCTCACCCAAGCATGGGGCTGTGTGAATCCTCCACCAATGGACCTCCATTAGTGCTTGTTGCAGTTTCCATTTTTGACCACTAGGTGCAATAATAACTATGGAAACTAAGTGGGCCATCTTGAGCAGTGAGCAACTCAACATTTTTTTAAATCATTACTTACTCAAAAGAGGTAATTAGTAGTTCAGTGTAATTTTAAAATGTATGGAGCAGTGAATGAGGAGCTATTGCTCTGATCCCCATCATCCAAAGTGCCCCCCCCCCCCCCCCCCCCCCCACCCCTTGGGCCAGCATCAGTTTTCTTACAGGGCAAACAGGTAACCTGAGGATGCCATTTCCATCACTCTACACACTGCTCTGAACCATCTGGAGAACAAAGATGCCTATGTCAGGATGTTTGTTGATTACAGTTCGGTGTTCAACATAATTATCTCCATTAAACTAGTCCCCAAACTCCACTTCACTTACAATTAAGCAGATAAAAGGGCTAGAGTTGATTTCAAGTGTGCATTTGCATTTGGAATCTGTTTGCATTTGGAATTTGTTTGCAATATAAAGTCCAAAGAGTCAAGCAATCATTAGGGTGAAAAATCAAAACAAACCCATCAGAGAGATAGCACAAACATTCGGTGCGGCCGAATCAATTATTTAGTACATTTTTAAAAGAAAGAACACACTGGTGACAGCTGTGGTGGATGATAGAAGAATTGTTTCCCTAGTGAAGGAAAACGTCTCCAGATTACGCATGTAATCATGGTTCCCCAAGGGAATGAGACGCTGCGTCGAAACGCTATGGGAACGCCTTCAGCGTGACCGCGCTCTGAATAACATGTGTAATCAGTTCAATGGATGGGCGAGACGTCACAGGCGGGGTGTCGTAGCGACCCGGAAGCATAAACGTCCGAGCGGCAAACGCCGTTCTAGCTTCTGAGAAGTGAGGCAAGCGCGGCAGGGATGCCGGAAGTGTGGCACTGAGACGCAGCGTCTCGTTCCCTCGGGGAACCATGGTTACATGCGTAACCTGGAGACGTACCCCTTCTGGAACTCGAGCTGTGTCAAAACGCTATGGGAACGAGTATGCCCACGCCGCCAGACTTACAAATCCTTGCCTAGTGTGGAAAGTTCACAGCTCAAGGCAAAAGGACAGAGGAGCCAGGAGTGGCTCCCATATCCAGGCCGTAGAAGCTGGCAAACATCAGGGGTGTGGACCAACCCGCTGCGTTGCAGATGTCCTGCATGGACACACCTGCAAGAAAAGCCTTCGAGGCCGCCACACCTCGGGTAGAGTGAGCCTTGACCCCCAAGGGTCAGGGGAGACCAGAGGACTCATAAGCCAGGGAAATGGCCTCCACAATCCACCGGCTGAGGGTCTGCTTGGTAGCAGGAAGACCCCTCTTCGGGGGACCAAAGCATACAAGCAATTGGTCCGCCCTCCTCCACAGGGCAGCTCTATGGACGTACGCATCCAGTGCTAGCACTGAACACGTACAGTTAAGCTTCCGAAGGTTGGGCTCCTGAAAGGGAGGATGACAGAAGGCCTGCAGCACGACTGGCCGTGGTGCCGAGGAGGGAACTTTCGGTACGTATCCCGCTCGGGGGTACAAGAACGCTTTGGCCAGACCGGGCGCAAAGTCTAAGTAAGAAGGGGCCACAGAGAGGGCCTGAAGATCCCCCACTCTCCTAAGAGAGGAAATAACCAAGAGAAAGGCAGTTTTCAACGTCAAAAGACGGTCCGAAATCTCCTCTATGGGCTCGAAGGGGGGGTTTACAGAGAGTCTCTAAAACCACGGCCAGGTCCCAAGGAGGGACCCGGGATCGCACTGGAGGTCTGAGCCTCAGCGCACCATGGAGGAAACGTGTAACCAGGGGGTGCCTGCCCACTGACTGACCACCGAGGGGGGGGGGGGGTGGCAGGCCGCAATAGCCACCACGTAGACCTTCAGGGTGGAGTGGGTCAGCCCTGCGGAGAGACGGGCCTGCAGGAACTCCAGCACTGTACCAACTGGGCAGTGAACAGGGTCGAGCCGGCGGTCTCCGCACCAGGAAGTGAAAAGTTTCCACTTCAGGGCGTACAGTTTCCTCGTTGAGGGAGCTCTGGACTGGAGGATGGTCTCAACAACCACGGCTGAGAGACCAGAAGCTCTGAGTTGTGCCCCCTCAGAGGCCACACCCACAGCTTCCACAACTCCGGGCGGGGGTGAAGGATGTCGCCCCCCGCCTGTGAGAGGAGGTCCCTCCTGACGGGAATGTCCCATAGAGAGCCGTTGAGAAGGGAAATCAGGTCCGAGAACCATACTCGGCCCGGCCAGAACGGGGCTACTAGCAGCAAGCGGACCCCATCCCGGCGCACTCTCTCCAGAAAGGCGTACAGACACAGCCTCGGCCACGTCTGTACCATAGCATCCAGTCCTAGGGGAGCTGGATGAGTCAGAGAGAACCAGAGGGGACAGTGCGACATCTCCCGAGTCGCAAACAGATCCACCTGAGCTCAGCCAAACATACGCCATATCTGCTCCACCACCTCGGGGCGTGGTGTGGCACGTGGTGACCTCTTAGGTCCAGGAGAAAGTGTTTCAGTGCTAGAAACACAGCCAGCATCTCCAGGCAGTTGAGGTGCCAAGTAAGATGGCGGCTGCTCCACAGACCACGGGCAGAGCGGCCACTCATGACCGCTCCCCATCCGGCGAGAGATGCATCCATCACTAGCGTTACGCGGCGACAAGGAGCTCCCAGCACTGGGCCCTGAGACAAGAACCCAGGTTCCCTCCACATGTCTACGGCACGTAGGCACCGCCGCGTGACCTTGATCATGCGGAGCGGGTTTCCCCTCAGGGAGAACCCCCTGATCTTGAGCCACCACTGTAGGGGTCTCATGTACAGCAGGCCAAAAGGTATTACGTTGGACGCAGCTGCCATCAGACCCAGCAGTCTCTGAAACTGCTTCACAGTGAGTGACCGGCCTTCTCTCACTCTCGCGACTTCTGTGAGGATCGACTCGATCCGAGCAGGAGACAGGCGTGCCTGCATCGTGGTCGAATCCCATACCGCGCCCAGATAAGTGATTCTCTGTACTGGAGAAAGCACACTTTTCTCGGCGTTTAGTCTTAACCCCAGCTCTTTCATATGGGCGAGAACGACATCTCTATGCCGAACCACCATCTGCTCCGATCGAGCTAATATCAACCAGTTGTCGATATAATTCAGTATGCGGATGCCCCGGAGCCGCATAGGAGCCAGAGCAGCATCCACACACTTCGTGAAGGTGTGGGGTGAGAGTGCTAGGCCGAACGGAAGAACCCGATATTGGTAAGCTTCGCCCCCAAAAGCGAACCTCAGGAACTTCCTGTGTTGAGGAAGGATGGAGATATGGAAGTAAGCATCTCTTAGGTCGATTGCGACAAACCAGTCCTCAGAGCTGATCTGAGACACGACCTGTGTTACCGTGAGCATCCTGAACTTCAGTCGTGCGACTCAGAGGTTCAACTGCCGCAAGTCCAAAATGGGACGCAGCCCTCCACCCTTCTTGGGAACAATGAAGTACCGGCTGTAGAGCCCGGACTCTCTGTCGCGAGGAGGGACCACCTCGATGGCCTCCTTCCTCAGGAGAGTGTGTACTTCCTGTTTCATTACCAGAGCCTGCTCAGGACACACCAGAGTGGGAAGAACCCTGGAAAAGCGAGGCGGAGGAAAGCCGAACTGAATTCGATAGCCTCTCTCTACAGTACGCAGGACCTATTGAGACACATTCGGCAGAAGTTTCCTCGCTGCCAAACAGCTCACTAAGGGGATCAGCCTCTCGAGACTGACCTCGGGTACGGCGAGAGCAGCTAGCGTGGTGCCCTGGAGCGGCCGTGAGCCACCCAGAAACGCTACATTCCCGGGCGAGAACTGGGAGAAATGCTCGCAGGAGACCGCTGCGCCCTGAAACACCATAGGTGGCAGGGTTGGCAGATCGACCTCCTGAGGGCACTGAGGCAAGACGGGCACCGTATAATGAGGTGTACACCGTCCCGCCCCAGAGGGGCCTGCCCTCGGAAGCCCTGGGCCCAAGGCGTCAGGGCTTCTTAGCCGCTGCCCTCCTCGACAAAAGAACGGTCCTCAGATCCGTCTTTGTGTCAACCCGTGTTTCAGCGGGCCAGTCGATGCTAAGTTTAGCAATGGCCCGCGAAACCACCTCCAGCAGCTCCTCATATTGAGGAGACTGCGGCAGATCAGAGTCGGCGCCCTCCACGTCAACCTCCTCGGAGGAAGACAGGCAGAGCGCCGGGCCCGCTCCCCGGGGGGAAGAAACCGCAGAGCGGGCTTCCGAACCCAGAGAGCGGACAGTGGATCTGGAGGGTGAGGAAGGAGAAAAGGACTCGCCCGTCTCCATTCCCTTCGCCAGATCCATCTGCAAGCCCCACGAGCGCAACCGCCGCTCTGCCTTGGCAGAAGCGGGGCCGGCACCGCGAGGCACGCGAGAGAAGGCTCCCTCCTCGAAGAGAGCCTTCCGGGAGCGACGTGCGCGCAGCGGCAAACGCTCGCAATGCGAGCAGCCGGCTCCCTCTAGAGCCGACTCTGCGTGCTCCGCTCCCAAGCAGACAACGCAAAGACTGTGTGTATCCCTGTCGGTAATATAATGCGGGCAGGGAGGAACACACAGCCTAAAACGCTGTCCGCTCTCGCCCCGTTTCAATTTCGTTTTGTCCTTGACCTTAGGCATGCCGCAGACAACACAGAAAGACAAACGATAGACAGACAATATCACACACAGCACTTGCTGAATGACAGAAAGCTAGCGCGGCCTTTGCCGCTCGGGCTTTTATGCTTCCGGGTCGCTAAGTCACCCCGCCCGTGACGTCTCGCCCATCCATTGGACTGATTACACATGTTATTCAGAGCGTGGTCACGCTGAAGGCGTTCCCATAGTGTTTCGACGCAGCTTGAGTTCCTGAAGGGGAACCCCTACACAACCGTTTGCCAGATGAAGAACACCCTCTGGGAGGTAGGCGTATCTGTGTCAAAGTCAACAATCAAGAGAAGTTCACCAGAGTAAATACAGAGGGTTTACAACAAGATGTAAACCATTGGCAAGCCTCACAAACAGGAAGACCAGATTAGATTAGATTACTCTAAGGTGGATTCATGACATTAACAGTAAACTGCTGAATGAATTGAACTGAATTGATTTGAATTGGTACTATTTTACTACCTCTGGGCCTCTTCAGTACATAACCCAACAAAGTTTTACTCACAAAGGTAATCAGACTGTGAGACGAGGTACACAATCCTGCAACTCATCCTGTAACCCTACCTGTTCTGGAGTACTGTGACCTCTGGCAGAAGGTCCAGCTCTTTAAAGTTCAGACGTGCAGCAGGAGTGTAGTTTTCCTAGCAGCTTTTGCAGGAGCAAATTGTTGAATCTGGTTGCCTGTTGAACTGTCGAGATCAAACCTGTAAAGTGGCTGTATATTAAAGCTACAAAATAGCTAAATATTTTGGGTTTTGAAACTGAAAATATTATCTGTGCTTTGGGCTGCACTTGTCCTCACTGTGATTATAGGGCTGGGCATTGGAATCAAGTTTTTTGCTCAGGTTGCAATGGATTTTGTCAATGAGAAATGACAGACAGAACTGACAGAGAGGACAGACTCATCCCTTGGCATGAGAAGTGAGAGTGCAGAGCTGGATTACTGCTGTGGAGCCAAACAGACAAAAAAGTGAAGCAGAGCTCATCACTGCATTGACATTTTTTAAGCATTTATGGTAATGGCAGAGATACTTGTACAGTACTGTGCAAAAATCAGAGATCACCTTTTTGTTTTCAGTTAAATGGACAGTACTGATTGTTCACTATTTGTTGGCAAACAATAATGATGGGAAAATGTACAGTACTTTACTTCCATCTTCAGTCAAAGAGCCATGCAATACTTTTTTTATGCAGGTCAGTTTACTGTTGAAGTAAATTTGTGTTATGTACAGTAACAATAATGAATAGCAATGAAAGATACATGAAAATGTAACACAAAGGACTTCAAAAAGTAAAAACAGTATGAAATCTGAAACTTTAATATTGTCTTTCATAGATAAGTACTGTATAACTGTTTATATAATAAAATAGAATTAATGTACTGTATATCTTCCCATCGTTCTTGTTTGCCACCAAATAATTAACAATACTCACTGAACGGTCACTTGATTATATATATATATATATATATATATATATATATATATATATATGTGTGTGTGTGTTAATTCACAAATGTGTATTATTTAAACCACTGTAACAAATCAAATTTCTATCCATCCATGTATTCTTTCAGTGAAATATGAATGCAATGCAAGTCCATAAAATATTTCTCACTTATGTATAATTTATTTTTTTTCATTATTGTAGCCACATTTGCACATTGTTGACCAATTGATTATAAATTACATCAATGTCACATCTAACACTAAAAAATTGCATCTTTGATTCATGAAAGGACATTGATTAATGCAGAGTCAGTTTGAAATATTTGCAGAGTTATAATTAATTTAACACATCTCCTAAACCACGGGTAAAACAGAGCATAAATGAGGGGGTTCAGGGTGGAATTAAGACAAAACATGATTAGGAATTTCGGAAATGTTTCTTCTCGCATTTGAATAATATCACCTAACAGACTATAAACAAAATATGGAAGTAAACAAGCTAGAAAAACAGATACTAAAATGCCGAGGACTTTAGCAGCTTTTTTCTCAGATTTCATTGAGTCTGTGTTTATTTTAGGTTGTGTGTGATTATTAAGCTCTCTGATAGCAGTGGCATGTCTCTTAGCAATCACAAAAACTAGAGTATACAATATAATTATGACGGAGAGTGGAAATATAAATGAAAATACAAGATCAATTATAAACCATAGCTCATTTAGCATGATAAAACACTGTCCTGTACACATTACAGAACCCATGAAGTTTCCATTGAAATACAAGAGTGCTGAGTTATACGCCACCACCACACACCAGTCAAAAACAATTGCAGCACAACTGATACTCACAGATACTCTGGTCATGTAGAGAAACGGGTTAGAGAGAGCCAAATACCGATCAATAGCGATCAGAACAATATCATATATGGAAAAGGTCATGAGGAAACAGGCAGTCATCATAACACACATGCATAAACCAGTCCCAAATATCCAGCATGACTCGATCGTCCAGATTAACACCGGTGGCATTAAAAAAGCGCCAATGAGGAAATCCGACACAGCTAGAGAGAGCACAAGCATGTTGGTCGGTGTGTGAAGCTGCTTGAAGTGAAAAACAGAGATAATTACGAGCAGATTTCCACACACTGTTAATAGAACCACAGCAGCTGAACACACGTACAGTAAGATATAAACTGCAGGAGATACAGATCTCTCTGGACAGGAGAAATGCATACAGTGATCAGATAGGTTCATGAATATATTAAAAAAGTCTACAAAATAACAAATATTGAATGTTGCCTTTTTAAAACAGAAACATTACAAATTCATAATAAAAAAATGTGAGCTCAAGCCTCCTCTGATATTTTTATAGCTTAGAAATTGATCACGCCCCCTAGATTGATTGACAGTTTGATAGATATGGTGTCATAGCTTGTTGAAAAAGAGCCTTAAATGTTATTTGGCCACCTGTTTTTTTATAAAAGCGATACTCATAATTTTTTGTTGACTTCATTGTCTACAAACCTGAGTGTTTTTTGGTCATTAATAGTATTTTATAATCAGTGCAGTATTTTACATGGGAGACAGCGTAGTGTGGAAATGATAGGGGTGATATGAACCTCATGTAGTATTAACTACCTAAGTCTACAAATGAGAGACTGGAGTCAATACTCACACCAAGAACTTTCACTGCTGTAAATGATGTAACTGAGTTGCTACATAATCAGAAAGCTTACTTTTAACTGCTTTCAGTTCTGTTGGAATTGAAGTAGCAGCAAGTTACTCAACATCCAAAGTCTAAAGTTCTCAGGTTTATTAGATGGATAGATAGATAGCATTTATTGTCATTGTATTTCTACAACGAGATGAATGGAATGGGTCACATCTTCCCCCTATAAGGAGAGAAGAGGTCCTTAAAGCAGCCATGCAAGGCGCTAACGTCCTCTCTCATCCGCGATAGAAGAACATTAACAGAACAGTCAAAGCAATAAACAAAGTCACAAACACATACGACATCATACAATGGAGCAGTTACGTGAGGGGTCTTTTTTGTTGGTTACAGTACGGGAGGGTGGGGGGGCAAGAGATTAGAAAAAAGAAGAAAATGTGACACTGAGGCAGTCCTTGACTAGGGCAGAGTATTTAAGAAAACAGTGTGTACTAGCCAAATTTGATATGGTGTGCTTTCGGGAGCTGTTGTTATCACAGCTGTGTGTCTTTGGAGTGTCCGGTGCAGATCAGAGTCAAAACAAAGCATATTCTGCGATGAAGGTCCTCTGGGAGAAAGAAAAATTAGCCGGGGAGGAAAATGCACAAATATAATCAAGCAAATCTAAGAACTCAGGAGATTGTACAATTTAGTCGGGCACCCGGTTCTGCATGGCCCCCAACTTTATGTCCCCTTGCAGGGCCGTGAGACCCCTAGTCATCTCCTCCTGGCGCGTGACCATGATTGCGGACTGGGTCGCGTTGGATTTACACAGTTCCGAAAACATATTCGTGATGGTATTCAAGCGTCGGGGGATGTCCACGGATTGTAGATGGTACAGTTCCTCAATCCGTGTCACCTTCTGATGTAATGCCCTCACCTGGTCAGCAACGGCTCCACAATGGTGTGAGATGACAGCTGACAGCTTGGGGGATTCTTTATTGGCTGCCTGCTTTCCAATTTGTCGATAGATCAGGAACATCCCCAGGCCAATCATCAGGACACCTGCTATCAAAAATCCAAATATGTAGACATCTTCGACGTCTTCTAGGGACAGAGGTGCCAGACAGACGATGTTCCACTTGTTCCAAGAGTCCATCGTGTATCCAGCAGCAAAAGTCCCGTCCGGACATGTCGGCTCTCCCGAACCAACATTCCTTCGTGAAAGGATCGTATCAATTGCGTTGATAAGCGTTGAGCTTATCAATTCCATAATTTAGGATTTGAGAAGCTTCACCAGCAGAAGGAAAAATAGAGACGAGACGGGAGAGGCACACAGACACAGCAGAGAGAGGAAAAAAATGCGACCGCCTCCAGCGAGAGTCAGAGAGAGCTGTGTGTCTTCAGCATAGCAGCAGATGTGAGCTCTCTCACTCTCTCAATCTCTCTCAGCCAAGGCCTACTCCAACCACACCTTCTCACCTGGACTTTGCCTTTTTTTCTTTTTTCCCCCTCTTCCCCATCCTCCCTTTACCTTTTCCCTTAATAAACACAACCCCTGTGGGTTTTTTGAACATTTCTAAGGCTCAGCATGCTTGTGCTCCAACCTGCTCTGGCACTAGATGCCACACTGGTGGGGAAGGTGAGCATGAGCACAAACCCTGAATACTGAGAGAAGTGATTGCCCCACCCACCAAAAGGATACCTTACTGCAACATTTGGAGACTAGCCTCCAAAAGCAGGCGGTATCCCAGAAACCGGCACAAGGTTTATGAGCCATCACTGAAGAGCGAGGAGAGAGGAAGGAATTCATCCCCAGCCACCAATGTGACTGCCCCAAACTGCAGGGTCCAAGATTTCAAAGAGGGTTACCTAGATATTTCTGACCCTGTGACGCCCACAGAACCTGACCTAACACAGAACCTGACCTAACAGACTTCTACCTGCCCACAAAAGCCTGGCTTGCTGGTTGTGTCATCCATGATAAAAAAACACCCAGTGCCCCCACTGTATACCTGTGGCAGGAGGGCATTCCCATCAAAGACCTCCTAGACATGGGGAGCATGGTAACATTGGCCCGATTCTCAGTTCTCCCTCAGCCCCTCCGGATGTGTGGGACGCTGTCAGTATCCTGCATGCATGGAGATGTTACAGAAGTGCCTGCAGCCAAGTTCAGAGTGGGGAAACGATCAAGTGAGTGGCCTCTCCTTGTTGGTTTAATATCTGATCTACCTGTACCTCTGCTGAATGGAAGAAACTGACCTTTTTTCCCATCGTCAAACTACCCCATCACTGTCAGCAGGCCACACCAGAGGGAAGTTTTGGGAGACAAAAAAAGCAATGCTATATGATTGTTGGGGACAGGTGCTGGAGATGGAAGGAGAACTAAGGGCTCTGTCCACCTCATACTTCCACATCCAATGGGGTCTACTACACTAACACACAGTATGTCATGGGCACCTCCTGGCCCCCCCTTGGCGTCCCCTTAGAGAGGATAGGAATGGATCTTTGGTGCTGCTGCCAAAAAGCAACCTCGGGAAAAGCCACATCCCGAAACGTTTTCCCCCTTTTCTCTTAATAAACACAACCTATCTCTAAGGCTCCGTGTGCTTGTGTTCCACCCCATTCCAGCACTATATGCCACAGTCTATTAAAGATGCATAAAGATGCTCCATCTCTACTAGGGGTATCACTGTAATGAGTGAGTCGTCTACGGAGGCCACCCTACAACTGCAGGGTTCCTTTGATTGCATGGACTGGAGCATTTTACAGACAGTGCCAAAGAAATTGATGAACTCACAAATGTGGTCTCAAGTCAGATTGTTTAATCCCCACCAAGACTACTGAATTGTACCCAAATAACAAACTATGGCTCAGAAATAACATGTCAATAATGCTGAGAAAGACACTCACAACCTTTTTCTATGGTTCTGTTGGAAAAAAATATTATAGCAAAAAAGGAGTTAAGAGCTGAGATCAGAAAGGCAAAAGACAAAATTGAAAGGCAGTTTACTCAAAATAATGTCAGTGCAGTGTGGAATGGTATGAGAGCCATGGCTGGTGCGGGAAAAAAGACGATAATCCTACCATTCTTGATGGTTTTTAAAGTTACTTGGAGTTAAATAAATATTAAAATTATTTTTGTTTGGTTGGTTTTTAAATTAGTATTGTTTTTTGGCAAAAATTAATTAAAAAAAAAATCCTTGCATCATTCAGCTGTCCTAAACTGTGTAAATTTTGGATGTTCAGAAGTAATATTTTCTAAAACATTTTTGTCTTCAACATGAATGTTAAAAAAATTTGGACAGTTGAAGATTATTATTTTTTTTTAATTATTATTATTTCAGGCATACTGTTTTAGCCTTTTTTTCCCTCATGGACAATCCAGAAAGAGAAAATGTAAAAGAATCTATATATGTGTATAAATAATTTATGCATGAAAGGACAGGAGCAATGAATATTCCAGTATTACATCAAGGATGAAATATTTACTGTTTTTAGTTGTTTTTTTTTTTTTTGTATTGTAGTATAACTACATGAGGTGTAGAGGTGTGTTTTTACAGTTGTATTGTGCATATTGCTTTGGTTTTTATACCTTATCACCTGGTCTGAAAGTTTGAGTTCTGCAGTTAGTTCGACTAGCTAGTGTGCAGTGCTGTTTAACAATCGCCAAGATTAATACATTAGCTCTCTGTATCATGTAACATCAGCCTAATTGCTTTGTGGATACATACAGTAGTTTTAAAAAGTGTTGAATAGGCCCATTTCTTTGCATCTCTTCTTGACAAAAAGAGATAAGTGTTAGCTGCTTGTTTCCTTAAAATGGCATTGCGACTCGGATGTTTCACAGTAGACGCTTGGAGAGTGTAACTCTCTGCCAGTCTACAACAACGTGAATTTTGATTTGCTCAGCACTTTTTTATTCCCCCTTCCCTTCACCACGGCTCAACATAAACCTACGGCATTTTACAGGGTAAAATTCATAAGGGGCTGAAGTTCCCTAATGACTCCACTGATCAGAATCTCTCTCTAAGCATGCAGACCTGTTGTCTGACTGAGTTCAACTGAAATTGTTGATCTTGCAACTGAAGCCATGCACAGTAGATGCATGTGCCCTTCAGCAGAGTCCTCCATATAGGCTGAGAGCAGATTTATGCATTATGTATAGTATGATTCCTTCATTATTGTATCATATAAGTGTTTACAGCAGAAATATTAAGAGAGAAATAAAGATTATACTATTATATAATCTTATATATATATATATATATATATATATATATATATATATATATATATATATATATATATATACACAGATACTGCATTGCATTATAAATAGTAACAAACTAGATAATGCCATTACATAATATGTATTATATTGATGGTGGGAATTTGATTTGTTACAGAAGGTTAAAGGTAATATAACATAATATAATATAACAGCAATATTAGGTTATTCATGAAAGAACATTTATTAATGCAGAGTCTGTTTGGAATACTCGCAGAGTTATGATTAATTTAAAGCATCTCCTAAACCACGGGTAAAACAGAGCATAAATAAATGGATTAATGGCGGAGTTAACAAACATCACGACAATCACTTTCTGAAATGTGTCTGTCTGTATTTCAATAACATTTCCTAATAAGCTGTAAATAAAATATGGAAGTAAACACACCAAAAACACAGACACTAAAATTCCGAGGACTTTAGCTGCTTTTCTCTCAGATTTCATCGAGTGTGAAGTGAGTTTCTGTGTTTTAGGCTGTGTGTGATTATTAAGCTCCCTGATAGCAGTGGCATGTTTCTTAGCAATCACAAAAACTCGAGTATACAATATGATTATCACAGAACATGGAAATATTAATGATAGTACAAGATCAATTATAGAATCAACCTCATTCAGAACAAGGAAACATTGTCCAGGACATATTACAAAGCTCATGAAGGTTCCGCTGAAATAACAGAATGCTATGACATATGCCAGACACACACACCAGTTAGAATATACCACATAGCACATAGTCCTCCTAGACATTGTGTTTATGTAGAGAAAGGGGTTTGAGAGAGCGAAATACCGATCCACAGCGATGAGAGTGATATTATAGATGGATACGTTCATGAGGAAACCATTCGTCAATAAACAGAAGGTGCAGGAAGCTTTCCCAAAAATCCAGCATGACTCGATTGTCCAGATTAACATCAAAGGCATCACTAAAGCACCAACAAGGAAATCTGACAGAGCCAGAGAGAGCACAAGCATGTTGGTCGGTGTGTGAAGCTGCTTGAAGAGAAGAACAGAGATGATGACCAGCATATTTCCACACACTATTAGAAGAACCACAGCAGCTGAAAACATGTACAGTAAGATATAAACTGCAGGAGATACAGATCTCTCTGGACAGGAGAAATCCTCACAGCGATCAGACTGATTAAACTCTGTCAGGTTCATGAATACAGCATTTCTCTAATGTATACAGAGTTTAAAGTTTGGATATTGGACGCCACCCTTGTAAAAACGGTAACTGTTAAAAGTCATAATAAAATGACTTATGGCTCAAACAGTTCTGGTGCTTTTATAGTTTATAAATTACTCACACCCAACTGAGCTTAAGTGACAGCATGATGCATATGATGTCATGATGTGTTGGAACAAAAGGCCTAGTACTTACTGGCCAGAGAATAAAACCTGCTATTACTCGAATTTGTGTTTGACAAAAGACTTAAATAAATATGAACAAAAAGTGTTTATACTGAGAAAACCTGCCCTACAGATAAAGAATAATTGTGTAAAAAGGGTGACAAAAACATATTTATTTTCAGAATAAATTCTGATGCCTTAGTGAGCGTCTCTTCATGTTTACACCCCAAACTGCCATAATACCATATGAAATATTATTAAATTCTCTACCTATGGTAACGTATGGTGTGATATTTAGACACACTATATGACACAGTAAGATTATTATAAATAGGAACCACTGAGGGGATATTATCTCACCACCCGTAATAATAAAGGAATTCTAACACTGCTTGTGTATTGCATGTAGTGTTTTTATTCTGTCTTGCTAATTCCTACTTTTAGGTGCTTGCCCTTAAATGGACAGTATGCAAGTTAGGGTGTCTTGTTCAAAATGTAAAAGCGCAGTGGTATTTTCTGACTGTTTTTTAGCAAAAACTAAAAAGTCCTGTCTCATATCCTATGACTTCTGCAGGTGTTTTGAGCTCTCTGATCTGACACTGCCTGGAAGCCCTGACCCCTTCCCTGATGTTACATGCTCTTGACTGAATTCATGTGGCACCCTCGCTTTCTGTCAAGATAAAAGAAGAATGTTTTGAATGTTCAATAATATGAAATAAATCTATCAATGTACAGTGGGGTCCAAATGTTTCAGACCACTAGTAAAAATGTTTCAGTTTGGTGTCTTTTTTCTTAAATTTAACACAAACATTTTCATTATAAGTGATATCGTCAGCAATAAATTGAGTGAAAAGCAGATTCTTAGAAATATTTACATGAATTTCAGAAATTCTTAGTATTTGGCATGACTCTATTTGCTTTAATGACAGTGTGCACTCAAGCTAAAACAGACTCAACAAGTTTGTGTAAAATCTGATGATCCATATTACATCAAATCCATTGGCATGCTGTGCTGAACAAGTGCTTCAATGGACTCATGGAAAATCTAGAACTGAATAATGAATAGTCCAGATGTTGCTCATTTCCTTTTTTTATTTTAGAATTTTAAAAATTCTAAAATTTTTTGTTTACAGTTTTTTTTTTTCAATGTGGTCTGAGACTTTTAGACCCCACTGTATGTTTGACTTAGGTAATATTAGATAAATATATAGATAACATCAGTTAATTATATTTATTAGGGATTTCACCACAAATGGTTAAAGAAAAGAAAAAATGCATAAAAGGATGAAGTGAAATTTTTTTTGTTTTTCTCTCCTGTGCCAGTCAGTGGTCAGACATGTTCAAACACTTTGGGCAGAGAGAATAGCGAAAATGATAGGCATATGTACATTAGACACATATTCACTGTTTACTTAGCATTACTGCAGAATTACCTAAAACTGCCATGCAGATGACTCTTCGCAATTGCCGCTCCTGGCAAACAGTTCCAGACTGCAAAGCTTGTAATATTATAATGCCTTCTCGTACTCTCCTCAAAATGGTGGAAATGCTCATTTCTAGGCTGTGGATTCTGAACAATTATATTCGTCATAACAAATTTGTTAAAATGCTAAAATGTGAACAGGGAAAAATCAGTATTGCTCAAATATACTGATTTCCCTCAAAATCAGCATTGTTTTTATTAAGGGTAATCCAGGAATCATTGTCATAGCCCACAGCAAAGGTTAGAGTGCAGGCAGAAACAAACTAGGATAAGCCTTATCAGTAACCGGAGGAAACAAGCACGAGTCAAATCCAGGAAGTCTAACTAAGAGCATTAAACAAGGTTAAAAAGGAAAACTAGGCTTAACGGCACAATAAGATTTTGCTCAGAGACAATGAAACACAAATACGTAGTGCAACAGGGCTACACGGGTCAGCCTTATGAACTTGTATTTTCTCAGGTGCATGTTCAGAGTGTGCAGATCTAGAATCAGCCATAAGCCTCTTCTCTTGTTTGGAATTAGAAAATACCTCGAGTAGAAGCCTCACTGGTTCTTTTGTCAACCAGTAAGAATATTTCCTCACAAAGGACCTGAGCTGATTCAACTTGAGCCTTTGAAAATAGTATTCCCTTGAACTAAGGTGAAACAACAGCACCTTAGCGTCTGTATCCCCTGTTTACTATTCTTAATACCAACTTTGACAACACACACATGTGCCATGCCTCTCTCTTTTCAGTGAAGCACTTTAGTACTTGTGAAAACAACATGCTGGTGTATCTGGTGTGGAAACAGTCTGTTCTAGCCCTATCACAAGCAGCAGACCATGTCTTCCCAAACATACACAGTGGTGCTAAACGGATGGTGCCAGCTCAGCAGCACTGTGGCACAGTGGTGGAGAATGTCGGCATGCATGCAAACTCTGACCGCCGTCCCTTTTTCAACTAAAAAAAACACATGGATACCCTCTCCCAGCACCACCTCGAGTCCAGCCTCTGGCAGCAAGAGGTCGCACAGGAGTTTGCCTGAAGGCTACGGGCTGCAAGCGATGAGCTCTTAGCCCTCCTTGAGGTGAACTCTGTGGGAGCCACTCTGTTCCCTGACCCACGTCGTGACGCCCACCACATACTCCCCAAACTGACTGGTGATGAAGATGTCGAAGCTTACCTACACACATTTGAGTGCATCACTGTCCAAGAGGGATGGGATCGAGAGAACAGGGCCCAGGTGGTGGCATCCCTGCTGTCAGGAGAGTCAAGGTCAAGGCTGAGAATCTGGCCTGGTGCAGACTGTCTCCACCCATTGTGGCTGGTGTGGTCCTTTAAACCGAGAGCCACTCCCAACCATTAAATGGACTCCCTCATGTGCATAGCAAAGCCGGAACGCTTGCCTGGGGACAAAGTGTTAGAGAGGATTGCCATAGATTAATTCCTCAGTGTGCTACCTCTGGAGGAATGCAAGGCCATGAGAGCCTGAGCACTGGCCATGCCGAGGGAGGTGATAGAGGCTCTGGAACATGCACTTGCCATGCTCATGATGGGGAGAAGGGAGAAAAGGGATAGTTTCCCCCAGGGAGATGGCTGCAAATAGGGCCCTTGGGTGAACCCAAGGGAGGAGAGGAGGGAACCATGAAGACAACCCGGCTACTCCCCAAAACAAATCTATGCCCACAGAACCCAAACTGCCATGCCACACCCCCTGATGAAGGCATTGCTTGCAGGCTGTGCCGTCCACCAAAAAAAGCCCCTGATGCACCCACCATAAGCTTGTGGCTAGAGAGGCCCCTGTCCAAGCACTACTTGACCCCTCAGGTGGCTCGGATGGGTGGGACCTTCACAGTCACCTGAGGTCCCTACCACCAAAGTTTGGGTGGTTTGTCTGAACAGGTGAGTGGCCTCTCCTCACTGGGTTAATGCCTGACATATTCTTGCCTCTTCCTGTAGGGAGAGATTGGCCAGGTTTCCCTGCCACCCTGTCCCAATCTCGAAAGGCCCCAAGAACCAGAAATCCATGGCGACCGAGACCTGCAGATGGAAGGCCGACCTGACCGGCCTACCTAGTGGGGAAGGGAGAAGACAGTATGGATGAAGGCACCAAGGGTGAGATCCCGTTCTTCACTAATCGCCTCCTTTCTGTGTATCAACAGGTCACTCAGCAGGGTAGCTTTAGCAGAGAGCAGAAGGAGGACGACTGACTAAAACACTGCTGGAGCCAGGTGCTGGAAATAGACAGGGAGCAGACGCATGGGGGCCAAGCCTTGCCAGCCTCCTATTCCTCATTAAAAGAGGCCTCTTCTACTTTCACAAGGAGCACTGGGGCCAGATGCTCGACTTCCTCGTGGTGTCCTGCTCAAAAATCAACACGATAATACAACCGACCAAGTGCACCTACTGGTCCCCAGTGTGAACTGTAAGTTCTTGGCCTGATGGCAAGGCCCATATACAGTGACAGAAAGGGTAGGCCCTGTGAACTACCACCTGCAACAGCCCAGTAAGTGCAAAAACACCCAAGTATACCACATTAATCTACTAAAAAAATGAATTGAGCTGGTTCCTGTTATCTCTGAACTAGCCACAAGTCCTGAAAGCCCACCAGGGCATACTCTGTTCAACAAAGGAGAAGAGCTACCTACTGCCAATCAACAAGACCTCATCAAACTAACAGACTCACGCACCAGTTGGAATAAACCTCACTGGACATAGTCCTCCTTGAGATTTTGTTTGTGTAGACAAATGGGTTCGAGGGAGCCAAATACTGATCCACAGAGATCAGAGCAATATTATAGATGGATACGTTCATGAGGAAACCACCAATCAACAAAAAACTGATGCAGAAACCTCTTCCAAAAATCCAGCATGACTCAATCGTCCAGATTAACACCGGCGGCATCACTAAAGTGCCAATCAGGAAATTCGATACCGCCAGAGAGAGCACAAGCATGTTGGTTGGTGTGTGAAGCTGCTTGAAATGAAAAACAGAGATGATCACAAGCAGATTTCCACACACTGTTAGAAGAACCACAGCAGCTGAACATACGTACAGTAAGATATAAACTGCAGGAGATACAGATCTCTCTGGACAGGAGAAATGCACACAGTGATCAGATAGGTTCAGGGATACATTAAAAAAGTCTACAAAATATTTAAAGATAACAAATATTGAATGTTGCCTTTTTAAAACAGTAACATTACAAATTCATAATAAAAAATGTGAGCTCAAGCCTGCTCTGATATTTTTATAGCTTAGAAATTGATCACGCCCCCAAGATTGATTGACAGTTTGATACTGTAGATATGGTGTCATAGCTTGTTGAAAAAGAGCCTTAAATATTATTTGGCCACCTCTTTTTTATAAAAGCAATACTCATCATTTTTGTTGACTCCCTTGTCTACAAACCTGAGTGTTTTTTTTGGTCATTAATAGTATTTTATAATCAGTGCAATATTTTACATGGGAGCCAGCGCAGTGTGGATAAGATAGGGGTGATATGAACCTCATGTAGTATTAACTACCTCAGTCTCCAAATGAGAGACTGGAGTCAATACTTACACCAAGGACTTTCACTGCTGTAAATGATATAACTGAGTTGCTACATAATCAGAAAGCTTCCTTTTAACTGCTTTCAGTTCTGTTGGAATTGAAGTAGCAGCAAGTTACTCAACATCCAAAGTCTAAAGTTCTCAGGTTTATTAAGCTGTGTGTCTTCAGCATAGCAGCAGATGTGGGCTCTCTCACTCTCTCAATCTCTCTCAGCCAAGGCCTACTCCAACCACACCTTCTTACCTGGACTTTGCCTTTTTTATTTTTTCCCCTCTTCCCCATCCTCCCTTTACCTTTTCCCTTAATAAACACAATCCTTGGGGTTTTTTTTGAACATTTCTAAGGCTCAGCATGCTTGTGCTCCAACCTGCTCTGGCACTAGATGCCACACTGGTGGGGAAGGTGAGCATGAGCACAAAGCATGAATACTGAGAGAAGTGATTGCCCCACCCAACAAAAGGATACCTTACTGCAACATTTGGAGACTAGCCTCCAAAAGCAGACGTTATCCCAGGAACTGGCACAAGGTTTATGAGCCATCACTGAAGAGCAAGGAGAGAGGAAGGAATTCATCCCCAGCCACCAATGTGACTGCCCCAAACTTCAGGGTCCAGCCCTAGAGAAGAGCCAAGATTTCAAAGAGGGTGACCTGGATATGTCTAACCCTGTGATGATCTAATGCCCACAAAACCTGACCTAACAGACTCCTCCCTGCCCACAAAACCTGGCTTGCTGGTTGTGTCATCCATGATAAAAAAAAAACACCCAGTGCCCCCACTGTAAACCTGTGGTAGGATCGCATTCCCGTCAAAGACCTCCTAGACATGGAGAGCATGGTAACATTGGCCGGATTCTCAGTTCTCCCTCAGCCCCTTCCGGATGTGTGGGACGCTGTCAGTATCCTGCATGCATGGAGATGATACAGAGGTGCCTGCAGCCAAGTTCAGAGTGGGGAAACGATCAAGTGAGTGGCCTCTCCTTGTTGGTTTAATGTCTGATCTACCTGTACCTCTGCTGAATGGAAGAAACTGACCTTTGTTTCCCACTGTCCAGCTACCCCCATCATTGTCAGCAAGCCACACCAGAGGGAAGTTTTGGGAGACAAATAAAGCAATGCTAAATTATTGTTGGGGACAGGTGCTGGAGATGGAAGGAGAACAAAGGGCTCTGTCCACCTCATACTTCCACATCCATTGGGGTCTACTACACTAACACACAGTATGTCATGGGCACCTCCTGGCGCCCCCTTGGCGTCCCCTTTGAGAGGATAGGAATGGATCTTTGGTGCTGCTGCCAAAAAGCAACCTCGGGACACAAATATATCTTAGTGATTGTGGATTATGCACCCCACTAGCCTGAGGCCCTCCTGCTCAGAAAAGCTACATCCCGAAACTTTTCCCCCTTTTCTCTTAATAAACACAACCCATCTCTAAGGCTCAGTGTGCCTGTGCTCCACCCCATTCCAGCACTATATGCCACAGTCTATTAAAGATGCATAAAGATGCTCTATCTCTACTAGGGGTATCACTGTAACGAGTGAGTTAAAAGCTTGGTCTACGGAGGCCATCCTACAACTGCAGGGATCCTTTGATTGCATGGACTGGAGCATCTTTACAGACACTGCCAAAGAAATTGATGAACTCACAGATGTGGTCTCAAGTCAGATTGTTTAATGCCCACCAAGACTACTGAATTGTACCCAAATAACAAACTATGGCTCAGAAATAACATGTCAATAATGCTGAGAAAGACACTCACAACCTTTTTCTATGGTTCTGTTGGAAAAAAATATTATAGCAAAAAAGGAGTTAAGAGCTGAGATCAGAAAGGCAAAAGACAAAATTGAAAGGCAGTTTACTCAAAATAATGTCAGTCCATTGTGGAATGGTATGAGAGCCATGACTGGTGCAGGAAAAAAGACCATAATCCTACCATTCTTGATGGTTTTTAAAGTTACTTGGAGTTAAATAAATATTAAAACTATTTTTGTTTGTTTGGTTTTTAAATGTGTTGTTTTTTGGCAAAAATTAATAAAAAAAAAAATCCTTGCATCATTCAGCAGTCCTAAACTGTGTAAATTTTGGATGTTCAGAAATAATATTTTCTAAAACATTTTAGTCTTCAACATGAATGTTAAAAAAATTTGGACAATGGAAGATTAATTTTTAAAAAAAATTATTATTATTTCAGACATACTGTTTTAGCCCTTTTTTTCCTCATGGACAATCCAGAAAGAGAAAATATAAAAGAATCTATATATGTGTATAAATAATTTATGCATGAAAGGACAGGAGCAATGAATATTCCAGTATTACATCAAGGATGAAATATTTACTGTTTTTAATTTTTCTTTTTTTTTGTATTGTAGTATAACTACATGAGGTGTAGAGGTGTGTTTTTACAGTTGTATTGTGCATATTGTTTTGGTTTTTATACCTTATCACCTGGTCTGAAAGTTTGAGTTCTGCAGTTAGTTCGACTAGCTACTGTGCAGTGCTGTTTAACAATCGCCAAGATTAATACATTAGCTCTCTGTATCATGTAACATCAGCCTAATTGCTTTGTGGATACATACAGTAGTTTTAAAAAGTGTTGAATAGGCCCATTTCTTTGCATCTCTTCTTGACAAAAAGAGATAAGTGTTAGCTGCTCGTTTCCTTAAAATGGCATTGTGACTCGGATGTTTCACAGCAGACGCTTGGAGAGTGTAACTCTCTGCCAGTCTACAACAATGTGAATTTTGCTCAGCACTTTTTTTATTCCTCCTTCCCTTCAGCACGGCTCAACATAAACCTACGGCATTTTACAGGGTAAAATTCATAAGGGGCTGAAGTACCCTAATGACTCCACTGATCAGAATCTCTCTCTAAGCATGCAGACCTGTTGTCTGACTGAGTTCAACTGAAATTGTTGATCTTGCAACTGAAGCTATGCACAATAGATGCATGTGCCCTTCAGCAGAGTCCTCCATATAGCCTGAGAGCCGATTTATGTATTATGTATAGTATGATTCCTTCATTATTGTATGATATAAGTGTCTATAGCACAAATATTAAGAGAGAAATAAAGATTATACTATTATATAATCTTGTACATATATATATATATATATATATATATATATATATATATATATATATATATATATATATATATATATATATATATATATATATACACATATTGCATTGCATTATAAATAGTAATAGACTAAATAATGCCATTACATAATATGTATTATATTGATGGTGGGAATTTGATTTGTTACAGAAGGTTAAAGGTAATATAACATAATATAATATAATAGCAATATTAGGTTATTCATGAAAGAACATTTATTAATGCAGAGTCTGTTTGGAATACTCGCAGAGTTATGATTAATTTAAAGCATCTCCTAAACCACGGGTAAAACAGAGCATAAATAAATGGATTAATGGCAGAGTTAAGATATATCAAGACAATGACTTTATGAATAGTTTCTGCCTGTACTTCAATAACATTTCCTAATAAACTGAAAATAAAATATGGAAGTAAACACACCAAAAACACAGACACTAAAATTCCGAGGACTTTAGCTGCTTTTCTCTCAGATTTCATCGAGTGTGAAGTGAGTTTCTGTGTTTTAGGCCGTGTGTGATTATTAAGCTCCCTGATAGCAGTGGCATGTTTCTTAGCAATCACAAAAACTAGAGTATACAATATGATTATCACAGAAAGTGGAAATATTAATGATACTACAAGATCAATTACAGAACCAACCTGATTCAGAACAAGGAAACATTGTCCAGGACATATTACAAAGCTCAGGAAGGTTCCACTGAAATAACAGAATGCTATGACATATGTCAGACACACACACCAGTTAGAATATACCACATAGCACATAGTCCTCCTAGACATTGTGTTTATGTAGAGAAAGGGGTTTGAGAGAGCAAAATACCGATCCACAGCGATGAGAGTGATATTATAGATGGATACAGTCATAAGGAAACCATTCGTCAATAAAAAGAAGGTGCAGGAAGCTTTCCCAAAAACCCAGCATGACTCGATTGTCCAGATTAACATCAAAGGCATCACTAAAGCACCAACAAGGAAATCTGACAGAGCCAGAGAGAGCACAAGCATGTTGGTCGATGTGTGAAGCTGCGTGAAGAGAAGAACAGAGATGATGACGAGCATATTTCCACACACTGTTAGAAGAACCACAGCAGCTGAACACACATACAGTAAGACGTAAACTACAGGAGATACAGATCTCTCTGGACAGGAGAAATCCTCACAGCGATCAGACTGGTTAAACTCTGTCAGGTTCATGAATACAGCATTTCTCTAATGTATACAGAGTTTAAAGTTTGGATATTGGACGCCACCCTTGTAAAAACGGTAACTGTTAAAAGTCATAATAAAATGACTTATGGCTCAAACAGTTCTGGTGCTTTTATAGTTTATAAATTACTCACACCCAACTGAGCTTAAGTGACAGCATGATGCATATGATGTCATGATGTGTTGGAACAAAAGGCCTAGTACTTACTGGCCAGAGAATAAAACCTGCTATTACTCAAATTTGTGTTTGAGAAAAGACTCAAATAAATATGAACAAAAAGTGTTTATACTGAGAAAACCTGCCCTACAGATAAAGAATAATTGTGTAAAAAGGGTGACAAAAACATATTTATTTTCAGAATAAATTCTGATGCCTTAGTGAGTGTCTCTTCATGTTTACACCCCAAACTGCCATAATACCATATGAAATATTATCAAATTCTCTACCTATGGTAAAGTATGGTGTGATATTTAGACACACTATATGACACAGTAAGATTATTATAAATAGGAACCACTGAGGGGATATTATCTCACCACCCGTAATAATATAGGAATTCTAACACTGCTTGTGTATTGCATGTAGTATTTTTATTCTGTCTTGCTAATGTGAGGATCTGTGTTTTCTTGTTGGTGGTTACCTGCACTGATAATCAGTGTGGGGATCATGTGATCTGCATTGTGTGGCTGCTTGTCCTGGGTCACATGAGGCATGTCACATGACACATTAAGAGATTATAAAGTTTGACTTGTGGAGTTGACACTCTCTTGCTGCTGCCATTTGCCACTGCAACTAGACTCCCGTCATACAGGTAATGGAGTGACTAGACTGTGTTTTAATCGATATAGGAACTGAATTCTCATGTTCTGTTTTAACTTTATCAGGGTGACTGCTAGAATAATGTGTTCCACTCTTCATGAAGGACACAGGTGACTGCGTGGCATTTGAAGGACTTGTGACCTCCTATTGAGTTGCTGGGCTGCAGACACTCTGCACTGGAGTGCCCCATTTTATCTTCCTGGGTTATTGTGCTGCGGGGAGTATTGAACACTCTTGCAAAGGACCAGGCCAGCCACTGTTTTATTGTCAGTGTACAAGTCTTTTTTTAATTTGTTTGTTGGTTGTTTTGTTTGCCTTTGGCTTGGTCCTTTTTTTTTTTGTCCTTGGTCTAGTGTAACCCTGCCTTGACCAAGCCAGCGTGGTGGTCATTGTGTTGGGAGCTGGCTGTTCTCCTCTTTTTGTCTCTGTATAGGTTCTCTGTACAAGGCCGGATCTGCACCTCACTACTGCTCCTTTCAGTTGGGGGCTGCACTGAGGGGACACTATTTTGGTGTGTACTGGTAACATGCAACACGGTGTGGTATTTTGTAGTGGTAATTACTGACCTTGTGTGTGCAGTGTTTGCTATGTTGCATGCTTGTATGGTGTTGGGTTTGTTGTGTCTGTCTCTCTCACCAGGGCCTCCTAGGAGAGGAGCTGTGGGTGCCGTGCCGACCCGACCTTATTAGTTTGAGAAGCTCCAGCCAGTTTCCCTTCGTCTCTTTTTCACATTAGCAATTGTACCTATTCAAAATTGTAATAAATTTGAGCTTGTGTACATGCCTTGTGTAAACTGTTTCTTTGCGGGCAAGTCTAGAATCAGCCACACTATAGAGAGAAAAGGGGTTTCCCCCACCCATTTTAGGGGGTGGCGTAGTCAGACAGTAAAGTATATGTAGGTATTCTGCGTGTCAGGTACCACACTAATTCCTACTTTTAGGTGCTTGCACTTACATGGACAGTATGCAAGTTAGGGTGTCTTGTTCAAAATCTAAAAGCACAGTGGTATTTTCTGACTGTTTTTTAGCAAAAACTAAAAAGTCCTGTCTCATATCCTATGACTTCTACAGGTGTTTTGAGCTCTCTGATCTGACACTGCCTGGAAGCCCTGACCCCTTCCCTGATGTTACATGCTCTTGACTGAATTCATGTGGCACCCTCGCTTTCTGTCAAGATAAACGAAGAATGTTTTCATTGTTCAATAATATGAAATAAATCATCTCCAGGTTACACATGTAACCATGGTTCCCCGAGGGAACGAGACGCTGCGTCGAAACGCTATGGGAACGCCTTCAGCGTGACCGCGCTCTGAATCACATGTGTAATCAGTCCAATGGATGGGCGAGACGTCACGGGCGGGGTGACGTAGCGACCCGGAAGCATAAAAGCCCGAGCGGCAAACGCCACGCTGGCTTCTGAGAAATGAGGCAAGCACGGCAGGGATGCCGGAAGTGTGGCACTGAGACACAGCGTCTCGTTCGTTTCAGGGAACCATGGTTACATGCGTAACCTGGAGACGTTCCCCTTCAGGAACTCGAGCTGCGTCGAAACGCTATTTGAACGAGTATGCCCACGCCGCCAGACTTACAAATCCTTGCCTAGTGTGGAAAAGGCACAGCTCAAGGCAAAAGGACAGAAGATCCGGGAGCGGCTGGCATATCCAGGCCGTACAACCTAGCAAACGTCAGGGGCGTGGACCAACCCGCCTCGTTGCAGATGTCCTGCATGGACACATCTGCCAGAAAGGCTTTCGAGGCCGCCACACCTCGGGTAGAGTGAGCCTTAACCCCCAAGGGTCAGGGGAGACCAGAGGACTCATAAGCCAGGAAAATGGCCTCCACAATCCACCGGCTGAGGGTCTGCTTGGTAGCAGGAAGACCCCTCTTCGGGGGACCAAAGCATACGAGCAATTGGTCCGCCCTGCTCCACAGGGCAGCTCTGTGGACGTACGCATCCAGTGCTAGCACTGGACACGTACAGTTAAGATTCTGATGGTCAGGCTCCCAAAAGGGAGGAGGACAGAAGGCCTGCAGCACGACCGCCCGTTGTGCCGAGGAGGGAACTTTCGGTACGTACACCGCTTGGGGGTACAAGAACACTTTGGCCAGACCGGGCGCAAAGTCTAAGCAAGAGGGGGCCACAGAGAGGGCATGAAGATCCCCCACTCTCCTAAGAGAGGAAATAGCCAAGAGAAAGGCAGTTTTCAACATCAAAAGACGGTCCGAAATCTCCTCTATAGGCTCGAAGGGGGGTGTACAGAGAGCCTCTAAAACCATGGCCAGGAACCAAGGAGGGACCCGAGATCGCACTGGAGGTCACGTAGACTTTCAGGGTGGAGTGGCTCAGCCCTGCGGAGCGACGGGCCTGCAGGAACTCCAGCACTGTACCAACTGGGCAGTGAACAGAGTCGAGCCGGTGGTCTCCGCACCAGGAAGTGAAAAGTTTCCACTTCAGGGTGTACAGTTTCCTCGTTGAGGGAGCTCTGGACTGGAGGATGGTCTCAACAGCCCCGGTTGAGAGACCAAGACCCTCAGAGGCCACACCCACAGCTTCCACAACTCCGGGCGGGGGTGAAGGATGTCGCCCCTAGCCTGTGAGAGGAGGTCCCTCCTGACGGGAATCTCCCATAGAGAGCCATCGAGAAGGGAAATCAGGTCTCTGAATCATACTCGGGCCGGCCAGAACGGGGCTACTAGCAGCAAGCGGACCCTGTCCCGGCGCACTCTCTCCAGAAAGGCGTACAGACACGGCCTCGGCCACGTCTGTACCATAGCATCCAGTCCTAGGGGAGCTGGATGAGTCAGAGAGAACCAGAGGGGACAGTGTGACATCTCCCGAGTCGCAAACAGATCCACCTGAGCTCGGCCGAACATACGCCATATCTGCTCCACCACCTTGGGGTGGAGCCTCCATTCCCCGGGCATCGGCCCCTGCCTCAACAGGGCGTCTGCTCCCATATTGAGACGGCCAAGGATATAAACTGCACTCAGCGAGAGGAGTTTCCCCTGGGACCACACAAGGATCTGGAGCGCCAGCCTGTAAAGGGGGCGCGAGCGCAGACCTCCCTGGTGGTTGATATAAGAGACCACTGCCGTGTTGTCGGTGCGCACCAACACGTGGCGACCTCTTAGGTCCAGGAGAAAGTGTTTCAGTGCTAGAAACACAGCCAGCATCTCCAGGCAGTTGATGTGCCAAGTAAGATGGCGGCCGCTCCACAGACCACAGGCAGAGCGGCCACTCATGACCGCTCCCCATCCAGCAAGAGATGCATCCATCACTAGCGTTACGTGGCGACAAGGAGCTCCCAGCACTGGGCCCTGAGACAAGAACCCAGGTTCCCTCCACATGTCTAAGGCACGCAAGCACCGCCGCGTGACTTTGATCATGCGGAGCGAGTTTCCCCTCAGGGAGAACCCCCTGGTCTTGAGCCACCCCTGTAGGGGTCTCATGTACAGCAGGCCAAAAGGTATTACTTTGGACGCAGCTGCCATCAGACCCAGCAGTCTCTGAAACTGCTTCATAGTGAGTGACCGGCCTTCACTCACTCTCGCGACTGCTGTGAGGATCGACTCGATCCGAGCAGGAGACAGGCGTGCCTGCATCGTGGTCGAATCCCACACCGCGCCCAGATAAGTGATTCTCTGTACTGGAGAAAGCACACTTTTCTCGGCGTTTAGTCTTATCCCCAGCTCTTTCTTATAGGCGTGAATGACATCTCGATGCCGAACCGCCATCCGCTCCGATCGAGTCAACCAGTCGTCGATATAATTCAGTATGCGGATGCCCCGGAGCCGCATAGGAGCCAGAGCAGCATCCACACACTTCGTGAAGGTGCGGGGTGAGAGTGCTAGGCCGAACGGAAGAACGCGATATTGGTAAGCTTCGCCCCCAAAAGCGAACCTCAGGAACTTCCTGTGTTGAGGAAGGATGGAGATATGGAAGTAAGCATCTCTTAGGTCGATCGTGACAAACCAGTCCTCGGAGCTGATCTGAGACACGACCTGTGTTACCGTGAGCATCCTGAACTTCAGTCGTGCGACTCAGAGGTTCAACTGCCGCAAGTCCAAAATGGGACGCAGCCCTCCACCCTTCTTGGGAACAATGAAGTACCGGCTGTAGAGCCCGGACTCTCTGTCGCGAGGAGGGACCACCTTGATGGCCTCCTTCTTCTGGAGAGTGTGTACTTCCTGTTCCATTACCAGAGCCTGCTCGGGACACACCAGAGTGGGAAGAACCCCGGAAAAGCGAGACGGAGGAGAGCCAAACTGAATTCGGTAGCCTCTCTCTACAGTACGCAGGACCCATTGAGACACATTCGGCAGAAGTTTCCACGCTGCCAAATAGCTCACTAAGGGGATCAGCCTCTCGAGACCGACCTCGGGTACGGCGAGAGCGGCTAGCTTGGTGCCCTGGAGGGGCGAACTGACAGGGGATGACTGAACTAGCTGCTCCGAAGGCCTCCAAAGAGGCCGCGAGCCTCCCAGACCCGCTAAGTTCCCGGGCAAGAACTGGGAGAAACGCTCGCCGGAGACCGCTGCGCCCTGAAGCACCATAGGTGGCAGGGTTGGCAGACCGACCTCCCGAGGGCACTGAGGCGAGACGGGCACCGTATAATGAGGTGTACACTGTCCCGCCCCAGAGGGGCCCGCCGCAGCCCTCCTCGCCAAAAGAATGGTCCTCAGATCTGTCTTCGTGTCAGAGGGACAGAGCCCAGAGCCCAGAGCTCTGTTTCTGTGCCTCCCTGTGAGAGGAGGCAGTACAGGGAGGGGGCTGCCCCCGCCCAGCAGCCCGACAAGCCAGAGAGAAGCGAGGGAGAAACCGCTGGAACACCGCCGCCTGCGTACGAGCCTGCTGGTAACTGTCAATGACGGAGCTAACAGCGCCGCCGAACAGACCAGAGGACGCCAACGGGGCGTCCACGGCCAGCCTGAGCTCTGTCACGAGCTCAGACGGCATCTCCCCATGCTCATCCAGCTCCTTGAGCAGGTCGGCCTGTTACGCCTGTAACACCGCCATAGTGTGCAGACACGCACCAGCCTGACCCGCTGCCATGTACGCCTTGCCCACCAGCGCTGAGGTGGTCCGCAGTGGCTTGGTGGGCAGCGCCGGAGCCTTCAGGGACGAAGCCGCACCAGGGGACAAATAGCTAGCTAACGTCTATTCAACCCTGGGCATCGCCCCGTGGCGACATTGTGGTCCAGCCCTGCCACGGTAGCAAAGTAAGAGGAGGCGGGACTGAATAAACTGGCCGAAAAAGGCCTCCTCCATGACCTCGACACCTCGGTGTGGAGGTCGGGGAAAAAAGGCAGGCTCTGGCATGGAGGTGGCGGTTTACTGTGCAGGAACCGCTCACCTAGCTTCGACCCCTGCGGTTCAACCCGTGTTTCAGTGAACCAGTCAATGCTAAGTTTAGCAACCTTCTCGGAGGAAGACAGGCAGAGCCTGAGCGGACAGAGCAGACAGTGGATCTGGAGGGTGAGGAAGGAGAAAGGGACTCGTTCGTCTCCATTCCCTCCGCCAGATCCATCTGCGAGCCCCACGAGCACAACCGCCGCTCTGCCTCAGCAGAAGCAGGGCCGGCACCGTGAGGCACGCGAGTGAAGGCTCCCTCCTCAGAGAGATCCTTCCGGGAGCGAAGCGCACGCAGCCTTTTTTTCCGGCAAATGCTGACAATGCGAGCAGCCGGCGCCCTCGAGAGCCGACTCTGCATGCTCGGCTCCCCTCTCGCCCTTATGTTCGGATTTGTCATTGGCCTTAGGCATACCTTTTTCAGACAACACAAAATTGGCGTTAGCCATTCCTTTTTCAGACAACACACCCCGCCTGTGATGTCTCGCACATCCATTGGACTGATTACACATGTGATTCAGAGCACGGTCACGCTGAAGGCGTTCCCATAGCGTTTCGATGCAGCTCGAGTTCCTGAAGGGGAACTATCAATGTACAGTGGGGTCCAAATGTTTCAGACCACTAGTGAAAATGTTTCAGTTTGGTGTTTTTTTTCTTAAATTTAACACAAACATTTTCATTACAAGTGATATTATCATCAGCAATAAATTGAGTGAAAAGCAGATTCTTAGAAATATTTACATGAATTTCAGAAATTCTTAGTATTTGGCATGACTCTATTTGCTTTAATGACAGTGTGCACTCAAGCTAAATCAGACTCAACAAGTTTGTGTAAAACCTGATGATCCATATTAGATCAAATCCATTGGCATGCTGTGCTGAACAAATGCTTCAATGGAAGGGATAAGACTCATGGAAAATCTAGAACTGAATAATGAATAGTCTAGATGTTGCTAATTTCCTTTTTTTATTTTAGAATTTTCAAAAAGAAGCACGAGTCAAATCCAGGAAGTCTAACTAAGAGCATTAAACAAGGTTAAAAAGGAAAACTAGGCTTATTGGCATAATAAGATTTTGCTCAGAGACAATGAAACACAAATACAAAGTGCAACAGGGCTACACGGGTCAGCCTTATGAACTTGTATTTTCTCAGGTGCATGTTCAGAGTGTGTAGATCTAGAATCAGCCATAAGCCTCTTCTCTTGTTTGGAATTAGTAAATACCTCGAGTAGAAGCCTCACTGGTTCTTTTGTCAACCAGTAAGAATATTTCCTCACAAAGGACCTGAGCTGATTCAACTTGAGCCTTTGAAAATAGTATTCCCTTGAACTAAGGTGAAACAACAGCACCTTAGCGTCTGTATCCCCTGTTTACTATTCTTAATACCAACTTTGACAACACACACATGTGCCATGCCTCTCTCTTTTCAGTGAAGCACTTTAGTACTTGTGAAAACAACATGCTGGTGTATCTGGTGTGGAAACAGTCTGTTCTAGCCCTATCACAAGCAGCAGACCGTGTCTTCCCAAACATACACAGCACTGTGGCACAGTGGTGGAGAATGTCGGCATGCATGCAAACTCTGACCGCCGCCCCTTTTTCGACTAAAAAAAACACATGGATACCCTCTCCCAGCACCACCTCGAGTCCAGCCTCTGGCAGCAAGAGGTCACACAGGAGTTTGCCTGAAGGCTACGGGCTGCAAGCAATGAGCTCTTAGCCCTCCTTGAGGTGAACTCTGTGGGAGCCACTCCGTTCCCTGACCCACGTCGTGACGTCCACCACATACTCCCCAAACTGACTGGTGATGAAGATGTCGAAGCTTACCTACACACATTTGAGTGCATCACTGTCCAAGAGGGATGGGATCGAGAGAACTGGGCCCAGGTGGTGGCATCCCTGCTGTCAGGAGAGTCAAGGTCAAGGCTGAGAATCTGGCCTGGTGCAGACTGTCTCCACCCATTGTGGCTGGTGTGGTCCTTTAAACCGAGAGCCACTCCCCAGCATTAAATGGACTCCCTCATGTGCATAGCAAAGCCGGAACGCTTGCCTGGGGACAAAGTGTTAGAGAGGATTGCCATAGATTAATTCCTCAGTGTGCTACCTCTGGAGGAATGCAAGGCCATGAGAGCCTGAGCACTGGCCATGCCGAGGGAGATGATAGAGGCTCTGGAACATGCGCTTGCCATGCTCATGATGGGGAGAAGGCTGCAAATAGGGCCCTTGGGTGAATCCAAGGGAGGAGAGGAGGGAACCCTGAAGACAACCCGGCTACTCCCCAAAACAAATCTATGCCCACAGAACCCAAACTGCCATGCCACACCCCCTGATGAAGGCATTGCTTGCAGGCTGTGCCGTCCACCAAAAAAAGCCCCTGATGCACCCACCATAAGCTTGTGGCTAGAGAGGCCCCTGTCCAAGCACTACTTGACCCCTCAGGTGGCTCAGATGGGTGGGACCTTCACAGTCACCTGTGTCCATGGAGACATCAAAGAGGTCCCTACCACCAAAGTTTGGGTGGTTTGTCTGAACAGGTGAGTGGCCTCTCCTCACTGGGTTAATGCCTGACATATTCTTGCCTCTTCCTGTAGGGAGAGATTGGCCAGGTTTCCCTGCCACCCTGTCCCAATCTCGAAAGGCCCCAAGAACCAGAAATCCATGGCGACAGAGACCTGCAGATGGAAGGCCCATCTGACCGGCCTACCTAGTGGGGAAGGGAGAAGACAGTATGGATGAAGGCACCAAGGGTGAGTTCCCTTTCTTCACTAATCGCCTCCTTTCTGTGTATCAACAGGCCACTCAGCAGGGTAGCTTTAGCAGAGAGCAGAAGGAGGACGACTGACTAAAACACTGCTGGAGCCAGGTGCTGGAAATAGACAGGGAGCAGACGCATGGGGGCCAAGCTTTGCCAGCCTCCTATTCCTCATTAAAAGAGGCCTCTTCTACTTTCGCAAGGAGCACTGGGGCCAGATGCTCGACTTCCTCGTGGTGTCCTGCTCAAAAATCAACACGATAATGCAACTGACCAAGTGCACCTACTGGTCCCCAGTGCGAACTGTAAGTTCTTGGCCTGATGGCAAGGCCCATATACAGTGACAGAAAGGGTAGGCCCTGTGAACTACCACCTGCAACAGCCCAGTAAATGCAAAAACACCCAAGTATACCACATTAATCTACTAAAAAAATGAATTGAGCTGGTTCCTGTTATCTCTGAACTAGCCACAAATCCTGAAAGCCCACCAGGGCATACCCTGTTCAACAAAGGAGAAGAGCTACCCACTGCCCATCAACAAGACCTCATCAAACTAACAGACTCACGCACCAGTTGGAATAAACCTCACTGGACATAGTCCTCCTTGAGATTTTGTTTGTGTAGACAAATGGGTTCGAGGGAGCCAAATACTGATCCACAGAGATCAGAGCAATATTATAGATGGATACGTTCATGAGGAAACCACCAATCAACAAAAAACTGATGCAGAAACCTCTTCCAAAAATCCAGCATGACTCAATCGTCCAGATTAACACCGGCAGCATCACTAAAGTGCCAATCAGGAAATCCGATACCGCCAGAGAGAGCACAAGCACGTTGGTTGGTGTGTGAAGCTGCTTGAAATGAAAAACAGAGATGATGACAAGCAGATTTCCACACACTGTTAGAAGAACCACAGCAGCTGAACATACGTACAGTAAAATATAAACTGTAGGAGATACAGATCTCTCTGGACAGGAGAAATGCACACAGTGAACAGATAGGTTCATGGATACATTAAAAAAGTCTACAAAATATTTAAAAATAACAAATATTGAATGTTGCCTTTTTAAAATAGTAACATTACAAATTCATAATAAAAAAATGTGAGCTCACGCCTGCTCTGATATTTTTATAGCTTAGAAATTGATCACGCCCCCAAGATTGATTGACAGTTTGATAGATATGGTGTCATAGCTTGCTGAAAAAGAGCCTTAAATATTATTTGGCCACCTGTTTTTTATAAAAGCGATACTCATAATTTTTTGTTGACTCCCTTGTCTACAAACCTCAGTGTTTTTTTGGTCATTAATAGTATTTTATAATCAGTGCAATATTTTACATGGGAGCCAGCGTAGTGTGGATAAGATAGGGGTGATATGAACCTCATGTAGTATTAACTACCTCAGTCTCCAAATGAGAGACTGGAGTCAATACTCACACCAAGGACTTTCACTGCTGTAAATGATGTAACTGAGTTGCTACATAATCAGAAAGCTTACTTTTAACTGCTTTCAGTTCTGTTGGAATTGAAGTAGCAGCAAGTTACTCAACATCCAAAGTCTAAAGTTCTCAGGTTTATTAAGCTGTGTGTCTTCAGCATAGCAGCAGATGTGGGCTCTCTCACTCTCTCAATCTCTCTCAGCCAAGGCCTACTCCAACCACACCTTCTCACCTGGACTTTGCCTTTTTTTCTTTTTCCCCTCTTCCCCATCCTCCTTTTACCTTTTCCCTTAATAATCACAACCCCTCTGGGTTTTTTTGAACATTTCTAAGGCTCAGCATGCTTGTGCTCCAACCTGCTCTGGCACTAGATGCCACACTGGTGGGGAAGGCGGGCATGAGCACAAACCCTGAATACTGAGAGAAGTGATTGCCCCACCCACCAAAAGGATACCTTACTGCAACATTTGGAGACTAGCCTCCAAAAGCAGGCGGTATCCCAGAAACCGGCACAAGGTTTATAAGCCATCACTGAAGAGCGAGGAGAGAGGAAGGAATTCATCCCCAGCCACCAATGTGACTGCCCCAAACTGCAGGGTCCAGCCCCAGGGAAGGGCCAAGATTTCAAAGAGGGTGACCTAGATATTTCTAACCCTGTGATGATCTAATGCCCACAGAACGTGACCTAACAGACTTCTACCTGCCCACAAAAGCCTGGCTTGCTGGTTGTGTCATCCATGATAAAAAAACACCCAGTGCCCCCACTGTAAACCTGTGGCAGGAGGGCTTTCCCATCAAAGACCTCCTAGACATGGGTAGCATGGTAACATTGGCCCGATTCTCAGTTCTCCCTCAGCCCCTTCCGGATGTGTGGGATGCTGTCAGTATCCTGCATGCATGGAGATGTTACAGAGGTGCCTGCAGCCAAGTTCAGAGTGGGGAAACGATCAAGTGAGTGGCCTCTCCTTGTTGGTTTAATGTCTGATCTACCTGTACCTCTGCTGAATGGAAGAAACTGACCTTTGTTTCCCACTGTCCAGCTACCCCCATCATTGTCAGCAAGCCCCACCAGAGAGAAGTTTTGGGAGACAAAAAAAGCAATGCTAAATTATTGTTGGGGACAGGTGCTGGAGATGGAAGGAGGACTAAGGGCTCTGTCCACCTTATACTTCCACATCCATTGGGGTCTACTACACTAACACACACTATGTCATGGGCACCTCGTGGCCCCCCCTTGGCGTCCCCTTAGAGAGGATAGGAATGGATCTTTGGTGCTGCTGCCAAAAAGCAACCTGGGGACACAAATATGTCTTAGTGATTGTGGATTATGCACCCCACTAGCCTGAGGCCCTCCTGCTCAGAAAAGCCACATCCCGAAATTTTTTCCCCCTTTTCTCTTAATAAACACAACCTATCTCTAAGGCTCAGTGTGCTTGTGCAATCAATGTTCCAGTATTACATCAAGGATGAAATATTTACTGTTTTTAGTTGTTTTTTTTTTTTTTGTATTGTAATATAACTACATGAGGTGTAAAGGTGTGTTTTTACAGTTGTATTGTGCATATTGTTTTGGTTTTTATACCTTATCACCTGGTCTGAAAGTTTGAGTTCTGCAGTTAGTTTGACTAGCTAGTGTGCAGTGCTTTTTTACAATCGCCAAGATTAATACATTAGCTCTCTGTATCATGTAACATCAGCCTAATTGCTTTGTGGATACATACAGTAGTTTTAAAAAGTGTTGAATAGGCCCATTTCTTTGCATCTCTTCTTGACAAAAAGAGATAAGTGTTAGCTGCTTGTTTTCTTAAAATGGCATTGCGACTCGGATGTTTCACAGCAGATGCTTGGAGAGTGTAACTCTCTGCCAGTCTACAGCAATGTGAATTTTGATTTGCTCAGCACTTTTTTATTCCCCCTTCCCTTCACCACGGCTCAACATAAACCTACGGCATTTTACAGGGTAAAATTCATTCGGGGCTGAAGTACCCTAGTGACTCCAGTGATCAGAATCTCTCTCTAAGCATGCAGACCTGTTGTCTGACTGAGTTCAACTGAAATTGTTGATCTTGCAACTGAAGCCATGCACAGTAGATGCATGTGCCCTTCAGCAGAGTCCTCCATATAGCCTGAGAGCCGATTTATGTATTATGTATAGTATGATTCCTTCATTATTGTATCATATAAGTGTTTACAGCAGAAATATTAAGAGAGAAATAAAGATTATAATACATATATATATATATATATATATATATATATATATATATATATATATACACATATTGCATTGCATTATAAATAGTAATAGACTAAATAATGCCATTACATAATATGTATTATATTGATGGTGGGAATTTGATTTGTTACAGAAGGTTAAAGGTAATATAACATAATATAATATAATAGCAATATTAGGTTATTCATGAAAGAACATTTATTAATGCAGAGTCTGTTTGGAATACTCGCAGAGTTATGATTAATTTAAAGCATCTCCTAAACCATGGGTAAAACAGACCATAAATAAATGGATTAATGGCAGAGTTAAGATATATCAAGACAATGACTTTACGAATAGTTTCTGCCTTTACTTCAACAACATTTCCTAATAAACTATAAATAAAATATGGAAGTAAACACACCAAAAACACAGACACTAAAATTCCAAGGACTTTAGCTGCTTTTCTCTCAGATTTCATCAAGTGTGAGGTGAGTTTCTGTGTTTTAGGCCGTGTGTGATTATTAAGCTCCCTGATAGCTGTGGCATGTTTCTTAGCAATCACAAAAACTTGAGTATACAATATGATTATGACAGAACATGGAAATATTAATGATACTACAAGATCAATTACAGACCAAACCTCATTCAGAACAAGGAAACATTGTCCAGGACATATTACAACGCTAAGGAAATTTCCACTGAAATAACAGAATGCTATGACAAATGCCAGACACACACACCAGTTAAAATATACTACATAGCACATAGTCCTCCTACACACTGTGTTTATGTAGAGAAAGGGGTTTGAGAGAGCGAAATACCGATCCACAGCGATGAGAGTGATATTATAGATGGATACAGTCAAAAGGAAACCATTCGTCAATAAAAAGAAGGTGCAGAAAGCTTTCCCAAAAATCCAGCATGACTCGATTGTCCAGATTAACATCAAAGGCATCGCTAAAGCACCAACAAGGAAATCTGACAGAGCCAGAGAGAGCACAAGCATGTTGGTCGGTGTGTGAAGCTGCTTGAAGAGAAGAACAGAGATGATGACCAGCATATTTCCACACACTATTAGAAGAACCACAGCAGCTGAAAACATGTACAGTAAGATATAAACTGCAGGAGATACAGATCTCTCTGGACAGGAGAAATCCTCACAGCGATCAGATTGGTTAAACTCTGTCAGGTTCATGAATACAGCATTTCTCTAATGTATACAGAGTTTAAAGTTTGAATATTGGATGCCACCCTTGTAAAAACGGTAACTGTTAAAAGTCATAATAAAATGACTTATGGCTCAAACAGTTCTGGTGCTTTTATAGTTTATAAATTACTCACGCCCAACTGAGCTTAAGTGACAGCATGATGCATATGATGTCATGATGTGTTGGAACAAAAGGCCTAGTACTTACTGGCCAGAGAATAAAACCTGCTATTACTCAAATTTGTGTTTGACAAAAGACTCAAATAAATATGAACAAAAAGTGTTTATACTGAGAAAACCTGCCCTACAGATAAAGAATAATTGTGTAAAAAGGGTGACAAAAACATATTTATTTTCAGAATAAATTCTGATGCCTTAGTGAGTGTATCTTCATGTTTACACCCCAAACTGCCATAATACCATATGAAATATTATCAAATTCTCTACCTATGGTAAAGTATGGTGTGATATTTAGACACACTATATGACACAGTAAGATTATTATAAATAGGAACCACTGAGGGGATATTATCTCACCACCCGTAATAATAAAGGAATTCTAATACTGCTTGTGTATTGCATGTAGTGTTTTTATTCTGTCTTGCTAATTCCTACTTTTAGGTGCTTGCCCTTAAATAGACAGTATGCAAGTTAGGGTGTCTTGTTCAAAATGTAAAAGCGCAGTGGTATTTTCTGACTGTTTTTTAGCAAAAACTAAAAAGTCCTGTCTGATATCCTATGATTTCTACAGGTGTTTTGAGCTCTCTGATCTGACACTGCCTGGAAGCCCTGACCCCTTCCCTGATGCTACATGCTCTTGACTGAATTCATGTGGCACCCTCGCTTTCTGTCAAGATAAACGAAGAATGTTTTGAATGTTCAATAATATGAAATAAATCATCTCCAGGTTACGCATGTAACCATGGTTCCCCGAGGGAACGAGACGCTGCGTCGAAATGCCATGGGAACGCCTTCAGCGTGACCGCGCTCTGAATCACATGTGTAATCAGTCCAATGGATGGGCGAGACGTCACGGGTGGGGTGATGTAGCGACCCGGAAGCATAAAAGCCCGAGTGGCAAACGCCGCGCTAGCTTCTGAGAAATGAGGCAAGCACGGCAGGGATGCCGGAAGTGTGGCACTGAGACGCAGCGTCTCGTTCCCTCGGGGAACCATGGTTACATGCGTAACCTGGAGACGTACCCTTCAGGAACTCGAGCTGCGTTGAAACGCTATTTGAACAAGTATGCCCACGCCGCCAGACTTACAAATCCCTGCCTAGTGTGGAAATGGCACAGCTCAAGTCAAAAGGACAGAAGATCCGGGAGCGGCTCGCATATCCAGGCCGTAGAACCTGGCAAACGTCAGGGGCGTGGACCAACCCGCCGCGTTGCAGATGTCCTGCATGGACACACCTGCCAGAAAGGCCTTCGAGGCCGCCACACCTCGGGTAGAGTGAGCCTTAACCCCCAAGGGTGAGGGGAGACCAGAGGATTAATAAGCCAGGGAAATGGCCTCCACAATCCACCGGCTGAGGGTCTGCTTGGTAGCAGGAAGATCCCTATTCGGGGGACCAAAGCATACAAGCAATTGGTCCGCCCTCCTCCACAGGGCAGCTCTGTGGACGTACGCATCCAGTGCTAGCACTGGACACGTACAGTTAAGCTTCTGATGGTCGGGCTCCCGAAGGGAGGAGGACAGAAGGCCTGCAGCACGACCAGCCGTGGTGCCGAGGAGGGAACTTTCGGTACGTACCCCGCTCGGGGGTACGAGAACGCTTTGGCCAGACCGGGCGCAAAGTCTAAGTAAGAGGGGGCCACAGAGAGGGCCTGAAGATCTCCCACTCTCCTAAGAGAGGAAATAGCCAAGAGAAAGGCAAGACAAAGACGGTCCGAAATCTCCTCTATAGGCTCGCAGGGGGGTGTACAGAGAGCCTCTAAAACCACGGCCAGGTCCCAAGGAGGGACCCGAGATCGCACTGGAGGTCTGAGCCTCAGCGCACCGCGGAGGAAACGTGTAACCAGGGGGTGCCTGCCCTCTGACTGACCACTGAGAGGGGCTTGGTAGGCCACAATAGCCGCCACGTAGACGTTCAGGGTGGAGTGGGTCAGCCCTGCGGAGAGATGGGCCTGCAGGAACTCCAGCACTGTACCAACTGGGCAGTGAACAGGGTCGAGCCGGCGGTCTCCGCACCAGGAAGTGAAGAGTTTGCACTTCAGGGCGTACAGTTTCCTCGTTGAGGGAGCTCTGGACTGGAGGATGGTCGCATCAGCCCCGGTTGAGAGACCGGAAGCTCTGAGTTGTGCCCCCTCAGAGGCCACACCCACAGCTTCCACAACTCCGGGCGGGGGTGAAGGATGTCGCCCCCCGCCTGTGAGAGGAGATCCCTCCTGACAGGAATCTCCCATAGAGAGCCGTTGAGAAGGGAAATCAGGTCCAAGAACCATACTCGGCCCGGCCAGAACGGGGCTACTAGCAGCAAGCGGACCTCGTCCCGGCACACTCTCTCCAGAACTCGGGCACGTCTGTACCATAGCATCCAGTCCTAGGGGAGCTGGAAGAGTCAGAGAGAACCAGAAGGGACAGTGCGACGTCTCCTGAGTCGCAAACAGATCCACCTGAGCTCGGCTGAACATACACCATATCTGCTCCACCACCTTGGGGTGGAGCCTCCATTCCCCGAGCATCGGCCCCTGCCTCGACAGGGCATCTGCTCCCATATTTAGATGGCCAGGGATATAAACTGAACTCAGCGAGAGGAGTTTCCCCTGGGACCACACAAGGATCTGGAGTGCCAGCCTGTAAAGGGGGCGCGAGCGCAGACCTCCCTCGTGGTTGATACAAGAGACCACTGCCGTGTTGTCGGTGCATGCCAACACGTGGCGACCTCTTAGGTCTGGGAGAAAGTGTTTCAGTGCTAGAAACACGGCCAGCATCTCCAGGCAGTTGATGTGCCAAGTGAGATGGCGGCTGCTCCACAGACCACGGGCAGAGTGGCCACTCATGACCGCTCCCCATCCGGTGAGAGATGCATCCGTCGCTAGCGTTACGCGGCGACAAGGAGCTCCCAGCACCGGGCCCTGAGACAAGAACCCAGGTTCCCTCCACATGTCTAAGGCACGCAGGCACTGCCGTGTCACCTTGATCATGCGGAGCGGGTTTCCCCTCAGGGAGAACCCCCTGGTCTTGAGCCACCACTGTAGGGGTCTCATGTACAGCAGGCCAAAAGGTATTACTTTGGACGCAGCTGCCATCAGACCCAGCATTCTCTGAAACTGCTTCACAGTGAGTGACCGGCCTTCTCTCACTCTCGCGACTTCTGTGAGGATCGACTCAATCCGAGCAGAAGACAGGCGTGCCTGCAACGTGGTCGAATCCCACACCGCGCCCAGATAAGTGATTCTCTGTACTGGTGAAAGCACACTTTTCTCGCGTTTAGTCTTAACCCCAGCTCTTTCTTGTGGGCGAGAACAACATCTCTATGCCGAACCGTGATCCGCTCCGATCGAGCTAATATCAACCAGTTGTCGATATATTTCAGTATGTGGATGCCCCGGAGTCGCATAGGAGCCAGAGCAGCATCCACACACTTCGTGAAGGTGCGGGGTGAAAGTGCTAGGCCGAACGGAAGAACCCGATATTGATAAGCTTCGCCCCCAAAAGTCAACCTCAGGAACTTCCTGTGTTGAGAAAGGATGGAGATATGGAAATAAGCATCTCTTAGGTCGATCGTGACAAACCAGTCCTCGGAGCTGATCTGAGACACGACCTGTGTTACCGGGAGCATCCTGAACTTCATTCGTGCGACTCAGAGGTTCAACTGCCGCAAGTCCAAAATGGGACGCAGACCTCCACCCTTCTTGCGAACAATGAAGTACCAGCTGTAGAGCCCGGACTCTGTCACGAGGAGGGACCACCTCGATGGCCTCCTTCCTCAGGTGTACTTCCTGTTCCATTACCAGAGCCTGCTCGGGACGCACCAGAGTGGGAAGAACCCCGGAAAAGCGAGGCGGGGTAGAGCCGAACTGAATTCGGTAGCCTCTCTCTACAGTACGCTGGACCCATTGAGACACATTCGGCAGAAGTTTCCATGCTGCCAAATAGCTCACTAAGGGAATCAGCCTCTCGAGACTGACCTCTGGTACGGCGAGAGCGGCTAGCTTGGTGCCCTGGAGTGGCGATCCGACAGGGACGACTGAACTAGCTGCTCTGAAGGCCTCCAAAGAGGCCACGAGCCTCCCAGAGCTGCTACATTCCTGGGCGAGAACTGGGAGAAACGCTTGCAGGAGACCGCTGCGCCCTGAAGCACCATAGGTGGCAGGGTTGGCAGACCGATCTCCCGAGGGCACTAAGGGCCCGCCCTAGGAAGCCCTGGCCCCAAGGCGTCTGGGCCCAAGGCGTCAAGGCTTCTTAGCCGCGGCCCTCCTCGCCAAAAGAATGGTCCTCAGATCCGTCTTCGTGTCAGAAGGACCGGGCCCAGAGCCCCTCTGTTTCTGTGCCTCCCTGTGAGAGCAGGTGCCCCCGCCCAGCAGCCCCACAAGCCAGAGAGCGGTGAGGGAGAAACCGCTGGAACGCCACCGCCTGCGTACGAGCCTGCTGGTACCTGTCGATGACGGAGCTAACAGCGCCGCCGAACAGACCAGAGGACACCAGCGGGGCGTCCACGGCCCGCCTGAGCTCTGTCATGAGCTCAGACGGCATCTCCCCGTGCTCATCCAGCTCCTTGAGCAGGTCAGCCTGGTACACCTGTAACACCGCCATGGTGTTCAGGGACGAAGCCACACCAGGGGACAGATAGCTAGCTAGTGTCTGTTCAACCCTGGGCATCGCCCTGTAGCCAGTATGGTACAGCCCTGCCACGTTAGCAAAGTAAGAGGAGGCAGGACTGAATAAACGGGCCGAAAAAGGCCTCCTCCATGACCTCAACACCTAGGTGTGGAGGTCGGGGAAAAACTCAGGCTCTGGCGTGGAGGTGGCGGTTTACTGCGCAGGAAGCGCTCATCTAGCTTAGACTCCTCCTTTCAGCGGGCCAGTCAATGCTAAGTTTAGCAACGGCCCGCAAAACCACCTCCAGTAGCTCCTCATATCGAGGAGACTACAGCAAATCAGAGTCGGCGCCCTCCATGTCAACCTCCTTGGAGGAAGACAGGCGGAGCGCCGGGCCCGGACAGTGGATCTGGAGGGTGAGGAAGGAGAAAGGGACTCGTTCGTCTCCATTCCCTCCGCCAGATCCATCTGCGAGCCCCACGAGCGCAACCGCCGCTCCGCGTCTGCAGAAGCGGAGCCGGCACCGCGAGGAACGCGAGGGAAGGCTCCCTCCTCAAAGTGAGCCTTCCAGGAGCGAAGCGTGCGCAGCCTTTTTTTCCAGCAAACGCTCGCAATGCGAGCAGCCGGCTCCCTCGAGAGCCGACTCTGTGTGCTCCGCTCCCAAGCAGACAACGCAAAGACTGTGTGTATCCCTGTCGGTAATATAACGCGGGCAGGGAGGAACACACAGCCTAAAACGCTGTCCGCTCTCGCCCCGTTTCAGTTTCGTTTTGTCCTTGGCCTTAGGCATGCCGCAGACAACGCAGAAAGACAAACAATAGACAGACAATATCACACAGGGCGCTTGCTGAATGACAGAAAAGCTAGCGCTGCGTTTGCTGCTCAGGCTTTTATGCTTCCGGGTCGCTAAGTCACCCCGCCCGTGACGTCTCGCCCATCCATTGGACTGATTACACATGTGATTCAGAGCGCGGTGACGCTGAAGGCGTTCCCATAGCGTTTCGTTCCCTCAGGGAAACATGGTTACATGTGTAACCTGGAGATGATTTCGACACACTTTTAGAAGAACCACAGCAGCTGAACACACGTACAGTAGGCGTTCCCATAGCGTTTCGACGCAGCTCGAGTTCCTGAAGGGGAACAAGCAAGAGTCAAATCCAGGAAGTCTAACTAAGAGCATTAAACAAGGTTAAAAAGGAAAACTAGGCTTTATGGCACAATAAGACTTTGCTCAGAGACAATGAAACACAAATACAAAGTGCAACAGGGCTACACGGGTCAGCCTTATGAACTTGTATTTTCTCAGGTGCATGTTCAGAGTGTGCAGATCTAGAATCAGCCATAAGCCTCTTCTCTTGTTTGAAATTAGAAAATACCACAAGTAGAAGCCTCACTGGTACTTTTGTCAACCAAGAAGAATATTTCCTCACAAAGGACCTGAGCTGATTCAACTTGAGCCTTTGAAAATAGTATTCCCTTGAACTAAGGTGAAACAACAGCACCTTAGCGTCTGTATCCCCTGTTTACTATGTTTTATGTGCCATGCCTCTCTCTTTTCAGCGAAGCACTTTAGTACTTGTGAAAACAACATGCTGGTGTATCTGGTGTGGAAACAGTCTGTTCTAGCCCTATCACAAGCAGCAGACCATGTCTTCCCAAACATACACAGTGGTGCTAAACGGATGGTGCCAGCTCAGCAGGACTGTGGCACAGTGGTGGAGAATGTCGGCATGCATGCAAACTCTGACCGCCGCCCCTTTTTTGACTACAAAAAACACATGGATACCCTCTCCCAGCACCACCTCGAGTCCAGCCTCTGGCAGCAAGAGGTCGCACAGAAGTTTGCCTGAAGGCTACGGGCTGCAGGCGATGAGCTCTTAGCCCTCCTTGAGGTGAACTCTGTGGCAGCCACTCCGCTCCCTGACCCACATCGTGATGCCCACCACATACTCCCCAAACTGACTGGTGATGAAGATGTCGAAGCTTACCTACACACATTTGAGTGCATCACTGTCCAAGAGGGATGGGATCGAGAGAACTGGGCCCAGGTGGTGGCATCCCTGCTGTCAGGAGAGTCAAGGTCAAGGCTGAGAATCTGGCCTGGTGCAGACTGTCTCCACCCATTATGGCTGGTGTGGTCCTTTAAACCGAGAGCCACTCCCCAGCATTAAATGGACTCCCTCATGTGCATAGCAAAGCCGGAACGCTTGCCTGGGGACAAAGTGTTAGAGAGGATTGCCATAGATTAATTCCTCAGTGTGCTACCTCTGGAGGAATGCAAGGCCATGAGAGCCTGAGCACTGGCCATGCCGAGGGACATGATAGAGGCTCTGGAACATGTGCTTGCCATGCTCATGATGGGGAGAAGGGAGAAAAGGGATAATTTTCACCAGAGAGATGGCTGCAAATAGGGCCCTGTGAACCCAAGGGAGGAGAGGAGGGAACCCTGAAGACAACCCGGCTACTCCCCAAAACAAATCTATGCCCTCAGAACCCAAACTGCCATGCCACACCCCCTGATGAAGGCATGGCTTGCAGGCTGTGCCGTTCACTAAAAAAAGCCCCTGATGCACCCACCATAAGCTTGTGGCTAGAGAGGCCCCTGTCCAAGCACTACTTGACCCCTCAGGTGGCTCGGATGGGTGGGACCTTCACAGTCACCTGTGTCCATGGAGACATCAAAGAGGTCCCTACCACCAAAGTTTGGGTGGTTTGTCTGAACAGGTGAGTGGCCTCTCCTCACTGGGTTAATGCCTGACATATTCTTGCCTCTTCCTGTAGGGAGAGATTGGCCAGGTTTCCTGCCACCCTGTCCCAATCCCCAAGACCCAGAAATCCATGGCGACAGAGACCTGCAGATGGAAGGCCCACCTGACCTACCTAGTGGGGAAGGGAGAAGACAGTATGGATGAATGCACCAAGGGTGAGTTCCCTTTCTTCACTAATCACCTCCTTTCTGTGTATCAACAGGCCACTCAGCAGGGTAGCTTTAGCAGAGAGCAGAAGGAGGACAACTGACTAAAACACTGCTGGAGCCAGGTGCTGGAAATAGACAGGGAGCAGACGCATGGGGGCCAAGCCTTGCCAGCCTCCTATTGCTCTTTAAAGGAGACCTCCTCTACTTTCGCAAGGAGCACTGGGGCCAGATGCTGGACTTCCTCGAGGTGTCCTGCTCAAAAATCAACACGATAATGCACCTGACCGAGTGCTCCTCCTGGTCCTCAGTGCGAATTGTAAGTTCTTGGCCTGATGGCAAGGCCCATATACAGTGACAGAAAGGGTAGGCCCTGTCAAAGCCCACCAGGGCATACCCTGTTCAACAAAGGAGAAGAGCTACCCCCTGCCCAGCAACAAGACCTCATCAAACTAACAGACTAGTTTGGACCCAGTTAGGCTGGACACAGTTGGTCCAGCACAACATTAAGACTCCCCTAGGAGTGATCATCTGGCAGTCGCCCTATCATGTCCCTGAGGCTCGTCATCAGGCTGTTGAGGAAGAAGTAGCCAAAATGCTAGGAGATGAGATCATTCAGGAATCCACTAGGTCAAGCCCCACTGTGGTAGTTCCAAAGCCACTTCTTCTGAGACTGTGATAGCTACCCCCTCTCCCAGATGGATGACCTAGTGAATAAGGTCCGTTGTTAAAAGCCCTATATAAATAAAAGTGAATTAAACTGAATTGGGATACTTCAATTACCAGGGTGGTAATTGAACTAGCGTGGTGCTATCCTCCTTGGGTTTCTCCCTCGCCGATCTCTGGCACGTGGGGCAGCTGGGCGGGGGCAGCCCCCTCCGTGTACTGCCTCCTCTCACAGGGAGGCACAGAAACAGGGCCCGGTCCCTCTGACACAAAGACGGATCTGAGGACCGTTCTTTTGTCGAGGAGGGCCACGGCTAAGAAGCCCTGACGCCTTGGGCCCAGGGCTTCCGAGGGTGGGATGGTGTACACCTCATTATATGGTGCCCGTCTTGCCTCAGTGCCCTCGGGAGGTCGGTCTGCCAACCCTGCCACCTATGGTGCTTCAGGGCGCAGCGGTCTCCGGCGAGCATTTCTCCCAGTTCTTGCCCGGGAACGTAGCGGGTCTGGGAGGCTCGCGGCCTCTTTGGAGGCCTTCGGAACAGCTAGTTCAGTCGTTCCCTGTCGGTTCGCCCCTCCAGGGCACCAAGCTAGCCGCTCTCGCTGTACCAGAGGTCAGTCTCGAGAGGCTGATCCCCTTAGTGAGCTGTTTGGCAGCGTGGAAACTTCTGCCGAATGTGTCTCAATGGGTCCTGTGTACTGTAGAGAGAGGCTATCGGATTCAGTTTGGTTCTCCTCCGCCTCGCTTTTCCGGGGTTCTTCCCACTCTGGTGGGTCCCGAGCAGGCTCTGGTAATGGAACAGGAGGTACACACTCTCCTGAGGAAGGAGGCCATCAAGTTGGTCCCTCCTCGTGAAAGAGGGTCCGGGCTCTACAGCCTGTACTTCATTGTTCCCAAGAAGGGTGAAGGGCTGCGTCCCATTTTGGACTTGCGGCAGTTGAACCTCTGAGTCGCACGACTGAAGTTCAGGATGCTCCCGGTAACACAGGTCGTGTCTCAGATCAGCTCCGAGGACTGGTTTGTCACGATCGACCTAAGAGATGCATATTTCCATATCTCCATCCTTCCTCAACACAGGAAGTTCCTGAGGTTCGCTTTTGGGGGTGAAGCTTACCAATATCGGGTTCTTTCATTGGGCCTAGCACTCTCACCCCGCACATTCACGAAGTGCTGTGGATGCTGCTAAATTATATCGACGACTGGTTGATATTAGCTCGATCGGAGCGGATGGCCGTTTGGCATCGAGATGTCATTCTCGCCTATAAGAAAGAGCTGGGGTTAAGACTAAACACCGAGAAAAGTGTGCTTTCTCCAGTACAGAGAATCACTTATCTGGGCGGGGTGAGGGATTCGACCACAATGCAGGCACGCCTGTCTTCTGCTCGGATCGAGTCGATCCTCACAGAAGTCGCGAGAGTGAGAGAAGGCCGGTCACTCACTGTGAAGCAGTTTCAGAGACTGCTGGGTCTGATGGCAGCTGCGTCCAACATAATATCTTTTGGCCTGCTGTACATGAGACCCCTACAGTGGTGGCTCAAGACCAGGGGGTTCTCCCTGAGGGGAAACCTGCTCTGCATGATCAAGGTCACGCGGCGGTGCCTGCGTGCCTTAGACATGTGGAGGGAACCTGGGTTTTTGTCTCAGGGCCCGGTGATGGGAGCTCCTTGTCGCCGCGTAACGCTAGCGACGGATGCATCTCTCACCGGATGGGGAGCGGTCATGAGTGGCCGCTCTGCCCATGGTCTGTGGAGCAGCCGCCATGTCACTTGGCACATCAACTGCCTGGAGATGCTGGCCGTGTTTCTAGCACTGAAACACTTTCTCCCGGACCTAAGAGGTCGCCACGTGTTGGTGCGCACCGACAACACGGCAGTGGTCTCTTATATCAACCACCAGGGAGGTCTTTACACGCTGGCGCTCCAGATCCTTGTGTGGTCCCAGGGGAAACTCCTCTTGCTGAGTGCAGTTTATATCCCTGAACATCTCAATATGGGAGCAGATGCCCTGTCGAGGCAGGGACCGATGCTCGGGGAATGGAGGCTCCACCCCGAGGTGGAGGAGCAGCTATGGCTTATGTTTGGCCGAGCTCAGGTGGATCTGTTTGCGACTCAGGAGACATCGGACTGTCCCCTCTGGTTCTCTCTGACTCATCCAGCTCCCCTAGGACTGGATGCTATGGTACAGACGTGGCCGACGCTGCGTTTGTACGCCTCCCCCCCGGTCGCTCTGCTCCCAAGAGTTCTGGAGAGAGTGCACCGGGACGGGGTCCACTTGCTGCTAGTAGCCCCGTTCTGGCCGGGCCGAGTATGGTTCTCGGACCTGATTTCCCTTCTCGACGGCTCTCTATGGGAGATTCCCGTCAGGAGGGACCTCCTCTCACAGGCAGGGGTGACATCCTTCACCCCCGCATGGTGTTGTGGAAGCTGTGGGTGTGGCCTCTGAGGGGGCACAACTCAGAGCTTCTGGTCTCTCAGCCGAGGTTGTTGAGACCATTCTCCAGTCCAGAGCTCCCTCAATGAGGAAACTGTATGCCCTGAAGTGGAAACTTTTCACTTCCTGGTGCGGAGACCACCGGCTCGACCCTGTTCACTGCCCAGTTGGTACAGTGCTGGAGTTCCTGCAGGCCCGTCTCTCCGCAGGGCTGACTCACTCCACCCTGAAGGTCTACATGGCGGCTATTGCGGCCTACCACGCCCTTCTCAGTGGTCAGTCAGTGGGCAGGCACCCCCTGGTTACACGTTTCCTCCGCGGTGCGCTGAGGCTCAGACCTCCAGTGCAATCTCGGGTCCCTCCTTGGGACCTGGCCGTGGTTTTAGAGGCACTCTGTAAACCCCCCTTCGAGGCTATAGAGGAGATTTCGGACCGTCTTTTGACGTTGAAAACTGCCTTTCTCTTGGCGATTTCCTCTCTTAGGAGAGTGGGGGATCTTCAGGCCCTCTCTGTGGCCCCCTCTTACTTAGACTTTGTGCCCGGTCTGGCCAAAGCGTTCTCGTACCCCCGAGCGGGGTATGTACCGAAAGTTCCCTCCTCGGCACCACGGCGGGTCATACTGCAGGCCTTCTGTCCTCCTCCCTTTTGGGAGCCTGACCATCAGAAGCTTAACTGTACATGTCCAGTGCGAGCACTGGATGCATACGTCCACAGAGCTGCCCTGTGGAGGAGGGCGGACAATTGCTTGTATGCTTTGGTCCCCCCAAGAGGGGTCTTCCTGATACCAAGCAGACCCTCAGCCGGTGGATTGTGGAGGCCATTTCCCTGGCTTATTAATCCTCTGGTCTCCCCTCACCTTTGGGGGTCAAGGCTCACTCTACCTGAGGTGTGGCGGCCTCGAAGGCCTTTCTGGCAGGTGTGTCCATGCAGGACATCTGGAACACGGCGGATTGGTTCACGCCCCTGAGGTTTGCCAAGTTGTACGGCCTGGACATGCGAGACACTCCCGGCTCTTCTGTCCTGTTGCCTTGAGCTGTGCCTTTTCCACACTAGGCAGGAATTTGTAAGTCTGGCAGCGTGGGCATACTCGTTCTTATAGCGTTTTGATGCAGCTCGAGTTCCTGAAGGGTACGTCTCCAGGTTACGCATGTAACCATGGTTCCCCGAGGGAACGAGACGCTGCGTCTCAGTGCCACACTTCCGGCATCCCTGCCGCGCTTGCCTGATTTCTCAGAAGCTAGCGCGGCGTTTGCCACTCGGGCTTTTATGCTTCCGGGTCGCTACGTCACCCCGCCCGTGACGTCTCGCCCATCCACTGGACTGATTACACATGTGATTCAGAGCGCGGTGACGCTGAAGGCGTTCCCATAGCGTTTCGTTCCCTCAGGGAAACATGGTTACATGCGTAACCTGGAGATGATTTCGACAAACTTTTAGAAGAACCACAGCAGCTGAACACACGTACAGTAACATATACACTGCAGGAGATACAGATCTCTCTGGACAGGAGAAATGCACACAGTGATCAGATAGATTCATGGATACATTAAAAAAGTCTACAAAATATTTAAAGATAACAGATATTGAATGTTGCCTTTTTAAAACAGTAACATTACAAATTCATAATAAAAAAAATGTGAGCTCAAGCCTGCTCTTTATAGCTTAGAAATTGATCACGCCCCCAAGATTGATTGACAGTTTGGTAGATATGGTGTCATAGCTTGTTGAAAAAGTGCCTTAAATATTATTTGGCCACCTCTTTTTTATAAAAGCGATACTCTTAATTTTTTGTTGACTCCCTTGTCTACAAACCTGCATGTTTTTTCGTCATTAATAGTATTTTATAATCAATGCAATATTTTACATGGGAGACAGCGTAGTGTGGATAAGATAGGGGTGATATGAACCTCATGTAGTATTAACTACCTAAGTCTCCAAATGAGAGACTGGAGTCAATAATCAGACCAAGGACTTTCACTGCTGTAAATGATTTAACTGAGTTGCTACATAATCAGAAAGCTTACTTTTAACTGCTTTCAGTTCTGTTGGAATTAAAGTAGCAGCAAGTTACTCAACATCCAAAGTCTAAAGTTCTCAGGTTTATTAAGCTGTGTGTCTTCAGCATAGCAGCAGATGTGGGCTCTCTCACTCTCTCAATCTCTCTCAGCCAAGGCCTACTCCAACCACACCTTCTCACCTGGACTTTGCCTTTTTTTATTTTTTCCCCTCTTCCCCATCCTCCCTTTACCTTTTCCCTTAATAAACATAACCCCTGTGGGTTTTTTTGAACATTTCTAAGGCTCAGCATGCTTGTGCTCCAACCTGCTCTGGCACTAGATGCCACACTGGTGGGGAAGGTGAGCATGAGCACAAACCCTGAATACTGAGAGAAGTGATTGCCCCACCCAACAAAAGGATACCTTACTGCAACATTTGGAGACTAGCCTCCAAAAGCAGGCGGTATCCCAGAAACTGGCACAAGGTTTATAAGCCATCACTGAAGAGCGAGGAGAGAGGAAGGAATTCATCCCCAGCCACCAATGTGACTGCCCCAAACTGCAGGGTCCAAGATTTCAAAGAGGGTTACCTAGATATTTCTGACCCTGTGACGCCCGCAGAACCTGACCTAACACAGAACCTGACCTAACAGACTTCTACCTGCCCACAAAAGCCTGGCTTGCTGGTTGTGTCATCCATGATAAAAAAACACCCAGTGCCCCCACTGTAAACCTGTGGCAGGAGGGCATTCCCATCAAAGACCTCCTAGACATGGGGAGCATGGTAACATTGGCCCGATTCTCAGTTCTCCCTCAGCCCCTCCGGATGTGTGGGACGCTGTCAGTATCCTGCATGCATGGAGATGTTACAGAAGTGCCTGCAGCCAAGTTCAGAGTGGGGAAACGATCAAGTGATCCTTGTTGGTTTAATATCTGATCTACCTGTACCTCTGCTGAATGGAAGAAACTGACCTTTTTTCCCATCGTCGAACTACCCCATCACTGTCAGCAGGCCACACCAGAGGGAAGTTTTGGGAGACAAAAAAAGCAATGCTATATGATTGTTGGGGACAGGTGCTGGAGATGGAAGGAGAACTAAGGGCTCTGTCCACCTCATACTTCCACATCCAATGGGGTCTACTACACTAACACACAGTATGTCATGGGCACCTCCTGGCCCCCCCTTGGCGTCCCCTTAGAGAGGATAGGAATGGATCTTTGGTGCTGCTGCCAAAAAGCAACCTCGGGAAAAGCCACATCCCAAAACGTTTTCCCCCTTTTCTCTTAATAAACACAACCCATCTCTAAGGCTCCGTGTGCTTGTGTTCCACCCCATTCCAGCACTATATGCCACAGTCTATTAAAGATGCATAAAGATGCTCTATCTCTACTAGGGGTATCACTGTAACGAGTGAGTTAAAAGCGTGGTCTACGGAGGCCATCCTACAACTGCAGGGATCCTTTGATTGCATGGACTGGAGCATCTTTACAGACACTGCCAAAGAAATTGATGAACTCACAGATGTGGTCTCAAGTCAGATTGTTTAATGCCCACCAAGACTACTGAATTGTACCCAAATAACAAACTATGGCTCAGAAATAACATGTCAATAATGCTGAGAAAGACACTCACAACCTTTTTCTATGGTTCTGTTGGAAAAAAATATTATAGCAAAAAAGGAGTTAAGAGCTGAGATCAGAAAGGCAAAAGACAAAATTGAAAGGCAGTTTACTCAAAATAATGTCAGTCCATTGTGGAATGGTATGAGAGCCATGACTGGTGTGGGAAAAAAGACCATAATCCTACCATTCTTGATAGTTTTTAAAGTTACTTGGAGGTAAATAAATATTAAAACTATTTTTGTTTGTTTGGTTTTTAAATTAGTATTGTTTTTTTTGGCAAAAATTAATAAAAAAAAAAATCCTTGCATCATTCAGCAGTCCTAAACTGTGTAAATTTTGGATGTTCAGAAATAATATTTTCTAAAACATTTTTGTCGTCAACATGAATGTTAAAAAAATTTGGACAATGGAAGATTAATTTTTTTTTAAATTATTATTATTTCAGGCATACTGTTTTAGCCTTTTTTTTCCCCTCATGGACAATCCAGAAAGAGAAAATATAAAAGAAACTATTCTACAGGAGCTACAGGAGCAATGAATATTCCAGTATTACATCAAGGATGAAATATTTGCTGTTTTTAGTTTTTCTTTTTTTTGTATTTAGTATAACTACATGAGGTGTAGAGGTGTGTTTTTACAGTTGTATTGTGCATATTGTTTTGGTTTTTATACCTTATCACCTGGTCTGAAAGTTTGAGTTCTGCAGTTAGTTCGACTAGCTAGTGTGCAGTGCTTTTTAACAATCGCCAAGATTAATACATTAGCTCTCTGTATCATGTAACATCAGCCTAATTGCTTTGTGGATACATACAGTAGTTTTAAAAAGTGTTGAATAGGCCCATTTCTTTGCATCTCTTCTTGACAAAAAGAGATAAGTGTTAGCTGCTTGTTTCCTTAAAATGGCATTGTGACTCGGATGTTTCACAGCAGACGCTTGGAGAGTGTAACTCTCTGCCAGTCTACAACAATGTGAATTTTGCTCAGCACTTTTTTTATTCCCCCTTCCCTTCAGCACGGCTCAACATAAACCTACAGCATTTTACAGGGTAAAATTCATTCGGGGCTGAAGTACCCTAATGACTCCACTGATCAGAATCTCTCTCTAAGCATGCAGACCTGTTGTCTGACTGAGTTCAACTGAAATTGTTGATCTTGCAACTGAAGCTATGCACAATAGATGCATGTGCCCTTCAGCAGAGTCCTCCATATAGCCTGAGAGCAGATTTATGTATTATGTATAGTATGATTCCTTCATTATTGTATCATATAAGTGTCTATAGCACAAATATTAAGAGAGAAATAAAGATTATACTATTATATAATCTTGTGTGTATATATATATACATTATATATATATATATATATATATATATATATATATATATATATATGTATATATATACACATATTGCATTGCATTATAAATAGTAATAAACTAAATAATGCCATTACATAATATGTATTATATTGATGGTGGGAATTTGATTTGTTACAGAAGGTTAAAGGTAATATAACATAATATAATATAATAGCAATATTAGGTTATTCATGAAAGAACATTTATTAATGCAGAGTCTGTTTGGAATACTCGCAGAGTTATGATTAATTTAAAGCATCTCCTAAACCACGGGTAAAACAGAGCATAAATAAATGGATTAATGGCAGAGTTAAGATATATCAAGACAATGACTTTATGAATAGTTTCTGCCTGTACTTCAATAACATTTCCTAATAAACTGAAAATAAAATATGGAAGTAAACACACCAAAAACACAGACACTAAAATTCCGAGGACTTTAGCTGCTTTTCTCTCAGATTTCATCGAGTGTGAAGTGAGTTTCTGTGTTTTAGGCTGTGTGTGATTATTAAGCTCCCTGATAGCAGTGGCATGTTTCTTAGCAATCACAAAAACTAGAGTATACAATATGATTATGACAGAAAGTGGAAATATTAATGATACTACAAGATCAATTACAGAACCAACCTGATTCAGAACAAGGAAACATTGTCCAGGACATATTACAAAGCTCAGGAAGGTTCCACTGAAATAACAGAATGCTATGACATATGTCAGACACACACACCAGTTAGAATATACCACATAGCACATAGTCCTCCTAGACATTGTGTTTATGTAGAGAAAGGGGTTTGAGAGAGCAAAATACCGATCCACAGCGATGAGAGTGATATTATAGATGGATACAGTCATAAGGAAACCATTCGTCAATAAAAAGAAGGTGCAGGAAGCTTTCCCAAAAACCCAGCATGACTCGATTGTCCAGATTAACATCAAAGGCATCACTAAAGCACCAACAAGGAAATCTGACAGAGCCAGAGAGAGCACAAGCATGTTGGTCGATGTGTGAAGCTGCGTGAAGAGAAGAACAGAGATGATGACGAGCATATTTCCACACACTGTTAGAAGAACCACAGCAGCTGAACACACATACAGTAAGACGTAAACTACAGGAGATACAGATCTCTCTGGACAGGAGAAATGCTCACAGCGATCAGACTGGTTAAACTCTGTCAGGTTCATGAATACAGCATTTCTCTAATGTATACAGAGTTTAAAGTTTGGATATTGGACGCCACCCTTGTAAAAACGGTAACTGTTAAAAGTCATAATAAAATGACTTATGGCTCAAACAGTTCTGGTGCTTTTATAGTTTATAAATTACTCACACCCAACTGAGCTTAAGTGACAGCATGATGCATATGATGTCATGATGTGTTGGAACAAAAGGCCTAGTACTTACTGGCCAGAGAATAAAACCTGCTATTACTCGAATTTGTGTTTGACAAAAGCCTCAAATAAATATGAACAAAAAGTGTTTATACTGAGAAAACCTGCCCTACAGATAAAGAATAATTGTGTAAAAAGGGTGACAAAAACATATTTATTTTCAGAATAAATTCTGATGCCTTAGTGAGTGTCTCTTCATGTTTACACCCCAAACTGCCATAATACCATATGAAATATTATCAAATTCTCTACCTATGGTAACGTATGGTGTGATATTTAGACACACTATATGACACAGTAAGATTATTATAAATAGGAACCACTGAGGGGATATTATCTCACCACCCGTAATAATAAAGGAATTCTAACACTGCTTGTGTATTGCATGTAGTATTTTTATTCTGTCTTGCTAATGTGAGGATCTGTGTTTTCTTGTTGGTGGTTACCTGCACTGATAATCAGTGTGGGGATCATGTGATCTGCATTGTGTGGCTGCTTGTCCTGGGTCACATGAGGCATGTCACATGACACATTAAGAGATTATAAAGTTTGGCTTGTGGAGTTGACACTCTCTTGCTGCTGCCATTTGCCACTGCAACTAGACTCCCGTCATACAGGTAATGGAGTGACTAGACTGTGTTTTAATCGATATAGGAACTGAATTCTCATGTTCTGTTTTAACTTTATCAGGGTGACTGCTAGAATAATGTGTTCCACTCTTCATGAAGGACACAGGTGACTGCGTGGCATTTGAAGGACTTGTGACCTCCTATTGAGTTGCTGGGCTGCAGACACTCTGCACTGGAGTGCCCCATTTTATCTTCCTGGGTTATTGTGCTGCGGGGAGTATTGAACACTCTTGCAAAGGACCAGGCCAGCCACTGTTTTATTGTCAGTGTACAAGTCTTTTTTTAATTTGTTTGTTGGTTGTTTTGTTTGCCTTTGGCTTGGTCCTTTTTTTTTTTGTCCTTGGTCTAGTGTAACCCTGCCTTGACCAAGCCAGCGTGGTGGTCATTGTGTTGGGAGCTGGCTGTTCTCCTCTTTTTGTCTCTGTATAGGTTCTCTGTACAAGGCCGGATCTGCACCTCACTACTGCTCCTTTCAGTTGGGGGCTGCACGGAGGGGACACTATTTTGGTGTGTACTGGTAACATGCAACACGGTGTGGTATTTTGTAGTGGTAATTACTGACCTTGTGTATGCAGTGTTTGCTATGTTGCATGCTTGTATGGTGTTGGGTTTGTTGTGTCTGTCTCTCTCACCAGGGCCTCCTAGGAGAGGAGCTGTGGGTGCCGTGCCGACCCGACCTTATTAGTTTGAGAAGCTCCAGCCAGTTTCCCTTCGTCTCTTTTTCACATTAGCAATTGTACCTATTCAAAATTGTAATAAATTTGAGCTTGTGTACATGCCTTGTGTAAACTGTTTCTTTGCGGGCAGGGTCTAGAATCAGCCACACTATAGAGAGAAAAGGGGTTTGCCCCGCCCATTTTAGGGGGTGGCGTAGTCAGACAGTAAAGTATATGTAGGTATTCTGCGTGTCAGGTACCACACTAATTCCTACTTTTAGGTGCTTGCACTTACATGGACAGTATGCAAGTTAGGGTGTCTTGTTCAAAATCTAAAAGCACAGTGGTATTTTCTGACTGTTTTTTAGCAAAAACTAAAAAGTCCTGTCTCATATCCTATGACTTCTACAGGTGTTTTGAGCTCTCTGATCTGACACTGCCTGGAAGCCCTGACCCCTTCCCTGATGTTACATGCTCTTGACTGAATTCATGTGGCACCCTCGCTTTCTGTCAAGATAAACGAAGAATGTTTTCATTGTTCAATAATATGAAATAAATCATCTCCAGGTTACACATGTAACCATGGTTCCCCGAGGGAACGAGACGCTGCGTCGAAACGCTATGGGAACGCCTTCAGCGTGACCGCGCTCTGAATCACATGTGTAATCAGTCCAATGGATGGGCGAGACGTAACGGGCGGGGTGACGTAGCGACCCGGAAGCATAAAAGCCCGAGTGGCAAACGCCGCGCTAGCTTCTGAGAAATGAGGCAAGCACGGCAGGGATGCCGGAAGTGTGGCACTGAGACACAGCGTCTCGTTTGTTTCAGGGAACCATGGTTACATGCGTAACCTGGAGACGTTCCCCTTCAGGAACTCGAGCTGCGTCGAAACGCTATGGGAACGAGTATGCCCACGCTGCCAGACTTACAAATCCTTGCCTAGTGTGGAAAAGGCACAGCTCAAGGCAAAAGGACAGAAGATCCGGGAGCGGCTCGCATATCCAGGCCGTACAACCTAGCAAACGTCAGGGGCGTGGACCAACCCGCCTCGTTGCAGATGTCCTGCATGGACACATCTGCCAGAAAGGCTTTCGAGGCCGCCACACCTCGGGTAGAGTGAGCCTTAACCCCCAAGGGTCAGGGGAGACCAGAGGACTCATAAGCCAGGGAAATGGCCTCCACAATCCACCGGCTGAGGGTCTGCTTGGTAGCAGGAAGACCCCTCTTCGGGGGACCAAAGCATACGAGCAATTGGTCCGCCCTGCTCCACAGGGCAGCTCTGTGGACGTACGCATCCAGTGCTAGCACTGGACACGTACAGTTAAGATTCTGATGGTCAGGCTCCCAAAAGGGAGGAGGACAGAAGGCCTGCAGCACGACCGCCCGTTGTGCCGAGGAGGGAACTTTCGGTACGTACACCGCTTGGGGGTACAAGAACACTTTGGCCAGACCGGGCGCAAAGTCTAAGCAAGAGGGGGCCACAGAGAGGGCATGAAGATCCCCACTCTCCTAAGAGAGGAAATAGCCAAGAGAAAGGCAGTTTTCAACATCAAAAGACGGTCTGAAATCTCCTCTATAGGCTCGAAGGGGGGTGTACAGAGAGCCTCTAAAACCATGGCCAGGAACCAAGGAGGGACCCGAGATCGCACTGGAGGTCACGTAGACTTTCAGGGTGGAGTGGCTCAGCCCTGCGGAGCGACGGGCCTGCAGGAACTCCAGCACTGTACCAACTGGGCAGTGAACAGAGTCGAGCCGGCGGTCTCCGCACCAGGAAGTGAAAAGTTTCCACTTCAGGGTGTACAGTTTCCTCGTTGAGGGAGCTCTGGACTGGAGGATGGTCTCAACAGCCCCGGTTGAGAGACCAAGACCCTCAGAGGCCACACCCACAGCTTCCACAACTCCGGGCGGGGGTGAAGGATGTCGCCCCTAGCCTGTGAAAGGAGGTCCCTCCTGACAGGAATCTCCCATAGAGAGCCAACAAGAAGGGAAATCAGGTCTCAGAATCATACTCGGGCCGGCCAGAACGGGGCTACTAGCAGCAAGCGGACCCTGTCCCGGCGCACTCTCTCCAGAAAGGCGTACAGACACGGCCTCGGCCACGTCTGTACCATAGCATCCAGTCCTAGGGGAGCTGGATGAGTCAGAGAGAACCAGAGGGGACAGTGTGACATCTCCCGAGTCGCAAACAGATCCACCTGAGCTCGGCCGAACATACGCCATATCTGCTCCACCACCTTGGGGTGGAGCCTCCATTCCCCGGGCATCGGCCCCTGCCTCAACAGGGCGTCTGCTCCCATATTGAGACGGCCAAGGATATAAACTGCACTCAGCGAGAGGAGTTTCCCCTGGGACCACACAAGGATCTGGAGCGCCAGCCTGTAAAGGGGGCGCGAGCGCAGACCTCCCTGGTGGTTGATATAAGAGACCACTGCCGTGTTGTCGGTGCGCACCAACACGTGGCGACCTCTTAGGTCCAGGAGAAAGTGTTTCAGTGCTAGAAACACAGCCAGCATCTCCAGGCAGTTGATGTGCCAAGTAAGATGGCGGCCGCTCCACAGACCACAGGCAGAGCGGCCACTCATGACCGCTCCCCATCCAGCGAGAGATGCATCCATCACTAGCGTTACGTGGCGACAAGGAGCTCCCAGCACTGGGCCCTGAGACAAGAACCCAGGTTCCCTCCACATGTCTAAGGCACGCAAGCACCGCCGCGTGACTTTGATCATGCGGAGCGAGTTTCCCCTCAGGGAGAACCCCCTGGTCTTGAGCCACCCCTGTAGGGGTCTCATGTACAGCAGGCCAAAAGGTATTACTTTGGACGCAGCTGCCATCAGACCCAGCAGTCTCTGAAACTGCTTCATAGTGAGTGACCGGCCTTCACTCACTCTCGCAACTGCTGTGAGGATCGACTCGATCCGAGCAGGAGACAGGCGTGCCTGCATCGTGGTCGAATCCCACACCGCGCCCAGATAAGTGATTCTCTGTACTGGAGAAAGCACACTTTTCTCGGCGTTTAGTCTTAACCCCCAGCTCTTTCTTATAGGCGTGAACGACATCTCGATGCCGAACCGCCATCCGCTCCGATCGAGTCAACCAGTCGTCGATATAATTCAGTATGCGGATGCCCCGGAGCCGCATAGGAGCCAGAGCAGCATCCACACACTTCGTGAAGGTGCGGGGTGAGAGTGCTAGGCCGAACGGAAGAACGCGATATTGGTAAGCTTCGCCCCCAAAAGCGAACCTCAGGAACTTCCTGTGTTGAGGAAGGATGGAGATATGGAAGTAAGCATCTCTTAGGTCGATCGTGACAAACCAGTCCTCAGAGCTGATCTGAGACACGACCTGTTTTACCGTGAGCATCCTGAACTTCAGCCGTGCGACTCAGAGGTTCAACTGCCGCAAGTCCAAAATGGGACGCAGCCCTCCACCCTTCTTGGGAACAATGAAGTACCGGCTGTAGAGCCCGGACTCTCTGTCGCGAGGAGGGACCACCTTGATGGCCTCCTTCTTCTGGAGAGTGTGTACTTCCTGTTCCATTACCAGAGCCTGCTTGGGACACACCAGAGTGGGAAGAACCCCGGAAAAGCGAGACGGAGGAGAGCCAAACTGAATTCGGTAGCCTCTCTCTACAGTACGCAGGACCCATTGAGACACATTCGGCAGAAGTTTCCACGCTGCCAAATAGCTCACTAAGGGGATCAGCCTCTCGAGACCGACCTCGGGTACGGCGAGAGCGGCTAGCTTGGTGCCCTGGAGCGGCGAACTGACAGGGGATGACTGAACTAGCTGCTCCGAAGGCCTCCAAAGAGGCCGCGAGCCTCCCAGACCCGCTAAGTTCCCGGGCAAGAACTGGGAGAAACGCTCGCCGGAGACCGCTGCGCCCTGAAGCACCATAGGTGGCAGGGTTGGCAGACCGACCTCCCGAGGGCACTGAGGCGAGACGGGCACCGTATAATGAGGTGTACACTGTCCCGCCCCAGAGGGGCCCGCCGCAGCCCTCCTCGCCAAAAGAATGGTCCTCAGATCTGTCTTCGTGTCAGAGGGACAGAGCCCAGAGCTCTGTTTCTGTGCCTCCCTGTGAGAGGAGGCAGTACAGGGAGGGGGCTGCCCCCGCCCAGCAGCCCGACAAGCCAGAGAGCGGTGAGGGAGAAACCGCTGGAACACCGCCGCCTGCGTACGAGCCTGCTGGTAACTGTCGATGACGGAGCTAACAGCGCCGCCGAACAGACCAGAGGACGCCAACGGGGCGTCCACGGCCAGCCTGAGCTCTGTCACGAGCTCAGACGGCATCTCCCCATGCTCATCCAGCTCCTTGAGCAGGTCGGCCTGTTACGCCTGTAACACCGCCATAGTGTGCAGACACGCACCAGCCTGACCCGCTGCCGTGTACGCCTTGCCCACCAGCGCTGAGGTGGTCCGCAGTGGCTTGGTGGGCAGCGCCGGAGCCTTCAGGGACGAAGCCGCACCAGGGGACAAATAGCTAGCTAACGTCTATTCAACCCTGGGCATCGCCCTGTAGCCAGTATGGTCCAGCCCTGCCACGGTAGCAAAGTAAGAGGAGGCGGGACTGAATAAACTGGCCGAAAAAGGCCTCCTCCATGACCTCGACACCTCGGTGTGGAGGTCGGGGAAAAAAGGCAGGCTCTGACATGGAGGTGGCGGTTTACTGTGCAGCAAATCAGAGTCGGTGCCCTCCATGTCAACCTTCTCGGAGGAAGACAGGCGGAGCCTGAGCGGACAGAGCAGACAGTGGATCTGGAGGGTGAGGAAGGAGAAAGGGACTCGTTCGTCTCCATTCCCTCCGCCAGATCCATCTGCGAGCCCCACGAGCACAACCGCCGCTCTGCCTCAGCAGAAGCAGGGCCGGCACCGTGAGGCACGCGAGTGAAGGCTCCCTCCTCAGAGAGATCCTTCCGGGAGCGAAGCGCACTGACTAAAACACTGCTGGAGCCAGGTGCTGGAAATAGACAGGGAGCAGACGCACGGGGGCCAAGCCTTGCCAGCCTCCTATTCCTCATTAAAAGAGGCCTCTTCTACTTTCACAAGGAGCACTGGGGCCAGATGCTCGACTTCCTCGTGGTGTCCTGCTCAAAAATCAACACGATAATACACCCGACCAAGTGCACCTACTGGTCCCCAGTGTGAACTGTAAGTTCTTGGCCTGATGGCAAGGCCCATATACAGTGACAGAAAGGGTAGGCCCTGTGAACTACCACCTGCAACAGCCCAGTAAGTGCAAAAACACCCAAGTATACCACATTAATCTACTAAAAAAATGAATTGAGCTGGTTCCTGTTATCTCTGAACTAGCCACAAGTCCTGAAAGCCCACCAGGGCATACTCTGTTCAACAAAGGAGAAGAGCTACCTACTGCCAATCAACAAGACCTCATCAAACTAACAGACTCACGCACCAGTTGGAATAAACCTCACTGGACATAGTCCTCCTTGAGATTTTGTTTGTGTAGACAAATGGGTTCGAGGGAGCCAAATACTGATCCACAGAGATCAGAGCAATATTATAGATGGATACGTTCATGAGGAAACCACCAATCAACAAAAAACTGATGCAGAAACCTCTTCCAAAAATCCAGCATGACTCAATCGTCCAGATTAACACCGGCGGCATCACTAAAGTGCCAATCAGGAAATTCGATACCGCCAGAGAGAGCACAAGCATGTTGGTTGGTGTGTGAAGCTGCTTGAAATGAAAAACAGAGATGATCACAAACAGATTTCCACACACTGTTAGAAGAACCACAGCAGCTGAACATACGTACAGTAAGATATAAACTGCAGGAGATACAGATCTCTCTGGACAGGAGAAATGCACACAGTGATCAGATAGGTTCATGGATACATTAAAAAAGTCTACAAAATATTTAAAGATAACAAATATTGAATGTTGCCTTTTTAAAACAGTAACATTACAAATTCATAATAAAAAATGTGAGCTCAAGCCTGCTCTGATATTTTTATAGCTTAGAAATTGATCACGCCCCCAAGATTGATTGACAGTTTGATAGATATGGTGTCATAGCTTGTTGAAAAAGAGCCTTAAATATTATTTGGCCACCTCTTTTTTATAAAAGCAATACTCATCATTTTTGTTGACTCCCTTGTCTACAAACCTGAGTGTTTTTTTTGGTCATTAATAGTATTTTATAATCAGTGCAATATTTTACATGGGAGCCAGCGCAGTGTGGATAAGATAGGGGTGATATGAACCTCATGTAGTATTAACTACCTCAGTCTCCAAATGAGAGACTGGAGTCAATACTTACACCAAGGACTTTCACTGCTGTAAATGATATAACTGAGTTGCTACATAATCAGAAAGCTTCCTTTTAAATGCTTTCAGTTCTGTTGGAATTGAAGTAGCAGCAAGTTACTCAACATCCAAAGTCTAAAGTTCTCAGGTTTATTAAGCTGTGTGTCTTCAGCATAACAGCAGATGTGGGCTCTCTCACTCTCTCAATCTCTCTCAGCCAAGGCCTACTCCAACCACACCTTCTTACCTGGACTTTGCCTTTTTTATTTTTTCCCCTCTTCCCCATCCTCTCTTTACCTTTTCCCTTAATAAACACAATCCTTGGGGTTTTTTTGAACATTTCTAAGGCTCAGCATGCTTGTGCTCCAACCTGCTCTGGCACTAGATGCCACACTGGTGGGGAAGGTGAGCATGAGCACAAAGCATGAATACTGAGAGAAGTGATTGCCCCACCCAACAAAAGGATACCTTACTGCAACATTTGGAGACTAGCCTCCAAAAGCAGACGTTATCCCAGGAACTGGCACAAGGTTTATGAGCCATCACTGAAGAGCAAGGAGAGAGGAAGGAATTCATCCCCAGCCACCAATGTGACTGCCCCAAACTTCAGGGTCCAGCCCTAGAGAAGAGCCAAGATTTCAAAGAGGGTGACCTGGATATGTCTAACCCTGTGATGATCTAATGCCCACAAAACCTGACCTAACAGACTCCTCCCTGCCCACAAAACCTGGCTTGCTGGTTGTGTCATCCATGATAAAAAAAAAACACCCAGTGCCCCCACTGTAAACCTGTGGTAGGATCGCATTCCCGTCAAAGACCTCCTAGACATGGAGAGCATGGTAACATTGGCCGGATTCTCAGTTCTCCCTCAGCCCCTTCCGGATGTGTGGGACGCTGTCAGTATCCTGCATGCATGGAGATGATACAGAGGTGCCTGCAGCCAAGTTCAGAGTGGGGAAACGATCAAGTGAGTGGCCTCTCCTTGTTGGTTTAATGTCTGATCTACCTGTACCTCTGCTGAATGGAAGAAACTGACCTTTGTTTCCCACTGTCCAGCTACCCCCATCATTGTCAGCAAGCCACACCAGAGGGAAGTTTTGGGAGACAAATAAAGCAATGCTAAATTATTGTTGGGGACAGGTGCTGGAGATGGAAGGAGAACAAAGGGCTCTGTCCACCTCATACTTCCACATCCATTGGGGTCTACTACACTAACACACAGTATGTCATGGGCACCTCCTGGCGCCCCCTTGGCGTCCCCTTTGAGAGGATAGGAATGGATCTTTGGTGCTGCTGCCAAAAAGCAACCTCGGGACACAAATATATCTTAGTGATTGTGGATTATGCACCCCACTAGCCTGAGGCCCTCCTGCTCAGAAAAGCTACATCCCGAAACTTTTCCCCCTTTTCTCTTAATAAACACAACCCATCTCTAAGGCTCAGTGTGCCTGTGCTCCACCCCATTCCAGCACTATATGCCACAGTCTATTAAAGATGCATAAAGATGCTCTATCTCTACTAGGGGTATCACTGTAACGAGTGAGTTAAAAGCTTGGTCTACGGAGGCCATCCTACAACTGCAGGGATCCTTTGATTGCATGGACTGGAGCATCTTTACAGACACTGCCAAAGAAATTGATGAACTCACAGATGTGGTCTCAAGTCAGATTGTTTAATGCCCACCAAGACTACTGAATTGTACCCAAATAACAAACTATGGCTCAGAAATAACATGTCAATAATGCTGAGAAAGACACTCACAACCTTTTTCTATGGTTCTGTTGGAAAAAAATATTATAGCAAAAAAGGAGTTAAGAGCTGAGATCAGAAAGGCAAAAGACAAAATTGAAAGGCAGTTTACTCAAAATAATGTCAGTCCATTGTGGAATGGTATGAGAGCCATGACTGGTGCAGGAAAAAAGACCATAATCCTACCATTCTTGATAGTTTTTAAAGTTACTTGGAGTTAAATAAATATTAAAACTATTTTTGTTTGTTTGGTTTTTAAATGTGTTGTTTTTTGGCAAAAATTAATAAAAAAAAAATCCTTGCATCATTCAGCAGTCCTAAACTGTGTAAATTTTGGATCTTCAGAAATAATATTTTCTAAAACATTTTAGTCTTCAACATGAATGTTAAAAAAATTTGGACAATGGAAGATTAATTTTTAAAAAAAATTATTATTATTTCAGACATACTGTTTTAGCCCTTTTTTTCCTCATGGACAATCCAGAAAGAGAAAATATAAAAGAATCTATATATGTGTATAAATAATTTATGCATGAAAGGACAGGAGCAATGAATATTCCAGTATTACATCAAGGATGAAATATTTACTGTTTTTAATTTTTCTTTTTTTTGTATTGTAGTATAACTACATGAGGTGTAGAGGTGTGTTTTTACAGTTGTATTGTGCATATTGTTTTGGTTTTTATACCTTATCACCTGGTCTGAAAGTTTGAGTTCTGCAGTTAGTTCGACTAGCTACTGTGCAGTGCTGTTTAACAATCGCCAAGATTAATACATTAGCTCTCTGTATCATGTAACATCAGCCTAACTGCTTTGTGCTTTGTGGTAGTTTTAAAAAGTGTTGAATAGGCCCATTTCTTTGCATCTCTTCTTGACAAAAAGAGATAAGTGTTAGCTGCTCGTTTCCTTAAAATGGCATTGTGACTCGGATGTTTCACAGCAGACGCTTGGAGAGTGTAACTCTCTGCCAGTCTACAACAATGTGAATTTTGATTTGCTCAGCACTTTTTTATTCCCCCTTCCCTTCACCATGGCTCACCATAAACCTACGGCATTTTACAGGGTAAAATTCATTCGGGGCTGAAGTACCCTAATGACTCCACTGATCAGAATCTCTCTCTAAGCATGCAGACCTGTTGTCTGAGTGAGTTCAACTGAAATTGTTGATCTTGCAACTGAAGCCATGCACAGTAGATGCATGTGCCCTTCAGCAGAGTCCTCCATATAGCCTGAGAGCAGATTTATGTATTATGTATAGTATGATTCCTTCATTATTGTATCATATAAGTGTTTACAGCAGAAATATTGAGAGAGAAATAAAGATTATAATATATATATATATATATATATATATATATATATATATATATATATATATATATATATATATACACCTATTGCATTGCATTATAAATAGTAATAAACTAAATAATGCCATTACATAATATAATATGATAGCAATATTAGGTTATTCATCAAAGAACATTTATTAATGCAGAGTCTGTTTGGAATATTCGCAGAGTTATGATTAATTTAAAGCATCTCCTAAACCACGGGTAAAACAGAGCATAAATAAATGGATTAATGGCGGAGTTAACAAACATCATGACAGTGACTTTATGAATAGTTTCTGCCTGTAGTTCAATAACATTTCCTAATAAACTGTAAATGAAATATGGAAGTAAACACACCAAAAACACAGACACTAAAATTCCAAGGACTTTAGCTGCTTTTCTCTCAGATTTCATCGAGTGTGAAGTGAGTTTCTGTGTTTTAGGCTGTGTGTGATTATTAAGCTCCCTGATAGCAGTGGCATGTTTCTTAGCAATCACAAAAACTCGAGTATACAATATGATTATCACAGAACATGGAAATATTAATGATACTACAAGATCAATTACAGAACCAACCTCATTCAGAACAAGGAAACATTGTCCAGGACATATTACAAAGCTCATGAAGGTTCCACTGAAATAACAGAATGCTATCACAAATGCCAGACACACACACCAGTTAGAATATACCACAGTGCACATAGTCCTTCTAGACATTGTGTTTATGTAGAGAAAGGGGTTTGAGAGAGCGAAATACCGATCCACAGCGATGAGAGTGATATTATAGATGGATACAGTCATAAGGAAACCATTCGTCAATAAAAAGAAGGTGCAGAAAGCTTTCCCAAAAATCCAGCATGACTCAATTGTCCAGATTAACATCAAAGGCATCGCTAAAGCACCAACAAGGAAATCTGACAGAGCCAGAGAGAGCACAAGCATGTTGGTCGGTGTGTGAAGCTGCTTGAAGAGAAGAACAGAGATGATGACCAGCATATTTCCACACACTATTAGAAGAACCACAGCAGCTGAAAACATGTACAGTAAGATATAAACTGCAGGAGATACAGATCTCTCTGGACAGGAGAAATCCTCACAGCGATCAGACTGGTTAAACTCTGTCAGGTTCATGAATACAGCATTTCTCTAATGTATACAGAGTTTAAAGTTTGGATATTGGACGCCACCCTTGTAAAAACGGTAACTGTTAAAAGTCATAATAAAATGACTTATGGCTCAAACAGTTCTGGTGCTTTTATAGTTTATAAATTACTCACACCCAACTGAGCTTAAGTGACAGCATGATGCATATGATGTCATGATGTGTTGGAACAAAAGGCCTAGTACTTACTGGCCAGAGAATAAAACCTGCTATTACTCGAATTTGTGTTTGACAAAAGACTCAAATAAATATGAACAAAAAGTGTTTATACTGAGAAAACCTGCCCTACAGATAAAGAATAATTGTGTAAAAAGGGTGACAAAAACATATTTATTTTCAGAATAAATTCTGATGCCTTAGTGAGCGTCTCTTCATGTTTACACCCCAAACTGCCATAATACCATATGAAATATAATCAAATTCTCTACCTATGGCAAAGTATGGTGTGATATTTAGACACACTATATGACACAGTAAGATTATTATAAATAGGAACCACTGAGGGGATATTATCTCACCACCCGTAATAATAAAGGAATTCTAACACTGCTTGTGTATTGCATGTAGTGTTTTTATTCTGTCTTGCTAATTCCTACTTTTAGGTGCTTGCTCTTACATGGACAGTATGCAAGTTAGGGTGTCTTGTTCAAAATCTAAAAGCTCAGTGGTATTTTCTGACTGTTTTTTAGAAAAAACTAAAAAGTCCTGTCTCATATCCTATGACTTCTGCAGGTGTTTTGAGCTCTCTGATCTGACACTGCCTGGAAGCCCTGACCCCTTCCCTGATGTTACATGCTCTTGACTGAATTCATGTGGCACCCTCGCTTTCTGTCAAGATAAAAGAAGAATGTTTTGAATGTTCAATAATATGAAATAAATCTATCAATGTACAGTGGGGTCCAAATGTTTCAGACCACTAGTGAAAATGCTTCAGTTCGGTGTTTTTTTTTTTTCTTAAATTTAACACAAACATTTTCATTACAAGTGATATTATCATCAGCAATAAATTGAGTGAAAAGCAGATTCTTAGAAATATTTACATGAATTTCAGAAATTCTTAGTATTTGGCATGACTCTATTTGCTTTAATGACAGTGTGCACTCAAGCTAAAACAGACTCAACAAGTTTGTGTAAAATCTGATGATCCATATTAGATCAAATCCATTGGCATGCTATGCTGAACAAGTGCTTCAATGGACTCATGGAAAATCTAGAACTGAATAATGAATAGTCCAGATGTTGCTTATTTCCTTTTTTTATTTTAGAATTTTCAAAATTCTACAATTTCCTGTTTACAGTTTTTAAAAATATCCCACATTTTCAATGTGGGCTCAGACTTTTAGACCCCACTGTTTGTTTAACTTAGGTAATATTAGATAAATATATAGATAACATCAGTTAATTATATTTATTAGGGATTTCACCCCAAACGGTTAAAAAAAAAGAAAAAATGCATGAAAGGTTGAAGTGAAATTTTTTTTGTTTTTCTCTCCTGTGCCAGTCAGTGCTCAGACATGTTCAAACACTTTGGGCAGAGAGAATAGTGAAAATGACGGGCATATGTACATTACACACGTATTCACTGTTTACTTCACAAGCTCCAGTTAGTCCAGAATGCAGCAGCGAGAGTCCTTACTAGAACCAGAAGATATGACCACATCACCCCTATCTTATCCACACTGCATTGGCTCCCAATCAAATTTCGTATTGATTATAAAATACTACTATTGACCTATAAAGCACTAAATGGTCTCGTGCCACAGTACCTGAGCGAACTTTTGGTCTTTTATGATCCTTCACGCCTACTCAGATCAAAAGTTGCAGGCTATTTGTTGGTACCTCGAATAATGCGGACTACAGCTGGGGGTAGAGCTTTCTCTTACAAAGCCCCACAGTTATGGAACAGCCTTCCACTTAGTGTTCGGGGCTCAGACACAGTCTCAGTGTTTAAGTCGAGGCTGAAAACATATTTGTTTAGTCAAGCCTTTTGTGAATAGTTTTCTTAGGTACAGGGGCAGGTCTGGAGGGTTTCACAGGCATAGAGTGTTGTGGTGAACTGGGATGTTTGGATGCTGTTGCCCCCCCACTCTCACACGTTCACTCAGGTTTGTTGATGGTGGAGTGGCTGGCTGCCTTATGTCCCAGGGTGCCCTCATGTCTGTGTTAGCTTCTGGCTCTCACTTTTAGTTATGCTGTCATAGCTAGTCTTGCCGGAGTCCCTGCTTGGACTCTGCATGCAAAGTACATCGTGCTTAACCATTAGAGGACAAAAGCTCACCTAACAATCTTTTCCTTTCTCTCCATCTCTCTCTCTCCCTCACTCTCTGTCGAGCTACACATGCTACTTCTGAGATGCCAGTGATGCCAGTGATCCTGACCCCTTCTGCTCCTCCTTGCTGCCTGACCCATCCTGATGCCCTACTTCTGGTTGGAGTTCTCATCGGTTGAGTTGAGTTGGGTGGCCCCATATGGACGGCCTGAAGAACTGTTTGGATTGCTGGGGATGGTGCCACCTGGGGGCTGTGGAGATGGCTTGGGGATCACATATGGGGAGCTGTACTGTAATGGCTTGGGACTGTGATTGCTGTAGTGGCTTTGGGGCTGCAGTTGCCACGAGCAGCTTCGTACTCAGGACTCCATCAGTGGACAGTGGATAGATTTTAATCAGCCGGACTTCTTGCAAAAACTGTGATGAATTTATTGGTTGCACAATTGCACTATTTGTCCATATAGTACACAATAGAAGGGATTTATTTATAATCGCACTATCCGTTGCACCCAGATGAGGATGGGTTCCATTTTGAGCCTGGTTCCTCTCAAGGTTTCTTCCTCATATCATCTCGGGGAGTTTTTCCTTGCCACCATCGCCACTGGCTTGCTCATTAGGGATAAATTCACAGTGATAAATTCAAATATTTGCAATATATTTTTGTGAATCCATTTATTTCTGTAAAGCTGCTTTGTGACAATGTCCATTGTTAAAAGCGCTATACAAATAAAATTGAATTGAATTCAATTGAATTACTTAGCATTACTGCAGAATTACCTAAAACTGCCATGCAGATGACTCTTCGCAATTGCCGCTGCTGGCAAACAGTTCCAGACTGCAAAGCTAGTAATATTATAATGCCTTCTCCTACTCTCCTCAAAATGGTGGAAATGCTTATTTTTATGTCTTTTCTAGGCTGTGGATTCTGAACAATTATATTCGTCATAACAAATTTGTTAAAATGATAAAATGTGAACAGGGAAAAATCAGTATTGCTCAAATATACTGATTTCCCTCAAAATCAGTAAGATTAGTGGCCACTTTTAAAAAAGCACTACCAGCAACATTTTTATTGTTTTGTGTCACAGTGCCTCATTAAAGGTGGCCTCTTCTACTTCCACAAGGAGCACTGGGGCCAGATGCTTGACCTCCTCGTGGTGTCCTGCTCAAAAATCAACACAATAATGCCCCTGTCCCATTCCCGCCAGCTAGGATGGCCCAGCAGAGAGTCTACAATCACCCGGCACAGCCTCACAATTTCCTTCCCAGTGACCGAGTGCTCCTACTGGTCCCCATTGTGAACTGTAAGTTCATGGCCTGATGGCAAGGCCCATATACAGTGATAGAAAGGGTAGGCCCTGTGAACTACCACCTGCAACAGCCCAGTAAGTGCAAAAATACCCAAGTATACCACATTAATCTACTAAAAAAATTAACTGAGCTGGTTCCTGTTATCTCTGAACTATCTCTGAACTGAAAGCCCACCAGGGCATACCCTGTTCAACAAGGGAGAAGAGCTGACCCCTGCCCAGCAACAAGACCTCACCAAACTGACAGATTAGTTTGGACCCACTTTAATTGGTCCAGCACAACATTAAGACTCCCCTAGGAATGATCATCTGGCAGTGGCCCTATCACATCTCTGAGGCTCATCATCAAGCTGTTGAGGAAGAAGTAGCCAAAATGTTAGGAGATGAGATCATCGAGGAATCCACTAGCCCCTGGTCAAGCCCCATTGTAGTAGTTCCAAAGCCGGATGGCAGCCTAAGGATCTGCAACAACTTCCGGAGGCTCCACCGAGTCTCAGAGTGTGATAGCTACCCCCTCTCCCAGATAGATGACCTAGTGGAGCACCTGGGGAGGGCCTGATTCATGTCTACATTGAACCTCACAAAAAGCTATTGGCAGGTAGCCCTGAGGCCCAAAGCCAGACCCAAAATGGCATTCTCCACCTCCAGTGGGCACTGGCAATATCGGGTCCTCTCAACGGCTCAGTGGACATCATCCTAAAGCCTCACAGAGCCTTTGTGCTAGCATACGTGGATGATGTGGTCATTCATTCAGCCATCTGGATACACTACCTCTTTCACCTGAGGGAGGTACTGAAGGGGCTCCAGCAGGCAGGCCTGACAGCCAACTCCCTGTAAGTGCCACTTGGGGCTGACTGAGGCACAGTACCTGGGATTCTGCATTGGGCGAGGGCTGCTAAAACCCCAAGAAAAGAAAATCCAAGCCATGAAGGAGTATCCCCAGCCCACCTCCAAACACCAGGTACATGCTTTTTCCAAACACCAGGTAACACCAACTTCTCTTCTCTCCCCGCTTTCAGACCTCACAAAGAAGGGACAAAAGTGCACTGAATGGATGAAGTGGTGCAGGCGTTCAAAGCCCTGAAAGCAGCCATAACCAGCTCTCCCATCTTATGAAGCCCCAACTTCAACCTCCCCACCCTCCCCTCCCTTCAACTTCACAGTGCGTACCGATGCCTCTGAAACAGACCTAGGTGTTGTGCTGTCCCATATGAGAGATACCAGCTTAATAAGGTTGAGGAATGTGTAAAGGATATTATAACTTATATATAATGTCCTATAACTTTATATTATAATATATACACTATATTACCAAAAGTATTCGGTCACCTGCCTTGACTCATATATGAACTTAAGTGCCATCCCATTCCTAACCCATAGGGTTCAATATGATGTCGGTCCACCTTTTGCAGCTATTACAGCTTCAACTCTTCTGGGAAGGCTGTCCACAAGGTTGAGGAGTGTATTTATAGGAATTTTTGACCATTCTTCCAAAAGCGCATTGGTGAGGTCACTCACTGATGTTGGTCGAGAAGGCCTGGCTCTCAGTCTCCGCTCTAATTCATCCCAAAGGTGTTCTATCGGGTTCAGGTCAGGACTCTGTGCAGGCCAGTCAAGTTCATCCACACCAGACTCTGTCATCCATGTCTTTATGGACCTTGCTTTGTGCACTGGTGCACAGTCATGTTGGAAGAGGAAGGGGCCCGCTCCAAACTGTTCCCACAAGGTTGGGAGCATGGAATTGTCCAAAATGTTTTGGTATCCTGAAGCAATCAAAGTTCCTTTCACTGGAACTAAGGGGCCAAGCCCAACTCCTGAAAAACAACCCCACACCATAATTCCTCCTCCACCAAATTTCACACTCGGCACAATGCAGTCCGAAATGTACCGTTCTTCTGGCAACCTCCAAACCCAGACTCGTCCATCAGATTGCCAGATGGATAAGCATGATTCATCACTCCAGAGAACGCGTCTCCACTGCTCTAGAGTCCAGTGGCGGCGTGCTTTACACCACTGCATCCGACGCTTTGCATTGCACTTGGTGATGTGTGGCTTGGATGCAGCTGCTCGGCCATGGAAACCCATTCCATGAAGCTCTCTGCGTACTGTACTTGGGCTAATCTGAAGGTCACATGAAGTTTGGAGCTCTGTAGCAATTGACTGTGAAGAAAGTCGACGACCTCTTTGCACTATGCGCTTCAGCATCCGCTGACCCCTCTCCGTCAGTTTACGTGGCCTACCACTTCGTGGCTGAGTTGCTGTTGTTCCCAAACTCTTCCATTTTGTTATGATAAAGCTGACAGTTGACTGTGGAATATTTAGGAGCGAGGAAATTTCACGACTGGATTTGTTGCACAGGTGGCATCCTATGACAGTTCCACGCTGGAATTCACTGAGCTCCTGAGAGCGGCCCATTCTTTCACAAATGTTTGTAAAAACAGTCTGCATGCCTAAGTGCTTGATTTTATACACCTGTGGCCAGGCCAAGTGATTAGGACACCTGATTCTGATCATTTGGATGGGTGACCGAATACTTTTGGTAATATAGTGTATATATAACATCCTATAACTTTATTTTGACAAGGCAGAAGTACTTCTACTAGGACCACAGGCAGCTAGAAGTAAGCTTTATGATTACATAGTAACTCTGAAGAGCCTTTCAGTTATACCATATGCAGCAGTAAAAGAGTTTGCAGCAGTAAAAAGTGATTATTGACTCCAGTCTCTCACTTGTGGCTCATGTAGATAATATTACTAGAATAGCCTTCTTTCATCTCAGAAATATTGCTAAAATAAGAAATATATTGTCACGACATGATGCACTAAAACTAGCTCATTTTGTTACCTCTAGGTTGGATTATGGTAATGCCTTGCTGTCTGGATGTTCCAGTAGGAGCATAAACAAGCTCCAGTTAATCCAGAATGCAGAAGCCAGAGTCCTTACTAGAACCAGAAGACATGACTACATCACCCCAATTTTATCCACACTGCATTAGCTCCCAGTAAAATCCTGAACTATAAAGAACTGAATGGTCTCACGGGATCCACCATGCCTGCTTTGGTCAAAAGGTGCAGGCACTTTGATGGTACCATGAATATTGAAGGCTACAGCAGGGGGTAGAGCTTTGTCTTACAAAGCCTCACAGTTATGGAACAGCCTTCTAATTCAAAGCTTAGACACAGTCTCAGTGTTTAAGACTGTTTAAGTGTTTAAAATCATATTTATTTAGTCAAGCCTTTTGTGAATAGCTTTTTTCTAAGACAAAGGTGAAGATCTGGAGAGTTTATAGAGTGTTTTGGTAAACTGGGATGTTAGGATGCTGTCGTCTCCCACTCTCACGTGTTCACTCAGGTTTGTTAATGGTGGAGTGGCTGGCTGGGACTTCGGCAAGACTAGCTAACTTAATTTGCTACGCAAAAATCAAGGTGAAAGATATAAATAAAGAATGGAATCAACATTATTCAGAGTGTTGTATGATAGCAAATGGTGTGCATTCAATAAACAGTGTGAGCAGAGACAAACTTTTTTCTTCCAGTGCTCTGTCCCTTTTTGTTGGATAAGGATGAAGTTTTTTCCACTATTAACCTGTAGCTGTCAATTCTGCATGCAACATGGGGTTTGCAAGAAATTCTCACAGTCAGCACTATATCATATTTTGATTTTTGAGGCACACATAATTTAAGCTAGCTTCAAAGTATTTTGTCCCATCATTGAATTGGTCTGTGATTCTGAATGCACTCTGGCCATCACAATTTGAATCCTTGGAGAATGTCCTTCATTAAATACATCTACTAAGCAAGTGAGCAAGCTTCAACACTTATCGTTGTACCCCTTTATCTGGTGTCTCACTCTGTTTTACGCTACAAAAATGTATTATAGAATAGTGGTCCAAGTTACAATTAATACATGTTTAAATAAATCACAAAAAATCCATCGCAACTGGCTTTTAAAAAACGTTTTTTTAGTATTTAAATTGTTAAATTGAGCTTCTGTAAAAAAATCTAATCTCCACTATCAATATAATACATATATTCTTTTGTATTGCATTTATATACAATAACAAACAAATATGGCATTTAAATAATATAGTACAATACTATATCTATTATAATTTGTTGCAGAAGGTTAAATTATATATAATGTAAAAGAATTATTTGGTTACATCATTACATGAGCGAAAAAAGTCCATTCATTAAAGAACATTTATTAATGCAGAGTCTGTTTGGAATATTCGCAGAGTTAAAATTAATATAATGCACCTCCTGAACCACGGGTAAAACAGAGCATAAATAACCGGATTAATGGTGGAATTAAGACAAAACACAAGCAAGACTTTCTGAAAAGTTTCTGTCTGTAGTTCAATAATATCACCTAACAAACTGTATATAAAATATGGAAGTAAACACATCAGAAACACAGAGACTAAAATGCCAAGTACTTTAGCTGCTTTTCTCTCAGATTTCATTGAGTGTGAGGTGATTTTCTGTGTTTTAGGCTGTGTGTGATTATTAAGCTCTCTGATAGCAGTGGCATGTTTCTTAGCAATCACAAAAACTCGAGCATACAATATGATTATGACAGAGAGTGGAAATAGAAAAGTTACTACAAGATCAATTACAGATGAAATATCTTTCAGAAAATAAAAACACTCTCCAGGACACATTACATAACTCATTAAAGTTCCGTTGAGATAACAGAATGCTATGTTATACACCAGGCACACACACCAGTTAGAAAAAACCACAATGCACATAGTCCACTTTGAGATTGTGTGTGTGTAGAGAAAGGGGTTTGAGAGAGCCAAATACCGATCCACAGAGATCAGAGCAATATTATAGATGGATAAGCTTGTGAGGAAACCACCAATCAATAAAAAACTGGTGCAGAAACCTCTCCCAAAAATCCAGCATGACTCGATTGTCCAGATTAACATTGACGGCATCACTAAAGCACCGACAAGGAAATCTGACACCGCCAGAGAGAGCACGAGCATGTTGGTTGGTGTGTGAAGCTGCTTGAAGTGAAAAACAGAGATGATGATGAGCAGATTTCCACACACTGTTAGAAGAACCACAGCAGCTGAACACAAGTACAGTAAGATATAAACTGCAGGAGATACAGATCTCTCTGGACAGGAGAAATGTTCACAGCGATCAGACTGGTTAAACTCCGTTAGGTTCATGAATACAGCATTTCACTATTGTCTAAAGAGTTTAAAGAAATACCTCATATATTGCATTAACAGTAAAACATTAAAAGTAAAAGGTTACAGTTGAATTTATTGTGGGTTAAGCAGCTCTGGTGCTTTTATAGTTTAGAAACTGATCACGCCCCCTGAGTTTGAATGACAGCATGATACATATGATGTCAAATTCAATGTTTGTTATTCCTAATACCTGTCTAACATCTGTCAAACTTATTGGTCAACTCCACCATACCTAAAATATATGTAAAACAAATATAAATCTGTTTTGCAGTGGAGGTATATAAAATAGATTTTGCATGCTGGTTTTATTGTGTCTGTTCACTTTTTTAATCTGTGCACGTCACTCCAGCCACTGTCTTTAGGATCGGTCTTTGTCTGACCTGAGATCTGTTCACCAAGGGCACCCATATTAAACTCCCAGTGACAAAGCCCTGAAGTCAGTGACTCATCTCAGAGTTTCACTGTTTTGGAGTTGACACTGTGTCCCTTTGACACTGTTAACGCAAACCTGTGCTCAATTTGGGTGCGGCACATTTACTAAAATGGAATGAAAGCTTTCAAGAAAAGCAATGCGCTTTCTCATAAGAAGATAATACAATATAAAATCATGTGTTTGTTACTATTTTCTTGGGTTGCTCTAATACACTGTCTGGTGAATAATTTCCCCATGCAAATGTTTACTATAGAAGTAATCAACAATTTATCCAGAAGATAAATCAGCTGTATAATAAATGACTGGATTTACATTAGTCAATACTGATGTTGCAAGGTTATTGTGATAAAATGTTAACAAAATAAAATAATAACATTTTAACTTACAAAACTCTAATTTAGAATTGCAGTCCACATTACAATTTTAACAACAAATGTAAATAAAATTACAATAAAAGCACAAATTCAATTCAATTCATTTTTATTTGTGTAGTGCTTTTAACAATGGACATTGTCACAAAGCAGCTTTACAGATATATGTAAATTCACGATATAAATTTTAAATTTATGAATTTATCCCTAATGAGCAAGCCAGAGGTGACAGTGGCAAGGAAATATTAATGTGTACTATTCTTGACATTCCTATTCTAATGTGTATCTGTATTATTTTATTACTTAATTGTTATTTTAAGCTTCTGTAATAAATATTACATTCATAATATTCTTAATTTTATACAGTAATTATACAGTATGGTACTGAAAGGCCATCCAGAGTTATGACATAATCAGGCTTACTTCCATCTGCATGTGGTCCAAGTGTAAGTACTTCTGTATTGTCTGTATTTAGTAGGAGGAAGTTATTCGACATCCATTGGCTAAAGACCTTTATGCATTCCTCAGTTTTATAAAGCTGTGTGTCACATTTGATACTGGTCTATAGTTAGACAGCTGACAAGGTTCAAGGTCAGGGTTTTAATCAGTGTGTGAGGCATGGTCGAGCATCAGCTGCGGATGGGGAGGTAGGAGGTTAAACTGAAAGGTAACATGTAAATGATTTTCACTTGTGTATGATGATGGCCAGTCTATGTGTGCTTGTTTGTCCTCTCAGAGAGAAGCTGTGGACTACACAATGCGATACCCGGAAACAGTGCCTCTCCGCAACATCTCAGCACACAGTGTTTAAAAAAAATTAGCACTGAATATTCATTAGCATTGAAAAATAAATATTTTTAAAAGATTTTACCTTTGCTTCATTATGTCATAAGGTGTCTACAGCAGAGATTACATGTTAAGAGAGAAAAAAAACTGACAAAATGCAATTTATAATAGTGGTCTACATTACAGTTTTAACATCAACTCTTAAAAAAAAATCACAATAAAAGCACAAATGTGTCTTGTTTTTTATAAACCTGTATGAATTTAGCGATATACATTCATTTGTACTATTACTGACATTCCTTCTCATAATGTGTATCTGTGTTTTGTTAATGATTTCATTCTTATTTTTTAGCATCTGTAACAAATCAAATCAAATTACCACTATCCATATGAATAATAACAAACCAAATATTGCTATTATTTAATGTAATACATTATAATATATATTATATTAATGGTGCAAATTTGATTTGTTACAGAAGCTTTAGTTATATATAATATAATAGCAATATTTGGGCACATCATCAGAAGGAGTGAAAAAAAGGCTTTTCATGAAAATACATTTATTACTGAGGACTCTGTTTGAAATATTCGCAGAGTTATGATTAATTTTATGCACCTCCTAAACCACGGGTAAAACAGAGCATAAATAAATGGATTAATGGTGGAATTAAGACAACCCACAATCATGAGTTTATGAATAATTTCTGTCTGTAGTCCAATAACATCACCTAATAAAATGTATATAAAATATGGAAGGAAACACACCAGAAACACAGCCACTAAAATGCCAAGGACTTTAGCTGCTTTTCTCTCAGATTTCATCGAGAGTGAGGTGATTTTCTGTGTTTTAGGCCGTGTGTGATTATTAAGCTCTCTGATAGCAGTGGCATGTTTCTTAGCAATCACAAATACCAGAGAATAAAATATGATAATGACAGAAAATGGAAATATAAATGAATATATAAGGTCAATTACAGACCAAACCTCATTCAGAAAGAGAAAACACTCTCCAGGACATAGTAAAAAATTCATGGTGCTTATATTGAGATAATAGAATGTAACGCTATATGCCAGACCCACACACCAAGTAGAATAAACTGCAATGCACATAGTCCTCTTAGAGATTTTGTTTGTGTAGAGAAATGGGTTTGAGAGAGCCAAATACCGATCCACAGAGATCAGAGCGACATTATAGAGGGATAAGACCATGATGAAAGCACCACTTAACCAAAAACTAATGCAGAAACCTCTCCCAAAAATCCAGCATGACTCAATTGTCCAGATTAATACTGGAAGCATCACAAAGGCGCCGATGAGGAAATCCGACACAGCCAGAGAGAGCACAAGCATGTTGGTCGGTGTGTGTAGCTGCTTGAAGTGACAAACAGAGATGATGACTAGCAGATTTCCACACACTGTTAGAAGAACCACAGCAGCTGCACATACATACAGTAAGATGTTAACTGCAGGAGATACAGATCTCTCTGGACAGGAGAAATGCTCACAGCGATCAGACTGATTAAACTCCGTCAGGTTCATGAATACAGCATTTTAAAATGTCTTCAACATCCTTAAAAATAACACAGTACACTGGGTGTTGCTTCTGAAAACCAGTAACAGTACAAATTCATAATCCAATATATGAAAGCGCAAGCCAGCTCTGATATTTTTAAAGCTTATAATTTGACCACACCCCCAAGTTTGATTGACAGTTTTAGACATATGATGTCATATTTGGTTGAAACAGAAGCCGTAAATGGTATTTGTCCACCTGTTTTTTTAAATAACTGTTATATGTAATAAATGTTATATGTAAGAAAATGAAATGAAAACGTATAATCATCAGATGTATATTGGTGTTCAAACAGCAATATAATATAAAATTGAATAATATATAATATAATTGAAACTTCTGTAACAAATCAAACCATTAATATAACACATATTGTACTCTAGTATATCTGTCAGGTCAGCTCTGTCTGTGAATTCAGTTCCCCAGAATACACTCTGGCCTAGAGACCTGGCCACCTCAGACTACACTACTCAGAATCCACCACCATTGACATGTTCGCAATCACCAGACTATTGAACACACTCACCTGTTCCCAATCACACACACAGTTTAATGAGAGACTTTCATTCACAAGAAATTGTGAAGTAAACGCTCAGTTTGTGCATCCGCCTCTGACATTTACCAACCCGTATTTTCCTGTGGTTGTTATCCCGGTTTTGACTTTGCTAGCTTCTTGGTTCTTCGAGTTTTGTCTTTGCCCTGTTTATGCTGATAGTGCCTCGCCTGACCCACGCCTGTTTATTGACATTGATAGTGAATTTGGATTTGGATTTATCTCTTTGCCTGCTTCAATAAATATATGCTCTACTGCATTTGAATCCATCTCATTTCTGGTTATTGTAACAGAATACTTCGCCTCACATTATGGAACCAGCAGGAGAGCCGGACTGGAGACAGGCTATCACAGCACATAGACAGCTGATGGGAGAGCAGCAGCAGCATTTAGCAATCACCAGACTATTGAACACACTCACCTGTTCCTAATCACACACACACACACACACACACACACACACACACACACATACTTTAAAGAAAGACTTTCAGTCACAGGAATTTGTGAAGTAAACGCACAGTTTGTGCATCCGCCTCTGACATTTACCAGGCCGTATTCTCCTGTGGTTGTTATCCCGGTTTTGACTTTGCTAGTTTCTTGGTTCTTCGAGTTTCGTCTTTGCTATTGCCTTTCCATTTGGATTTATCTGTTTGACTGCTTCAATAAATATACGTTCTACTGCATTGGAATCCATCTCATCTCTGGTTATTGTAACAGAATACTTCGCCTCACATTATGGAACCAGCAGGATAGCCGGATTGGAGACAGGCTATCACAGCACATAGACAGCTGATGGGAGAGCAGCGGCAGCGTTTAGCTGACCTGGATGCTAAAGTCAACATGCTCTTGCAAGCTCTTGCATCCATCGCCATTCCCCGTGCTCCTGCCCCGGCTCCGGTACCCAGTACACCAATGCCAATGCCGGACAAGTTTTCTGGTGACGTATCGCTATGTAAAGGATTCCTTCTTCAGTGTTCTCTGTATTTCACTAGCCATGAGGGTATGTCTATAATAACCAATAAAATTACGCGCTTTATGAAACTGCTTACCGGCAAAGCGCTGTGATGTGGGAGTTAGGGGGCGAGCCCACATCGTCCTAAGAGCAATTCATGGAACTATTTTGTTGTGTGTTTGATCACTCCCCCGAGTTTCAGGAGGCTGGAGAGCAGCTGCTAAACATTTCACAAGGCTCACACCATGTAGCAGAGTATGCACTCAAATTCCTCACCATCGCAGATGGAATGATGCAGCTCCTAAAGCTGCACTTCTCTGTGGTTTCAAATCAGAAGTGCTCATAGAGATGGAGTGGCGTGATTAGCTGCTCACCCTTGACCCCCGATTGACCTCACCATCCATCTGGACCTTCTGCTCCACAGGTGTTGCCCCTTCCAGGAGACAGGGAGCTCTCTGCATGTAAACCTCTTGCCTGAACCCATGCAACTCGGGCGTACCAAGCTCAGCAAGGGAGAAAGGGAGAAGTGATGTAGTGAGGACCGCTGCTTCTACTGCAGCTGCAAAGAACACCTCATCAGGCTATGCCCACTATGTGCCAAGACCCCAGCCAGGTCAGACACTTCCTTTAGCACAAGTTGCAGTCCCTGCTTCAACATGATGAGTTCAGCCCATCCCTAACGCTCCAGGTTTCAATACAACACTCAAGTGTGGTTTCTGTCTTCACAGCATTAATCGACTCTGGATCTGTGGGGAACTTTATCGACCAGGACTCGGTCACCTGCCTGAACATCCCGACACAGCCAATTCCATGACCTATGAGTGTCCATGCTGTTGAGGAGGGCACCTTCGGAAAGGGCATTATCACTCAAAGAACATGGCTCTTCCTGCTCCAAGTCAGTGGTCTCCATCAGGAACCTTGACCACCCACCAACCTTTCAAGAGGTGTTAGCAGTCATCAACTCCCTGAAAAAATAACAAGTACCCCAGCAGTGATGGTATCCCAGCAGAGCTCCTCAAACAAGGTGGCTACTTGTGTACCAGGATGATCCACCAATACACCCTGCAGATCTTGGACCAGGGGAATATACCTCAACAATGGAGGAATGCCAACATGGCATTATAGAATATCACCATAGCACCATAGAATATCAACCACTAACAATAGTTCTATTCTTTAAATACCTGGGCAGCATCCTATCTGAGGGCTGATACATCGACCATGAAACCCACATCTAGATAAAACAAGCCTCTGCAGCCTTCGGCAAACTCTGACAAAACGTCTTTCAAACCAAGCATGTCTATCTGCACACCAAAGTAACCATCTATAAAGCTGTCTATATCACTACTCTCCTATTAAGCTGATCTAAGATCCCTGCAGCGAATTCTTGGGATCACGTACCACATTCCGTAGTGCTTGCCAGGAAACCTACAAGAGCATGGAGGCCACGATCCCTGAACACCAGCTGCATCGATTTGGCCATGTTATCAGGATGCCTAAAGATCCCCTGCCATAGCAAGTTCTGTATGGACAGCTTCGTCTGGGCCACTAGTACAAAGACCAGCTAAAAACATCACTGAGGAAATGTGAATTTCACCCCAGATGACTTGAAGAAGCTGCTGTTAACTGTACCACCTGGTAGCAGCTCTGGCACACAGGAATAGATGGATTTGGAGAGGAACAGGAAGAAACAAACAAAAAAACAAGACTAAGGAGACATACAGCAATGCCTTCCCCCAATAACCCAGACTTCACATGTCCAACATGCAATAAAATATGTGGATCAAGGATTGGACTCTATAGCCATCAAAGAACACACTATTAATGAGGACAAATGTGATCGTTAAGGTAGAATTAGTGTCTTATTGCAGTGTTGGTGTGTGTTAGTGTAATGTTGGTGTTTGTTAGTCTAGTTATGGTGTGTGTTAGTCTAGTGTTGGTGTGTGTTAGTGTGCTGAGGTCAGTAAGGGGAATCAAAGCCATCAAAGAACACACCGTAGAATTAGTGTCTTAGTGCACTGTTGGTGTGTGTTAGTGTAATGTTGGTGTTTGGTCATACAGTGTTGGTGTGTGTTAGTGTAGTGTTGGTGTGTGTTAGTCTAGTGTTGGTGTGTGTTAGTGTGCTGAGGTCAGTAAGGGGAATCTGTGCTGTGCTCAGCTCTTGGCATTGCAGGGCTTTGCGGTGGTATAAGTGTGGCTCATTGTTCTTTAAATGTTCTTTAAAATGGAGTCAGTATTTAATGGTGATTTTTTTTTTTTGTACTAATGAGAATCAGCCTGAACTTGGCTCTGCACCCATTATGTGTTCTGTTTCTGTGTACTTTACAGAATTCTTCATGTAAATTTTCAGCATTGGACTGGAAGTTTTGGTTGGTGAGTGAGCTCCACGCCTCACTACTGGATAGGACAATCTATGGTTCTATGACTGATTCAATAGTTTGAGGCTAACTTGAATTTGTATTTGAGTAGGAATTTGTGGCTTAATTGCATAGATTGTCCTGCTTGCTTTGTCTGTCAGATTGTTGAGTGTGGGAGTGAAAGTTCCTTTTGAGGTCATGTTTAGTCTTAACTAATTATATTTCTTACAGATTTCTATTTTGTGTGATCTAATGTTATGGAGGTGAAGTTCCCTAAGATCTGACTCTTTTCTGTACTATGAGAGTTTTTGTCTTTTTCAAGTTGACTGTCAGGGTAAAATCTTTGCTAACTAAACTTAGTTTAATTAGATTATGTATGTTTTTGCTCAGTGCATGTCCTAAAAATATTGCCACATACCTAGTTTATCCTAGCACCCTCAGTTTATCAGTGTGCTGGACTAGTTTAGCATTTCCTTTATACTGATTTTGATGCAGTGCTTATTTTTTACACTCACTGATTCATCAAACTACAGGCTGTCCCAAACAAAGTCTCCATACATAGGGGAAATTAACACTTTTAAGCAAAATGGAGCATTATTCACAAACCATCCTCTACACGATTACCATTTCTTTGTAAACACACACAGAGGCTTCTCTCCCGATTTTGGCCCCCAGTTTGGCAACAGTGTCATGTGTGATGGGCTTGCCATGTTTCCAGGCATGAGTATGATTTCAATATGTTCTTCTTTTGTCAAAGGCATTCTTAAAGGCTATCTGAAAAAAAAAACCTATAATATAAACCATGTATGAAAAATTTTGGAAGCCAGGACATTTTGCTGAAAAGTGTTAATTTCCCCTATGTATGGAGACTTTTGGGAAACAATATTATAATCATATTATTAATGCAAATAAAATGAACTCCCTTTAAAATGCCTCATTATAACTGGGTATTTGCAAAGATGATATGTGACTTTGCATCCCAGTGCTGTTCATTTTACAGAAGAAAAAAAGATTAGCATAGAATATTCATTAGCATTGAAAAATAAATATGATTTTACTTTTGCTTCTTTATTATGTCATAAAGTGTCTACAGCAGAGATTACATGTAAAGAGAAAAATAAAGTTTTAAACTGCCAAAATGTAATTTATAATAGTGGTCTACATTACAGTTTTAACATCACATCTTTAAAAAAATCACAATGAAAGCACAAATGTGTCTTGTTTTTTATAAACCTGTATGAATTTAGCGATATACATTCATTTGTACTATTATTGACATTCCTTCTCATAATGTGTGTCTGTGTTTTGTTAATGATTTAATTCTTACTTTACAGCATCTGTAACAAATCAAATTACCACTATCCATATGAATAATAACAAACCAAATATTGTTATTATTCAATGTAATACATTATAATATATATTATATTAATGGTGCAAATTTGATTTGTTACAGAAGTTTTAGTTATATATAATATAACAGCAATATTTGGGCACATCATCAGAAGGAGTGAAAAAAGCCTTTTCATGAAAAAACATTTATTAATGAAGAGTCTGTTTGAAATATTCGCAGAGTTATGATTAATCTTATGCACCTCCTAAACCACGGGTAAAACAGAGCATAAATAAATGGATTAATGGTGGAATTAAGATAAACCACAATCATGAGTTTATGAGTAGTTTCTGTCTGTAGTTCAATAACATCACCTAATAAACTGTAAATAAAATATGGAAGTAAACACACCAGAAACACAGCCACTAAAATGCCAAGGACTTTAGCTGCTTTTCTCTCAGATTTCATCGAGAATGAGGTGATTTTCTGTGTTTTAGGCCGTGTGTGCTTATTAAGCTCTCTGATAGCAGTGGCATGTCTCTTAGCAATCACAAAAACTCGAGTATACAATATGATTATGACAGAGAGTGGAAATATAAATGAATATACAAGGTCAATTACAGACCAAACCTCATTCAGAAAGAGAAAACACTCTCCAGGACATAGTAAAAAATTCATGGAGCTTATATTGAAATAATAGAATGTAACGCTATAAGCCAGACACACACACCAGGTACAGTAAACCACAATGCACATAGTCCTCCTAGAGATTGTGTTTGTGTAGAGAAACGGGTTTGAGAGAGCCAAATACCGATCCACAGAGATCAAAGCGACATTATAGATGGATAAGGCCATGATGAAAGCACCAATTAACCAAAAACTAATGCAGAAACCTCTCCCAAAAATCCAGCATGACTCAATTGTCCAGATTAACACTGGAAGCATCACTATGGCGCCGATGAGGAAATCCGACACAGCCAGAGAGAGCACGAGCATGTTGGTTGGTGTGTGAAGCTGCTTGAAGTGAAAAACAGAGATGATGATGATCAGATTTCCACACACTGTTAGAAGAACCACAGCAGCTGCACATACATACAGTAAGATATAAACTGCAGGAGATACAGATCTCTCTGGACAGGAGAAATGCTCACAGCGATCAGACTGATTAAACTCCGTCAGGTTCATGAATACAGCATTTTAAAATGTCTTCAACATACTTAAAAATAACACAGTACACTGGGTGTTGCTTTTGAAAAACAGTAACAGTTAAAAGAAAGAAAGAAAGAAAGAAAGAAAGAAAACCAGTAACAGTACAAATTCACAGCGCAAGCCAGCTCTGATATTTTTAAAGCTTATAATTTGACCACACCCCCAAGTTTGACTGACAGTTCTAGACATATGATGTCATAGTTTGTTGAAACAGAAGCCATAAATGGTATTTGGCAACCTGTTTTTTTTAATAACTGTTATATGTAAGAAATGTTATATGTTAGAAAATGAAATGAAAACATATAATCATCAGATGTAAACAACAAAAGTGTGCATATGCTTAGAAATGTTCCTATGCTTAAAAATAAATAATGATTCAGTGCATGTCCTGCCATGGCTTTGTACCAAACTGGCAAACTATTGTACTAAATAATATCAAAATAGTGTGCCACTCTTGTATTTGACACCAATACTGTAGTCAACAGTCCTTGGGCCATGCAGCCTTCTAGCTGAGCTCCTGCCGGGTTGCTGCTGCTTCTGAGAGACAGGGAACCCTGGAGCTTATCCAGTCTTCATAGAACCACAGGTAAAGTACACATGTAACTAGTGCTCTATTTCACTTTCACCTTAATAACGGATGCCACAATGTCATGAGGGACCGACCCTCAGGACTGAATGGAAGGGTGTTCAGAGATGTCCACCACACTCATGCCACTGGAAGGGACTATGTTAACTTTGTAGAACCCAGAAAAGGTGCATGGTGACACCCAGGTAGGAACAGCACAGGAGTCCTGGAACAGCACACTTCTAATTACTGCCCAGGAGCAGGAGACACTTCTTGTAGAGTGTAATTTGTGTCTTTCCACATAACATACAAACATTAATCTCATGATAGAATGACTGCTGTCCAGTCCAAGTAATTCACTATATGGCCAACAGTATGTGGACACCTTATCATCACACCCATATGTGCGCCTTCCCCAAACTATGCCACAAAGTTGGAAGCACACAATAGTCTAGAATGTCTTTGGATCTTGTTGCATACATGACGATTTCCCTTCACTGGAATTAAGGGGCCTAGCCCAAACCTATTGGAGCATAACTACGCCACTGTGCAAAAATCATTTTCTTATATTCTTACATTTTCTTACATTTTTTTATATTAAACCATTTGACTAGCCCATCTGTTTGCAGATGGTAGCCACTGGTGCGAATTGATTTAATCCCCAACAATTCATTCAGTTTGCGAAGAGTGTGTGACATACAAGAAGTGCCCTGGTCAGTTAGGATCTCTTGCGGGATCCTGACTCAGGAGATTACTCGGACAAGTGCCTCCGCAACACTGTGTGCTCAGATGTTGCAAAGAGCCACTGTTTTCTGGTATCGCATTGTGTAGTCCACAATGTCCTTAAGTGTAGTCCTTAATTGTTGAAAAGGTTTCATCCTTAACCAAGAAAAAGTTACTCACACTGTTTATTGAATGCACACTGTTTACTATCATACAGTACTCTGAATAGAGTTGATGTCATTGGGCGTAAGGTCAATTGTATTCATATTTGATATTTCAAGGGTCAAGAACATTATTAAAATAAGAAATGAACACTTCTAGATGGCAGCCATCATGCAGAACCCCCTACTTTGTGGACAGAGACCTTGTCATGATGAAGGGGCATGTGTAATTTGGTGAACCTCTATTTTCTCTCTCTGAATGAGGTTTTGACTGTAGTTGACCTTGTAGTAACATTTATATTTCCACTCTCTGTCATAATCATATTGTACAGTTGCGTTTTTGTGATTGCAAAGAAACATGCTACTGCTGTCAGATAGCTTAATATTCACACACGACCTAAAACACACAGAGACTCAATTATATCTAAGAGGAAAGCAGATAAAGTCCTCTGCATTTTAGTGTCTGTGTTTGTGACGTGTTTACTTCCATATTTTATTAACAGTGTATTAGGTGATGTTATTGAACTACAGACAGAAACATTCCAGAAATCTTTGATCATACTTTTCTTAATTCCACCATTAAACCATTAATCCATGTGTTATATTAATAATAATTCTGCAAATATTCCAAACAGACTCTGCATTAATCAGTGATCTTTCACGAGTAGCCTTTTTTACTGCTTCTGATGATGTTACCAGATATTACGATAATAATATAATTGAAACTTCTGTAACAAATCAAACCATTAATATAACACATATTGTACTCTAGTATATCTGTCAGGTCAGCTCTGTCTGTGAATTCAGTTCCCCAGAATACACACACGGGCCTAGAGACATTGCCACCTCAGACTACACTACTCAGAATCCACCACCATTGACATGTTTGCAATCACCAGACTATTGAACACACTCACCTGTTCCCAATCACACACACACACACACACACACACTGCATTTGAATCCTTCTGATCTGTGGTTATTGTAACAGAATACTTCGCCTCACATTATGGAACCAGCAGGATAGAACTGATGGGAGAGCAGCGGCAGCGTTTAGCTGGATGCTAAAGTCAACATGCTCTTGCAAGCTCTTGCCTCCACTGCCATGGTCCGTGCTCCTGCCCCGGCTCTGGTACCAGTACACCAATGCCAATGCCGGACAAGTTTTCTGATAACGTATCGCTATGTAAAGGATTCCTTCTTCAGTGTTTTCTGTATTTCACTAGCCATGAGGGAATGTCTGAGACCAATAAAATTATGCGCTTTATGAACCTGCTTAATGGCAAAGAGCTAAAGTTGGCCACTGCGGTGTGGGAGTTAGGGGGCAAGCCCACATCGTCCTAAGAGCAATTCATGGAACTATTTTGCTGTGTGTTTGATCACTCACCTGAGTTTCAGGAGGCTGGAGAGCAGCTGCTAACCTTTTTACAAGACTCACACCATGTAGCAGAGTATGTACTCAAATTCCTCACCATTGCAGCTGGTAGCGGATGGAATGATGCAGCTCCTAAAGCTGCATTTGATGCAGCTCCTAAAGTGCTCATGGAGATGGAGTACCGCGATGAGCCGCTCACCCTTGACCCACGATTGACCTCACCATCCATCTGGACCTTCTGCTCCACAGTTGTTACCCATTCCAGGAGACAGGGCGCTTTCTGCATGTCAACCTTTTGCCTGAACCCATGCAACTGGGGCATACCAAGCTCAGCGAGGGAGAACGGGAGAAGTGACATAGTGAGGACCACTGCTTCTACTGCAGTAGCAAAGAACACCTCATCAGGCTATGTCCACTATGTGCCAAGCCCCCACCCAGGTCAGACACTTCCTTTAGCGTGAGCTGCAGTCCCTGCTTCGACAAGATGAGTTCAGTCCATTTTTTATCACACCAGTCGCTAATGCTCCAGGTTTCCATGTCCTATGAGTGTCCATGCCATGAGGAGGGCACTATTGGGGAGGGCATTATCATTCACAGAACATGGCCCCTCCAAGTCAGTGATCTCCATCAGGAACATACTTTGTTTCTGGTGGTCACACATCCAAGCATCCCATCATCCTGGGCTTTGCCTGGCTGCACGCCCACAATCCCCAAATGTCCTGGGCTGACAAGGAGATCACATGCTGGTCAGATGATTGTTTCCACCAGTGCCTCTTCATGCCCCCAATTTGTGTGGCTTCGACCTCTGTAGTAAGTCCACAACATAATGCACCCCTTGATATTCCATCTAAATACCAGGACCACCTAGAAGTATTCAGCAAAGCCAAGGCCAGCGGTTTACCTTTTCAATGCCCGTACGTCTGTGCCATTGAGCTAATGCCTGGAGCCACTGCAACCCACAACAGGATTTATCCACTCTCCATCACAGGACAGAAAGCCATGGAAGAATATATCCAGGATGTGTTACAACAAGGATATATCTGCCTTTCTACATCTCAGCTTTAGCCGGGTTTTTCTTTGTGGAGAAAAAAGGAAGGGGCCTCAGGCCTTGCACTGACTATGGCGGACTCAACCAGGTCACCGTGAAGTACAGGTACCCTTTACCTCTGGTCCCGGCAGCTCTCGAACAACTCTTTTCTGCCCAGATATTCACAAAACTAGACCTTCGCAGTGCATACAACCTGGTACACATCAGGGAGAGAGACCAGTGGAAGACTGCCTTCAGCACCACCAGCGGCCACTATGAGTATTGTATCATGCCAAATGCCTCTTGCGCCCACTCTGTGTTCCAGAGTCCCTGCTGGAAACCATACGCAGAGCACACAGGGCTACTCTTAACTACTCTGCATCCACCATCCACAGGCAGCAGTGGAAAACAGCACACAAGGAGGTAAACAACCTTACACACACTATAAAAAAAATCGTGGATGAGCAAGAAATCCAATCATATGCTGACATAAAAGACATGCACAATTTCTACAGCTCCATAAAGACCACATGGCCCTAGGAGCTGGTCCATCACACCCTTAAAAGCGGCAGATGGATTCACAATCCTAAAAGACTGAAAACAGGTCTTGGCAAGGTGGGCTGAACATCCATCCTCAACCAATACTCACCGACTGAACACCCCATCCTGGAGGAGTTGCCTAATTGGCCCCCATTCAAGTCCTTGACCACCGACAAACCTTTCAGGTGTTAGCAGCCATCAACTCCCTGAAAAAATAACAAGTCCGCCAGCAATGATGGTATCCCAGCAGAGCTCCTCAAACAAAGTGGCCACTTGTGTACCAAGATGATCCACCAATACACCCTGCAGGTCTGGGACCAGGGGAATATACCTCAACAATGGAGGGATGCCAACATTGTCACTCTTTACAAAAACAAAGGTGGCAAGTCCATCTATGGCAACAGTCGTGGCATATCGCTGCTAGCTGTTGCAGACAGTGTCCTGGCAATAGTCAGACTATGCAGGCTGGTGGAGAACCTAACAGAACATCTGTTGCCAGAGTCACAATGTGGTTTCAGGAAGAACTGAAGCACTGTGGACATGATTTTCACAGTAAGACAGCGACAAGAAAAGTGTCGTGAACAACACCAGGACCTTTTCATCGAATTTGTCGGTCTCTCTAAAGCCTTCAACACTATGAACTGAGAGCCACTCTGAGACATCCTAATAAAATTTGGCTGCCCTGGCCCACATGACCATAGGGGGTCAGGAAACGGTGCCTTTTAATGTATGCACCAGGGTAAGAAAACGGCGTGTTGGCACCGGTGCTCTTCAACATCTTTCTCCTATGTGTCACAAAGCTTCTCCATGACAAGCTGGAAAGCAGTAGTGGGATCACTGTAGAGTTCAGGCTAGATGGAACCTTTTCAATATCTGAAGGCTCCAGGCAACCACCAAGGCCTCAGCAGTGCAGGTCCTTGAGTTGCAGTATGCTGATGACTGTGTGTTTGTGGCTCACACCCCAGAAGACCTGCAAACCATCCTTGCCATGGCCATGAAGGCCTACAGCAGACTAGGCTTGTCAGTCAACACTACCAATACTGAGGTCATATGCCAATGGAGGACCAGCCCCCCACTCACTATGCCTATTTTCACCATAGAATCTCAACCACTAACAATAGTTCTATCCTTTAAATACCTGGACAGCATCCATGACCAGATAAAACAAGCCTCTGCAGCCTTCGGCAAACTCATACAAAACATCTTTCAAAACAAGCATGTCTATCTGTACACCAAAGTTACCATCTATAAAGCTGTCTATATCACTACTTTCCTATTCAGCTGTGAAGCCTGGGTCACATATGCAGGGATTCCATATAAGATGGCTGCAGCAAATTCTGGGGATCACGTACCACATTCTGAAGTGCTTGCTAGGAAAACTACAAGAACATGGAGGCCACGATAACATGGTTTGGCTATGTTATAAGTGAAAGTGAAAAGTGAAAGTGAAGTGACTGGTGGCCCATACTAGAAATTTGTGCTCTGCATTTAACCCATCCAAGTGCACACACACAGTAGTTAACACACACCCGGAGCAGTGGGCAGCCTTTTTTTGCTGCAGCGCCCAGGGAGCAGTTGGGGGTTCGGTGCCTTGCTCAAGGGTCTGACCTCAGTTGTGGTATTGAGGGTGGAAGAGAGTGCTGGTCATTCACTCCCCCCACCCACAATCCCTGCCGGACCTGAGACTCGAACCCAAAACCTTCAGGTTCACCTTCGGGTTGCAAGTCCAACTCTCTATCCGTTAGGCCACGACTGCCCCTGGAGGCCTAAAGATCCCCTGCCATAGCAAGTCCTGTATGGCAGCTTCATCTAGGCCACTAGTACAAAGACCAGCTAAAAACATCACTGAGGAAATGTCAATTTGACCCCAGATGACTTGAAGAAGCCGCCGTTAACCATACCACCTGGGAGCAGCTCTGCCACACAGGAATAGATGGATTTGGAGAGGAACAGGAAGAAACAAACAAAAAAACAAGACTAAGGAGACATACAGCCATGCCTTCCCCCAATAACCCAGACTTCACATGTCCAACATGCAATAAAATTTGTGGATCAAGGACTGGACTCTATAGCCATCGAAGAACATGCCATTAATGAAGACGAGTGTCATTGTTGAATTATTGTCTTAGTGTAGTGTTGGTGTGTGTTAGTGTAATGTTGGTGTTTGTTAGTCTAGTTATGGTGTGTGTTAGTCTAGTGTTGGTGAGTGTTAGTGCAGTGTTGGTGTGCATTCGTGGAGTGTTAGTCTGCTGGGGTCAGTAAGGGGAATCTGTGCTGTGCTCAGCTCTTGGCATTGCAGGGCTTTGCGGTGGTATAGGTGTGACTCGTTGTTTTTAAATGTTCTTTAAAATGGAGTCAGTATTTAATGGTGATTTTTTTTTTTGTACTAATGAGAATCAGCCTAAACTTGGCTCTGCACCCATTATGTGCTCTGTTTCTGTGTACTTTACAGAATTCTGCATGTAAATTTTCAGCATTGGATTGGAAGTTTTGGTTGGTGAGTGAGCTCCACACCTCAATACTGAATAGAACAATCTATGGTTCTATGGCTGATTCAATAGTTTGAGGCTAACTTGAATTTGTATTTGAGTAGGAATTTGTGGCTTAATTGCGTAGATTTCCCTGCTTGCTTTGTCTGTCAGATTGTTGAGTGTGGGAGTGAAAGTTCCTTTTGAGGTCATGTTTAGTCTTAACTAATTATATTTTTTTTACAGTTTTTTATTTTGTGTGATCTAATGTTATGGAGGTGAAGATCCCTCAGATCTTTCTGTAATATGAGAGTTTTTGTCTTTTTCAAGTTGACTGTCAGGGTAAAATCTTTGCTAACTAAACTTAGTTTAATTAGATTATGTATGTTTTTGCTCAGTGTATGTCCTAAAAATATTGCCACATACCTAGTTGATCCTAGCACCCTCAGTTTATCAGTGTTCTGGACTAGATTAGCATTTCCTTTATACTGATGTTGATGCAGTGCTTATTTTTTACACTCACTGATTCATCAAACTACAGGCTGTCCCATACAAAGTCTCCATACATAGGGGAAATTAGCACTTTTTTGCAAAATGGAGCATTATTTACAAACCATCCTCTACACGATTACCATTTCTTTGTAAACACACACAGAGGCTTCTCTCCCAATTTTGGCTCCCAGTTTGGCAACAGTGTCATGTGTGATGGGCTTGCCATGTTTCCAGCCATAAGTGTGATTTCAATATGTTCTTCTTTTGTCAAAGGCATTCTTAAAGGCTATCTGAAAAAAAAAACTATAATATAAACTATGTATGAAACATTTTGGAAGCCAGGACATTTTGCTGAAAAGTGTTAATTTCCCCTATGTATGGAGACTTTTGGGACACAATATTATAATCATATTATTAATGCAGACAAAATGGACTCCCATTAAAATGCCTGATTATACCTGGCTATTTGCAAAGATGATATGTGACTTTGCATCGCAGCGCTGTTCATTTTACAGAAGAAAAAAAAAATTAGCATAGAATATTCATTAGCATTGAAAAATAAATATAATTTTACTTTTGCTTCTTTATTATGTCATAAAGTGTCTACAGCAGAGATTACATGTAAAGAGAGAAATAAAGTTTTAAACTGCCAAAATGTAATTTATAATAGTGGTCTACATTACAGTTTTAACATCACATCTTTAAAAAAAATCACAGTGAAAGCACAAATGTGTCTTGTTTTTTATAAACCTGTTTGAATTTAGCGATATACATTCATTTGTACTATTATTGACATTCCTTCTCATAATGTGTATCTGTGTTTTGTTAATGATTTAATTCTTACTTTACAGCATTTGTAACAAATCAAATTACCACTATCCATATGAATAATAACAAACCAAATATTGCTATTATTTAATGTAATACATTATAATATATATTATATTAATGGTGCAAATTTGATTTGTTACAGAAGTTTTAGTTATATATAATATAATAGCAATATTTGGGAACATCATCAGAAGGAGTGAAAAAAAGGCTTTTCATGAAAAAACATTTATTAATGAAGAGTCTGTTTGAAATATTCGCAGAGTTATGATTAATCTTATGCACCTCCTAAACCACGGGTAAAACAGAGCATAAATAAATGGATTAATGGTGGAATTAAGATAAGCCACAACCATGAGTTTATGAGTAGTTTCTGTCTGTAGTTCAATAACATCACCTAATAAACTGTAAATAAAATATGGAAGTAAACACACCAGAAACACAGACACTAAAATGCCGAGGACTTTAGCTGCTTTTCTCTCAGATTTCATCGAGTGTGAGGTGATTTTCTGTGTTTTAGGCCGTGTGTGATTATTAAGCTCTCTGATAGCAGTGGCATGTTTCTTAGCAATCACAAAAACTCGAGCATACAATATGATTATGACAGAGAGTGGAAATATAAATGAACATACAAGGTCAATTACAGACCAAACCTCATTCAGCAAGAGAAAACACTCTCCAGGACATAGTAAAATATTCATGGAGCTTATATTGAAATAAAAGAATGTAACGCTATATGCAAGACACACACACCAGGTACAATAAACCACAATGCACATAGTCCTCTTAGAGATTTTGTTTGTGTAGAGAAACGGGTTTGAGAGAGCCAAATACCGATCCACAGAGATCAAAGCGACATTATAGATGGATAAGGCCATGATAAAAGCACCAATTAACCAAAGACTGATGCAGAAACCTCTCCCAAAAATCCAGCATGACTCAACTGTCCAGATTAACACTGGAAGCATCACGAAGGCACCGATGAGGAAATCCGACACAGCCAGAGAGAGCACGAGTATGTTGGTCGGTGTGTGAAGCTGCTTGAAGTGACAAACAGAGATGATGATGATCAGATTTCCACACACTGTTAGAAGAACTACAGCAGCTGCACATACATACAGTAAGATATAAACTGCAGGAGATACAGATCTCTCTGGACAGGAGAAATGCTCACAGTGATCAGACTGATTAAAGTCCGTCAGGTTCATGAATACAGCATTTTAAAATGTCTTCAACATACTTAAAAATAACACTGTATACTGGGTGCTGCTTTTGAAAAAGAAAAGAAAGAAAGAAAGAAAACCAGTAACAGTACAAATTCATAATCCAATATATGAAAGCGCAAGCCAGCTCTGATATTTTTAAAGCTTATAATTTAACCACTCCCCCAAGTTTGATTGATAGTTCTAGACATATGATGTCATAGGTTGTTGAAACAGATGCCGTAAATGGTATTTGGCCAGCTGTTTTTTTTTCAACTGTTATATGTAAGAAATGTTATATGTAAGAAAATGAAATGAAAGCATATAATCATCAGATGTAAACAACAAAAGTGTGCATATGCTTAGAAATGTAGAAGGAGGATGTACTCCAGCCATAGTCACAAGCTGCCAACTGGATAGCTCCATGTGGTGAACATGAGTCCTGACATGTGTGAGAAGAAGAAAGGAGAAGATGGGTATATTACAGTGGTCATGGGTCAACCTTCACTTCATGACTTTTTTAGGCACCTAGGCACCACTCAGGCTCTACAGCAGAACCTTGACCTGTTGCAGCAATAATGTCAGACTTGGGCCCTGACCTTCAACTTGAAAAAGACAAAAACTCTCATATTACAGAAAAGAGTCAGATCTTAGGGAACTTCACCTCCATAACATTAGATCACACAAAATAGAAATCTGTAAGAAATATAATTAGTTAAGACTAAACATGACCTCAAAAGGAACTTTCACTCCCACACTCAACAATCTGACAGACAAAGCAAGCAGGGAAATCTACGCAATTAAGCCACAAATTCCTACTCAAATACAAATTCAAGTTAGCCTCAAACTATTGAATCAGCCATAGAACCATAGATTGTTCTATCCAGTATTGAGGTGTGGAGCTCACTCACCAACCAAAACTTCCAATCCAATGCTGAAAATTTACATGCAGAATTCTGTAAAGTACACAGAAACAGAGCACATAATGGGTGCAGAGCCAAGTTTAGGCTGATTCTCATTAGTACAAAAAAAAAAATCACCATTAAATACTGACTCCATTTTAAAGAACATTTAAAAACAACGAGTCACACCTATACCACCGCAAAGCCCTGCAATGCCAAGAGCTGAGCACAGCACAGATTCCCCTTACTGACCCCAGCAGACTAACACTCCACGAATGCACACCAACACTGCACTAACACTCACCAACACTAGACTAACACACACCATAACTAGACTAACAAACACCAACATTACACTAACACACACCAACACTACACTAAGACAATAATTCAACAATGACACTCGTCTTCATTAACGGCATGTTCTTCGATGGCTATAAAGTCCAGTCCTTGATCCACAAATTTTATTGCATGTTGGACATGTGAAGTCTGGGTTATTGGGGGAAGGCATGGCTGTATGTCTCCTTAGTCTTGTTTTTTTGTTTGTTTCTTCCTGTTCCTCTCCAAATCCATCTATTCCTGTGTGGCAGAGCTGCTCCCAGGTGGTATGGTTAACGGCGGCTTCTTCAAGTCATCTGGGGTCAAATTGACATTTCCTCAGTGATGTTTTTAGCTGGTCTTTGTACTAGTGGCCTAGATGAAGCTGCCATACAGGACTTGCTATGGCAGGGGATCTTTAGGCCTCCAGGGGCAGTCGTGGCCTAACGGATAGAGAGTTGGACTTGCAACCCGAAGGTGAACCTGAAGGTTTTGGGTTCGAGTCTCAGGTCCGGCAGGGATTGTGGGTGGGGGGAGTGAATGACCAGCACTCTCTTCCACCCTCAATACCACAACTGAGGTCAGACCCTTGAGCAAGGCACCGAACCCCCAACTGCTCCCTGGGCGCTGCAGCAAAAAAAGGCTGCCCACTGCTCCGGGTGTGTGTTAACTACTGTGTGTGTGCACTTGGATGGGTTAAATGCAGAGCACAAATTTCTAGTATGGGTCACCATACTTGGCCACCAGTCACTTCACTTTCACTTATAACATAGCCAAACCATGTTATCGTGGCCTCCATGTTCTTGTAGTTTTCCTAGCAAGCACTTCGGAATGTGGTACGTGATCCCCAGAATTCGCTGCAGGCATCTTAGGTCAGCTTAATAGGAGAGTAGTTATATAGACAGCTTTATAGATGGTAACTTTGGTGTGCAGATAGACATGCTTGGTTTGAAAGACGTTTTGTCAGAGTTTGCCGAAGGCTGCAGAGGCTTGTTTTATCTAGTCGTGGGTTTCGTGGTCGATGTATCAGCCCTCAGATAGGATGCTGCCCAGGTATTTAAAGGATAGAACTATTGTTAGTGGTTGATATTCTATGGTGCTATGGTGATATTCTATGATGCCATGTTGGCATTCCTCCATTGTTGAGGTATATTCCCCTGGTCCAAGATCTGCAGGGTGTATTGGTGGATCATCCTGGTACACAAGTAGCCACCTTTTTTGAGGAGTTCTGCTGGGATACCATCACTGCTGGAGTACTTGTTATTTTTTCAGGGAGTTGATGGCTGCTAACACCTCTTGAAAGATTGGTGGGTGGTGAAGGACTTGAATGGGTGGCCATTTAGGCAACTCCTCTAGGATGGGGTGATCAGTCGGTGAGTATTGGAAGAGCTGTAAAATGTTCAGCCCACCTTGCCAAGACCTGTTTTCAGTCTTTTAAGATTGTGAATCCATCTCCCGGTTTTAGAGGTGTGATGGACCAGCTCCTAGGGCCATATATGGTCTTTATGGAGTTGTAGAAAGTGTGCATGTCTTTTATGTCAGCATATGATTGGATTTCTTGAGTTTTGCTCATCCACGATGTATTTTGTAGTGTGTTTAAGGTTGTTTGTACCTCCTGTTCCTTATGGAGACCACTGACTTCGAGCAGGAAGGGCCATGTTCTTTGAGTGATAATGCCCTCTCCGAAGGTGCCCTCCTCAACAGCATGGACACTCATAGGACATGGAATTGGCTAAATCGGGATGTTCAGGCAGGTGACCGTGTCCTGGTCGATAAAGTTCCCCACAGATCAAGAGTCGATTAATGCTGCGAAGTCAGAAACCACACTTGAGTGTTGTATTGAAACCTGGAGCGTTAGCAACTGGTGAGATGAAAAAAATGGACTGAGCTCATCTTGTAGAAGCAGGGACTGCAACTTGCGCTAAAGGAAGTGTCTGACCTGGCTGGGGTCTTGGCACATAGTGGGCATAGCCTGATGAGGTGTTCTTTGCTACTGCAGTAGAAGCAGCGGTCCTCACTATGTCACTTCTCCCGTTCTCCCTCGCTGAGCTTGGTACACCCGAGTTGCATGGGTTCAGGCAAGAGGTTGACATGCAGAGAGCTCCCTGTCTCCTGGAAGGGGTAACAACTGTGGAGCAGAAGGTCCAGATGGATGGTGAGGTCAATCGGGGGTCAAGGGTGAGCGACTAATCACCGCACTCCATCTCCATGAGCACTTCTGATTTGAAACCACAGAGAAATGCAGCTTTAACAGCTGCATCATTCCATCTGCGATGGTGAGGAATTTGAGTGCATACTCTGCTACATGGTGTGAGCCTTGTGAAATGTTTAGCAGCTGGTCTCCAGCCTCCTGAAACTCAGGGGAGTGATCAAACACACAACAAAATATTTCCATGAATTGCTCTTAGGACGATGTGGGCTCACCCCCTAACTCCCACACCACTGTGGCCAACTTTAGCGCTTTGCCGGTAAGCAGGTTCATAAAGTGTGTAATTTTATTGGTCTCAGACATTCCCTCATGGCTAGTGAAATACAGAGAACACTGAAGAAGGAATCCTTTACACAGCGAGACGTAATCAGAAAACTTGTCCGGCATTGGCATTGGTGTACTGGGTACCGGAGCCAGGGCAGGAGCACGGAGCATGGCGGTGGAGGCAAGAGCTTGCAAGAGCATGTTGACTTTAGCATCCAGGTCAGCTAAACGCTACCACTGCTCTCCCATCAGCTGTCTATGTGCTGTGATAGCCTGTCTCCAATCCGGCTCTCCTGCTGGTTCCATAATGTGAGGCGAAGTATTCTGTTACAATAACCAGAAATGAGATGGATTCAAATGCAGTAGAGCATATATTTATTGAAGCAGGCAAAGAGATAAATCCAAATCCAAATTCACTATCAATGTCAATAAACAGGCGTGGGTCAGGCGAGGCACTATCAGCATAAACAGGGCAAAGACAAAACTCGAAGAACCAAGAAACTAGCAAAGTCAAAACCAGGATAACAACCACAGGAAAATACGGGTTGGTAAATGTCAGAGGCGGATGCACAAACTGAGCGTTTACTTCACAATTTCTTGTGACTGAAAGTCTTTCATTAAACTGTGTGTGTGTGATTGGGAACAGGTGAGTGTGTTCAATAGTCTGGTGATTGCAAACATGTCAATAGTGGTGGATTCTGAGTAGTGTAGTCTGAGGTGGCCAGGTCTCTAGGCCACAGTGTATTCAGGGGAACTGAATTCACAGACAGAGCTGACCTGACAGATATACTAGAGTACAATATGTGTTATACTGATGGTTTGATTTGTTACAGAAGTTTAAATTATATTATTATAGTAATATCTGGTAACATCATCAGGAGTAAAAATGCTATTTATGAAAGAACACTGATTAATGCAGAGTCTGTCTGTAGTTCAATAACATCACCTAATACACTGTAAATAGAATATGGAAGTAAACACGTCCCAAAATGCAGAGGACTTTAGCTGCTTTCCTCTCAGATACACTATATTACCAAAAGTATTCGGTCACCCATCCAAATGATCAGAATCAGGTGTCCTAATCACTTGGCCTGGCCACAGGTGTATAAAATCAAGCACTTAGGCATGCAGACTGTTTTTACAAACATTTGTGAAAGAATGGGCCGCTCTCAGGAGCTCAGTGAATTCCAGCGTGGAACTGTCATAGGATGCCACCTGTGCAACAAATCCAGTCGTGAAATTTCCTCGCTCCTAAATATTCCACAGTCAACTGTCAGCTTTATCATAACAAAATGGAAGAGTTTGGGAACAACAGCAACGCAGCCACGAAGTGGTAGGCCACGTAAACTGACGGAGAGGGTCAGCATATGCTGAAGCGCATAGTGCAAAGAGGTCGTTGACTTTCTTCACAGTCAATTGCTACAGAGCTCCAAACTTCATGTGACCTTCAGATTAGCCCAAGTACAGTACACAGAGAGCTTCATGGAATGGGTTTCCATGGCCGAGCAGCTGCATCCAAGCCACACATCACCAAGTGCAATGCAAAGCGTCGGATGCAGTGGTGTAAAGCACGCCGCCACTGGACTCTAGAGCAGTGGAGACGCGTTCTCTGGAGTGATGAATCACGCTTTTCCATCTGGCAATCTGATGGACGAGTCTGGGTTTGGAGGTTGCCAGGAGAATGGTACATTTCGGACTGCATTGTGCCGAGTGTGAAATTTGGTGGAGGAGGAATTATGGTGTGGGGTTGTTTTTCAGGAGTTGGGCTTGGCCCCTTAGTTCCAGTGAAAGGAACTTTGAATGCTTCAGGATACCAAAACATTTTGGACAATTCCATGCTCCCAACCTTGTGGGAACAGTTTGGAGCGGGCCCCTTCCTCTTCCAACATGACTGTGCACCAGTGCACAAAGCAAGGTCCATAAAGACATGGATGACAGAGTCTGGTGTGGATGAACTTGACTGGCCTGCACAGAGTCCTGACCTGAACCCGATAGAACACCTTTGGGATGAATTAGAGTGGAGACTGAGAGCCAGGCCTTCTCGACCAACATCAGTGTGTGACCTCACCAATGCGCTTTTGGAAGAATGGTCAAAAATTCCTATAAACACACTCCTCAACCTTGTGGACAGCCTTCCCAGAAGAGTCGAAGCTGTAACAGCTGCAAAAGGTGGACCGACATCATACTGAACCCTATGGGTTAGGAATGGGATGGCACTTAAGTTCATATGTGAGTCAAGGCAGGGGACCGAATACTTTTGGTAATATAGTGTATAATCGAGTCTCTGTGTGTTTTAGGTCGTGTGTGATTATTAAGCTGTCTGATAGCAGTAGCATGTTTCTTTGCAATCACAAAAACTCTAGTGTACAACATGATTATGACAGAACATGGAAATATAAATGTTACTACAAGGTCAATTACAGTCAAAACCTCATTCAGAAAGAACATAGTTTTCATGAATGGTGAGTGGAGACGGATGCAATTGCAGTTAAGCAGTTCATGAAGGAGCAGGCAGACAATTCCAAAACGTGAGTCAAAGGTCAGAGCTCAAGCGATGTACCAAGGAAAATCTGACAGAGAGAGCAAGAGCTTGTTGGTTGCTGTTTGAACACCAAAATACATCTGATGATTATATGTTTTCATTTCATTTTCTTACATATAACATTTATTACATATAACAGTTATTTAAAAAAAAACAGGTGGCCAAATTACATTTACGGCTTCTGTTTGAACAAACTATGACATCATAGGTCTAGAACTGTCAATCAAACTTGGGGGTGTGGTCAAATTTTAAGCTTTAAAAATATCAGAGCTGGCTTGCGCTTTCATATATTGGATTATGAATTTGTACTGTTACTGGTTTTCTTTCTTTCTTTCTTTTCTTTTTCAAAAGCAGCACCCAGTATACAGTGTTATTTTTAAGTATGTTGAAGACATTTTAAAATGCTGTATTCATGAACCTGACAGAGTTTAATCAGTCTGATCGCTGTGCGCATTTCTCCTGTCCAGAGAGATCTGTATCTCCTGCAGTTTATATCTTACTGTATGTATGTGCAGCTGCTGTGGTTCTTCTAACAGTGTGTGGAAATCTGCTAGTCATCATCTCTGTTTGTCACTTCAAGCAGCTTCACACACCGACCAACATACTCGTGCTCTCTCTGGCTGTGTCGGATTTCCTCATCGGCGCCTTTGTGATGCTTCCAGTGTTAATCTGGACAATTGAGTCATGCTGGATTTTTGGGAGAGGTTTCTGCATCAGTTTTTGGTTAATTGGTGCTTTCATCCTGGTCTTATCCATCTATAATGTTGCTCTGATCTCTGTGGATAGGTATTTGGCTCTCTCAAACCCGTTTCTGTACACAAACACAATCTCCAGGAGGACTATGTGCTTTGTGGTGTCTTCTAACTGGTGTGTGTGTCTGGCATATAGCGTAACATTCTATTATTTCAATGTAAGCTTTATGAATTTACTAATGTGTCCTGGAGAGTGTTTTCTCTTGCTGAATGAGGTTTGGTCTGTAATTGACCTTATGTATTCATTTATATTTCCACTCTCTGTCATTATTGTATTTTATACTCTGGTTTTTGTGATTGCTAAGAAACATGCCACTGCTATCAGAGAGCTTAATAATCACACACGGCCTAAAACGCAGAAAATCACCTCACACTCGATGAAATCTGAAAGAAAAGCAGCTAAAGTCCTCGGCATTTTAGTGGCTGTGTTTCTGGTGTGTTTCCTTCCATATTTTATTTACATTTTATTAGGTGATGTTATTGAACTACATGCAGAAACAATTCATAAACTCATGATTGTGGGTTATCTTAATTCCACCATTAATCCATTTATTTATGCTCTGTTTTACCCGTGGTTTAGGAGGTGCATTAAATTAATTATAACTCTGCGAATATTTCAAACAGACTCTTCATTAATAAATGTTCTTTCATGAAAAGGCTTTTTCCACTCCTTCTGATGATGTGCTCAAATATTGCTATTATATTCTATATAACTAGAGCTTCTGTAACAAATCAAATTTGCACCATTAATATAATATATGTTATAATGTATTACATTACATAATAGCAAAATGTGGCTTATTATTTATAGGGAGAGTGGTAGTTTGTTTTGATTTGTTACAGATACTAAAAAATAAGAATGAAATCAATAAAAAACACAAATACACATTATGAGAAGGAATGTCAATAATAGTACAAATGAATGTATATTGCTAAATTCATACAGGTTTATAAAAAACAAGACGTTTGTGCTTTTATTGTGATTTTTTTTAAGTTTTGATGTTAAAACTGTAATGTAGACCACTATTATAAATTACATTTCGGGAGTTTAAAACTTTATTTCTCTCTTTACATGTAATCTCTGCTGTAGACACCTTATGACATAATAAAGAAGCAAAAGTGAAATCATATTTATTTTTCAATACTAACGAATATTCAGTGCTAATTTTTTTTTTCTTCTGTAAAATGAACAGGGCTGGGATGCAAAGTCACATATCATCTTTGCAAATAGCCAGGTATAATCAGGCATTTTAATGGGAGTCCATTTTGTCTGCATTAATAATATGATTATAGTATTGTCTCCCAAAAGTCTCCATACATAGGGGAAATTAACACTATTTAGCAAAATGTCCTGTCTTACAAAATTTTTCATACTTAGTTTATATTATATATGTTTTTTTTTTCAGATAGCCTTTAAGAATGCCCTTGACAAAAGAAGAACATATTGAAATCACACTTATGGCTGGAAACATGGCAAGCCTATCACACATGGCACTGTTGCCAAACTGGGAGCCAAAATTGGGAGAGAAGCCTCTGTGTGTGTTTACAAAGAAATGGTAATCGTGTAGAGGATGGTTTGTAAATAATGCTCCATTTTGCTAAAAAAGTGCTAATTTTCCCCTATGTATGGAGACTTTGTATGGGACAGCCTGTAGTTTGATGAATCAGTGAATGTAAAAAAATAAGCACTGCATCAACATCAGTATAAAGGCGATGCTAAACTAGTCCAGAACACTGATAAACTGAGGGTGCTCGGATAAACTAGGTATGTGGCAATATTTTTAGGACATGCACTGAGCAAAAACATACATAATCTAATTAAACTAAGTTTATTTAGCAAAGATTTCCCAGGAATCTTCCTTTAAGATCTGGGACCTGAGAAAAGTACAGACTCTGAGCACTAAACAGGTATGGCAGGTGAATTTAAGTGAAAGTGTTAAAGAGAAGCTGTAGGATGGTTGGCAGAGGAGAGGAGAGGATATCTGTGGTTTCACTCTGTGGCTTCAATGCATACATTTGTTGCTACATGAGACTTGGCTATCCTCATTTCCCAGCCTGTACACAAGGATAGCCATTGACACTTTGATTTGAGCACTCCACATTGAGAAACTTTGACAAGTTTGTCAAGCAGCATCTACTGCGCAGTCCCAGGTCATCTGAGTGGCGGGAGGAGGAAGGAGGATGTACTCCAGCCATAGTCACAAGCTGCCAAGTGGATAGCTCCATGTGGTGAAAATGAGTCCTGACGTGTCAGAAGAAGAAAGGAGAAGATGGGTATATTACAGTGGTCATGGGTCAACCGTCACTTCATGACTTTTTTAGGCACCTAGGCACCACTCAATGACCAATGATTCAATGAATGATGAATGACCAGCGCTCTCTCCCACCCTCAATACCACGACTGAGGTGAGACCCTTGAGCAAGGCACCGAACCCCCAACTGCTCCCCGGGCACCGCAGCAAAAAAGGCTGCCCACTGCTCCGGGTGTGTGTTCACGGTGAGTGTGTGTGTTCACTCCTGTGCGTGTGCACTTGGATGGGTTAAATGCAGAGCACGAATTCCGAGTATGGGTCACCATACTTGGCCACAAGTCACGTCACTTCACTTCACTCAGGCTCTACAGCAAAACTTCCAATCCAATGCTGAAAATTTACATGCAGAATTCTGTGAAACAGAACACATAATGGGTGCAGAGCCAAGTTCAGGCTGATTCTCATTATTACTAAAAAAAATCACCATTAAATACTGGCTCTATTTTAAAGAACATTTAAAAACAATGAGTCACACTTATACCACCGCAAAGCCCTGCAATGCCAAGAGCTGAGCACAGCACAGATTCCCCTTACTGACCTCAGCACACTAACACTACATGAATGCACACCAACACTGCACTAACACACACCAACACTAGACTAACACACACCTTAACTAGACTAACAAACACCAACATTACACTAACACACACCAACACTGCAATAAGACACTAATTCTACCTTAACGATGACATTCGTCCTCATTAACAGTGTGTTCTTTGATGGCTATAGAGTCCAATCCTTCATCCACATATTTAATTGCATGTTGGACATGTGAAGTCTGGGTTATTGGGGGAAGGCATGGCTGTATGTCTCCTTAGTCTTGTTTTTTTGTTTGATTCTTCATGTTCCTCTCCGAATCCATCTATTCCTGTGTGGCAGAGCTGCTACCAGGTGGTAAGGTTAATGGCATCTTCTTCAAGTCATCTGGGGTCAAATTGACATTTCCTCAGTGATGTTTTTAGCTGGTCTTTGTACTAGTGGCCTAGATGAAGCTGCCATACAGGACTTGCTATGGCAGGGGATCTTTAGGCATCCTGATAACATGGCCAAACCGATGCAGCTGGTGTTCAGGGATCGTGGCCTCCATGCTCTTGTAGTTTTCCTGGCAAGCAATTTGCAATGTGGTACGTGATCCCCAGAATTCACTGCAGGCATCTTATATGGAAGCCCTGCATATGTGACCCAGGCTTCACAGCTGAATAGGAGAGTAGTGATATAGACAGCTTTATAGATGGTAACTTTGGTGTGCAGATAGACATGCTTGGTTTGAAAGACGTTTTGTCAAGCATATTCATAACGTTTGAAAGTATTGCCCAGGTATTTAAAGAATAGAACTATTGTTAGTGGTTGATATTCTATGGTGCTATGGTGATATTCTATGATGCCATGTTGGCATTCCTCCATTGTTGAGGTATATTCCCCTGGTCCAAGATCTGCAGAGTGTATTGGTGGATCATCCTGGTACACAAGTACCCACCTTGTTTCAGGAGTTCTGCTGGGAGACCATCATTGCTGGTGGACTTGTTATTTTTTCAGGGAGTTCATGGCTGCTAACACCTCTTGAAAGGTTGGTGGGTGGTCAAGGACTTGAATGGGTGGCCATTTAGGCAACTCCTCCAGGATGGGGTGATCAGTCGGTGAGTATTGGTAGAGCTGTAAAATGTTCAGCCCACCTTGCTAAGACCTGTTTTCAGCCTTTTAAGATTGTGAATCCATCTGCCGCTTTTATAGGTGTGATGGACCAGCTCCTAGGGCCATATATGGTCTTTATGGAGCTATAGAAGTTGTGCATGTCTTTTATGTCAGCATATGATTGGATTTCTTGAGCTTTGCTCATCCACGATGTATCTTCTAGTATGTGTAAGGTCGTTTGTACCTCTTTGTGTGCTGTTTTCCACTGCTGCCTGTGGATGGTGGATGCAGGGTAGTTAAGAGTAGCCCTGTGTGCTCTGTGCATAGTTTCCAGCAGGGACTCTGGAACACTTAGGGGGCGCAAGAGGCATATGGCATGACACAATACTCATAGTGGCCACTGGTGGTGCTCAAGGCAGTCTTCCACTGGTCTCGCTCCCTGATGCGTACCAGGTTGTATGCACTGTGAAGGTCTTGTTTTGTGAATATCTGGGCAGAACAGACTTGTTTGAGAGCTGCCGGGACCAGAGGTAAAGGGTACCTGTACTTCACCGTGACCTGGTTGAGTCTGTGATAGTCAGTGCAAGGCCTGAGGCCCCCTCCTTTTTTCTCGACAAAGAAAAACCCGACTGAGGCTGGAGATGTAGAAGGGCAGATATATCCTTGTTGTAACGCCTCCTGGATATATTCTTCCATGGCTTTCTGTTCGGTGGAGTGGCCCCTGGCAGTAGCTCAATGGCACAGATGTATAGGCATTGAGAAGGTAAACCACTGGCCTTGGCTTTGCTGAATACTTCTAGGAGGTCTTGGTATTTAGATGGAATATCAAGGGGTGCATTATGTTCTGGGCTTTCTACAGAGGTCGAAGCCACACAAAGTGGGTGCGGGAGGAGGCACTGGTGGAAACAATCATCTGACAAGCATGTGATCTCCTTGTCAGCCCAGGACATTTGGAGATTGTGGGCACACAGCCAGAGAAAGCCCAGCATGATGGGATGCTTGGATATGACAGCCACCAGAAATGAAGTCTGTTCCTTATGGAGACCACTGACTTGGAGCAGGATGGGCCATGTTCTTTGAGTGATAATGCCCTCTCTAAAGGTGCCCTCCTGAAGGGCATGGACACTCATAGGACATGGAATTGGCTGTGTCGGGATGTTCAGGCAGGTGACCGTGTCCTGGTCGATAAAGTTCCCCACAGATCCAGAGTCGATTAATGCTGTGAAGACAGAAACCACATGTGAGTGCTGTATTGAAACCTGGAGCGTTAGGGATGGGCTGAACTCATCATGTTGAAGCAGGGACTGCAACTTGTGCTAAAGGAAGTGTCTGACCTGGATGGGGGCTTGGCACATAGTGGACATAGCCTGATGAGGTGTTCTTTGCAACTGCAGTAGAAGCAGTGGTCCTCACTACGTCACTTCTCCCTTTCTCCCTTGCTGAGCTTGGTACACCCCAGTTGCATGGGTTCAGGCAAGAGGTTGACATGCAGAGAGCTCCCTGTCTCTCCCCTGGAAGGGGCAACACCTGTGGAGCAGAAGGTCCAGATGGATGGTGAGGTCAATCGAGGGTCAAGGGTGAGCGGCTAATCACGGCACTCCATCTCCACGAGCACTTCTGATTTGAAACCACAGATAAATGCAGCTTTAACAGCTGCATCATTCCATCCGCTACCAGCTGCAATGGTGAGGAATTTGAGTGCATACTCTGCTACATGGTGTGAGCCTTGTGATATGGTTAGCAGCTGGTCTCCAGCCTCCTGAAACTCAGGGGAGTTATCAAACACACAACAAAATAGTTCCATGAATTGCTCGTAGGACAATGTGGGCTCACCCCCTAACTCCCACACCACTGTGCCCCACTTTAGTGCTTTGCCGGTAAGCAGCATCATAAAGCATGTTATTTTATTGGTCTCAGACATTCCCTCATGTCTAGTGAAATGCAGAAAACACTGAAGAAGGAATCCTTTACATAGCAAGACGTCATCAGAAAACTTGTCCGGCATTGGCATTGGTGTACTGGGTACCGGAGCCGGGGCAGGAGCACGGACCATGGCGGTGGAGGCAAGAGCTTGCAAGAGCATGTTGACTTTAGCATCCAGGTCAGCTAAACGCTGCCGCTGCTCTCCCATCAGCTGTCTATGTGCTGTGATAGCCTGTCTCCAATCCGGCTATCCTGCTGGTTCCATAATGTGAGGCGAAGTATTCTGTTACAATAACCAGAGATGAGATGGATTCCAATGCAGTAGAACGTATATTTATTGAAGCAGTCAAACAGATAAATCCAAATGGAAAGGCAATAGCAAAGACGAAACTCGAAGAACCAAGAAACTAGCAAAGTCAAAACCGGGATAACAACCACAGGAGAATACGGCCTGGTAAATGTCAGAGGCGGATGCACAAACTGTGCGTTTACTTCACAAATTCCTGTGACTGAAAGTCTTTCTTTAAAGTATGTGTGTGTGTGTGTGTGTGTGTGTGTGTGTGATTAGGAACAGGTGAGTGTGTTCAATAGTCTGGTGATTGCAAACATGTCAATGGTGGTGGATTCTGAGTAGTGTAGTCTGAGGTGGCCAGGTCTCTAGGCCACAGTGTATTCAGGGGAACTGAATTCACAGACAGAGCTGACCTGACATATAAAAGAGTACAATATGTGTTATACTGATGGTTTGATTTGTTACAGAAGTTTAAATTATATTATTATAGTAATATTTGGTAACATCATCAGAAGGAGTAAAAAAGGCTATTCATGAAAGAACACTGATTAATGCAGTCTGTTTGAAATATTTGCAGATGGATTAATGGATTAATGGTGGAATTAAGATAAAGTATGGTGATAACTTTCTGAATAGTTTCTTTCTGTAGTTCAATAATATCACCTAACAAACTGTAAATAAAATATGGAAGTAAACATGTCACAAACAGAGACACTTAAATGCAGAGGACTTTAGCTGCTAGACTTTAGCTGCTAGACTTTTCATGAATGGTGAGTGGAGACGGATGCAATTGCTGTTGAGCATTTTATTAAGGAGCAGACAGACAATTCCAAAATGTGAGTCACAGGTCAGAACTTAGGCGATGTACAAAGGGAAATCCGACACCGCCAGAGAGAGCATGGGCTTGTTGGTTGGTGTGTGAAGCTGCTTGAAATGAAAAACAGAGATGATGACAAGCAGATTTCCACACACTGTTAGAAGAACCACAGCAGCTGAACACACGTACAGTAAGAAATAAACTGCAGGAGATACAGATCTCTCTGGACAGGAGAAATGTTCACAGCGATCAGACTGATTAAACTCTGTCAGGTTCATGAATACAGCATTTCTCTAATGTCTACAGAGTGTAAAGAAACACCTCATATATTGCATTAACAGTAAAACGTTAACAGTAAAGGGTCATAATTGAATGAATTATGGGTTAGGCAGCTCTGTTGCTTTTATAGTTTAGAAACTGGTCACGACCCCTGAGTTTGAGTGACAGTATATTTTCCATATGATCTATACTGTATGATGTGATTTGTCATATGATGATGATTGTGTCTGTTCACTTTTTTAATCTGTGCACATGTCACTCCAGCCACTGCCTTTAGGATTGGTCTTTGTCTGACCTGAGATCAAAGGGCCTCTTCATCAAGGGCAGCCATATTAAGCTCCCAGTGACAAAGCCCTGAGGTTCACCAAATTACACAAGCCCCTTCATCATGGCAAGGTCTCTGTCCACAAAGTAGGGGGTTCTGCATGGGGGCTGCCATCTAGAAGTGTTCATTTCTTATTTTAATAATGTTCTTGACCCTTGACATATCAAATATGAATACAACTGACCTTCCACCCAATGACATCACCTCTATTCAGAATACTGTATGATAGTAAACAGTGTGCATTTAATAAACAGTGTGAGTAACTTTTTCTTGGTTAAGGATGAAACCTTTTCAACAATTAAGGACTACAGTTAAGGACATTGTGGACTATGCAATGTGATACCAGGAAACAGTGGCTCTTCGCAACATCTGAGCACACAGTGTTGCGGAGGCACTTTTCCGAGTAATCTCCTGAGTCAGGATCCCGCAAGAAATCCTAACTGACCAGGGCACTTCTTGTATGTCACACACTCTTCACACACTGAATGAATTATTGGGGATTAAATCAATTCGCACCAGTGGCTACCATCTGCAAACAGATGGGCTAGTCAAATGGTTTAATATAAGAAATGTAAGAAAATGTAAGAATATAAGAAAATGATTTTTGCACAGTGGCGTAGTTATGCTCCAATAGGTTTGGGCTAGGCCACTTAATTCCAGTGAAGGGAAATTGTCATGTATGCAACAAGATCCAAAGACATTCTAGACTATTGTGTGCTTCCAACTTTGTGGCATAGTTTGGGGAAGGCGCACATATGGGTGTGATGATCAGGTGTCCACATACTGTTGGCCATATAGTGAATTACTTGGACTGGACAGCAGTCATTCTATCATGAGATTAATGTTTGTATGTTATGGGGAAAGACACAAATTACACTCTACAAGAAGTGTCTCCTGCTCCTGGGCAGTAATTAGAGGCGTGCTGTTCCAGGACACCTGTGCTGTTCCTACCTGGGTGTCACCATGCACCTCTTCTGGGTTCTACAAAGTTAACATAGTCCCTTCCAGTGGCGTTAGTGTGGTGGACATCTCTGAACACCCTTCCATTCAGTCTTGAGGGTCGGTCCCTCATGACATTGTGGCATCGGTTATTAAGATTAAAGCGAAATAGTGCACTAGTTACGTGTGTACTGTATCTGTGGTTCTATGAAGACTGGATAAGCTCCAGGGTTCCCTGTCTCTCAGAAGCAGCAGCAACCCGGCAGGAGCTCACCTAGAAGGCTGCATGGCCCAAGGACTGTTGACTACAGTATTGCTGTTTTCATTTTATTTTCTTACATATAACAGATATTTAAAAAAAACAAGTGGCCAAATAACATTTACAGCTTCTGTTTGAACAAACTATGACATCATATGTCTAGAACTGTCAATCAAACTTGGGGGTGTGGTCAAATTATAAGCTTTAAAAATATCTGAGCTGGCTTGCACTTTCATATATTGGATTATGAATGTGTACTGTTACTGTTTTTCTTTCTTTCTTTCTTTCTTTCTTTCTTTCTTTTTTCTTTCTTACTGTTACTGTTTTTCAAAAGCAACACCCAGTGTACTGTGTTATTTTTAAGTATGTTGAAGACATTTTAAAACGCTGTATTCATGAACCTGACAGAGTTTAATCAGTCTGATCGCTGTGAGCATTTCTCCTGTCCAGAGAGATCTGTATCTCCTGCAGTTTATATCTTACTGTATGTATGTGCAGCTGCTGTGGTTCTTTTAACAGTGTGTGGAAATCTGATCATCATCATCTCTGTTTTTCACTTCAAGCAGCTTCACACACCGACCAACATGCTCGTGCTCTCTCTGGCTGTGTCGGATTTCCTCATCGGCACCTTCGTGATGCTTCCAGTGTTAATCTGGACAATCGAGTCATGCTGGATTTTTGGGAGAGGTTTCTGCATCAGTTTTTGGTTAATTGGTGCTTTCATCCTGGTCTTATCCCTCTATAATGTCGCTCTGATCGCTGTGGATCGGTATTTGGCTCTCTCAAACCCATTTCTCTACACAAACAAAATCTCTAAGAGGACTATGTGCATTGTGGTTTATTCTACCTGGTGTGTGTGTCTGGCATATACCGTAACATTTTATTATTTCAATATAAGCTTCATGAATATTTTACTATGTCCTGGAGAGTGTTTTCTCTTGCTGAATGAGGTTTGGTCTGTAATTGACCTTGTATGTTCATTTATATTTCCACTTTCTGTCATAATCATATTGTATACTCGAGTTTTTGTGATTGCTAAGAAACATGCCACTGCTATCAGAGAGCTTAATAATCACACACGGCCTAAAACACAGAAAATCACCTCACACGCGATGAAATCTGAGAGAAAAGCAGCTAAAGTCCTTGGCATTTTAGTGTCTGTGTTTCTGGTGTGTTTACTTCCATATGTTATTTACAGTTTATTAGGTGATGTTATTGAACTACAGACAGAAACTATTCATAAACTCACAGTTGTGGCTTGTCTTAATTCCACCATTAATCCATTTATTTATGCTCTGTTTTACCCGTGGTTTAGGAGGTGCATTAAATTATTTATAACTCTGCGAATATTCCAAACAGACTCTTCATTAATAAATGTTTTTTCCTGAAGACGCTTTTTTTTACTCGTTCTGATGATGTTCCCAAATATTGCTATTATGTATAACTAAAACCTCTGTAACAAATCAAATTTGCACCATTAATATAATATGTATTATAATGTATTACATTACATAATAGCAATATGTGGTTTATTATTTATATGGAGTGTGGTAATGTGATTTGATTTGTTACAGATGCTAAAAGTAATAATGAAATCATTAAAAAAACAGATACACATTATGAGAAGGAATGTCAATAACAGTGCAAATGAATGTATATTGCTAAATTCATACAGGTTTATAAAAAACAAGACATATTTGTGCTTTCATTGTGATTTTTTTAAAGATGTGATGTTAAAACTGCAAAATAGACCACTATTATAAGTTACATTTTGGCAGTTTAAAACTTTATTTCTCTCTTTACATGTAATCTCTGCTGTAGACACTTTATGACATAATAAAGAAGCAAAAGTGAATATTTATTTATTTTTCAATGCTAATGAATATTCAGTGCTAATTTTCTTTTTCTTCTGTAAAATGAACAGCGCTGCGATGCAAAGTCCCATATCATCTTTGCAAATACCCAGGTATAATGATGCATTTTAAAGGGACTCAGTCTATTTTGTCTGCATTAATAATATACAGGGTGTCCCAAAAGTCTCCATACATAGGGGAAATTAACATTTTTTAGCAAAATGTCCTGTCTTACAAAATTTTTCATACTTAGTTTGTTATATTATATATGTTTTTTCAGATAGCCTTTAAGAATGCCTTTGACAAAAGAAGAACGTATTGAAATCATACTCATGCCTGGAAACATGGCAAGCCCATCACACATGGCACTGTTGCCAAACTGGGAGCCAAAGTTGGGAGAGATGACTCTGTGTGTGTTTAGTGGTCATGGGTCAAATGTCACTTCATGACGTTTTTTAGGCACCTAGGCACCACTCAGGCTCTACAGCAGAACCTGGACCTGTTGCAGCAGTAATGTCAGACTTGGGCCCTGACCTTCAACTTGAAAAAGACAAAAACTCTCATAGTACAGAAAAGAGTCAGATGTCAGGGATTTTCACCTCCAAAACATTAGATCACACAAAATAGAAATCTGTAAGAAATATAATTAGTTAATACTAAACAGGGCCTCAAAAGGAACTTTCACTCCCACAGTCAATGATCTGACAAACAAAGCAAGCAGGGCAATCTATGCAATTAAGCCACAAATCCCTACTCAAATACCTACTCAAATACCAATTATTTTCAATAGTTAGCCTCAAACTATTGAATCAGTCATAGAACCATAGATTGTTCTATCCGCTAGTGAGGCGTGGAGCTCACTCACCAACCAAAACTTCCAATCCAATACTGAAAATTTACATGCAGAATTCTGTAAAGTACACAGAAACAGAACACATAATGGGTGCAGAGCCAAGTTCAGGCTGATTCTCATTATTGTTAAAAAAATCACCATTAAATATTGCCTCCATTTTTTAAGAATAGTTAAAAACAATGAGTCGCACTTATACCACCACAAAGCCCTGCAATGCCAAGAGCTGAACAGAGCACAGATTCCCCTTACTGACCTCAGCACACTAACACACACTAACACTAGACTAACACACACCAACACTAGACTAACACACACCAACACTACACTAATGCACACCAACACTGCACTAACACACACCAACATTGCATGAACAAACACCAACATTACACTAACACACACCAACACTGCAATAAGACAATAATTCAACTTTAACAATGACACTCGTCTTCATTAACGGCGTGTTCTTTGATGGCTATAGAGTCCAATCCTTGATCCACATACAATATTTTATTACATGTTGGACATGTGAAGTCTGGGTTATTGGGGGAAGGCATGGCTGTATGTCTCCTTAGTCTTGTTTTTTGTTTTTTGTTTGTTTCTTCCTGTTCCTCTCCGAATCCATCTATTCCTGTGTGGCAGAGCTGCTGCCAGGTGGTACAGTTAACAGCAGCTTCTTCAAGTCATCTGGGGTCAAATTGACATTTCCTCAGTGATGTTTTTAGCTGGTCTTTGTACTAGTGGCCTAGATGAAGCTGTCCATACAGGACTTGCTATGGCAGGGGATCTTTAGGCATCCTGATAACATGGCCAAACCATGTTATTGTGGCCTCCATGTTCTTGTAGTTTTCCTAGCAAGCACTTCGGAATGTGGTACGTGATCCCCAGAATTCGCTGCAGGCATCTTATATGGAATCCCTGCATATGTGACCCAGGCTTCACAGCTGAATAGGGAGTAGTGATATAGACAGCTTTATAGATGGTAACTTTGGTGTGCAGATAGACATGCTTGGTTTGAAAGACGTTTTGTCTGAGTTTGCCAAAGGCTGCAGAGGCTTGTTTTATCTGGTTGTGGATTTCGTGGTCGACGTGGCAGCCCTCAGATAGGATGCTGCCCAGGTATTTTAAGGATAGAACTATTGTTAGTGGTTGAGATTCTATGGCGAAAATAGGCATAGTGAGTGGGGGCTGGTCCTCCACTGGCATATGACCTTAGTATTGGTAGTGTTGACTGACAAGCCTAGTCTGCTGTAGGCCTTCATGGCCATGGCAAGGATGGTTTGCAGGTCTTCTGGGGTGTACTAATCTTCTGGGGTGTAATCTAGCCTGAACTCTACAGTGATCCCACTACTGCTAGGAGAAAGATGTTGAAGAGCACCGGTGCCAACACACGCCCTTTTCTTACCCTGGTGCATACATTAAAAGGCACTGATGACTGTCCCCCTATGGTCATGTAGGCCAGGGCAGCCAAATTTTATTAGGATGTCTCAGAGTGGCTCTCAGTTCATAGTGTTGAAGGCTTTAGAGAGACCGACAAATTCGATGAAAAGGTCCTGATGTTGTTCACAACACTTTTCTTGTAGCTGTCTTACTGTGCAAATCATGTCCACAGTGCTTCAGTTCTTCCTGAAACCACATTGTGACTCTGGCAACAGATGTTCTGTTAGGTTCTCCACCAGCCTGCATAGTCTGACTATTGCCAGGACACTGCCTGCAACAGCTAGCAGCGATATGCCACGACTGTTGCCATAGATGGAATTGTCACCTTTGTTTTTGTAAAGAGTGACAATGTTGGCATCCCTCCATTGTTGAGGTATATTCCCCTGGTCCCAGACCTGCAGGGTGTATTGGTGGATCATCCTGGTACACAAGTGGCCACCTTGTTTGAGGAGTTCTGCTGGGATACCATCATTGCTGGCGGACTTGTTATTTTTTCAGGGAGTCAATGGCTGCTAACACCTGAAAGGTTTGTGGGTGGTCAAGGACTTGAATGGGTGGCTGATTAGGCAACTCCTCCAGGATGGGGTGATCAGTCGGTGAGTATTGGTTGAGGATGGCTATAAAATGTTCAGCCCACCTTGCCAAAACCTGTTTTCAGTCTTTTAAGATTGTGAATCCATCTGCTGCTTTTAGAGGTGTGATGGACCAGCTCCTAGGGCCATATGGTCTTTATGGAGCTATGATTGAATTTCTTGTTCATCCACGATTTTTTTTTATAGTGTGTGTAAGGTTGTTTACCTCCTTGTGTGCTGTTTTCCACTGCTGCCTGTGGATGGTGTATGCAGGGCAGTTAAGAGTAGCCCTGTGTGCTCTGAAGTATGGTTTCCAGCAGGGAATCTGGAACACAGAGGTGGCGCAAGAGAGCCCATATGACATGATGCAATACTCATAGTGGCTGCTGGTGGTGCTGAAGGCAGTCTTCCACTGGTCTCGCTCCCTGATGCATACCAGGTTGTATGCACTGCGAAGGTCTAGTTTTGTGAATATCTGGGCAGAACAGACTTGTTTGAGAGCTGCCGGGACCAGAGGTAAAGGGTACCTGTACTTCACGGTGACCTGGTTGAGTCTGCCATAGTCAGTGCAAGGCCTGAGGCCCCCTCCTTTTTTCTACACAAAGAAAAACCCAGCTGAAGCTGGAGATGTAGAAGGGCGGATATATCCTTGTTATAACACCTCCTGGATATATTCTTCCATGGCTCTCTGTTCTGTGATGGAGAGTGGATAAATCCTGTTGCGGGGTGCAGTGGCTCCAGGCATTAGCTCAATGGCACAGACGTATGGGCGTTGAAAAGGTAAACCGCTGGCCTTGGCTTTGCTGAATACTTCTAGGAGGCCCTGGTATTTAGATGGAATATCAAGGGGTGCATTATGTTCTGGGCTTACTACAGAGGTCGAAGCCACACAAATTGGGGGCATGAAGAGGCACTGGTGGAAACAATCAGCTGTCCTTGTCAGCCCAGGACATTTGGGGATTGTGGGCATGCAGCTAGGCAAAGCCCAGGATGATGGGATGCTTGGATGTGACCACAAGAAACAAAGTATGTTCCTGATGGAGATCACTGACTTGGAGGGGCCTTGTTCTGTGAGTGATAATGCCCTCCCCAATAGTGCCCTCCTCATGGACATGGCATGTTCAGGCGGGTGACTGTGTCCTGGTCGATAAAGTTCCCTACTGATCCATAGTCGATTAATAAAAAGATAGAAACCACATGTGAGTGTTGTATTGAAACCTGGAGCGTTAGCGACTTGTGTGATAAAAAAATGGACTGAACTCACCATGTCGAAGCAGGGACTGCAACTTGTGCTAAAGGAAGTGTCTGACCTGGCTGGGGTCTTGGCACATAGTGAGCATAGCCTGATGAGGTGTTCTTTGCTACTGCAGTAGAAGCAGCGGTCCTCACTACGTCACTTCTCTGTTTCTCCCTCGCTGAGCTTGGTATGCCCCAGTTACATGGGTTCAGGCAAGAGGTTAACATGCAGAAAGCTCCCTGTCTCCTGGAAGGGGTAACAACTGTGGAGCAGAAGGTCCAGACGGATGGTGAGGTTAATCGGGGGTGAAGATTAACTCATCGCTCATCGCGGTATGTCATCTCCATGAGCACTTCCGGTTTGAGACCATGGAGAAGTGCAGCTTTAGGAGCTGCATCATTCCATTCGCTACCAGCTGCAATGGTGAGGAATTCGAGTGCATACTCTGCTACACGGTGTGAGTCTTGTGAAATGGTTGGCAGCTGCTCTCCAGCCTCCTGAAACTCAGGTGAGTTATCAAACACACAACAAAATAGTTCCATGAATTGCTCGTAGGACGATGTGGGCTCGCCCCCTAACTCCCACACCACAGTGGCCAACTTTAGCACTTTGCCGGTAAGCAGGTTCATAAAGCGTGTTATTTTATTGGTCTCAGACATTCCCTCATGGCTAGTGAAATGCAGAGAACACTAAAGAAGGAATCCTTTACATAGCGAGACGTCACCAGAAAACTTGTCCGGCATTGGCATTGGTGTACTGGTACCGGAGCCGGGGCAGGAGCACGGAGCATGGCGGTGGAGGCAAGAGCTTGCAAGAGCATGTTGACTTTAGCATCCAGGTCAGCTAAACGCTACCACTGCTCTCCCATCAGCTGTCTATGTGCTGTGATAGCCTGTCTCCAATCCGGCTATCCTGCTGGTTCCATAATGTGAGGCGAAGTATTCTGTTACAATAACCAGAGATGAGATGGATTCAAATCCAGTAGAACGTATATTTATTGAAGCAGGCAAAGAGACAAATCCAAATCAATAGGCAATATCAATGTCAATAAACAGGCGTGGGTCAGGCGAGGCACTATCAGCATAAACAGGGCAAAGACGAAACTCGAAGAACCAAGAAACTAGCAAAGTCAAAACCGGGATAACAACCACAGGAAAATACGGGTAGGTAAATGTCAGACGCGGATGCACAAACTTGTGAAAGAGCACGAGCTTGTTGGTTGGTGTGTGAAGCCGCTTGAAGTAAACACAGAGATGATGATGAGCAGATTTCCACACACTGTTAGAAGAACCACAGCAGCTGAACTCGCGTACAGTAAGAAATAAACTGCAGGAGATACAGATCTCTCTGGACAGGAGAAATGTTCACAGCGATCAGACTGATTAAACTCTGTCAGGTTCATGAATACAGCATTTCTCTAATGTCTACAGAGTGTAAAGAAACACCTCATATATTGCATTAACAGTAAAGCATTAACAGTAAAGGGTCATAATTGAATGAATTATGGGTTAGGCAGCTCTGTTGCTTTTATAGTTTAGAAACTGGTCACGACCCCAGAGTTTAAGTGACTGCATATGTTACATCTCATACATACTGTATGATGTGATTTGTCGTATGATGATGATTGTGTCTGTTCACTTTTTTAATCTGTGCACATGTCACTCCAGCCACTGCCTTTAGGATTGGTCTTTGTCTGACCTGAGATCTGTTCATCAAGGGCAGCCATATTAAGTGACAAAGCCCTGAGGTTCACCAAATTACACAAGCCCCTTCACCATGACAAGGTCTCTGTCCACAAAGTAGAGGGTTTTGCATGATGGCTGCCATCCATAAGTGTTCACTTCTTATTTTAATAATGTTTTAGTAATGTAACTACAGTTAAGGACATTTTGGACTACACAATGCGATACCAGGAAACAGTGGCTCTTCGCAACATCTGAGCACACAGTGTTGCGGAGGCACTTGTCCGAGTAATCTCCTGAGTCAGGATCCCGCAAGAAATCCTAACTGACCAGGGCACTTCTTGTATGTCACACACTCTTCGCAAACTGAATGAATTGTTGGGAATTAAATCAATTCGCACCAGTGGCTACCATCTGCAAACAGCTGGGCTAGTCAAATGGTTTAATATAAAAAATGTAAGAAAATGTAAGAATATAAGAAAATGATTTTTGCACAGTGGCGTAGTTATGCTCCAATAGGTTTGGGCTAGGCCCCTTAATTCCAGTGAAGGGAAATTGTCATGTATGCAACAAGATCCAAAGACATTCTAGACTATTGTGTGCTTCCAACTTTGTGGCATAGTTTGGGGAAGGCGCACATATGGGTGTGATGATCAGGTGTCCACATACTGTTGGCCATATAGTGAATTACTTGGACTGGACAGCAGTCATTCTATCATGAGATTAATGTTTGTATGTCATGGGGAAAGACACAAATTACACTCTACAAGAAGTGTCTCCTGCTCCTGGGCAGTAATTAGAGGCGTGCTGTTCCAGGACGCCTGTGCTGTTCCTACCTGGGTGTCACCATGCACCTTTTCTGGGTTCTACAAAGTTAACATAGTCCCTTCCAGTGGCGTGCGTGTGGTGGACATCTCTGAACACCCTTCCATTCAGTCCTGAGGGTCGGTCCCTCATGACATTGTGGCATCGGTTATTAAGGTACTGTGTACTGTACCTGTGGTTCAATGAACACTGGATTAGCTCCAGGGTTCCCTGCCTCTCAGAAGCAGCAGCAAGCCGGCAGGAACACAGCTAGAAGGCTGCATGGCCCAAGCACTGTTGACTACAGTATTGGTATCAAATACAAAAGTGGCACACTATTTTGATATTATTTAGTACAATAGATTGCAAGTTTGGTACAAAGCCATGGCAGCACATGCACTGCATCATTTCTAAGCATATGCACACTTTTGTTGTTTACATCTGATGATTATATGTTTTCATTTCATTTTCTTACATCTAACATTTCTTACATATAAAAAAACAGCTTCTGTTTCAACAAACTATGACATCATATGTCTAGAACTCTCAATCAAACTTGGGGGTGTGGTCAAATTATAAGCTTTAAAAATATCAGAGCTGGCTTGTGCTTTCATATGTTGGATTATGAATTTGTACTGTTACTGGTTTTCTTTCTTTCTTTCTTTCTTTTTTTTACTGTTACTGTTTTTCAAAAGCAACACCCAGTCTACTGTGTTATTTTTAAGTATGTTGAAGACATTTTAAAATGCTGTATTCATGAACCTGACAGAGTTTAATCAGTCTGATCGCTGTGAGCATTTCTCCTGTCCAGAGAGATCTGTATCTCCTGCAGTTTATTTCTTACTGTACGTGTGTTCAGCTGCTGTGGTTCTTCTAACAGTGTGTGGAAATCTGCTAGTCGTCATCTCTGTTTTTCACTTCAAGCAGCTTCACACACCTACCAACACGCTCGTGCTCTCTCTGGCTGTGTCGGATTTCCTCATCGGCGCCTTTGTGATGCTTCCAGTATTAATCTGGACAATTGAGTCATGCTGGATTTTTGGGAGAGGTTTCTGCATCAGTTTTTGGTTAAGTGGTGCTTTCATCCTGATCTTATCCCTCTATAATGTCGCTCTGATCTCTGTGGATCGGTATTTGGCTCTCTCAAACCCATTTCTCTATACAAACACAATCTCTAGGAGGACTATGTGCATTGCGGTTTGTTGTACCTGGTGTGTGTGTCTGGCATATAGCGTTACATTCTATTATTTCAATATAAGCTCCATGAATTTTTTACTATGTCCCGGAGAGTGTTTTCTCTTGCTGAATGAGGTTTGGTCTGTAATTGACCTTGTATGTTCATTCATATTTCCACTTTCTGTCATAATCATATTGTATACTCGTGTTTTTTTGATTGCTAAGAAACATGCCACTGCTATCAGAGAGCTTAATAATCACACACGGCCTAAAACACAGAAAATCACCTCACACTCGATGAAACCTGAGAGAAAAGCAGCTAAAGTCCTTGGCATTTTAGTGGCTGTGTTTCTGGTGTGTTTACTTCCATATTTTATTTACAGTTTATTAGGTGATGTTATTGAACTACAGACAGAAACTATTCATAAACTCATGATTGTGGGTTGTCTTAATTCCACCATTAATCCATTTATTTATGCTGTGTTTTACCCGTGGTTTAGGAGGTGCATAAAATTAATCATAACTCTGCGAATATTTCAAACAGACTCTTCATTAATCAACGTTCTTTCATAAAAAGGATTTTTTTTCACTCCTTCTTATATTATATATAACTAAAACTTTTGTAACAAATCAAATTTGTACCATTAATATAATATGTATTATAATGTATTACATTACATAATAGCAATATGTGGTTCATTGTTTATATGGAGTGTGGTAATTTGATTTGATTTGTTACAGATACTAAAAATAAGAATGAAGTCATTAAAAAAAACAGATACACATTATGAGAAGGAATGTCAATAATAGTAAAAATGAATGTATATCGCTAAATTCATACAGGTTTATAAAAAAACAAGACACTTTTGTGCTTTTATTGTGATTTTTTTTAAAGATCTGATCTGTAAAACTGTAAAATAGACCATTATTATAAATTACATTTTGGCAGTTTAAAACTTTATTTCTCTCTTAAAATGTAATCTCTGCTGTAGACACTTTATGACATAATAAAGAAGCAAAAGTAAAACTTTTTTTAGCAAAATGTCCTGGCTTACAAAATTTTTCATACTTAGTTTACATTATATTATATTATATTATATGTGTGTTTTCAGATAGTCTTTAAGAATGCCTTTGACAAAAGGAGAATGTATTGAAATCATACTCATGCCTGGAAACATGGCAAGCCCATCACACATGGCACTGTTGCCAAACTGGGAGCCAAAGTTGGGAGAGATGACTCTGTGTGTGTTTAGTGGTCATGGGTCAAATGTCACTTCATGACGTTTTTTAGGCACCTAGGCACCACTCAGGCTCTACAGCAGAACCTGGACCTGTTGCAGCAGTAATGTCAGACTTGGGCCCTGACCTTCAACTTGAAAAAGACAAAAACTCTGATATTACAAAAAAGAGTCAGATCTGAGGGATCTTCACCTCCAAAACATTAGATCACACAAAATAGAAATCTGTAAAGAATATAATTAGGTAAGATTAAACATGACCTCAAAAGGAACTTTCACTCCCACAGTCAATGATCTGACAAACAAAGCAAGCAGGGCAATCTATGCAATTAAGCCACAAATCCCTACTCAAATACCAATTCAAGTTAGCCTCAAACTATTGAATCAGTCATAGAACCATAGAATGTTCTATCCGGTAGTGAGGCGTGGAGCTCACTCACCAACCAAAACTTCCAATCCAATACTGAAAATTTACATGCAGAATTCTGTAAAGTACACAGAAACAGAACACATAATGGGTGCAGAGCCAAGTTCAGGCTGATTCTCATTATTGTTAAAAAAATCACCATTAAATATTGGCTCCATTTTAAAGAATAGTTAAAAACAATGAGTGGCACTTATACCACCACAAAGCCCTGCAATGCCAAGAGCTGAACAGAGCACAGATTCCCCTTACTGACCTCAGCACACTAACACACACTAACACTAGACTAACACACACCAACACTAGACTAACACACACCAACACTACACTAATGCACACCAACACTGCACTAACACACACCAACACTGCATGAACAAACACCAACATTACACTAACACACACCAACACTGCAATAAGACAATAATTCAACTTTAACAATGACACTCATCTTCATTAACGGCGTGTTCTTTGATGGCTATAGAGTCCAATCCTTGATCCACATACAATATTTTATTACATGTTGGACATGTGAAGTCTGGGTTATTGGGGGAAGGCATGGCTGTATGTCTCCTTAGTCTTGTTTTTTGTTTTTTGTTTGTTTCTTCCTGTTCCTTTCCAAATCCATCTATTCCTGTGTGGCAGAGCTGCTGCCAGGTGGTACAGTTAACAGCAGCTTCTTCAAGTCATCTGGGGTCAAATTGACATTTCCTCAGTGATGTTTTTAGCTGGTCTTTGTACTAGTGGCCTAGATGAAGCTGTCCATACAGGACTTGCTATGGCAGGGGATCTTTAGGCATCCTGATAACATGGCCAAACCATGTTATTGTGGCCTCCATGTTCTTGTAGTTTTCCTAGCAAGTACTTCGGAATGTGGTACGTGATCCCCAGAATTCGCTGCAGGCATCTTATATGGAATCCCTGCATATGTGACCCAGGCTTCACAGCTGAATAGGAGAGTAGTGATATAGACAGATTTATAGATGGTAACTTTGGTGTGCAGATAGACATGCTTGGTTTGAAAGACGTTTTGTCTGAGTTTGCCAAAGGCTGCAGAGGCTTGTTTTATCTGGTTGTGGATTTCGTGGTCGACGTGGCAGCCCTCAGATAGGATGCTGCCCAGGTATTTTAAGGATAGAACTATTGTTAGTGGTTGAGATTCTATGGCGAAAATAGGCATAGTGAGTGGGGGCTGGTCCTCCACTGGCATATGACCTTAGTATTGGTAGTGTTGACTGACAAGCCTAGTCTGCTGTAGGCCTTCATGGCCATGGCAAGGATGGTTTGCAGGTCTTCTGGGGTGTACTAATCTTCTGGGGTGTAATCTAGCCTGAACTCTACAGTGATCCCACTACTGCTTTCCAGCTTGTCATGGAGAAGCTTTGTGACACATAGGAGAAAGATGTTGAAGAGCACCGGTGCCAACACACGCCCTTTTCTTACCCTGGTGCATACATTAAAAGGCACTGATGACTGTCCCCCTATGGTCATGTAGGCCAGGGCAGCCAAATTTTATTAGGATGTCTCAGAGTGGCTCTCAGTTCATAGTGTTGAAGGCTTTAGAGAGACCGACAAATTCGATGAAAAGGTCCTGATGTTGTTCACAACACTTTTCTTGTAGCTGTCTTACTGTGCAAATCATGTCCACAGTGCTTCAGTTCTTCCTGAAACCACATTGTGACTCTGGCAACAGATGTTCTGTTAGGTTCTCCACCAGCCTGCATAGTCTGACTATTGCCAGGACACTGCCTGCAACAGCTAGCAGCGATATGCCACGACTGTTGCCATAGATGGAATTGTCACCTTTGTTTTTGTAAAGAGTGACAATGTTGGCATCCCTCCATTGTTGAGGTATATTCCCCTGGTCCCAGACCTGCAGGGTGTATTGGTGGATCATCCTGGTACACAAGTGGCCACCTTGTTTGAGGAGTTCTGCTGGGATACCATCATTGCTGGCGGACTTGTTATTTTTTCAGGGAGTCGATGGCTGCTAACACCTGAAAGGTTTGTGGGTGGTCAAGGACTTGAATGGGTGGCTGATTAGGCAACTCCTCCAGGATGGGGTGATCAGTCGGTGAGTATTGGTTGAGGATGGCTATAAAATGTTCAGCCCACCTTGCCAAAACCTGTTTTCAGTCTTTTAAGATTGTGAATCCATCTGCTGCTTTTAGAGGTGTGATGGACCAGCTCCTAGGGCCATATGGTCTTTATGGAGCTATGATTGAATTTCTTGTTCATCCACGATTTTTTTTTATAGTGTGTGTAAGGTTGTTTACCTCCTTGTGTGCTGTTTTCCACTGCTGCCTGTGGATGGTGTATGCAGGGCAGTTAAGAGTAGCCCTGTGTGCTCTGAAGTATGGTTTCCAGCAGGGAATCTGGTTCACAGAGGGGGCGCAAGAGAGCCCATATGACATGATGCAATACTCATAGTGGCTGCTGGTGGTGCTGAAGGCAGTCTTCCACTGGTCTCGCTCCCTGATGCATACCAGGTTGTATGCACTGCGAAGGTCTAGTTTTGTGAATATCTGGGCAGAACAGACTTGTTTGAGAGCTGCCGGGACCAGAGGTAAAGGGTACCTGTACTTCACGGTGACCTGGTTGAGTCTGCCATAGTCAGTGCAAGGCCTGAGGCCCCCTCCTTTTTTCTACACAAAGAAAAACCCAGCTGAAGCTGGAGATGTAGAAGGGCGGATATATCCTTGTTATAACACCTCCTGGATATATTCTTCCATGGCTCTCTGTTCTGTGATGGAGAGTGGATAAATCCTGTTGCGGGGTGCAGTGGCTCCAGGCATTAGCTCAATGGCACAGACGTATGGGCGTTGAAAAGGTAAACCGCTGGCCTTGGCTTTGCTGAATACTTCTAGGAGGCCCTGGTATTTAGATGGAATATCAAGGGGTGCATTATGTTCTGGGCTTACTACAGAGGTCGAAGCCACACAAATTGGGGGCATGAAGAGGCACTGGTGGAAACAATCAGCTGTCCTTGTCAGCCCAGGACATTTGGGGATTGTGGGCATGCAGCTAGGCAAAGCCCAGGATGATGGGATGCTTGGATGTGACCACAAGAAACAAAGTATGTTCCTGATGGAGATCACTGACTTGGAGGGGCCTTGTTCTGTGAGTGATAATGCCCTCCCCAATAGTGCCCTCCTCATGGACATGGCATGTTCAGGCGGGTGACTGTGTCCTGGTCGATAAAGTTCCCTACTGATCCATAGTCGATTAATAAAAAGATAGAAACCACATGTGAGTGTTGTATTGAAACCTGGAGCGTTAGCGACTTGTGTGATAAAAAAATGGACTGAACTCACCATGTCGAAGCAGGGACTGCAACTTGTGCTAAAGGAAGTGTCTGACCTGGCTGGGGTCTTGGCACATAGTGAGCATAGCCTGATGAGGTGTTCTTTGCTACTGCAGTAGAAGCAGCGGTCCTCACTACGTCACTTCTCTGTTTCTCCCTCGCTGAGCTTGGTATGCCCCAGTTACATGGGTTCAGGCAAGAGGTTAACATGCAGAAAGCTCCCTGTCTCCTGGAAGGGGTAACAACTGTGGAGCAGAAGGTCCAGACGGATGGTGAGGTTAATCGGGGGTGAAGATTAACTCATCGCTCATCGCGGTATGTCATCTCCATGAGCACTTCCGGTTTGAGACCATGGAGAAGTGCAGCTTTAGGAGCTGCATCATTCCATTCGCTACCAGCTGCAATGGTGAGGAATTCGAGTGCATACTCTGCTACACGGTGTGAGTCTTGTGAAATGGTTGGCAGCTTCTCTCCAGCCTCCTGAAACTCAGGTGAGTTATCAAACACACAACAAAATAGTTCCATGAATTGCTCGTAGGACGATGTGGGCTCACCCCCTAACTCCCACACCACAGTGGCCAACTTTGCCGGTAAGCAGGTTCATAAAGCGTGTTATTTTATTGGTCTCAGACATTCCCTCATGGCTAGTGAAATGCAGAGAACACTAAAGAAGGAATCCTTTACATAGCGAGACGTCACCAGAAAACTTGTCCGGCATTGGCATTGGTGTACTGGGTACCGGAGCCGGGGCAGGAGCACGGACCATGGCAGTGGAGGCAAGAGCTTGCAAGAGCATGTTGACTTTAGCATCCAGGTCAGCTAAACGCTACCACTGCTCTCCCATCAGCTGTCTATGTGCTGTGATAGCCTGTCTCCAATCCGGCTATCCTGCTGGTTCCATAATGTGAGGCGAAGTATTCTGTTACAATAACCAGAGATGAGATGGATTCAAATGCAGTAGAGCATATATTTATTGAAGCAGGCAAAGAGACAAATCCAAATCAATAGGCAATATCAATGTCAATAAACAGGTGTGGGTCAGGCGAGGCACTATCAGCATAAACAGGGCAAAGACGAAACTCGAAGAACCAAGAAACTAGCAAAGTCAAAACCGGGATAACAACCACAGGAAAATACGGGTAGGTAAATGTCAGACGCGGATGCACAAACTTGTGAAAGAGCACGAGCTTGTTGGTTGGTGTGTGAAGCCGCTTGAAGTAAACACAGAGATGATGAGTAGATTTCCACACACTGTTAGAAGAACCACAGCAGCTGAACTCACGTACAGTAAGAAATAAACTGCAGGAGATACAGATCTCTCTGGACAGGAGAAATGTTCACAGCGATCAGACTGATTAAACTCTGTCAGGTTCATGAATACAGCATTTCTCTAATGTCTACAGAGTGTAAAGAAACACCTCATATATTGCATTAACAGTAAAGCATTAACAGTAAAGGGTCATAATTGAATGAATTATGGGTTAGGCAGCTCTGTTGCTTTTATAGTTTAGAAACTGGTCACGACCCCAGAGTTTAAGTGACTGCATATGTTACATCTCATACATACTGTATGATGTGATTTGTCGTATGATGATGATTGTGTCTGTTCACTTTTTTAATCTGTGCACATGTCACTCCAGCCGCTGCCTTTAGGATTGGTCTTTGTCTGACCTGAGATCTGTTCATCAAGGGCAGCCATATTAAGTGACAAAGCCCTGAGGTTCACCAAATTACACAAGCCCCTTCACCATGACAAGGTCTCTGTCCACAAAGTAGAGGGTTTTGCATGATGGCTGCCATCCATAAGTGTTCACTTCTTATTTTAATAATGTTTTAGTAATGTAACTACAGTTAAGGACATTTTGGACTACACAATGCGATACCAGGAAACAGTGGCTCTTCGCAACATCTGAGCACACAGTGTTGCGGAGGCACTTGTCCGAGTAATCTCCTGAGTCAGGATCCCGCAAGAAATCCTAACTGACCAGGGCACTTCTTGTATGTCACACACTCTTCGCAAACTGAATGAATTGTTGGGAATTAAATCAATTCGCACCAGTGGCTACCATCTGCAAACAGCTGGGCTAGTCAAATGGTTTAATATAAAAAATGTAAGAAAATGTAAGAATATAAGAAAATGATTTTTGCACAGTGGCGTAGTTATGCTCCAATAGGTTTGGGCTAGGCCCCTTAATTCCAGTGAAGGGAAATTGTCATGTATGCAACAAGATCCAAAGACATTCTAGACTATTGTGTGCTTCCAACTTTGTGGCATAGTTTGGGGAAGGCGCACATATGGGTGTGATGATCAGGTGTCCACATACTGTTGGCCATATAGTGAATTACTTGGACTGGACAGCAGTCATTCTATCAGTTTGAGTTTAATGTTTGTATGTCATGGGAAAAGACACAAATTACACTCTACAAGAAGTGTCTCCTGCTCCTGGGCAGTAATTAGAGGCGTGCTGTTCCAGGACACCTGTGCTGTTCCTACCTGGGTGTCACCATGCACCTTTTCTGGGTTCTACAAAGTTAACATAGTCCCTTCCAGTGGCATGAGTGTGGTGGACATCTCTGAACACCCTTCCATTCAGTCCTGAGGGTCGGTCCCTCATGACATTGTGGCATCGGTTATTAAGGTACTGTGTACTGTACCTGTGGTTCAATGAACACTGGATAAGCTCCAGGGTTCCCTGCCTCTCAGAAGCAGCAGCAAGCCGGCAGGAACACAGCTAGAAGGCTGCACGGCCCAAGGACTGTTGACTACAGTGTTGGTATCAAATACAAAAGTGGCACATTATCTTGATATTATTTAGTACAATAGATTGCAAGTTTGGTACAAAGCCATGGCAGCACATGCACTGCATCATTTCTAAGCATATGCACACTTTTGTTGTATACATGTGATGATTATATGTTTTCATTTCATTTTCTTACATCTAACATTTCTTACATATAAAAAAACAGGTTGCCAAATACGATTTACGGCTTCTGTTTCAACAAACTATGACATCATATGTCTAAAAGTGTCAATCAAACTTGGGGGTGTGGTCAAATTATAAGCTTTAAAAATATCAGAGCTGGCTTGTGCTTTCATATGTTGGATTATGAATTTGTACTGTTACTGGTTTTCTTTCTTTCTTTCTTCCTTCTTTCTTTTCTTTTTAAAAGCAACACCCAGTCTACTGTGTTATTTTTAAGTATGTTGAAGACATTTTAAAACGCTGTATTCATGAACCTGACAGAGTTTAATCAGTCTGATCGCTGTGAGCATTTCTCCTGTCCAGAGAGATCTGTATCTCCTGCAGTTTATATCTTACTGTATGTATGTGCAGCTGCTGTGGTTCTTTTAACAGTGTGTGGAAATCTGCTCATCATCATCTCTGTTTGTCACTTCAAGCAGCTACACACACCGACCAACATGCTCGTGCTCTCTCTGGCTGTGTCGGATTTCCTCATCGGCGCCTTCGTGATGCTTCCAGTGTTAATCTGGACAATTGAGTCATGCTGGATTTTTGGGAGAGGTTTCTGCATCAGTTTTTGGTTAATTGGTGCTTTCATCATGGTCTTATCCCTCTATAATGTCGCTCTGATCGCTGTGGATCGGTATTTGGCTCTCTCAAACCCGTTTCTCTACACAAACAAAATCTCTAAGAGGACTATGTGCATTGTGGTTTATTGTACCTGGTGTGTGTGTCTGGCATATAGCGTTACATTCTATTATTTCAATATAAGCTTCATGAATTTTTTACTATGTCCTGGAGAGTGTTTTCTCTTTCTGAATGAGGTTTGGTCTGTAATTGACCTTGTATATTCATTTATATTTCCACTTTCTGTCATAATCATATTGTATACTCGAGTCTTTGTGATTGCTAAGAAACATGCCACTGCTATCAGAGAGCTTAATAATCACACACGGCCTAAAACACAGAAAATCACCTCACACTCGATGAAATCTGAGAGAAAAGCAGCTAAAGTCCTCGGCATTTTAGTGGCTGTGTTTATGGTGTGTTTTTTGCCATATGTTATTTACAGTTTATTAGGTGATGTTACTGAACTACAGACAGAAACTATTCATAAACTCATGGTTGTGGCTTGTCTTAATTCCACCATTAATCCATTTATTTATGCTCTGTTTTACCTGTGGTTTAGGAGGTGCATTAAATTAATCATAACTCTGCGAATATTTCAAACAGACTCCTCATTAATAAATGTTTTTTCATGAAAAGGCTTTTTTTCACTCCTTCTGATGATGTGCCCAAATATTGCTATTATATTATATATAACTAAAACTTCTGTAACAAATCAAATTTGCACCATTAATATAATATATATTATAATGTATTACATTAAATAATAGCAATATTTGGTTTCTTATTATTCATATGGATAGTGGTAATTTGATTTTTTACAGATGCTAAAAAATAAGAATTAAATCATTAACAAAACACAGATACACACTATGAGAAGGAATGTCAGTAATAGTACAAATGAATGTATATCGCTAAATTCATACAGGTTTATAAAAAACAAGACACATTTGTGCTTTTATTGTGATTTTTTAAATATTTGATGTTAAAACTGTAATGTAGACCACTATTATGAATTACATTTTGGCATTTTAAAAATTTATTTCTCTATTTTTATTGTATCTTTTTTTTTCTTCTGTAAAATGAACAGCACTGGGATGCAAAGTCACATATCATCTTTGCAAATACCCAGGTATAATGAGGCATTTTAAAGGGAGTCCATTTTATCTGCATAAATATTTTTATTATAATATTGTGTCCCAAAAGTTTCCATACATAGGGGAAATTAACACTATTTAGCAAAATGTCCTGTCTTACAAAATTTTTCATACTTAGTTTATATTATATATGTTTTTTTTTCAGATAGCCTTTAAGAATGCCTTTGACAAAAGAAGAACATATTGAAATCACACTTATGGCTGGAAACATGGCAAGCCCATCACACATGGCACTGTTGCCAAACTGGGAGCCAAAATCGGGAGAGAAGCCTCTATGTGTGTTTACAAAGAAATGGTAATCGTGTAGAGGATGGTTTGTAAATAATGCTCCATTTTGCTAAAAAGTGCTAATTTCCCCTATGTATGGAGACTTTGTATGGGACAGCCTGTAGTTTGATGAATCAGTGAATGGAAAAAATAAGCACTGCATCAACATCAGTATAAAGGTGATGCTAAACTAGTCCAGAACACTGATAAACTGAGGGTGCTAGGATAAACTAGGTATGTGGCAATATTTTTAGGACATACACTGAGCAAAAACATACATAATCTAATTAAACTAAGTTTATTTAGCAAAGATTTCCCAGGAATCTTCCTTTAAGATCTGGGACCTGAGAAAAGTACAGACTCTGAGCACTAAACAGGTATGGCAGGTGGAATTTATCCTCATTTCCCAGCCTGTACACAAGGATAGCCATTTGACACTTTTTTGAGCACTCCACATTGAGAAACTTTGACAAGTTTGTCAAGCAGCATCTACTGCACAGTCCCAGGTCATCTGAGTGGCGGGAGGAGGAAGGAGGATGTACTCCAGCCATAGTCACAAGCTGCCAAGTGGATAGCTTCATGTGGTGAAAATGAGTCCTGACGTGTCAGAAGAAGAAAGGAGAAGATGGGTATATTACAGTGGTCATGGGTCAACCGTCAGTTTTTTAGGCACCTAGGCACCACTCAGGCTCTACAGCAGAATCCGGACCTGTTGCAGCAGTAATGTCAGACTTGGGCCCTGACCTTCAACTTAAAAAAGACAAAAACTCTGATATTACAGAAAAGAATCAGATCTCAGTGACCTTCACCTCCATAACATTAGCTCACACTAAATAGAAATCTGTAAAGAATATAATTAGTTAAGACTAAACATGACCTCAAAAGGAACTTTGACTCCCAAAGACAAAGCAAGCAGGACAATCAATGCAATTAAGCCCCAAATTCCTACTCAAATACCAATTCAAGTTAGCCTCAAACTATTGAATCAGTCATAGAACCAAAAATCACCATTAAATACTGACTCCATTTTAAAGAACATTTAAAGAACAATGAGCCACACTCAAATCACCATTCCTGGGGATACAGTGAAGGGTGTCATCTGGTAGCTGATAGAAGCTGTCCTTCACACTGTGATCTGATGGCAGATGGTGTGGGCACATATGCACTTAGCAGAGTAGCTTATCGCGAATTTGCCAGGGGGATACGGAAAGTCATCAGCCTCTCACTTATTCCAGTTGGTGTTTCAGTGAGGCTGGGTAGAAGGCTGTTCCTGACTGCCAGTCCCACACCATGCTGATCTTGGCCACCAGAGGGGTAGCCTCTCCAGAAGATGGTGTACCCACCTCCCTCTTCTTTCAGAGAACCTTCGCCCAGGAGTCTTGTCTCGCTAAGCGCGGCGATATCCACGTTGCAGTGCCTCAGTTCCTCAGCAATCAGCGCAGCCCTTCTATGAGGTCTGTTGCCATCACTATCCAGGAGGGTCCTGACATTCCATGTTGCCAGTTTGAGAGAGATCATTTTGAAGATGGAATTCTTGGTAGGTGCGGTAACCTACCCAAGATGGTAGAGTGGGCAATTTTCAGGCCACCTTTTCTAGGCCCTTCCCCCATTGGGGTGAGCAGTGTGGTCCCTAAATAGGGCTGCTCAGTGGTGCCAGGGTCTGCCAAAAGCAGCTGCTAGCAACCATAGAACCTGTGCCCAGGCCATTCTCCCCTGCTCCCACCAGACTTCAACTAGATATAAGGTCAGGTATTGTATACCATGGTCAGAGGTGGAGATCCAAAGAAGATTTTTAGGCTGCCACAGGAAGTGCACAGTCCCCAGTAACACTATCTTCACCATGATGAGGTAAATCCTGGTAGCAAGGTAACACATCCACACTGGACTAACACACACCAACACTATATCCTGTGAAGGCATCTCACAACTATATAACCTAATTTTAAAAAAAAGTATTTTGATGTTGTTTAGTAAACTCCAATTCACAATGCTGTTTACTGCAGCTTATGTCTGTTTTTGCACAGTGTATGATTTAAAATATTGCCACATGCCTAGTCTATCCTAGCACTTTCAGTTTATCAGTGTGCCGGACTAGCGTAGCTTTGCCAATCATACTGATGTTGACGCAATGATTATTTTATTCCCATTCATACATTATCATTGAATTTTAAGATTATGTTCATATTACAGTCATAATATATAAGTTTTAAGATATAATGACATGGTAATAATTGTAATAAACTGACAGACAAATGGAGTAGGTCATTCACTCAGCATCCTCATCTGCCTTTTAAAATGTTTAAGTTTACCTGGATATCTGTACAACACTGTAGGTGTGTTGATTTACAAAGATGAAATGTCTCTTTGCATCTGAACGCTGTTTATTTTACAGAAAAATATTAATATTTAATATATATTCAATATAATTTCACTATTGCTTTTTATTTTCTCATTACCGTGTCTAAAGCAGAGATTACGTGAGAAATAAAGCTTTAAATTGGAATAGTGGTCCATATTACAAATATAAAGTCATATATACTGTATGTGGGCCAGGCAAATCCCACTGAGAATCTGTGGCACTATTTGAAAATTGCAGTGCACAAGCATCACTCAACCAACCTGAACATGCTGGGGCAATCCTGCCAAGAAGAATGGGCCAAAATCACTCCAACACTGTATGCAAAGCTGGTGCATACATATCCCAAAAGAATTAAAGCTTTTATTGCAGCAAATGGTGGATCTACCAAATATTAAAGTGTGGGCGTTGAATACTTATACAAGCAAGATATTTCAGTTTTTTTATTTTTCTTAAAAATATTTCCCAACATAAATCCAATGTCACCTTACAATAACTGATTTTGAGTTTCAGTGCTTTGAAATAAAATATCAAACAAACAAAAGAAATTTTAATGTACCATTTGTAATTTAGTAAGATGAGAAATATATATATATATATATATATATATATATATATATATATATATATATATATATATATCCCACACTGAATACTTTGTTTTAATTGGAAATAGACAGAAGATTTTATAATTTTAAAATATTTAAAACAAAGAAGGTAAATATATATTCAATATCTTAAATATTTAATATTCAAGATTCTGCACTATTTCTGGTCTCTACATTAGTGTAAGCAAATTTGTGATACTGACCATGTTAACTGCTTTGTACAAAAGGTCAGATTTTCCTCATCTCCTCTAATCTCTTCTACTGAAGCGGGTGTTCAGATGACACTCCAATGAATCTGATCTAAAATGGATCATGATGTTTTACACAAACTTATGGAGTCCAGCTCAAAAGGGACATACCAAATACTAAGAAGCTCTGAAATTCATGTAAATATTACATACATTCTACTTTTCATTCAAGTTGTTGTCAATAATATAATTTGTAATTGTAAATTGTTGTTTTAAATTAAAAAAAGAATGCAAAATAGAAGGATTTTCAGTAGTGCTCTCAGGCCCCACCGTGTGTGTGTGTGTGTGTGTATATATATATATATATATATATATATATATATATATATAAATATAAACAAAACAACAACACAAATATTGTTATTATATAATGTAACAGTATTTTGGAATTTGATTTGTTACAAAAGTTTATATTATATATAATATGCAATATTTGGGCACATCATCAGAAGGAGTGAAAAAGTCTATTCAAGAAAGAACATTGATTAATGCAGAGTCTGTTTGGAATATTTGCCAAGTTATAATTAATTTAATGCACTTCCTAAACCACGGGTAAAACAGTGCATAAATAACCGGATTAATGGTGGAATTAAGATATGCCATGATCAAAACTTTCCGAAATGTTTCTAACTGCAGTTCAACAACATCACCTAATACACTGTAAATAAAATACGGAAGTAAACACACCAGAAACACAGATACTAAAATGCCAAGGACTTTAGCTGCTTTCCTCTCAGATTTCATTGAGAGATTCATAGTCATTTTCTGTGTTTTAGGCCGTGTGTGATTATTAAGCTGTCTGATAGCAGTGGCATGTTTCTTAGCAATCAGAAAAACTCTAGCATACAATATGATTATGACAGAACATGGAAATATAAATGTTACAACAAGATCAATTACAGACCAAACCTCATTCATGGAGTAAAAACACTCTCCAGGACACATTACAATACCCGTGAAGGTTCCATTGAAATACTGGAATGCTAGGTTATACACCAGGCACAGACACCACTTACAATAAACCACAGTGCACACAGTCCTCCTAGAGATTGTGTGTGTGTAGAGAAAAGGGTTTGAAAGAGCCAAATGCCGATCTACAGCAATCAGAGCGACGTTATAGATGGATAAGCTTGTGAGGAAACCAATAATTAACCACACACACATGCAGAATTCTGTCCCAAACATCCAACACGACTCCATTGTCCAGATTAACACCGGTGGCATTACTAAAGTCCCAACGAGGAAATCTGACAGAGCCAGAGAGAGCACGAGCATGTTGGTCGGTGTGTGAAGCTGCTTGAAGTGAAAAACAGAGATGATGATGAGCAGATTTCCACACACTGTTAGAAGAACCACAGCAGATGAACACACATACAGTAAGATATAAACTGCAGGAGATACAGATCTCTCTGGACAGGAGAAATGCTCACAGCGATCAGACTGGTTAAACTCCGTCAGGTTCATGAATACAGCATTTCTCTAATGTATACAGAGTTTAAAGGAATATCTCATATACTGGATGCTACTATTGTAAAACATTAACTGTAAAAAGTCATAATCAAATGACTTATGACTCAAACAACTCTGGCACTTTTATTGCTTTGAAATTAATCACACCCCCTGAGTTTGAGTGACAGCATGATGGATTTGATGCATTGGCAAGAAAACAAGATTATTAGAAGCAAATTATTAGCAAATAATATTAGTCAAATCTGTCTGTAACAAAGCCACGACTAAACAGCACAACAAAGTGCTTATGCTGAGAAAACCTGCCTTATAGATAAAGAATATGTGTGGTAAAGGATGACAAAAACACATTTTCAGAATAAATCATGATGTGATAGTGAGTATGTGTCCCTGTATCTTCATGGCTATACTCTTCACACAAACTGCCATACTACCATATGAAATACCATCCAAAAAAGTGCTCCACTTACAGTAAAGGAACATGTTGTGATGCTTAGACACATACTTGTTTGATCTCATCATATGACCGCTTCATTAAATTATTTCGTCATATTTTTGATCATGCACATGAAGGCAAGGAAACTGGAGAGAATAAAGTTTTAAATTGCAAAAATCTAAATTAGAATAGTGGTTCATGTTACAGTTGTAACCTCAAATGTCATCACAATAAAAGTATCATATATATATATATATATATATATATATATATATATATATATATATATATATATATATATAGGGCCAAACAGGAAACATAGTTATAAATCCTGAATATAAAGTTATAATTCTGGATATATAAATGTAAATCGGAATTTATATTTAAAAATGCTGACTATATAAATGCAAATCTGAATATAAAGTTATAATTCTGGATATATAAATGTAAATTGTGAATATATAAATGCCAATCTGAATATATATTGTCTTCATTTCAATATAACTTTATGGTCAGGCAAGTCAATAGACAGATGTTCTTATTGAATTTTTTTTATGAAAACAGTAGGCCTATACATCCTGTATACATTTATCAATGCAAATATTGTACTATTTTATATTTATTTGAAGTGCACAGAAACATCTAAACAATCCAAACATGTTAAATGTTGCTTGCAGCATCACTACAAAAACCACTGACAGACTGAAAAGGATCCATCAGAGCTTGGATTTCTCTTAATTCTATAACTAAAGATTTGTGCGAAGAGCAACATTGATGAGTTCTACAAAGATGTGAAAGTTTGGCTTTTGCAAACCTATACTTTGTCTTATGGTTTAAGGATAGACACTCATTAGATGGTGGTGGTGCTGACTCAGTGGTTATCGCATTGGTGATCGAATCCTAGTACTGCCAAGCCACCACTCTTGGGACCTTGAATAAGACCCTTATACTTGGCAGTTGGATAAATTAGTGGTCAAATAAGTGAATGTAATTGTAATGTGGATTTAGACTGGACACAGTGGATAGCAGAACACTGGCCGCTATCATATGCAACCCACTCCATGAAACAATCAGTGCACTGAGCAGCAATACAACACCATAATTAGCTCAGCTATCTGAACTTAGATACTTGCACTGCTCTGTATTTTACTTCTGTGTGATCACTGCCACTGCACTGCTTCACAACAATTTGCAAAGTTTGTTTATTCACCTTTTATTTACTTTTTATTTTATTTAAATTTTTTTTAAACTTTTATATACATTGGCATCAGCACAGTTCCAATATTACTTTTGCACTACTTGTTGCTAAAGTACTACTGTACATGCAGCAGATGTTGTGGCACACAATCACAGGCCTTCTGCATACACATAGACTGCACTAACATATTCCCTTATGCGGAAAAGTTGGTATTTTTGCTTCAGTGGCTGTTTTATTTCTAGTTAACTTTGCTAAAGTACTAAATAAGAATCTAGGATTCTTTTGTTATCTTCTGTTAGGGTGAAGAGATATGCTGATCTCGCAGAATCTTCCTATAGCTAAGAAGGGTCGCCTTCCATGTAATTGTGAAAACCATCAATTTATGTTTTTTATGCCATTTAGATTCTACCTTTCGAATGAGATCAATGTACCAGGGTGCCTGTTTTTCCTCCCTAATTATTTTTCTTTTAAACAGGGCAACAATATCTAGTATAGAGCAGAATTTAGACTCCAAACTTTTAATCATTTAAATGAATTCCATGAGGTCAGATAGTGAACCAGTCCATAAAGTTGGGATATTTTCAATAAAGCTGTGTACAGTTGCTGACGTTACTGTATAGGCCTGTAACTAATCATTAGTGATAAGAATTGAAAAGACTATTTTCTGGCTACATTAGCTATTTTAATTTTTAAAAAGTAAAGAGAGTGGTGTCCAGATTCATGGGTAATCCTTAGGGTATTGTTATTAATAGTTGCGATGCCTTGATCAATTAGATAAGCAGGGTGTGTATAAAATAATGTGATACAAAAAGAGCATCTTGCTCTTTTACAGTGTATACAGCAACATAATACTGTAAACCATGATAAAATGTTAAACAGTAATCCTGACATGAAAATATAAAGGGAATCCCTAGCCAGAAATTAATATTGTTACTGTTATCCATGAGTTGGGTTAGCTTGGCTTAGCTATCAACAATAATACTGATGCAAATTTCATTGTTAGATTTTAAAGAAATATGGATTACAGGTATAATATGCAGGATTTAAGCCCTAAGAATGACATCAGGGTAAGATTTTGCAACAACATACAAACTGTCTTTCAAAAGACCAGAGTTGTATTTTAACTGTATATCTGTACTACACTGTAGATTTGTGGTTTTCTGTGTATTGTGTTAATTTACAGAAATTCTGCTGTTTCTACATTCTCTACTTTTATTTTACCATACCTATTTTAAGATGCTGTAACTAAACATTTTACTATTAGTGATCAGTAAAATGCTACAGTTCTTATCCCATGACAAACTTCTTACTCACTTAATCACAAGCCATTTTCGTGCAATGCTTTTGTGATTGAAAAACATCTTAACAAATATTTTGCATACTTATCATGAATGTAACAAATTAATTTCATGAAAGAACATTTATTAATGCAGAGTCTGTTTGAAATATTTGCAGATTTATAATTATTTTAACGCACCTCCTAAACCACGGGTAAAACAGAGCATAAATAACCGGATTAATGGTGGAATTGAGACAAAACACAATTGAGAGTTTCTGAAATGATTCTAACTGTAGTTCAATAACATCACCTAATAAACTGCAAATAAAATATGGAAGTAAACAGGCCAAAAACACAGAAACTATAATGCCAAGGACTTTAGCTGCTTTTCTCTCATATTTCATCGAGTGTGAGGTGATTTTCTGTGTTTTAGGCCGTGTGTGATTATTAAGCTCTCTGATAGCAGTGGCATGTTTCTTAGCAATAAAAAAAACTTGGGTATACAATATGATAATGACAGATAATGGAAATATAAATGTTACTACAAGATCAATCACAGACAAAACCTCATCTAGAATGAGAAAACACTCTCCAGGGACACATTTCAGGTCTTATTAAGTTTCCATTGAAATATATGAGTGCCATGTCATAACCCAGCACCATGCACCAATTACAAAATATTATAACACACATTTTTCTCACAGAGACTTTGTTCAGGTAAAGAAATGGGTTCAAGAGAGCTAACCACCGATCAACAGCGATCAGAACAACATTATATATGGATAAAGCCAAGAGAAAACCGGCAGTCGACCAAACATACATGCAGATAATTGATCCCAAAATCCAGCATGACTCGATTGACCAGATGAACACTGGAGGCATCACTAAAACACCTATGAGGAAATCTGATCCAGCCAGAGAGAGCACGAGCATGTTGGTCGGTGTGTGAAGCTGCTTGAAGTGACAAACAGAGATGATGATGAGCAGATTTCCACACACTGTTAGAAGAACCACAGCAGCTGAACACACGTACAGTAAGATATAAACTGCAGGAGATACAGATCTCTCTGGACAGGAGAAATGCTCACAGCGATCAGACTGGTTCATGAGTACAGCATTTAAAAAAGTCTACACAATTTAAAGGAATAACTCGTTTATTTGTTTTAAAATGGCAACAGTACAAATAATTTCAAATGTCAAATGAGTTATGGCTCAAGCAGCTCTGGTACTTTTATAGTTTAGAAAATGATGCCTCATGCCTCCAGGGTCCATTAACAGCTTTGTGCATATGATGTCATGCTCCTGAAATACACCTGTTTTTATGGAAATCTAAAATTAAGAATTTAAAAAGTATTCATATTCATAAACAACTTGGTTTATGTATCAAACAGAAAATATAACAACGGGATCTTTGGAGTACATGATTATGTTATTAAACTAAAAGTTGTAAAGGTCCAATCATGTCAAATTCCTTGTCTGGACTATCAACTAGCATGACTGAATGGTGAAAAGTTACCTTTTAGTGTTGTAGACATTTTAGAATTTGACGATAGAAGAAACGCATACTTTTCCGTCCATTCATTTGTTCATTGTCAATTCACTAATCAGACCAGGGAGGATGAATAAAATGAAAAATCAGTGTAAATCAGTGGATACCCTCCCCTTTCTGACCTGCTCTCTCTAGCCATGTTAGTTAGTCTCTGGTCTGATAAAATGCCTTCAGTCAAATAAATAAAATACATAATTGTGACTGGATAATCAGAGGATCTTAGAAATCCAGAGTCACTGAACAATGGCCATTTTTTCCCTCATATGTTTATCAGGTCTACTGCAGTATTTTTTCTAGTACTGGTCTGCTGAATACTTTGCTGTGTATGCATTTGATCTGCGGTTCACCAGTTGATGACCTCTGGACTAGACCCTTGCAATGGAAACTGGCTTTAGGAGCATGGAATGTCAGTTTGCTAGCAGGGAGAAAATGGCATCTTAGCAAGTGAAAATATCTTGAGTATAGTCAGATTTATCTAGTATTTCCTATTATAAGATTACAATTAACCAAATATGAGATTATTAAACCTATTTCTAGACATTTTTACTCATTTCAGACTTTACATTTTCTTGTTCTATTCAGAGATCATTTTGCTTCTTTCTAGAAATAAATGCTTAAAATTAGCAAAATGATCTGCCAATAGAACAAGACTATTTCAAGCCTGCAATTAGTACAAATGTCTAGAAATAAGTTTTAATAATCTTATATTTGGTTTGTTGTAATCTTGTACTAGGAAATACTAGATAAATTTGACTATATTCAAGATATTTACACTTGCTACGATGCCATTTTTTGCAGGGTGAGTTAGTGTGGGAGATGGAAAGCTATGGATTAGATATAATCTGACTTATTTTGACATTAAACTTCTTGATCGAGGGTGCTCTTCTCTTACTCCAGAGTTTCCACAGCCTCAGGCGGGTGTGCGGATACTCACTAGTTTCAGGTCAAGCTCAGAGTTGTTAATTTCGAGTCTCAGTAAGGAAAGTTGAATGTTGTTTGTTTATACACACCAAATATCAGTTAAGCCTTCTTGGAGAAGCTGGAGCAAGAGATCAAGAAGGTGGTCTCTACTAACTCCATAGTGCTACCAGAGGACTTCGGTGTTCTTTACTTGACTGAAATATTTGGAGGGCTGTGATTGGGACCATCGATTATTAATACAATCTGTGCTGTCATGGTGTTATCAATATGGCATCCAAAACAGGAAACAGCAATAACCTAAGTTAGTATGCGCAAAATAAAAAATTGGCAGTGTACACACTTTATAAAAAATGTAAAGGCATTTTTTAATTGCAGGATATTGTACATTTGTACTTAAGAGTCTTATGCTCATCCCAGGACTCTTATTCACAATCTGCTCAAACTGTCTTTACTCTTCTACACCGGTTTCCCTTTTGAGTCTGTTTCCTCTCAAGGTGTCTTCCTCATGTTGTCTCAGGGAGTTTTTCCTCACCACTGTCCAATTTAATCATTAAAAATGGCAAAATTCAAAATCCAGAAAGAATGTTTATAATAATTATTATGGTATTGATTTACACTAAGGTTCCCTAAATAGATAATATTTAACACATTTTTATATTTAACATGATCTTTAATGAACCATTAATGAACCATCAGTAACATTAACAAAATAGCAATGGTATAATTGATGTTTTTTTGAATAATAGTTAATAAATTAAATTAGCCATTTTTATCCCATTAAGAAGTACAATCAGATTTCAATTATAATCTAAAATTATTATAATAATTATATTATAATATAATTATAATAACTGAGGGTGAGAAAACAGTTTCCATTATGTACACCTGGAGCCAAGAGTTTATAGTTTATAGTCTATTATAGTCTATTAATACTGCAGTAAATGATAGTTGTTTAGGGAATCTTAATATAAAGCATTATTTCTTGCCAATAATTATGGTATAATATTCATTTTTTCCATTTACAGTAGTGGAATGATGTCATAACCAGGGTATGCAAACCAGGTTGGGTTTTGTTCTTCATTCAGCTGTTTATTCATAGCACATTTACAAAGGAACAATCTGTGTGCAGTATTTTGCAAGTTAAAATCATTTTTGTGCACTTCTGGAACCAGGAGTAAAACAGGGCATAGATTACAGGATTAATGGATGAATTCAGATAAAAAAGAATTAAAATATTATTGATCATGATGGACGATGACGCTGTATTGCTTATTAAAGTGCAGACGTAATACGGCACCAAACATGCCAGAAACACAAAAACCAGAATGCCCAGCACTTTGGCTGCCTTCCTCTCAGATTTCATTGCATCTGAGACATTTTTGGAGACGTTTTTCATGTTTTGATTAAGGTCTCGTATAGCATTTGCATGCCTCCTCGCAATTACAAAGACCTGGAAATATAAAATGAGCATTAAACCACAAGGAATGACGATGATGAACATGAGATCGATTAACGAGCAGACTTCATCTAAAGCACTGACCAGACATTCACCTGGACACAGCGATAAATCTGTGAAGTTTCCATTCACGTAAAAAAACACAAAGTTGTACACAAATGAAAACACCCATGACAAACATATCAGAGTGTGAACAATTGTAGATGTGACATCCTTCAGGTAAAGAAAGGGATTGCTTAAAGCCATGTAACGATCCAGAGCAATCAGAACCACGTTTCCTACAGACACACTCGTGAGCTGAAAACTCATAAAATTAAACAGGATGCAAAAAATGTGTCCAAAGATCCAACAAGACTCGATCAGCCACGTGAAATGGAACGGCATCACGAAAAGTCCGACCAAGAAATCCGACACAGCCAGAGAGAGCACGAGCATGTTGGTCGGTGTGTGAAGCTGCCTGAAGTAACACACAGAGATGATGACGAGCAGATTTCCACACACTGTTAGAAGAACCACAGCAGCTGAACACACGTACAGTAAGATATAAACTGCAGGAGATACAGATCTCTCTGGACAGGAGAAATGCACACAGCGAGTGGACTGATTCAATTCTGTCAGATTCATTGATCTAAATCACAGGCATAAACAAACAAAAAAAAATCTTAGTGAAAAAAATATATCTATTTCTCCCCAGCAAATAGTGTGACACTTTCATTATCATCTGTATCCACCTGATGTCTCACATTTATACGCTCTGTGTGCGTAAACCACATCCCAAATTTACATCTTACTGACATCATTATTTTTACATTTCCCAGGAATACAGTTAGAGATGTGTCATAGTTTTTCCTCCAGAATCTCAAAATAATAAGATATAAAATGGTGCAATTAAAAGTAGCTATCAATGTTATTTTTGTGACCATTACGTAAGAGTAGATAAGAGTAGAACCCCTGTCAACAATCATATTGCCCAGGACTGCAAGATAAGAAATAGCCTTAGTTCTATCAAAAAAAAAAAAGAGGAAACCCACAAAATCACAGGGCTGGAGAAAAAAGGTAGGTAATGATCACTGATGCTCAGTGACAGAACTATGAATAAAACTGTTATAAAAGTCAGCATTACTTATATGATCCGTATGTCATAAAAAAAAAAAAAAGGCACATTTGAGAGAAAATACATTCTTCATTGCAAGAATCGTTACTTGCAATGGAGGTCAAAAAAAGGCCAAATAATGGGAGTTAAATGAACAGGTTTTTTGTTGTATTTGTCATTTATCAATTTATTTATGATTTATCAATCTTTTAGTAAAGTTAAAGCATAAGCCAAACCAAGCTAAATTTTTTGCCCGATTTATTTATTTTCTTTGTACTCTTGTGTGTATGCTGATCACCTTAACGTGCAAAGTGCGTTCCTGATACAGCTCATTTACATGCAGTGACTGAGTAAAACTCCATAAAAGGTAAAGTACACCGACAGCTGGGAGCACGAAATGAGCCATCAGGGTAAAGCCTGAAAAACAGAAGTGGAAGTAATTTTGACTTATTTCTATGCCAATAAAATATTTAACAATATATAATATTAATAATAATAAGCGAGCACTAAATACTCCATCAGCTGAGGTGTTTGATTAGTTTTATTTGTCTTAATTTATGGGTTTGAGTCGGCTCGCTTTCTTTATTTTTTATTTTCTTCAATTAACGCCAATAAAATAAAGTGCTGGTTTGGACTAAATGTTGTGGATGGAGCTCTGAGTCCCAGAGCGAGTGAACTAGCATGAGGATGTGTTTCTGATCGAGACTCTAAAGCTCTTCTCTCAGTCGCTCTGGATAAGGGCGTCTGCTAAACGCCGTAAACAGTTTAAACACCAGAGTATATTATAGAAAAGCACAGTAATCCGTGCAGACTTTATAACTGAAGTCGAGGTTTACATTAGTTAGTCTTCTCGTGTAAATTTACACACACTCGGGAGCACGAGTAGGATACCAACATTTTTTCAAATTTACTGGTATTTTAATAAATTCCAAATTTCTTGTGTAAACGCTCGTAAGAACGATTTACACACAAATCCATTCATATCAAGCTTGATAAATGAGGCCTGTTACTCATATCTCTGTATCTCATCTGTATCAATGACATGAAAGACTTTGCTTTAAACCAATTTATTGTACAAATCATGGAAAGCAATGAACCGTATTTAATAAAATTGCAAATATGCAAGAATGAATGTTTATTAATATTAATTATTGAGAAATTGCAACTCTATGCACTACATGTATATGACATTAAAATAATTAGAAAAAAAAGTTTAAGGCTGTGTTTTAAAGTTTATATACTAAACAAGTAACATGAATGAAATATATCTTTATAAAACTGTTACAGTAAATCAGAAATGTTTACATGTGCAAATGATGAAGTTGCAGAAATTAATTTCTTACTATATCCATCATTTTTTTTTTTTTTTTTTTTAATGATGTGATTATTTGTTACAATAAGCATCATTAAATGGATCTCTTTTATGATTGAACAGACTTTTTTGGCAATAGAATACAAACCTCAATAAGAAATTACTGACTTTTCGACTAATATATATTTATTCAATGTCTGACAAATAATTTCTAATGTCTGTGAACCAAATAAATAATGGATATTGCGTGAAATTATGTTTAAAATGGCACATGAATGTTTGCCTTTTAAAAAGCTGCATATTTACATTTTCCTAAATGGAATGCAAATGAGTGAAATCTAAATCAGGAAAAAAAAAATCATAATATTTATTTTTTTTTGTTTTTTTTTTTAATAGACAAAATTTGTCAGAATGCTAAATTACCATATTCCCTGTTTCTTTTTGTCCTTCTCTCTAATTATTTATTTTTAAAACACTTTTACCCATTTAATTGTAGAGTAAGGCTGAAGGGCCTCCCTGAAACATTTTTTTTGAAATAATAAAATTAAAAAAAAAAAAAAAAAAAAAAAACACTTTGGACATTGAATAAAGTTCTGTGGTGGAGGTCATGCATGTATATACGTATTATTATTATTACTTATAATTAGCATTAGCCATAGTGTTGCAAGGGGCTATTTAATACAGGTGAACTCTTATTAATTATTAAATAACAACTGAATTACAAAGATAATAAATCGATAAAGTTCATTTGTGTCATATTAATTAATTAAGATTATATTTCATATTTCAGACGAGGCGCATTTTATTCCCACTTTAGCTAAAACCTAGACTAAGACTTTTTTACTCACTGAAATCCAAAAACCTGCAGCATAAACACAAGCAGAGAAAAAATTTACAATGTTGTGTCAGATTCTGTTCCAGACCAAAGCCTTTTCTACTCAAAACTTCATATTTTAATATAAATCTGGTTCAATTTCAACAAAGAACATTCAGAAATAATTAAAATACACATTCCTTCAACTGATATCCAGTCCCAATTTCTTAACACTAGTAATTGTTTTTATATACATTATAAAATGTTCCCATTGTGTTAGTTTAATTAGCAATTAAAGGTTAATGCTAGAATTTTTCATTGCTTATTGGTAAAATTAGTCTGAAGCACAAGGTAAATTTCAATTAAAGTAAGAATGGTAGAATTAATTCGAACGTTCAGAAGAACAGGTTGCACGAAGCAACCTAAGTTTCTAGTTTTTAATTAAGTATCCTAGCCTGAATCTCCTAGCGAATGCTAGTCATTAGAGGTTCTGTTTAATAATAATTATAAGAAGTTAAACTTATCATTTGGATAGTGTTAATTGTAAATAGTCTCTCATGATATTATGGCAAGAAATGTGTGAAGTGAACATTAAAGCAGAAACTCTAGCACGATATGTTGAATGTGGAAAAATGCTAGCGCTTGTTATTTTTTTAGTAACACTACCACAAAGTAGTCTTAAAATTATTTTATTAATTATATTTGTATTTATCTGTTAAAATGTGTTAAAGTTAAAGCTAGTATCCAATGTTAGTTCATTATTATTAGCTGAGCATCAGATGGAATTACGTTTAAAAAATAAAAAATACTTGGCATTCCAGAAGGATAGGGATGAGATTTATTTACGATTATTATTTATGTTGAATAAATTAAACTTGTAAAGATTTGGAGATTCAAACATCAAATAATGACTAATCATTGCTTAGAAAATGTATATTTTTTTGTTTCTATATGGTGTGTGATGTTACCGTGACATTATAAACGAGTTTTTCATGCTTGTAAAGATGTTTTTTTTTTCCCCCCGTTTACTCACACCAACCTTTTACATCACAGAAAAAAAAAAAAAAAAGACCAGGAAACAAATTTTGTTTGGTTTTTCAGTGTTCACTTGTGACAATTCAGGTGAATTTAGAAGTTTTATCCTTTAAGCGAACCCCAGATGATGAGGGAAATGATCACAATCGCCACAGCCAGGACTACAATCAGGATGCACATCTTCTTACGAGACTTTTGCTGTGGAAAAACATAAATAATAATTAATACACTAATGTTAATGTATTGCTTCAGTGACCGCTATGTTAAGTTATGTTAGCGTTACCCAGGGATGGAAGAATGACCTGAGAAATATAGTATAGATAAAAGGCAAAAAGTTGATTTTTTTTTACATTGTGTTTTAACGAGTAAAGCAGATTTTATTACTTATCTATTCAGTTAGAAGATTATTTTCTTGCATTGTTGCTGCTTTGCCTGAAAACTTATTCAATCTCTCTAGATTTTCTCCTCGTAAGTATAACTAACGCAATATAGTTTTCTAATGAATTAGTCAGAAGTGAAATACACTGTAAATAACCAATATGTGCCATTAGCTAGAACAGCCACATAATTTATGATAGCTTTAGGAATAAATGCTAGTTTAATCTGGCATTAGCAAAGAAAACTGGCTAACTTAGTTAAACACAGCCAGGTAACAAATTAGCAAAACATTCCTCCAATTAGATGAAGTTCATGTCTTCTAGGGAAGCAAACCTCATTTAATACGAGTCTTTGTTTACGCCAACGTACGGAAACATTTTACTGAGGTAGGCCAAGGAGCGCTCATCCTCAAGTTCAACGCTGCCGTACGGTGGCTTATCCATCTTCAGATAGCTGTAGCGCTAACAACGTTGTGTAGCAAGAGAAGGTCGAATTGATAATTCTTAATAGTTTTTTTGCACACTGATGTACTTATTTAGTAAGAGTACAAAATATTCCATTTCAATAATACAATAGTGCAAACACAACAAAGTACTACTTATGTTCAGAAACAATGTACATGTACTCAAGTATTTTCCACCCCTGGCATTGCCATATTAAAATTATTACGTATGACTATCTATAACACGATACAATGCTAAATGATTATTGTTCTTTGTCTCTCTCCAGGGCCTGCAGACTGAAATTAGCTTGTAGCTATCATTGATCTTTTCTCATTTGAGATTAATATTTTGGTTGTACATGATCCTTAATGAATAAACGTAAAATTACTTACTAATTATGTTTTCGGATTTATATTTGTGAAGAATGTATGGTGAGTTACCTGGTAATTCGCAGCACTGGCGAGCTGCTGTGTTGCAGACTGAACGTGCACTTCAGCATTTTCTACATTAGCCTCTATGCTGTCTGAGAAGAAATAACACAGTGGCATAAGTATTGACACCCCCCTCTTGACCTTTTCCATATTTTGTAGTGTTATAACCTGGAACGGAAATTGCGAAAAATGAAATTACATGTCATGAATCTACACACAATTACCCATTATACTGAATCGGTTTATTTTATTTGGTTTATTTACAAATAAAAACGTGAAAGGGTTTTTTCTTTTTTTTGTGGTGAACGGCCTCCTCTACGCTGAGTATGTTGTGTTCTCTGATAATGGATTTAATGTCGCTCTGAGGGATGTTCATAGTTTTTTTTTTAAAAAATAACCAAACCCTGATTGATACTTTTCGAGAACCCGGCTTTGTTTTGATCGCTCCCTGTTCTGCATGATGCTGTTTGTGTAGATATGTTCTCTAACATGTTTGGGGTTCTTACATGACGCGTTGTAATTATATTCCGAACACTTTAACTGCACACGGGTCAGCTCCTTCCAACTAATGGTGTATCTTCTGATGGTGGCTAATTTAGGCTTTTCAGATCCCTTTCACTGAAACTGGACAGCTGAAGATTGAGAAAACATTGTCTGGCCTTTTTCTTTTTCTATTGTCTGGCCCGGTTTCTGTGATAACTGCATGAATGAGGAGCTGTACAGCTGTTCCTATTAAAGAGGACAGAGCATTTATCTTCAATCCATTTGCTCAGAATGTAACGTGTTTCGTTTAACTGCAGAAAAATGAACACATTTAATAGGAGCTGTTAATGTGTCTTTTGGATTGGATTTGTGTCATACTTTATGAAAAATGATTCAACTCTAACACACTTCTTAAGAGTTTCACTAGGACTTCTGCTTACACATCCCAGTGATCCAAAAAGCAAATATTTCCTAGGACTTTAGTGCTCTCTTGTGGCACGTTTTAATATTTTTTTCCAGCTCTAGCGCACATTTAAACATGTATAAAGAGCTTCCGAGTTTATTGTTATATCTGAGTTATATTGTAACATGGGAAAGTTCAGGACGTAAGTCAAAAAGTACAGTAACTTCAGCAGTGTTTACACCCCCACCACACACACACACGCACACGCGCACACACACACACACACACGCACGCGCGCACACAAGCACACGCCTCTTATTTGCCAGTCAAACTTTAGATAAAACACACAGGGCGTTTCTACTGAGTTTACCTAAGGTGTTCTCAGAGGACTTCATTAAAAATCTGTGTTTTGATATTTTAACACCTTTAATTGATGTTGTGTGTCAATTCAGTCGTAAATACACACACAGTCAGGATTTCTTCTTTCATTACTGAACCATTTTTAACCCCTCTGTGCTTTAAGTGTGATGTTTCTACCTGATGGGTGTTAATAGGCGTCTGTGTGTGTGTGTGTGTGTGTGTGTGTGTGTGTGTGTGTGTGTGTGTGTGTGTGTGTGTGCGCGTGTGTGTGTGTTGTAATACACCTGTATTGTTGCTTGTAATACTTCCTGTACAGTGAGTTAGGCCTTAGATTGGCACAGTTTTAACTGAACTTACATTATTATGATCAGGGCCTGCACAATACGGAAAAAAGAGTATTTCATGATTTATTTATACAATTTATTCAGTGAATCCCAATATTATATATATGTTATGGTTTGTTTGAGAGCTCATTTGCATATTGCAGACTCCTGCAATTAAAATAAAGCCATATTAAGAAATTACATACATCATGTCGTCGATATTATTACGCAAGTTACACAAATATAACTTTCAGCTCATGAAAAACCTAAAAGCTACTTCACTGCATTTCATTAAACATCATTAGCATGAAAAATAAACACCTGCTTATCACTGGACTTTGACACCGTAATCACACTCATATTCGTGTGTGTGTGTGTGCGTGTGTGTGTGTGTGTGTGTGTGTGTGTGTGTGTCCATAAGCATGCGAGACAAATCGACAGAAAGCTTCTTGGCCTCACACAATGTCACACTATACACTGGAGCTACATTTTCATCAGATTAATCCACCTTGCAAGTCATTTCTAAGAGTACATTGACTGACTGTAGTCTATCTGTTACGCTGCACAAAGTTTTGGCACCCCTCGGCAGATGTTTTAATAGGATCTTTACACAAAGACAGCTGTACAGACCCATACTACATCTGTATTCTCGTCAAACTAAAGTTGATATGCAAAAAAAAAAAAAAAAAAAACAAACAAACAAAAAACACTAACACTACGGCGGAGTGTCTGACTGTCTTTGCCAGCTAAAAGATGTCATGTAACAAAGCTTGAGAACAAAAAACTTGTTTAAAAAAAAAAAAGCTAAGGCTTTCATTGAAGCCTGAAACATTTTTTTTTTTTTTAAACTTAATTTGGGATTTTGTTTAGAAGGTTTGTAAAGAGTCATGCTGCACTTGGAGGAAAAAAAATCCGGATAGTGATTTAAGTCAAATGTCAAACAGTAATGCTCTGACGTGATTTGAAGGTGATTTACACCATACATTTTCCTAAAAACAGCCGTTGTGCATGAAGGGGTTAAAAAACATGAAATTAACTTGCCTAAATCCTGACATTTTGGTGAGTATGTGAAACCAGAGTTTTTTTTTTTTGGTCCACTTTCTACATGGACTTGATAAAAAAAGGGTTAGTGTGTGTAAGTGTACGGACATTGTATCTGTACCCGATACACTCGCTCTATAACCAAATAGCATAAGATTTGTGATATATTGTTCATTTTTAAATAAATGCTACACTTGTATTAATATAAAATCTATTATTAATACAACATGAACACAACTTCAAGCTTGTACTGCATGTCTCTGCTATTAGTTCTTACCGATCATATCCCCCTGTTCGTGCACCATGACGGCCAGATCTTTGAAGATTTCATTGATGTCCGTGATGTCCGACTGAAAGCAAGGTCATATAGGTAAGTCATTAAGTCTATGGTGTAGATGTTACATAAATAAACAGAAAATATGACAGAAGTGATTCGTTTTTACACGATTCATAATCTAATTCATTTAATCGAACCATTTCTGAGCATCTACATGTGGACCGTGTGAATCAGGTGTGAATCAGAGTACATTTTGACGAGTGTAGAACACCAGAATTTGGTCAAAGCCATTAATTCTATGATAAGGCACATATTCCTTACTGTTATCTCTTTAAAAATTGTTTTTATGGTTAATTTTATTACAAACATAGCGTTGTTTGCAAATGCTTAGCCTGAAGTGGATAAAAGTGTAATGTTTAGTATAATAGTCTGTGGCTTGAGTAGAAGAAAAAGATGATGTTTTTAAAGATCAGTACATAAAAAAAGGGGGAAAAAGTAAGAAAAAAATGAATACAGGAGCTCTGAACAAGGCCACCTACAAAATCCAACAGATACACAATCCGTGCTAAATTAGCTACAGAAGATTAGCAAATGTAGGAACTGACGCTGTTGTTGCTAGTGGGCGTGGCCTGTTTGGCTTGTTAAAGTTGTGCTATAACTTTCTAGTAGCCAGCATGTATACACTGACGTGTACATGGCGAGAAAAAGAAGGAGAACGTGAATTATGACTGTATGACAACAATATTTACTGTAAATATTACATCATATGTTCACTTGTGTCTCTGGTTTTGCATTAGAGCTACACGGCTAATGTAGCTAACAAGCAGTGGAAGCTTATAGCATCATCCACTAAATCTTAATTATAAAAAATTAAAAAAAAAAAAAAAAAAAAAAAGCATGATGTTAAACTGAAAGGTCTAAGCTATAAACTTGTTAGCTCTGCCTCTCTGGCGCAAAACTAATTAACCTTTCACAAAATTATATCGGGTTCATTTCTAGTCACACTACTGCTTTAGTATAATAATAAAAAGCTGTAAGTAAAATATATATATTACTGTTTTATCGTACCTCCAGCTGTCTGATGGCCGTTTCTCGCTCATGAATGAGATGCAAATCCTCCTCAGTGATGCCTTCATCGTAGCTTTGTGTCTGAGCCTGGGTCTCACTGTGTTACCACATTATTATTATTATTATTATTATTATTATTAAAAATATGTAAATGTGGGAATTGAAATGTAATTATACAAATAATGGAGCAAAAAAGAAACAAATTATACCCGTGTTTCGATTTTAAATGTGTAATATATATATATGTATATATATATATATATATATATGTATATATGTATATATATATATATATATATATATATATATATATATATATATATATATATATTATAATAAATAAATACTATATCTCTATATACTATATCTGCAAAACTGTAATATCATAAACCATGATGATTTTTTAAAATTACTTTGAAATTATTTTTCTTTTTTTTTCTTTAATCACAAGGATGTTTAGAAAAGCTTTTTAGGGAAACAGAAAGTTGTTTTTTTTCCTCTATATTCAGAGTTTCTGACCTCTCAAAAGGTGCAGCGTTTCCTCCAAATGTATCATCAGCAAAACCACTCTGCAAACAAGAAAAGTAGGTCACATGATTGCTAAAAAAACAAAACAAAAAAAAACCTACTTTGCAAACAAAATGTAATGTGGACTAATTGAGTGAAGACTGAAACCAGTAGTTGGAACAAACATAATAAATTCACAATATTTTGATTATAATTAACTCAATATGACAGATATTAAATACTGATGTAAGCAGAAAGCTGAAGGTGCATGTTATAGAAACATTATATATTATCCCACGTTTGGTGTGATCTGGACTTAACAGTCACATGACCACAGTAACAGAAATTTCTTCTGCTAGAATTATTTTACCTATTTGAGGTTCTGCATTTGCTAGCATAATGAAAACTAACATGGCTAAATAACTCGCTAGTGTTAATACGGTTTCAATAACATTGTGCAACATATTGAACATCAATACTGAGGCTGAAACACCGGATCGATATCGGATAAGATTTTACGATGTGAACTTTGGGACGCTGGGGAAACCGTGAACCCTCGGTTCTATAGACTCGTCTTACCGAAACTCTTGAACTCGCTCGAACTCTGGCCACAAACTCTTTCTCTTTCTGCGCAGCTTCTCTCTGGGTTTTCTGTAAAAGTGCCAGTGCGTTGGAGAAATCGTTGACGAGCCGCTCTCGCTGAATCTTCCTCTGTCGCTATTTTTTAGTAAAAAAATTAGTAAAACAACAGATTAAATAATTTATTATATAACTGGTGCAGTGATAATCTGAGTCCAAAATCACAAAATAATGCATTTTTATCACTTCATTTTGACTTTATGAGGTAAAGATCATGTATAATTTTACAAAAAGTGTTAAACCCAACAATGAAGAAGACCATAAAGTGCTGAAAAATGAGCTAACATTCAAGTATATAAAGAAAATGCACATCTTGTACATAAAGAAAAATACCATAATTCAATTTTTTAAAATTAAATATTAAATAAATAACATAAATAGAAGATTAAATAAAATTCAAGAATTGAAAGAAGTGCGAATTAGATGTGAATTTGAATTAAAACACTACAAATATTTTTTTTTAAATATAAAAAATTAAGAAAAATAAAGTTAAAAAATAGTAAAAAAGAGAAAAAAGTAAAAAGATTTCTTTACTATGTATTTTTTACTTTCTCTTTTACATAAACAAATCAGAAATAATATCTAAAAAGAAAAGAACTAAACATAACAAAAGTAAAAAATACAAAATAAAATATAAAATTATTAAAATAATATAAAATATTTTAAAATATATCCTAAATATATATTCTTAATATATTAAAATATATTAAAATGAAATGAAACATCCAAAAACAATAGGATGGATTGAAATAAGCAAAAAATAGGAAAAAAAAAATTATATATATATATAATATATATATATTAGACTAAAGTAAATAAAAAATTAACTTTACCTGATCATGAGTGACTGGTAATGAGCTGAACTCCTTCAGGCATTTATCCGTTTCTTTAGCCAGCTGGTTCGCATACTGCTGTTTCTGCTGCCTGTGTGTGTGTGTGAATAAGAAGAGACATATTAACACACTTTACTAGTCTTGAAGGTATTTATAATGTATAATGTATAATATTGCTCTTATGTGTGTATATTGTGTGTGTTTAACGCAGTGTGTGTAGTCACTCACAGTCGCTGCCGGAGATCCGGCGTGTCTCTATCTGTTCCGAGTTGGGTGACTATCCTCTGGATTTCAGACGCTGGTGGAAATAAATCAGTAAGTGTAGATGCATAAAAGCCACATTTAATTTAGATGTTCTTGCAAGCTAGCTAGCATTAGTTAAGTAGCAAAGCTAGCTGTTTGCTATTATCACAAACTGTGATACAACGTTAGTCAAGATGTGAGATGTACTTACTCTGCTGTGTTATGTTCTGGATGTTTGAGCCAATCGTCTGAGCGAGTAAATTTGGGTCCCTTGATCCAGACATGGTGATGACCTTCTACACCTTTAAATAGATATGTTACAAATCAAACAGAACAGGCCTGAACTGCACAAAATATCAATATGTTAATTATTATCAGCATCGAGTTTACGCTCCCGCATCAGTAAAGCCAGAGTAGCTCGTAATGTCTCTTTAATGAACTGCAAACTGCTACAGAAATCTGTATTTATTAGAGATGTAAAGATACACTCTGGTCATGAGCAGATTCGATTCTCAGAATATTTTGCACAAATTTGGATGAAGAAAAATTATGACTGAAAAGACTCCTTTTTATTTCTAAATCATAAACAAAGCATAACATTTTTGTGCATTTTTGTCTGTATAAAGTAAATAAATAAAAAAAAATTGCTATGAACAGAGATTTAATATTGTTAACAAAATGTACTACAGATTCACCATTTCTTAAAATAAATACATAAATTCTCCCCCAATTTTTTTTTGAGTAAACAAAGTCTCTGACCCAGGGGAAAACGATTGATTGAAATATAATGAGCTCCGTAGCAGCATCTGAGGCATCATTTTAACCAGAAATAGAGCTCCAAAGTCGGCTAAAATGGCCAACTTCTGCTGCCTCATTCACAGGTACTGTAGATCGCAGGGGCATGGGGCTAGTGTCATTTGAAAGCTACTGATGAGCTCTTTTTAAAGGTTATAACATGATCATGTAACTGTATAAAGGATATTGCACATCGGTCATTGTGATCCGGAGCTAACGGTCAGCATGCTGTCTATATATTTTAACTCTATGGGTTGTGCTGCTTGGGACCTCTGCTGTTCAAACAATGCAAGTGCAATCGCACATTCCCATTATACCCCTAGCATTTATGATAATTACATTTGGCTGAAATTTCTTTCCAAAGAGGCTTACAAGTGAGATGGGATAAAAATGAGCAGTTGAAGTTAATGGTTTTGCCCTACAATAGTAGATTGGTGGTGCTGGGATCTGAACTCACAACCCTCCGAACAGTAACCCAAAGCTTTAACCCCTGAGCAACCACTTTCTAGTTCAATAGCCAGTGGTGGAAAATTCTTGAGTAATTGGAGTTTATTACTATACCCAAGTATTATTTTGGTATATTTATACTCGTGTATTATGAAAATCAAATACTTGTATTCTTACTTAACTACATTCTTAAGAAAAAAACTTACTTTTTTACTCCTTAGATTTTTATTTAGACAATGTACTTGTTTCAAAAACACAAACACTCTCTAATGCAGCCAATGTCTGTACACTATGTTCATAAAATGGATTCAGTTTAGCATCCAATCAAGTTTCATCAGTGTAGAAAAATACTATCAAGAACTGTGCCAAATCGTTATCTGTGCTGACCTTCTCATGCTATCCAAAGTAGTTAGCGTTGTAGCTATCCGTGTACGTGTGAATATAGCTAATCCACCGGACTGCAGTGTAGAAGTTGAGGATGAGCGCTCCTGACCCTACCTCAGCAAAATGTCTAAGTATGCAGGAGTAAACAAAGACTCGTATAAGATGAGGAGTCTCCTTTACCTTGCTTGAAGGCATGAACTTTAACCTAATATGAAAAAGCATAATGTATGTTTGCTAACATTAACTGGCTATATTTAACCAAGTTAGCCTGTTAGCCAGGCTAGCTAGACTAGCATTGATTACAGTAGCTAATATAATTTGGCTAGGCAGCAAGTTAAATTCTAGCTAATGGTAAAAATTGGTTATTTATAGGATATTTAACTTCAATCTAAATAGCACATGAGCAGCAAACTTAATGACGTCAATGAAGATGATCTAGCAGTTTTAGATAAGTAATACAACTTAAGAAGAGACACGAATTTAATTTCATCATTTACTTTTTTTAATACTTGAGTACATTTTTTAAAAACGGCAACTTTTTTCCTTCCACTTGAGTACATTTTTTGTTGTAGTCGTCCAGTTTTAATTACAATTATCACACATTATCTATGCTTTTGTTGTTGTTCCTCTTTCGGCTGCTCCTGTTAGGGGTCGCCACTGCGGCTCATTGGTCTGCGTATTTGATTTGGCACAGTTTGTACGCCGGATGCCCTTCCTGATGCAACACTCTCCAATTTTATCCGGGCTTGGGATCGGTGTTGAAAGCGCACTGTTGCACGCAACCCCAGTGGCTGGGGTCGGTTCCCTAAATTAAATTTACAGTACTGAATTTACAGTAAAATTTTGAACAAAATTTACAGTACTAAAGTACTGGGCGATTTTGCGTGAACTATTTCCCAGTACCGTTTAAAGGGCTGCATTCGCACCACAGTGGGCACTAGGAAGTGACGTAAGCCGGTCGACAGCGACGTCATTTGTGCACCGTGTTCAACAACGGAAACAAAGAACAACAACGTAAACAACCGGAGGATGGAGGACGCTGTGATCGGAGCTGTGTTTCTGTCGTGTCTCGCGTCCATCTATCGCTGTTCTCCATACTTGCGAAATAAGTTGACACTACAGTATGTTTACACGGCGTTTTAAATCATGGTGGGTGAGGGCGTTTTTTAGTACGCATACGGCCAATCAACGTCTACTTACATCACGGATAGTACCAGTTGTGCTGGTCAGACGCTGCTCCGGAGTAGGAGCTAATTTGGTTCTCGAAAAAGGCAGTCGGTACTAAAATCACACCCAGTTCCGGAGGTGAGAAAACGCCAAAAAGTGGGTAGTTCCACAATTAGTTCAGGTACTATGAAAAGGTTCCCGCAGTGCGAAAGGCCCTCCTACTACTACTACAATATCAATAATAATAATAATAATAATAATAACAATAATAATAATAATAATAATAATACATTCTCTGTACCGCTTATCCTACACAGGCTCACAGGGAGCCTTGAGCCCAACCCAGGGGACTCAGGGCACAAGGCGGGGGACACCCAGGACAGGGTGCCCACTAATCGCAGGGCACAATCACACACACACTCACACACTTCGGACGATTTGGAAATGCCAATCAGCCTATAATGCATGTCTTTGGACTGGGGAGGAAACCGGAGTACCTGGAGGAAACCCCTGAAGCACGGAGAGAACGTGCAAACTCCACACACACAGGGCGGAGGCAGGAATCAAACTGCCAACCCTGGAGGTGTGAGGCAACAGTGCTCACCTCTACGCTACCATGGATCCAATAATAATAATAAATAATAATAATAATAATAATAAATGACAGCCTTTAATATACACACATGAACATTGTGGCTTGTCTTCATATGATATTGTTTCCATAAAGTCCAAAGCTAGAGGTCAAGGTGGAGCAACAATGATAAAATATTAATACTTTATTATTATTATAATTATTATTATTATTTGATTATATGATGTGGTGTTTCTCTACATGTCCTCAGGTGTGAGACATCCTGACTACTAAAGCTACTAAAATGACACCATAAAAAAAAGAAAAAGTTACATAAACATACAATGTCGCCATTAAGAAATGCGGAAACACAGACACAGACAGACAGACACACACACACACACACACACACACACACACACGCACAGGCTTTAATATTCACACACTAAAATGTTTATTCGCCTGAAAACTCAAAGCTCGAATAACATTTATTATGACTATTATTTATTATTATTATTAAGTGCTGTGAAAGCGTCCATGTCAGGAGTGTCAGCACTTCTGTGTTTCACACTGTGGCTTTCTTTCTGTTTTTAACATTTATCCATAATAAACAGCTCTAATCGCGAGGTGGATTAACGCCGTGAAACAAATGTCTTTTGTGTAATTTACCTTGTTCTTTCGTTGTTTTGTTTTGTTTTGTTTTTTTCCTCCTCCACTCCCGAACAGATTTCCTGACATCTAAAGTCGCGGCCCTTTCTCATCACATGATGTTTCACCCTGAACGCTGATTGGTGGGTTTGCACCAAGCCAAAGAGCTTTTAAAACGCAGAGATCACGCAGTCGCTTAACACTTCCGGGTTGTTCAACCGCGTCAGATGACGCGTGTTTCCGTTTCCTAATAAGGGTTGCCATGTTCAGGTGCTTCATCCCAATTCTCCTATTTACACTATGCACTAAAAGTATGTACTCTTTTTTGTGAAGAAAAAAAAAAAGTACTTTTGAGTGTGTAGCAAAAGAGTATGCAATACTGTGACTGATGGTGTGTTCAAGTCGTGTCGGAAAGATCGTATTTATGAGTCGAACGCACATGAACGCCAGCACAAAGTCGTAAGTACGAGTGGGAAACTTTAGTGCATCCCAAATCATAGTATGTTGATATGAGGATCCTAAAGGAACCCGGATGGTCGACTATTTCTGGTACATTTTCAAAATGTGGAATTGTTGACACGTATTCAGCTAATATTACCCACAACCCCTTGCGCCAGGGAGTAGGAGGAGTTTTGTGACGGTTTGCTTCCCCCAAATTCAAGGACGCATTTTAGAGAGGTGTAAATGAAATGTGGACAAAATAAATCAAGGGAATGGTAAATTAAATGATATAGTATTATTGATATAAGGAATAATCAAAGAATTAAAGCTGAAATGTGACAAGGAGTTTGTTTACCGTGACAGTGTGCGTAACTAGGCAACAACGTTCTCTTCCATTACATGACGTGTTAGTATCTGTGCGTTCAAGTCTTTCAGGAAAGTTCGTATTTACAAGTTGGGAAGTCGTAATTAGGACGTCAGGTGCGTTCAAGTCACTGTTGTTGGAGCAAGATGGCGGAGTACCTTCTCTTAATTAGCTACAAAAAATACAGCAAGTTTTTTTTAACTCTACTTCTAGAAAATGAAAAACAAAGATTGCACATCAGGTGTGTTTTGCTTTTTTATGTTTTTACGCCCCAGTTAGTACATCCCAGTACTTGCATACTCTTTTTTTTCACAAAAAGAGTACATACTTTTAGTGCATACGTAGTATAAATAGGCAAACTGAGATGCAGCATTTCTTTGAGCTCTGAGTTTCCGAGTTGGGGGCGTCAGTAAGAAAACATGGTGGAATGAAAGGATGCAACGTCTGTAGTTGAAGGTAAATTTGTTGAAATTGAATGAATAATTAGCAGTGACATGTCTTTGTCAGGCTTTTGTATTTACAATAAATCAAGCTAATTGCCTCCATAAAATACTATAGCTTTGTATATTTATGATATTATATGTAAAGATAAAGTTTACAGCAGCTTCATAAATTGATTAAAAACATAAAAAAGCAAAACACACCTGATGCACATTCTTTGTTCTTCATTTTCCAGAAGTAGAGTTAAAAAAACCTTGCTGGGTTGGGGATTTAGTTTATGGCAAGAAAGCTTATAGAAAAACATTTAAAAATAATCTCTCACTCTACTTGCTGAGGTTTTTATAACGCTATTAGTTGTACCTGCGGGTGCACCAGAACTCCACAAGCTCCAGAACCCAACATAACATCACTAATAATGGAGCTTTAGCACAGAAATTGTTCGTACTACATTTAGAGGATCCAGTGCTTTAAAATTAGCAAACACAGTCTTTATTTCTATTCACATATTGCATGTGTGATTCTCCACATCACAAAAATCCCTTTTTTTCAGCCACATAATACACTCGTGCTAAGGCCATGGCTCAAACCATTATCTTTTAAAATCTAGTTCTGCAATTTTTTCAGATTATTTGTACATGTAGGAAACTTTAATAAAAATCCACTACTGCTTCTTTAACTGCACAAACACACTGAAGACTATTTTCCACATAAAGCACAGAATTTCAATGAATTTTTAAACCAGGGACTTGATATTGCATAGATAATGGGGTTTATAAAGGCATTACTGTAAAACAGACACATTAAATAATTTAGGATAACATTAGAGTCTGAAACATTCTCAATATTCACTAAAAATGTATACAGTGGAATCCAGCACACCAAATACACAAACACAACAGTGCCTAATGTTTTTGTGGCCTTGATCTCTGATTTCCATTTTCTCCGGTTAAGTCCAGGTCCAAGTCCAGGTTTTGCAGAATCAGAAATAACCTTTGCATGTCTCAGGGCAACTGTGAGAACTTTGACATATAAAATTATGATCAGTAAACATGGAACAATAAAACTGAATATAAAGTCAATAAAACCCCAAGTGTTGTTGACGGGAATGGCACATGCTTGGATGCAGATCACTTTCCTTTCGCCTTGTTCTGAATTTCCAGTGTACATCATTGAGAGATTATAAAAGAAGGATAAGATCCATCCAAAACCCACACACTTCAGCACCACTCTCACAGACATTTTTGCAACATAACGGAAAGGGTGGCACAAGGCAAAGTATCGATCGATCGCGATCAGAATGACGTTGTAGAGCGAAACGGTGCCAATGATGGTGCTGATAAAGTGACAAACAGGACAGAGATGTTTTGTGTGGTATAAACAACCATCCACAAGCATAATACACTGTAAAGGCATCATTAATGCTCCCACTAAGAAATCAGACATGGCCAAAGACAGGATGACAAAGTTAGTTGCCGTGCGGAGCTGTTTGGAGATAGTGATCGACACTATTACAACCATGTTTCCACCAACGGTAAGCACAGAAACCACAGAAAAAAAGAAAAATACAATCAAATTGCTGTGATTCAAATGGAATAATTGGAAGTCAGAGGAGCAGCTTGTGTTCCATGATGCGACGCAACGATAATCCAAATGAGCAAAGACTGTGTTGGTGTAATCTTCCATGAATCCTATTCCTTCATCCTGTGTTTTATGAATACAGACCAAAGCACACGGACCTTGGATCTATTTAAGGCTTTTTTTTATCCACACCAATATTGTACATCTGAGGTTGCTAAGAGGTGTATAGAGGGAATTGCATCACCAAGAAGACTAACTGAAGAATAACCTGTGCTATTTTTGTATATTATTCACCACGGATATTGTTCCGAGTTGTTCTGAGTTCTGTGCTCATGTTTATTCAAACCATGCTTTTTAGCGGACTTTCAAAACAGCCAAAACTCATGGCTTTTGCTCCGCCAGGTTCCAGTTCATGCTTCGTGGTGGGTGTATGGGTGTATGTCTCGCAAACTCAGCCAAGCGGGTGCATTACCTACCAGTTCGACTCGCCTCCTCTCCATCCACAACTGATGCTCGACCGTGCTGCCACATACCCCCACCGCCCAACTCAGGCCGTCTGGCCTGTAGCTGACCCCCGGCAGGAGAGGTAATCCGCCACCACCATCTGCTCCCCCAGTCTGTGGACCACCTCAAATTTGAATGGTTGAAGTGCCAGATCCCAAAGAGTGATATACTGTGTGTTGGCATCCTTCATGTGGTGGAACCTCTGGAGCAGGGCATGGTCCAAACATAGGGTGAAAGCGTGCCCAAGCAGGTAGTTTCGTAGGGTGAGGACCACCCACTTGATGGCCAGACACTCCTTCTTGATATTTGGGCTCCCTCACCAAGAGCTTTCAGGTGATGTACAGCATGGGGTGGTTCTCTCCGTCCATCACCTGGGACAAAACGGTCCCCAGCCCTCTGTCCGATGTGTCAGTCTGCAATAAGTCAGATGAATGCAACAGTGAGCCCCCACAAAAAAACACTTTTACCTGGCAGAAAGCCTGCTCACACAACTCCATCCACTGGACCGGGTCTGGTGCTCCCTTTTTAGGGAGGTCAGTCAGCGCGTTGGTGATGTCCGAAAAATTAGGTACAAACCTTCTATAATAGCCAGCCAGCCCCAGGAACTGCCTCACCCCCTTTTTGGTCTTGGGTCTTGGGCAGGCCACAATCGCTGCTGTCTTATCAATTTGGGACCAACAACTGGATCGTCTCTTGTCTAGTTCAAGTGTCCTGCATCACTCGCTTTTAACCTATCCTTAATAATTGAGAAATACGGGTGGGACAGTATAACATTAGGCTGAATTTGCTGACCATCGATTACTCTCACTTGGTTGAAGGTGTGCCTCAGCATCTCATCGCATGACTGCTCCAAGGGGAAATACCCAAGGGGAAGCCCTGCCCAGTGTGTAGGGGCAGAGCTCTCCCCACCCTCTGTGTTCTCCTGACGTGGAGCTGATGTCAATGGCCCCGGCAACACCTCCCCAGCCAACGCTTCCACATTCCACATCATGCGCACATTCCACACCTCGCTACTGCAAGACCCATCCACAAACATTTCTCCCACTAATGCCAGAAACCCTGGCCAATTTGTCCCAAGAATTAGTGGATACATGAGGCCAGGACTACCTGCTGCTTCCACTTTAAGCTATTGCCTCTGGAATTTAATAATTGTGAACATCTCTGTGCACACACCTCATCTTCACCAATCATGCATTCTTCAATGCCCCACATGGAATCAGGCTTTGATGGACAGTGGTTTGGTTACACCCCAAGTCCACCAAGGCCTGATGTGTACTCCCTTGTATACTCACTGACGTGGTATGTTCCTGTTCCATCATGGGAGGCCTGCGGCGCATTAGGGATCCAGATCAGTATTCCTGCTTCCACAAAGGGACGCTGATCCTGGAAATGCCCAGCTTCCCTGCCGTGCATGCAGATCTGCCCAGGCTTTTCCCTGGTCCTGGTGGGCACAGAAGGTTCTACCTCTATAGAGAGAGGGAGTTAGAGGAGACATCAGAGGTAAAGGAGCAGGGGAGGAACAATGGGGAGGAATCCAGGTTCGGGGAGCCAGATTTAGGGCCTCTGCACCTCGGTACCAGGGAGCTGGGACCGGGGAGGAGTAGCAGAGAGAGAGCGAGGAAAACGAGAGACGCCTAGACCCGTGATCCTGTCAGCTGCACGGCTTTGTCCAGAGCCTTTGGCCGGTGGCACTTTACCACTTTGCCATTCCTGTCAGGAGTCGAGCGACAAATTGCTCCACTACCACCAGCTTAACGATCTGGTCTGTGTCCCGCTTCTCTGCCATCAACCTTCAGTAACAGGAGTCCTTCAGCTGCTGCACACAGGTGAAGCGGCAGCCAAACTCGGGGAGCTGCAGTGACCAGAAACTTTGGCGGTGCTCCTCACGTGTCTGGCCGATGCGCTGTAGAACTGCTCTCTTGACACCGGAATACTCCAGCTGTGTCCGTGGTGGCAGCTGCTGGGCAGCTAGCTGGGTTTCCCCCGGTAACAAGGGGAGTAGTCGCAGAGCCCATTCCTCCTCCAGCCATCCCCAAGCAGCTGCCACATGCTTGAAGAGCTCCAGGAAGTCCTCCAGATTGTCCTTGGGGGCCATCTTCATGAGCGTACCATGTGTCAGAGTGGCAGGGGACACAGTTGGAGGTGTGCTGGGCTGCAGCAGCTTCTGGAGTGCCCATTGGCTCTCAGCATGCTCCCGCATGAGGGCATCGAAGCGCAGCTGCTGCTCGTGGCGCAGGTCGAAGAGTGCTTGATGTTGGGTTTGGTGGAGAGTGGCGAGGAACTTAACAATCTCGGCTAGCATGGATTTTTCTATAGCAGCATTGGAGTCTACCTCAAATCCTGGGTTTTGGGACCACTGTAGAACCTCGGTGTGGGACAATTTGGAGGAAGACTCAAGAGACAGGCGGAATCTTAACTAAGCTTTGGGCTCACGTTTATTCAAACCACGCTTTTCAGCACACTTTCAAAACACAGAAAACAACCAAAACTCGCGGCTTTCGTGCCATCAGGTTCAAGTTCACGCTTCGTGGCAGGTGTGCGTGTGTGCGAGTGTGCATGTGTATGTCTTGCAAGCTTGGCCAAGCGTACTCACGTTCTGTCTCTCTCTCTCGCTCATGGATTACGGGAGGCACTGAAAGCTCAAACAGGCACAAATAAATAACCTTCAGATAATAAGGCACAGGTGAGAATTATCAAATCCTGTTTGGTTAGCTCATGTTAGCCATTCTAGCATCATGTTAACCAACTAGCATTTGTGGTGAAAATTATGAACACAGTGAACACTATTATACACTCAGGCTTTTGGTTAAGATGGTGACTATCAAGAGCCTTATTGCTTATTGGAGACACATAACGTAGGCTAAACTCACTGTGACAATTGTGAATTTTCTCTATATTAACCAGTTGTTTTTTTATTCTATGAATGTAGCAAACGTTGCAGCTTACTTATTGTAGTCATGTTACTGTAGTCATAGTCAGAGTATAGGGTTAGATTTTCTACAGTAATAAAAAGAAATTTATACACTCCCTGGCTATATTTCCTCGACCCCACTTTGAGAACCATGGCTCCAAACAACCCGCCAAAACTGGACCCATTTTCGAAGCAATCCCTAAACAAGGCTACAAATCATAGCCAAGGATGTCTTTAAAGGATAATGACAAAAGCATTTTTACAGAGCTTCACCTGCAAGTGCACCTGCACATGCTTATAAGCTCCAGTACCCAGTATAACATCAGTAATTGTTTGTACTGCATCTAAGTGATCCAGTGCTTTAAAATTAGCAAACACAGTCTTTATTTCTATTCACATACTGCATGTGTGATTCTCCACACCACACCCTGATTTGTCAAGGCATAAACTTCTTGAACTGTATTAATATCTTTCATATAAGGACAGATGAGAAAACATACATTCAGTGTGGTAACCTTTACAAACACTAGAAATAGTGTAGTTAATCTCATTAGTTTATATTTATATTATATTATATTTATATCACTGTTTATATTTATGAAATATGTGATTGTTGCAGACTTACATTACATTTTCTATTAAAGGAGCATGAGGTAAGATTGGTCTTATTTTTTCAAGATTAACCCTCTGACAGTTAAGTGGGTGGGTTCAACATTTGAAAGAATTTTTTTTACTCCTTTAGCCTGCCCCAATTCCTGGCCAAGTTTACAAATCTCCATCCCCAGGACATACAGTGACCTGTAGAGTACAGTTCAAATAGAGTTAGCAAGTTCAGCTATCATAAAGATTAGCATTATCATTAGTATGACTTCACTTTCAAATAACAAGGTGGGCTGTTTATTTAGTTAGAGCATTGCCTTACTTTGTTATTTAGATCTACGTGATAAAAGTACCTAACTACAGAATAATGATGACAGAGTAACAAAACAGAGAGGAAATGCATAATAATGGACAGCAGAGTAATAAGAAGAATAACACCGCAATTGTAAGGCACCACAGAATAATAAGGAACTGTGGAGGGCTCTCTCTATATGACAACGAAACTTAATTAATTATGCTTTACACAAGCATACTATAGGCTCTACAGAAGTACTCTGCTTGTTAGAGTGGTGAACTACGAAGCTCTATAAAGCCTGGCTGATGTTAGCATTGTTGCAGCTTTTGCCCACTCGGACATTCAAGCACTTTAAAGCCAAGTTTTAGCACTAAAACACATGAAATTCAGCTGTGAAGGGGTGCTGGGGAGTGTGTATGAAATGACTGACACAAGGGCCATCCAAATAATTCTGGTATGGAATGAAGTGTATTTTCAGGTTTTCAAATGTTTTTTTCAGCCATATAATACAATATAATTTTTTTTAAGTTTTGTTCTGCATATTTTTCAAGATATTTGTACATATAGGAAACTTTAAAAAAAATCCACTACTGCATCTTTAACTGCACAAACACACTGAAGACTATTTTCCACATAAAGCACAGAATTTCAGTGAATTTTTAAACCAGGGACTTGATATTGCATAGATAATGGGGTTTATAAAGGCATTACTGTAAAACAGACACATTAAATAATTTAGGATAACATTAGAGTCTGAAACATTCTCAATATTCACTAAAAATATATACCATGGAATCCAGCACACCAAATACACAAACACAACAGTGCCTAATGTTTTTGTGGCCTTGATCTCTGATTTCCATTTTCTCCGGTTAAGTCCAGGTCCAAGTCCAGGTTTTGCAGAATCAGAAATAACCTTTGCATGTCTCAGGGCAACTGTGAAAACTTTGACATACAGAATTATGATCAGTAAACATGGAACAATAAAAATGAATATAAAGTCAATAAAACCCCAAGCGTTGTTGACGGGAATGGCGCATGTTTGGATGCAGATCACTTTCCTTTCGCCTTGTTCTGAATTTCCAGTGTACATCATTGAGAGATTATAAAAGAAGGATAAGATCCATCCAAAACCCACATACTTCAGCACCACTCTCACAGACATTTTTGCAACATAACGGAAAGGGTGGCACAAGGCAAAGTATCGATCGATCGCGATCAGAATGACGTTGTAGAGCGAAACGGTGCCAATGATGGTGCTGATAAAGTGATAAACAGGACAGAGATGTTTTGTGTGGTATAAACAACCATCCACAAGCATAATACACTGTAAAGGCATCATTAATGCTCCCACTAAGAAATCAGACATGGCCAAAGACAGGATGACAAAGTTAGTTGCCGTGCGGAGCTGTTTGGAGATAGTGATCGATACTATTACAACTACGTTTCCACTAACGGTAAGCACAGAAACCACAGAAAAAAAGAAAAATACAATCAAATTGCTGTGATTCAAATGGAATAATTGGAAGTCAGAGGAGCAGCTTGTGTTCCATGATGCGACGCAACGATAATCCAAATGACCAAAGACTGTGTTGGTGTAATCTTCCATGAATCCTATTCCTTCATCCTGTGTTTTATGAATACAGACCAAAGCACACGGACCTTGGATCTATTTAAGGCTTTTTTTTTATCCACACCAATATTGTACATCTGAGGTTGCTAAGAGGTGTATAGAGGGAATTGCATCACCAAGAAGACTAACTGAAGAATAACCTGTGCTATTTTTGTATATTATTCACCACGGATATTGTTCCGAGTTGTTCTGAGTTCTGTGCTCATGTTTATTCAAACCATGCTTTTTAGCGGACTTTCAAAACAGCCAAAACTCATGGCTTTTGCTCCGCCAGGTTCCAGTTCATGCTTCGTGGTGGGTGTATGGGTGTATGTCTCGCAAACTCAGCCAAGCGGGTGCATTACCTACCAGTTCGACTCGCCTCCTCTCCATCCACAACTGATGCTCGACCGTGCTGCCACATACCCCCACCGCCCAACTCAGGCCGTCTGGCCTGTAGCTGACCCCCGGCAGGAGAGGTAATCCGCCACCACCATCTGCTCCCCCAGTCTGTGGACCACCTCAAATTTGAATGGTTGAAGTGCCAGATCCCAAAGAGTGATATACTGTGTGTTGGCATCCTTCATGTGGTGGAACCTCTGGAGCAGGGCATGGTCCAAACATAGGGTGAAAGCGTGCCCAAGCAGGTAGTTTCGTAGGGTGAGGACCACCCACTTGATGGCCAGACACTCCTTCTTGATATTTGGGCTCCCTCACCAAGAGCTTTCAGGTGATGTACAGCATGGGGTGGTTCTCTCCGTCCATCACCTGGGACAAAACGGTCCCCAGCCCTCTGTCCGATGTGTCAGTCTGCAATAAGTCAGATGAATGCAACAGTGAGCCCCCACAAAAAAACACTTTTACCTGGCAGAAAGCCTGCTCACACAACTCCATCCACTGGACCGGGTCTGGTGCTCCCTTTTTAGGGAGGTCAGTCAGCGCGTTGGTGATGTCCGAAAAATTAGGTACAAACCTTCTATAATAGCCAGCCAGCCCCAGGAACTGCCTCACCCCCTTTTTGGTCTTGGGTCTTGGGCAGGCCACAATCGCTGCTGTCTTATCAATTTGGGACCAACAACTGGATCGTCTCTTGTCTAGTTCAAGTGTCCTGCATCACTCGCTTTTAACCTATCCTTAATAATTGAGAAATACGGGTGGGACAGTATAACATTAGGCTGAATTTGCTGACCATCGATTACTCTCACTTGGTTGAAGGTGTGCCTCAGCATCTCATCGCATGACTGCTCCAAGGGGAAATACCCAAGGGGAAGCCCTGCCCAGTGTGTAGGGGCAGAGCTCTCCCCACCCTCTGTGTTCTCCTGACGTGGAGCTGATGTCAATGGCCCCGGCAACACCTCCCCAGCCAACGCTTCCACATTCCACATCATGCGCACATTCCACACCTCGCTACTGCAAGACCCATCCACAAACATTTCTCCCACTAATGCCAGAAACCCTGGCCAATTTGTCCCAAGAATTAGTGGATACATGAGGCCAGGACTACCTGCTGCTTCCACTTTAAGCTATTGCCTCTGGAATTTAATAATTGTGAACATCTCTGTGCACACACCTCATCTTCACCAATCATGCATTCTTCAATGCCCCACATGGAATCAGGCTTTGATGGACAGTGGTTTGGTTACACCCTGAGTCCACCAAGGCCTGATGTGTACTCCCTTGTATACTCACTGACGTGGTATGTTCCTGTTCCATCATGGGAGGCCTGCGGCGCATTAGGGATCCAGATCAGTATTCCTGCTTCCACAAAGGGACGCTGATCCTGGAAATGCCCAGCTTCCCTGCCGTGCATGCAGATCTGCCCAGGCTTTTCCCTGGTCCTGGTGGGCACAGAAGGTTCTACCTCTATAGAGAGAGGGAGTTAGAGGAGACATCAGAGGTAAAGGAGCAGGGGAGGAACAATGGGGAGGAATCCAGGTTCGGGGAGCCAGATTTAGGGCCTCTGCACCTCGGTACCAGGGAGCTGGGACCGGGGAGGAGTAGCAGAGAGAGAGCGAGGAAAACGAGAGACGCCTAGACCCGTGATCCTGTCAGCTGCACGGCTTTGTCCAGAGCCTTTGGCCGGTGGCACTTTACCACTTTGCCATTCCTGTCAGGAGTCGAGCGACAAATTGCTCCACTACCACCAGCTTAACGATCTGGTCTGTGTCCCGCTTCTCTGCCATCAACCTTCAGTAACAGGAGTCCTTCAGCTGCTGCACACAGGTGAAGCGGCAGCCAAACTCGGGGAGCTGCAGTGACCAGAAACTTTGGCGGTGCTCCTCACGTGTCTGGCCGATGCGCTGTAGAACTGCTCTCTTGACACCGGAATACTCCAGCTGTGTCCGTGGTGGCAGCTGCTGGGCAGCTAGCTGGGTTTCCCCCGGTAACAAGGGGAGTAGTCGCAGAGCCCATTCCTCCTCCAGCCATCCCCAAGCAGCTGCCACATGCTTGAAGAGCTCCAGGAAGTCCTCCAGATTGTCCTTGGGGGCCATCTTCATGAGCGTACCATGTGTCAGAGTGGCAGGGGACACAGTTGGAGGTGTGCTGGGCTGCAGCAGCTTCTGGAGTGCCCATTGGCTCTCAGCATGCTCCCGCATGAGGGCATCGAAGCGCAGCTGCTGCTCGTGGCGCAGGTCGAAGAGTGCTTGATGTTGGGTTTGGTGGAGAGTGGCGAGGAACTTAACAATCTCGGCTAGCATGGATTTTTCTATAGCAGCATTGGAGTCTACCTCAAATCCTGGGTTTTGGGACCACTGTAGAACCTCGGTGTGGGACAATTTGGAGGAAGACTCAAGAGACAGGCGGAATCTTAACTAAGCTTTGGGCTCACGTTTATTCAAACCACGCTTTTCAGCACACTTTCAAAACACAGAAAACAACCAAAACTCGCGGCTTTCGTGCCATCAGGTTCAAGTTCACGCTTCGTGGCAGGTGTGCGTGTGTGCGAGTGTGCATGTGTATGTCTTGCAAGCTTGGCCAAGCGTACTCACGTTCTGTCTCTCTCTCTCGCTCATGGATTACGGGAGGCACTGAAAGCTCAAACAGGCACAAATAAATAACCTTCAGATAATAAGGCACAGGTGAGAATTATCAAATCCTGTTTGGTTAGCTCATGTTAGCCATTCTAGCATCATGTTAACCAACTAGCATTTGTGGTGAAAATTATGAACACAGTGAACACTATTATACACTCAGGCTTTTGGTTAAGATGGTGACTATCAAGAGCCTTATTGCTTATTGGAGACACATAACGTAGGCTAAACTCACTGTGACAATTGTGAATTTTCTCTATATTAACCAGTTGTTTTTTTATTCTATGAATGTAGCAAACGTTGCAGCTTACTTATTGTAGTCATGTTACTGTAGTCATAGTCAGAGTATAGGGTTAGATTTTCTACAGTAATAAAAAGAAATTTATACACTCCCTGGCTATATTTCCTCGACCCCACTTTGAGAACCATGGCTCCAAACAACCCGCCAAAACTGGACCCATTTTCGAAGCAATCCCTAAACAAGGCTACAAATCATAGCCAAGGACGTCTTTAAAGGATAATGACAAAAGCATTTTTACAGAGCTTCACCTGCAAGTGCACCTGCACATGCTTATAAGCTCCAGTACCCAGTATAACATCAGTAATTGTTTGTACTGCATCTAAGTGATCCAGTGCTTTAAAATTAGCAAACACAGTCTTTATTTCTATTCACATACTGCATGTGTGATTCTCCACACCACACCCTGATTTGTCAAGGCATAAACTTCTTGAACTGTATTAATATCTTTCATATAAGGACAGATGAGAAAACATACATTCAGTGTGGTAACCTTTACAAACACTAGAAATAGTGTAGTTAATCTCATTAGTTTATATTTATATTATATTATATTTATATCACTGTTTATATTTATGAAATATGTGATTGTTGCAGACTTACATTACATTTTCTATTAAAGGAGCATGAGGTAAGATTGGTCTTATTTTTTCAAGATTAACCCTCTGACAGTTAAGTGGGTGGGTTCAACATTTGAAAGAATTTTTTTTACTCCTTTAGCCTGCCCCAATTCCTGGCCAAGTTTACAAATCTCCATCCCCAGGACATACAGTGACCTGTAGAGTACAGTTCAAATAGAGTTAGCAAGTTCAGCTATCATAAAGATTAGCATTATCATTAGTATGACTTCACTTTCAAATAACAAGGTGGGCTGTTTATTTAGTTAGAGCATTGCCTTACTTTGTTATTTAGATCTACGTGATAAAAGTACCTAACTACAGAATAATGATGACAGAGTAACAAAACAGAGAGGAAATGCATAATAATGGACAGCAGAGTAATAAGAAGAATAACACCACAATTGTAAGGCACCACAGAATAATAAGGAACTGTGGAGGGCTCTCTCTATATGACAACGAAATTTAATTAATTATGCTTTACACAAGCATACTATAGGCTCTACAGAAGTACTCTGCTTGTTAGAGTGGTGAACTACGAAGCTCTATAAAGCCTGGCTGATGTTAGCATTTTTGCAGCTTTTGCCCACTCGGACATTCAAGCACTTTAAAGCCAAGTTTTAGCACTAAAACACATGAAATTCAGCTGTGAAGGGGTGCTGGGGAGTGTGTATGAAATGACTGACACAAGGGCCATCCAAATAATTCTGGTATGGAATGAAGTGTATTTTCAGGTTTTCAAATGTTTTTTTCAGCCATATAATACAATATAATTTTTTTTTAAGTTTTGTTCTGCATATTTTTCAAGATATTTGTACATATAGGAAACTTTAAAAAAAATCCACTACTGCATCTTTAACTGCACAAACACACTGAAGACTATTTTCCAAATAAAGCACAGAATTTCAGTGAATTTTTAAACCAGGGACTTGATATTGCATAGATAATGGGGTTTATAAAGGCATTACTGTAAAACAGACACATTAAATAATTTAGGATAACATTAGAGTCTGAAACATTCTCAATATTCACTAAAAATATATACCATGGAATCCAGCACACCAAATACACAAACACAACAGTGCCTAATGTTTTTGTGGCCTTGATCTCTGATTTCCATTTTCTCCGGTTAAGTCCAGGTCCAAGTCCAGGTTTTGCAGAATCAGAAATAACCTTTGCATGTCTCAGGGCAACTGTGAAAACTTTGACATACAGAATTATGATCAGTAAACATGGAACAATAAAAATGAATATAAAGTCAATAAAACCCCAAGCGTTGTTGACGGGAATGGCGCATGTTTGGATGCAGATCACTTTCCTTTCGCCTTGTTCTGAATTTCCAGTGTACATCATTGAGAGATTATAAAAGAAGGATAAGATCCATCCAAAACCCACATACTTCAGCACCACTCTCACAGACATTTTTGCAACATAACGGAAAGGGTGGCACAAGGCAAAGTATCGATCGATCGCGATCAGAATGACGTTGTAGAGCGAAACGGTGCCAATGATGGTGCTGATAAAGTGATAAACAGGACAGAGATGTTTTGTGTGGTATAAACAACCATCCACAAGCATAATACACTGTAAAGGCATCATTAATGCTCCCACTAAGAAATCAGACATGGCCAAAGACAGGATGACAAAGTTAGTTGCCGTGCGGAGCTGTTTGGAGATAGTGATCGATACTATTACAACTACGTTTCCACTAACGGTAAGCACAGAAACCACAGAAAAAAAGAAAAATACAATCAAATTGCTGTGATTCAAATGGAATAATTGGAAGTCAGAGGAGCAGCTTGTGTTCCATGATGCGACGCAACGATAATCCAAATGAGCAAAGACTGTGTTGGTGTAATCTTCCATGAATCCTATTCCTTCATCCTGTGTTATATAAACACAGACCCAAACACACTCAGCTCGGATCTATGTAAGGCTCTTTTTATCCACACCAATACTGCACATCTGAGGTTGCTAAAGGGTGTGTAGAGGGAATTGCGTCACCATGAAGACTAACTGAAGAATAATCTGTGCTATTTTTGTATATTACTCACCACGGATATGGTGCTATTGTGTGGCAGCCAGTTAGATAAGACTTCCTGCAATATGCAAAATCATGCCTCTGCTTGAACCAGATATAAAAATAATTGAACTTTTAGAGAATAAATCTGTGAAAGATAGTTCCAGCCATGTTCCACATTCCAGCACTCACCACTGTGGCAAGATGTAGATGTTGATGTTCGTAACTGAGGGTTGGCACAGATATCTCTCATACAGTAAGTCTTCAGAATGAAAGCTGCATAAAATGTTAGATAGCAATAACTGTTTTCCTCAGATTGTTGGACTTTGATCTACACATTTATAAAGATAAAATAAAAAAAATGTCATCCATCAGAAGGTGTCTGAGAGACTCCTGGTAAGCCTGGAAGTCAGTAGGTAAATAAACTGCAATGAAAGATTAAAATATCAAACAATTATGACCACTATTTGCTAACAAGCCTGTCAGGTTAGCCTGTGTTAGCTAAAGACTTTAAAATTCTGTCAGAAATCATGTAAGGTTAGCTTTTGTTAGCTAAAGACTTAAAATCCTCTCAGAAATGCTGTTAGGTTAGCTTGTGTTAGCTAAAGTCTTTAAAATCCTCTCAGAAATTCTGTAAGGTTAGCTTGTGTTAGCTAAAGTCTTTAAAATCCTCTCAGAAATGCTGTTAGGTTAGCTTGTGTTAGCTAAAGTCTTTAAAATCCTCTCAGAAATTCTTTAAGGTTAGCTTGTGTTAGCTAAAGTCTTTAAAATCCTCTCAGAAATTCTTTAAGGTTACCTTGTGTTAGCTAAAGACTTTAAAATTCTGTCAGAAATGCTGTTAGGTTAGCTTGTGTTAGCTAAAGACTTTAAAATTCTGTCAGAAATCCTGTAAGGTTAGCTTAGCATGAGTTAGCATTAAATATTATGTGTATGTATGAATAGACAATCCTCTCAGAATTTCTGTCAGGTTAGCTTGTGTTAGCTAAAGACTTAAAATCCTCTCAGGTTAGCTTAGCAAGACTTAGCATTAAATATTATGTGTGTTTATGAATGGGAAATGCTGTAAGGTTAGCTTAGCAAGACTCAGCATTAAATATTATGCATATGTATGAACAGGAAATCCTCTCAAAAATCCTGTCAGGTTAGCTCTCCTAGGCTTAGAAGAATATTTAGTATATTTAGGAATGGGAAGTCTGCTCAGAAATCCTAAAGTTAGCTCACATTAGTTATCTAGTTAGTGTTAGCATTAAGGGCTGTCAACATTAATGAGTATGGGCAGAACTCCTCTTAGAAATCCTGTCAGGTTAGCTTAGCTAGCATTAACAGATTATATTTTAAGTATATTTATGAATAGATCTTCATAAAATCCTTCCAAGAAATGTTGTCAACTTTGCCTAACTTTGTAAGGTTATGAACAGGTCTCCCAGAAATCCTTTCTGGTTAGCTCATGTCAGCTAGCATTTGTGGTGAAACTTATGAAAACAGTGAACACTATTACAAGCTCAGGCTTTTGTGTGAGATGGTGATTATTGGAGACACATACAGTACGCTAAGCTTGCTGTGACAATTGTGAACTTTCTTTATATTTTTTTTCTATGAAAGTAGGAAACGTTGCAGCTTTTACTTATTGTAGTCATGTTATTTCACAGTGACATGAAAAGGACGTTCTCCCAGTGTCTTCTGGGTTCTCCAGGTTCCTTCCACCTCCCAAAAACATGCCGGTAAGTGTGAATGAGTGTGTGAAGGTGTGTGTTAATGGTAGGCTGTGATGGACATGTGGCGTCCCACTCAGGGTGTATTCCAGCCTCGCAACAGGTGTTCCTAGGATAAAGCGGTTACTGAAGATGAATGACAGGAAAAAGACACAAAACAAAAAAGGTAAGTGGAGAAAAAATGAAAAAAGGTAAGTGGAGAAAGGTTAGTATCATTACAGACACACTTCTACCTCACTCACTCATGAGCTAATATAAATGTATAAATTTCAAAGTTCCTGAAATGACAAAAATGAATATTATTAAACTTTTATGAGCTGTACCGTCAGCCCAAACTTGCAGTAATGTATTACGGTGTTCTTTAAACAAAACAAAAAAGCAAACATTTTTAAAAGTGCACAGAATGAGCTTTGAGAATACCCCTCAACTCCCAACGAACTGCATTAGCATGAAAATAAAACTAAATAAAATTGAAATGACCGAGAGCCTAGTGCTTACCTGAACAGATGTGTTGTACAAAATGATTCACAATAAAAATAAATAAAATTTCCTTGAGATACTGTATAAAATACAGTAGAGTTTTAACTACACTGTAGTTGTTTTTGCCTTTTTTTAATGCTATGTGAAGTAAACTACCAGCTCTTTTAGAGTTAAATGTCTTTTATATTTCAGCCAAAATATCTTTACAAATATCATGTTTTTCATTTAATAATGTAATTTTCTGTACTATATCTAAACCAGTATAAACCATATAATAATACTGCAGCACTGCAAGGGTTTAAATATTGAGTTGGGGAACCTGCAAAAATATTTTTCTTACAAACCTGTAGATTAGCAGTTGATTTAAATTGTGATGAACTACTATTTTTTTTCTGCTTTTCACCAAAAACCATATTTTCCGGGATATAAAGTTTATTGTGACATCAATATCTAATAGCATAATAACAATGATATTAAAAGAGCATGAACTGTTGCTGATTTTTCATCGCTGTATGTCGTAATACTAAAATATCTCACATGATTCCCATTTGTATTTGTGTCCATGAAACAATCATACCATTTTTTTGCTTTTTTTTTTTTTAAAATGATTTATGAAAGAGTACACTACACACATTTACTTCAGTTTTCAGCACTCTAATCTCTACAGGATCTATTCTAACAGTGCCATTTCTGCTTTTTTTACTTTCACTTCCTCTACTTCAATACTATTTACAGTGTTTCCTGTAAATGTTTCAAACCTGCACCTGACACTGTACACAAATTATTGTATATAGCATGTTCCTGAAATTCAAAATGATATGAATTCTGATTATGAAGACCAATACAGAAACCAATCCAGGTTGTGAACATCAAAATTGCATTTTATGCCAGTAACAATTCTGCCCAGTAGAATCACTGAAGCACTAAGTTGCTTGAGCTTTTGAGGTGAAAAAGATATCTTACAATGATAATCTTAAATGCCTTCTGAAAACGGGGATAGAAAAATCCATAGATCAGAGGATTAAACATGGAATTAAAGTAACCAAACCAGATAAGTGCATCAAAAACATCAAGAGGGGTTGAAAAGTTGAGAAATGGGTCAATAACAGTGGTGAGAAAAAAAGGCAGCCAACACAAAAGGAAAACACCCATAACAATACCCAGAGTTTTAGCTGCTTTTCTCTCCCTCTGATCCGATACTTGTTTTTTTGTCTCACCAGATGTGAGTGCAGCAGTTCTATCAGAAATTAATCTCGCCTGTTTTCTTGCAACATGAAAAATTTTAAGGTACAAACAGGTCATTACAGCTCCTGGAATATAAAAGTTAAGAAGTGGAGCGATAACACCCCATTCCTTGTTAAAAATCAAAACACAGTTTCCGACACAGGTTTTTAGCATTTGTTCATCCAGACCAGCAACGTTAATTTTGGAAAACACAATTCCAAAGCTGAACATGAAAGAAAAAATCCAAACGATAGCGATACACACTGCCGCATTTCCATTTGTCACCTTCATCTTATAGCCCAGAGGGTCGGTAATGGCCATGTACCTGTCAATAGAAACCAAACACAGGTGCAGGATGGAGGCAATACTTAGTGTCATGTCTAAACTGGAATGGATTTGACAAAACAGATCTCCCAAGAACCAGCAGCCATCCACCCATCGCACCATACTGAAAGGCATGACCAGACAGCCCAACATGAAGTCCACGAAGGCCAGGGATAGGATGATGAAGTTAGTCGGTGAATGCAGCTGTTTAAAATGGGAAATAGTGATGATGACCAACAGATTCCCAAAAACAGTCATAAGAATAGCAGTTAGTGTTAAGAAGTACATGACCACTCTAATGACAAAGAAGCGTGTCGTTTGGAGGCAGGAGTCAGGCTGGTGTGGGAAGCAGAGCAGCAAAATCTCCACATCAGTGTTATTCATGAACAGCGTGTCCATCCAAACAAATTCACAAGTGTCCTTTACAAGTAAAATTCTGTTCAACTATATGAATTTCAATAAATAAATAAAGTACAAACGCCAGCACTTGAAACAAAACACATTAAATCTACTTTAGCTGATAAATCACATCTACATCTAGCAGATAGTCTTTTCATGCCCACAAAGTACACAGATGAAAACAAGACACTGCTCCATGCTAAATTATATACATTTTGGTGTTTAAAAGACAACCAGTAGAAATGCTTCAGTGTGACATCATCCTATTTGCATGAAGGTCCCGTTGTCCTTGGCGAAGGTTTGTTTGTAATTAGCTAGCAACGCCATTGTTGTTGTTACCAGCTTTCTTGTCTATCCTAATATTGCCTGTTCTGTGCTTTCTGCTAATTATGGATTGCCGAATGTTAAGTCAATCTTATTGTTGTTATACAATACAGAATTACAACATAGAGAAGAAACAAAACCAGATTCAATACAGTCATCTCACCAACACACTGATACTGTACATATAAATAATGATTTAAAGTTTACAGTTCAATGAGTAACAATGTTAAGTGCACAACGTAGAATGAAAAAAGTCGTCTGACAAAAATGCATAAATAAAGTTAGCTCTGAAATGTAGTGCAACTGATTTTGAAATATGTGCCTTATAGGGTCCTTATTGTATAGAATATGTAGCTTATATTCTTACAAACATGAAACACTCTAATTTGACAGAAGAATTTGCTTAATTAAGCTTTCTTAAGCCATAGAGAAGCAGCTACGCTTTCTGTGCAAGAGTGAAGTTTAGTATCAGTGTTGAATTTTCAGTGAAAATTGTCACATGTGCTACCTGAGACATATATAAGATTTGTTCTGTCCTCTTTTAACTCCTGAAATCAACTTATTGGTTTGAGCTGATTTAGGATCTGGTTATTTTCCTGTGATATCGTTAGACTGTTGACCTTTACCCTGTAGATTTCTATCAACAGTTGCCTGCAATCAGTATTAACAAGATTACTAGTTATGTATTAACAGGAAGGCAAATAATAAATTAATTAACTAGCTCAGTGGGCAAGTGAAAGCTGCCATGTACTTGTTTTGGTTGTCCAGAGATTAACTAGTCTAAAATGGTAGCTAAAAAAAAAAACAAAGATTGATGAACTAGTTATCTAGTTAAGTGTATTAATACATACTAATAAAAATTAATAGGGTACTTGAATCCTCTGGGAAGGGCGACTTTGTCCTCAATCTGTCCTGATAATGTCTTTAATGCCACATATTTTGCTTTTGGCCTTGAGTAAATGGCAGGAAGTCTTTGTCTTTCCTTGCATAACAACATTTGTGCTAGGTTTGAGTTGATTATCAGGAATCGCTGATAGATTATATCTATCATGATGGCTGTCATGCTGGATAATTAAAATGTCTGTCAGAAAATGTGGCGTTTGCACCATTACTATACTTGTTAATGGGTAATTAGCAGTCATTAACAAACCTGAATTAATGCTAATGTTAGTAACTAGCAGCAACAACTGAGTTGTAACCAGCTTCTTGTAGTTTGTCTGTAGTGATGTAACATGCACATAACTCACATTATGTATGCCTGGCCAAGTCGCTGCAGCAATATCCTACTCGGAAATGCACGTTAGCCTACATCACCCCAAAACCATGAGCAAAACTATGGTCAATCAGCGCTAGTTAGGGAGCATGATATATTACATGGTATATTACACACAATCTCACAGGCCTAGTTTGTGCCTAGGTTTTGATTTTCTGTCTTTTATGTGTAGGGTTACTACAGTTACTGCTCCCATGGCTCTCGTCACAGCAGTCCCTGCATCTCCACTATTACTTTTCTCAACCAGTCTCTGTCACTGACCCTTGTCTACTAATATTAGATAAGGATGATCCTGTTTCTCTGACCTCCATAATCACTATCAGAGCAGCTCCTACTCCACTATCTTACTTCCCAGTCTTGTTCTCCTATGCCCATGCTGGGAGGTCTATGGTGAGCCACCATCGCTCTGGAGATTTCTCAAGAGAATTCCAGTTTTTTCTTGTATGTTGGCACTTCCATAGTTGAACATCACCTTCTTGGTGCCTCTCAGTCTTTACCACTAGCACCTGTCTCTAATTTCAGACTTAGTGTTATTATTAGCTATGATCAGCATACTTTTTTTTATTCATTCTTTGGCCACAGTAATATCAGGAAGACATGGGACGAATACAAATGCCTTCGGTACATGGTGCCTTGGTGGTGCAGCAGATAGTGTTGGTGCTTCACATCTCCAGGGTTTGGAGTTCAGTCCTGAACTGTGGTTAGATTCTCATATTCTCCCAGTGTGTGCATAGGTTTTCACTAAGTACTCCAGTTTCCCCCATCTCTCAAAAACATGCCATTATTTGAACGGGCTGTGTGTGACACCTTACAACAAAATAACATCCTGTATCAGGACACCACAAGGTCTCACCCTAATCACAAAAGTTTAAGGTCGCGATCAAAATGAAGATCGTGAGTTTATGTCTGGAAGAATTTGTTGTATTTTTTCAGATTAAATATGTATCGGAAGTAGTTGATTTAAAAGAAATAATAATTATAATTAATTAAATATTATTTGTGAATTCTGTTTATTAATTTACTGTATTGTTTAATCAATCATGGTTACTTCTTGTGAATACAAGCCCATCATTTAAAAATGTTGTCAAGTGTTTTACATTAGCATGCAATATTAACTGTAGAGTTTCAACCAGTAAAGAAGTTAATCGAAATTGAAGGCTAACAATAAACCTTTACAAAGGTGCAGTATTATGCAAGATGACTTTCATAACGTCTTGATGGTGATAGTGTTAATGGTTGGTCATTCTGTTAGTTTGCTGTAATCATGATTGAATTTTGAGCCATAAAGTTACTTAATCTCTAGGAGAACTCATAGAGCTGGTGGAGCATTAAGACTGTCATTGTGAAAACTGTTCATGTAAAAAACTGTAAAATTATGGCATAATTATGGTGTTACCTAAAAATATTATATATAATATACATAAAAAATGTTTCCATTAACTATTACTGTAAATGTTATTCCTGGCTACTTGTCTTTTCATACATTTGTGATTTCAACTAGTTTCGGTTGAATAGATTACATGTTACTAACCCACTTTTCATTCATCTTAAATAGAAATACAAATGCAAGTAATAGTTAATAGTCTCAGGCTAAGTCAAAAAGATTCCCAATGCCAGTGCAATTTGAATATTCAATACCTTTAATTTTATTTGTTTATTTATTTATTTTTGTTGGTGTACAGCCTTGAACAGTAAATCTTACAATATATGACAGGACATCACCATCCAGTATACTGGACTATATAATATATTGACAATAAATTATTAATATATTTTTATAATATACAGAACGTTGTACATTACCAGACAAAAATGCATGCGCACCCTATATATACATTCAAATATATTTTATATTTGATAAATTAACCAAGGTGTAGGTATAAATAGATCAAGAAATGCTAGAAATTACTTTATTTTATTGGAATAATTTAGATTTAATATAATCAGAAAAATCTTTATCTCTCTAATTAGGCACTTTAGGCACACCACATATGTATGTTTTACAGTTAATACTTACACTGTCCATGAGTCTTTTATTCATAGGCTTAATGGCTTTAACCTCAAAAAGCATCTGCCTACATGAAAGCACATATTTAGAGTCACATTAGGGTCTGAGAGCGAGCAGTTAATAAGATCCACACAGTTTTAACTGTCCTTATTTAATTATGAATCTGTATTATTTTGTTTGGCCCATGCCAATAGTTAATAGGGATTTAAAATATAATAAACTCCAGGTGTGCAAAAAAGCACTGGCATATTCGTATCATATTCTCTCTGTTTTCCTGAAAAATACTATTGTTTTTAAGACTTTAATGTCTTAAGAACTCATCAACATGGCCAATTTATGGATTCAAAAGTGCTCAAGTAGTATTTGCATTAATGGGATTTCGAATGCCATCTGTGCCATTCATAATTCAAATATATTTTTGCTTTCAAGCTGCATAAACTTTTATGTCAGAAGAATTTGGAGCAAATATTTTTAGTGTAACCATGAGATACAATGTTTTCCTGAACCATGGATAGAAAAGGCCATATATGATGGGATTTAAAGTTGAATTAATGTAACCTAACCAGACAAAAATATCAAAAAGGACCAAAGGGGTAGAAAAGTTAATATAAGGATCAATGAGCGAGTTAATGTAAAATGGCATCCAGCATAAATTAAATGCACCTACAACAATACCAAGAGTTTTTGCTGCTTTGTTCTCATGTTTCACCTTTTGTGAGAACTTGGTTATATCATTTTTGCCCTTCTTCGCACCATCAACTTTTCTTGCATGTTTTTTTGAAATGAGAAATATTTTAGCATACAGACAAATCATAACAGAACAAGGCAACATGAAGCATATACATGTATCCAAAACAGACCATAGTGCATTGAACAAAATGTTACAATATCCCAGACAATATGTAGATGCAATATATTCATCTAAATTTTCCACATTTGCTTTTGAAAACAGGAGACCAAATGAATATAATGCAGCTGCAATCCAACTTATAGCTACCATAAACCATGCAACAGGCATAGTTATCCTTGTAGGGTACTGAAGTGGATAGCACACAGCTTGATATCGATCTACAGCGATACAAATCAAGTGGTAGACTGATGCAGTTGTGAGGAAAACATCAAAACTAGAATGCCAAAGGCAGAAGTCCTCACCGAAGTACCAGCAACCATCTACAGACCTGATTATGCTGAATGGCATGACAATGACTCCCAGAATCAAATCTGCCAGAGCCAGAGACATCACCAAAATGTTTGTAGGTGTGTGAAGTTGTTTAAAATGAGCAATGGAGATGATGACCACAGAATTCCCTAGAATGGTAATAGTTGTTGCAAACAGCAGGAAAAAATATATTGCTGTTTGAGCTGCTATGTGGTAAGAAGCCTTCAAACAAGAGACATTTGAACCAGGAAAACAGTACTCTTTCAAATCTGCTTCTTCTAGTAAAGTTGGATTCAGAACTTCTGGCATCCTTTAACCTGATGATATCGAAACAGTTAAAAAAAGGGCAGATCTGCAGGCCCCAACTGTCCTGGTCAAAATGATTCTTTCTGTAATTAATGCCATGAGTTATATTCACTTTCTAGCTGACAATAGAGACCACCTGGGACGTAATAGTCCAATAGAAACAAAATCCACTGTACAATCGGGAACTAAAATTACATATTTGTTGCCATGCAAATACACCCTTGTCTATTTTTTTTAAAATGAACAAGGATTAAACTTAGGTGCAATCAACTTTATAGAAAAAATACATTCAAATTAGCATCTTTCAGCCCAAAAATTGTATCACAACTCAACCTGAGCTCTGCTTAGTATGAGGGTTCAATTTTAAAAGCAGGAAGCTGTAATGAATATGAAAACATAAAAGGTGTCCAATGTAACCGATAGAGAGAGAGTGTGTGAGATCTTAGCCAGCATTTGAGCATACTGATGAAGTTTTGGAGTTGATAAAAGTGTGAACTAATGTTTAGCATTTTTCATGTTTTTGCTAATGGATGAAAACAAGCAAAATAATGGATGTATTTTCATTGTATGTAGTAATGAGAGAGGGGTCAAAGGTTACACTTCAGAATCTTCAAAACTGCAGCGAACAATGTTAATAGCAAGGTTGAAGTAATTAATAAGGAAAGTTTTGAAAATAATAAAAGATATGAACAGAAAAATAATAAGAAGAATATTTTTAAAGAGCTCTTCTGTGGTATAAAAATGAGAATTACATTAGGTATAATAGTACAGGGTGATATGATGTTAGGGTACATAGTGGCAAGAAAGTCTGGATATTGTCAGCATAGCAGTGAAAGTTAAGACCCTTGCTGTGAATATGACTATGGAGCAACAAAACTTTGAAAAGAAGAGGGACGAAAACGGAATACTATGGAACACTTTCTGTAATGCTGTTATAGAGGCTGTTTGAATGGCACTTAGTCTTGCATATAATGAGGTAAGATATGGCAATAAAATGCTATTCAACAGTGATTTATTGTGCAAACAATTAGGGGTCATCTTATACAAAGTCACACTCTATAAAGATAATTAACCCTAGCTAATTAATCTTATATGAATTATTATATTACGATAATTAACCCTAGCTAATAACAAAGCTAATATGAACCTGGGCACATAATGTCAGGTCCACTCAGTCATTTCCGAGAACTTACGAGGAGTACATCCAGGAGACACTCCAACTGGGTTACATCTGTCCTTCCATGTCACCCGTCTCAGGAAGAACCTGACCCTGCATTGACTACTGAGGACTGAAACAGGTGACCGTGAAGTACTGGTACCCCTTTCCTCTGTTCCCTGCAGCCCTGGAACTGCTCTGTTCTGCTCGAATTTTCACTATGCTGGATCTCCATAGTGCCTACAATGTAGTGCGCATCCAGAAGGGGGACTAATGGAAGACGGCATTTAGCACCACCTCTGGCCACTAGGAGTACCTGATAATGCAATATGGGCTCTCTAGCGAGCCCTCAGTCTTGCCTGGCCTGGAATACAGCAGCAATACATGCTGATGTGCACTGTGCAGACTTCTCTTGTACAGCAAGTGCCTAAGCCAACGTACCATGAACCCTACCAGCAGGCAAGCTCCTGCCTCTGCCCACACCCCAACGGCCGTGGGGCCCACATCACTGTTGATGTCATTACAGACTCGCCAGAATCCCGTGGGAACACCACGATCTTAATCATTATTTACTGGTTCTCAAAGTCACTGCACCTCATCCCACTGTCCAGCCTACCCACTGCCTTTGCTACAGCTGAGCTCCTCTTCAATCACGTGTTCTGGTACTTTGTGGTTCCGGAGGACATCATCATCGATCAGGCCCCCCAAGTCTCATTATGAGTATGGCCCAGCTTTATGGACAAATTAGGGGTGACCATAAGTCTGACCTCTGGCTACCACCCCCAGTCCAACGAACAGGTGGAATTAGCCAACTAGGAGATTGGCCAGTTTTAGAGAACTTTCTGTGTGGAGAACCAGGAGGACTGGGCCCAGTTCCTGCCCTGGGTGGAGTATCCCCACCCACCTCCACCCAGCTGACTCTGTTCCAGTGCATATTTGGGTACCAGCCTCCACTGTTCCTGTGGAACACCATCCCCACCAACTTGCCAGCCTTGCATGACTGGTTCTGAAGAAGTGAACAGGTATGGGAAAGCACTCACCAGTGTCTCAAACAGGTGGTCCAGACCCATAAGGAGACCCCAAAACTGCAAAAAAAAAAAAAAACTGATTCACAGATACATCAGTCTGTTCAAGGTGCTAAAACAAGACAACAAAGTCACCTACAAGCTGGATCTGCCATGACACTGCCGCATAGCACCCTAATTCCATGTCTCCTGCCTGAAACCACACGACATCAAAGGCCAGCCTGCATACCCGGTAAAAGCCATTTGCAACTCCTGTCGCAGAAACAGCTGGCTGGAGTACCTCCTCAAGTTGGAGGGGTACAGTCCGGAAGAACAGTATTGGGTTCCTGAACACAACATTCTCAATCCCCGTCTATGCCGAAAATTCCATGCCAGCCACCCTGAATGCCCTGGTGCATGATCTAAGGGGAGGCCCAGAAAACATGGTGCTCAAGGAGTGAGCCCTTTGGGGGAGGCTCCACAAACTCCACCTTCCAGAACACTCTTTGGCATATGAACATGGCCGCCCCAGACTACACACCCCAGAACCCACTGGCACTAACCCGCCCTCAATCACTGGACTTTTGAGTACATGCCCCTGTCCCCAGTCACACACCTGTCCCCAATCACACACATTCACACCAACACACACTCTTTGCATCTCACTCCCACGGACTCTGCGAAATATACTCTCAGTTTGTTTGTGCATCTGATTTTCACCAAGCCATTTGATTCTGTGCATTGTTATCCCAGTCACCTGACAGTTGCTAGCTTCCTGGTTTTATGTTCTGTCTTTGCCCATTGCCCTTTGCCCATCCTGTTTGTAGCTCACCTGACCTAAGCCTGTTGCTGACCTTGATCTTACCTGAGGTTTTGGACTGCTTGCCTGTCTCTCATTAAAAAGAATCTGCAGCCCTCCATTTCATGACACATGTGAAACAAACGACACAGTTTCATGCTGAATAGTATGTTATCTGTGTTAATAGTTATTTGTTAATTATACATTTTGGCTACTACCATTTCTAATTGGAACTAAAATAGTAGTGGTTTTTACATGCAAGGTAATAACGATAACAGAAAATTATACAAACTAAGTGATCGGTCAGAATAGGATTATTGCTTTCAGCATATTGCCTACCAACTTACATAAAATATTGTATAATACTTGCTGAGGACAGACAGAAGTGTCATTTTCTGTTTGCTAGCAGCCCTGTCTGTTTTTTGATCAGTACTGCTATCTCTGGTATAGCTGGAATCTTGTCAAGCCCTGCAGTTCTTTCCAAGCACACGTATTGCTTCCACTCTCTTCATTTGTGATGATATTTGTCTTTACATTTAAATACATTTAGGCTTTGTGGCCTAACACAAGAAACTTCATATCACTTCCTTCCAGCTTGGTGTTGTTTATTCTCCATTTGTCAATTTGTATAACCTAAGACCTTGATAAAACACTACAGTCAGTGAGTCCCCAGATATACATCCCAGACCCACGTATATCTGGGGACTCACTGACTGTAGTGTTTTATCAAGTCACATGATGGTAGTGGAAATTACGATCAACTTGTATCATGATCAGTGTGGTTTTATTTGTTTAGTTACTATAGTTGTATTCTAATTGACTGGACACTTGAATAACTAATAATCAATAACTAAAATACAATTATAAATAATGCTAACTTTATTCTAAGGAATATAAAGCTCCAATGGCTTGAATATATTTATATTATGGTACATATTGCCCTATTGTTGTTAAAATAAAATCTGTGTCTTGACTGGTGTCCAATGTCAACTCTATAGATCAATTTTGATTATTGCTATTTCTACAATAATTAAATAGTAAAACTAAGTGAAAATGAAGAATAATACCAATTTAACGAAGTAAGGTGATGGGAAAACTAAATTGTCCAAAAGCCCTAAAGACCATAAAAAGCATCTTTATTCCAATCACCTGCACTTGCTGATGCACTATTGATGCATCAAAAACATGGCTGTCAAAAATTACTTAACAGTATTTTCCACCACTGCTGCAAGCTCTATATATGTTTATCTTTGTCTTTTCCTTTCTGCAAACAATTTGGAGATATAAATTCACCTATTTTTATTAGCTATCTAGATTAATGTACAGTCTTAAGATGCCCAAGGAAAGGCAACTATTGATTTGTTGGCCCAGTGGGTCAAAGTGCTGCAAAAAATAACAAACATAATATGCAGTTAAAATTTAGGATCACAAAATGTTCATTGTTAAGTAGGGCCCAATACAGACATGCCTACTTGAATATAATTAACAATTAAAAATAGCAAAAGATTAACATACTATAATTGAAAATTGTATTACATTCAGGCTGTGCATTAGAGATAATCACATACACACAAATGCAAATACACACTTAACTCTATACAATCAATTAATAAGGTGTTTGTCTTTGCATCTAAGAAAAGAGACCACTTATCACCTCTAACGGTTAATGATGGAGAATGTGGGTGATTAATTAGAAGTGTTAAAAGCACAAGAACACAACCTGTTGACTTTACATCCAATGTAATTTTGATCATTTGTAAGCGTAGACTAATTGTACAAAGTATTTTGTCTGGCATCTTCCTAAATGTTAGCAATACATTTATTTTTATCATTCAAAGGGAAGTATGGCATAATTTGGCACAAATAATTGCATCAAAACATTCATTCTGTCATAAAATATCTAAAAGAATGTACTCAAAATAGTCTTAAATCATAAACCCAAATCAGTAAGGAAAGTAAATTATTAGGCTTTTGTAGACTGTCCCAACTTATTCTATAATATTAGACTTTTTTTTTTTTACTCCTTACAGTTTTTAATGCTGTACATATGTGTGATGGTCAACTAAGATGTTATTTATTTATTGCCAGCAAAAATCTTCACAGCATAGTGTTTATACTTGATAATAAAAACTGCTTACCACAAACTCGAATTTATGAAATGGCCTTCTAATCCAGTGAATCAGGTAAATTACATAAATCAGGTATACAGATTTTACTGTGCAGACTTTCACGTGAACTACTGTGAAACAACAAAATGCCTACTGTTGTACCTTAGTGTTGGACAAGATTCCCCCTCAAAAAAGTACAGTTTATTCAAGGCTTTCATGGGTTAAGAAAATAAGAGACGGTTAATTAAAATATATGGAAACTGTCAGTGTAATAACTGAATTATAAAAATATTGTTGGCTAATTTATATTCATTTAATAAATATGCATCAATAAACAAATCCTGCTTGCATTTATGCTGCATAAACCTTTATGTCAGATGAGTGAGGGGCAAATATTTTTAGTGTAACAATGAGATACAGTGTTTTCCTGAACCAAGGATAGAAAAGTCCATATATGATGGGGTTTAAAGTGGAATTAATGTAACCCAACCAGACAAACACATCAAAAAGAACTACTGGAGTGGCAAAGTTAATATAAGGATCAAGTAGCGAGGTGACAAAAAATGGCATCCAGCAAGAAATGAAGGCTCCTACAACAATACCAAGAGTTTTTGCTGCTTTGTTCTCATGTTTCACTCTTTGCGAAAACTTGGTTAAGTTCACATCATTTCTGCCCTGCTTCACACCCTCAATTTTTCTTGTATGTTTCTTGGAAATGAAAAATATTTGTGCATACAGACAAAACATAACAGAGCATGGTACAAAGAAACATATACATGCATCCAATGCTGCCCATAGTGCATTGAACAAAAGGCCACAATATCCCAGGCAGCTTATAGATGCGATGTATTCTTCTAAGTTTTCCAGATTTGCTTTTGAACACAGGAGACCATAAGAATACACTGCAGCTGCAGTCCAACTTATAGCTACCATAAGCCATGCAACAGGTATAGTTACTCTTGTAGGGTACTGAAGTGGATAGCATACAGCTTCATATCGATCTGTAGCAATAGAAATCAGATGGAAGATCGATGCAGTTGTGAGGAACATGTCAAAACTAGAGTGTAAAAAGCACAATTCTTCACCATAGTACCAGCAGCCATCCACGGACCTGGTCATGCTGAACGGCATGACTGTGATTCCCAGAAGCAGATCCACCAGAGCTAAAGACATCACCAAAATGTTTGTAGGTGTGTGAAGTTGTTTAAAATGAGCAATGGAGATGATGACCACAGAATTCCCTAGAATAGTAATAGTCATTGCAAACACCAGTACGAAATATAACACAGTTTTAGTTGCTATGTTGTAAGAGGCTTTCACACACGAGACATTTGAGTTAGGAAAACAGTACGTTTTCAAATCTGCTTCTTCTAGTAAAGATGAATTTAGAGCTTCTGGCATCCTTTAACACGAATCTGTTGAAAGCATCTGGAAACAAATGTGGAGCAGCTGCTGTTAAGCCGCTGTGCAGTCTTAAACAGTCATATCTGAACTGATACTCACCTCCCCACTGAAGTGCTGAAAATTATATTTGCTTCATAGACCAACTGGGAGATTGGTCCAATCTGGGAGATTAGTCCAACAGGAATAACGTTGCTTCCACCAATAAACAAAGTAGAATTAAAATAGCTATGCAAACACATACTTGTCTAAATTTTACAACAAACACATTGTGCCTAAAATATCAAATACATCATTACTAGCCAGATGGTCATGTAGCTAACTAGCAAAGTCTAAAGCATCATTTGTAAGCAGTAAATAGTTTATACAAATAGTTTAATAATTTTGACATGATTTTAATTGTTATAAAGGACCTGAAGCCATACTATAATGTACTGACCTGCTGAAAATCATATACTTTATTGTGCAGGGCAGGTTATCTTGGAGGGCAGGATTTTGGGGAGGCTGCACATGAGAGAGATATGATTAGTGATTAGTGATGAGTTTTGCACTGTAACAACACATCCAATGTGTTGTTTGGTCCTCTTCTGATTTCCACAAATAACTCTAGCTTGTGGGGCACCTCACACTGTCCTCCCAGTACTGATCCTGCGTTGGCAGTGTTCTGAATTCACCAATATTTAGAGAGGCCATCTGTCAATATGATTCGTGCAGTAGGTCACCAGGTCCAGTCTTTTTGTGGTGGTATATGGCCTCTGCCAAGATACCTGGAACTTTCAGGTTGTAGTAATAACCATAACACGGCCAGAGTTATTAAGCTAAAAATCTTGTGTTAGCCAGTTGTAGGCTTCTTTCTGCATGCCTTCTATCTTTTTAACTGCCAGAAGCAATGAGAGTCAAATGGAGACCTTCTTGTGTGTGTGTGCACATGCATGTCAAGACCTTTCAGTAAAATCATGAAGTGACGTGTGACGTACTGCCATTTTTTCCTTTTCTTCTTTTCTCCTCCTACACAGTTTAGACCACATGTAGACCTTATGGAGCTTTCCACTTAACAGCTTTTAACTATGACCAAGCTACAGGTATTCTGCTGGAAATAGACTCATAATCTCTACTGCTGGGTATGTTATTGTTTTTTTTTAAATTTATGGCACCATCTAGCTCAGTTTTTAGCATTGCCTGCTTACCACACTGTTTGTTGGTGACCTCTCATTCATAGCAGTTTGGACATCCCCTGTGCTGACAATGCGTGGTGGTGCTTCACACAGTGTGCCCGGCTGTCAGATTTTGACCTTGATTTTGGAGTCGAATCAGACAACATGGTGTAGTTGAAACTGATGATTCAGGAACTAAGCCTCAAAACGCAGGCGCTCATGTCATTGAAAAGAGCCTTTCTTGTAGCTCAATGACTGGCCTTTCATGCCATTCCTCGTTGCTTTCTATAGCCACCCTAAAAATGGAAACAGCCTAAGTGGGAATGGGTAGTGACGCATAATCCACAGCATCAAATGCTCTCTTTTTCACAATGCTAGTCACAATGGAAGAGCTTTATTGGAGTGTTTGGACTTACAGCTCAGCCACTCTCAGGCTTTGTGGCATGTGCCCTAACTAGTATGACGGATCACAAGCAGGTTGGCCTAGGCCACATGCTTGCAATTGATGTTCTTGTCAATGCACTTGATGCAATTGTTATACTGTCACTAATAGTTTCACAAGATGAAGCATTCCTGTTGGAGCCAGACAGCCCACTGGGACAGAATGCACTGGCCCATAACTGGCCTCAACATCTACTGTATGCCTTTTTCCTCTACTGCTGCCAACTTCCCACCAAAGTCTGCAGCTAGGCCACAAAGTTCAGCATGTGGTCTAGAGATGGCCAGCAGACATCACTCTCCTGGATGTATCACTCTCCTGGATGTATGCAGTGTCTCTTTTGCAAGAAAAGACTTACATATCCAACAAGCTTGAGCATTTTCACTTCTCACTATAATGAGGAAGTGTGATCTTCAGACATAGGCTGATAACTCACTTCATTGTCGGACTCCTTGTGAACATGTCAGTATGTTATGCCAATATGCCTGACCTACAGATTCAGGGTATGTGATTTGTTGAGACAGTGACCCACTCATCTAGGACAACAGGTCTGATAGGGTTTACGAATACCCCACTAACGCTGCTACACATCAGCATGAACAAAAGGCTACATATCGGGTCTAATGACAGTCAAACATGTCAGGAATTGTAATAAACCAAACACTAGAATTAGCATCACCCAAAGTGTGCAAAGATTTACCAGTTACAAAAAATAGTCTTATTAGCAAGAACCAAAAGATTTGAACACTATCCTATAATCCACTTGTTTAACATAGTGAACATAATGTAGCTATTATCCTAACTTTTTTACAGTTATTTTTGCTGTATATTTGTAAACAGCTAATCAGGATATCTTTTTAAAAATCCATAGTGTTTCTTACTCTGCTTAACTGCTTAACATGTAGCAAGGTTGGCAGGCCAATTTGTGAGAGGTGAAAAGGCTTCAGAAAACGCAAAGCAAACAAACTAAGAACCACAGGCTTTTTTTTCTCTTAAAGCAGGTATAATAGCCAGCATTTACTCAGTGAAAGCCAGGAATAAATCTACTTATTTAATTCTACTATTTTGCATTAATTAGACTATTATATTAGTATGAAAGCCAGCCAATCATTTTTTAGAATTTGGAAACATCCAACCACTGACCCTATCATGACATTGCACTATAATTTAGTTAAGCTGTATTACATGACAGTGTATCCAGCAACCTGTAGTTCCTCATACCGTAAGGATGTGAAGACCTCTGTGTAAACATACTGTGAACAGTACACATTTTACAAATGTTAACACTTTATTAAATCATTGTTTTTCTTATTATTTATTGGTCCCAAGATGTCTATAACCAATGCTCCATAACAAAAGCCTTCCAGAATAAGGCAAAGAACATTGATAAACTTTCAGTGCAAAGCATGTCAATCTGCATAGACTATATCATTCAAAAGTTTTTTTGTTTTTTTTTTTCATCCCAGACATAACTAATTAAGGGATTTTTATAGGTTAGGGCATATAAGTATAGGGCATATGATCACTTTTTGTGTGTCAAATATATTTTATCCATAAATAAATTGCTGTCACGATGCATACAGTTTCATATCAGAAGAATGAGAACCAAATATTTTTAGTGTAACAATGAGATACAGTGTTTTCCTGAACCATGGATAGAAAAGGCCATATATGATGGGGTTTAAAGTGGAATTAATGTAACCCAACCAGACAAACACATCATAAAGAACTAGAGGGGTGGCAAAGTTAATAAAAGGATCAAGTAGAGAGGTAAGGAAATATGGCATCCAGCAACAAATGAAGGCACCTACAACAATTCCAAGAGTTTTTGCTGCTTTGTTCTCATGTTTCACTCTTTGCGAAAACTTGGTTAAGTTCACATCATTTCTGCCCTGCTTCACCCCCTCAATTTTTCTTGCATGTTTCTTGGAAATAAAAAATATTCGTGCATACAGACAAAACATAACAGAACATGGTAAAAAGAAACACATGCATGCATCCAATGCTGCCCATAGTGCATTGAACAAAAGGCCACAATATCCAAGGCAGCTTATAGATGCGATATAATCGTCTAATTTTTCCACATTTGCTTTTGAACACAGGAGTGTGTAAGAATACACTACAGATGCAGTCCAGCTCATAACTGCCATAAGCCATGCAACAGGTATAGTTACTCTTGTAGGGTACTGAAGTGGATAACACACAGCTTGATATCGATCGATTGCGATAGAAATCAGGTGGAAAATAGATGCACCAGTGAGGCACATGTCAAAACTAGAGTGTAAAAAACACAATTCTTCACCGTAGTACCAGCAGCCATCCACAGATCTGATCATGCTGAAAGGCATGACTGTGATTCCCAGAAGCAGATCCACCAGTGCCAAAGACATCACCAAAATGTTTGTAGGTGTGTGAAGCTGTTTAAAATGAGCAATGGAGATGATGACCACAGAGTTCCCTAGAATTGTAATGGTCATCGCAAATAGCAGTATAAAATATAACACCGTTTTAGTTGTCACTTGGTAAGAAGCTTTTAAACAAGAGACATTAGAATAAGGAAAACAGTACTCATTCAAATGTGCTTCTTCTAGTAAAGATAAATTTAGAGCTTCTGGCATCCTTTAACTTTTATGAATCTGTTGAAAGCATCTGGAAAAAAAATATGGACCTGTCTTTAATGTGCAGTCTCAAACAGTCATGTATGAAATGATTCTCACTTCCCCAAAAGTTTTTTATTTGCTTCACAGTCAATGAATAAGGCCACCTGGGAGATGACAGACCAATAAGAACAAAGTTACTTCCACCTCTGAACAAAGTGAAATTAAAATTAATGTGCAAATGAATACCTGTCTGAACTTTACAACAAGCAAATTTTGCTTTAAATATTAAATACAACAATATTACTGTACAGATGGTCAGGTCACTTTCTAACCAAGTCCAATAGTGCTAAGCATCACTTGTAAGCAGTAAATAGAAGGTCTGTACTGTAGCATGGCTTCAGGTTCTTTATAAGCATATATTCAGGTAAGCATATGCTTTATTGTCGTAGGGCAGGTTTCATGGATGGCAGGTTTTTGGCAAAACTATAAATGAGTGATAATTAGTGATTATTACAGTTTTGCACTGTAACAGCACATCCAGTCTCTGTGTTCATTTTACTGGCCAGCAGTTTTTTGGTCCTCTCCTGGCTGGGTTCTTCCTATGTGCTATATTTTTTTCATTTTTTTGCCATTTGACTGACTAGTGTGCCTATGACTAAGCACTGCTTATGTGGTGGAGTGGAGTTTCCTTGTTATCCTGTGCCTTCAATTTATGCCTGTATTGCATCACTATTGATTGGAAAGCTGAACCTGCTAGACCTGAACACCTCCCTCTGCAACTGGACTACCTGACTGGGAGACCACAGTCAGTCCGGATCATGAACAGAGAGCCTGAACAGACCCTGTAGTAGATAGTGAGAACAGCTGAGAGGATCATCAGGGTCTCTCCTTCCTCCATCACAGACATTTACACCACACGCTGCATCCGCAAAGCCACCAGCATTGTGGATGTCCCCACTCATCCCTCACACAAATTCTTCACCCTCCTGCCTTCTGGCAAACGGTACCGAAGCATTTGGGCCTCACAGCCAGACTGTGCAACAGTTTCTTCCCCAAAGCCATCAGACTCCTCAACACTCGGAGACTGGACTGAAAACACACATACGCTCAACTGAACATCATCCCATCCTCTTTGCAATTTTTGCACATCTCCGTATTCAATTTCTGCTGCTACAAACATTTATTATATACTGTATATACACCAATCAGCCATAACATTATGACCACCTGCCTAATATTGTGTTGGTCCCCCTTTTGCTGCCAAAACAGCTCTGACCCGTCGAGGCATGGACTCCACTAGATCCCTGAAGGTGTGCTGTGGTATCTGGCACAAAGATGTTAGCAGCAGATCCTTTAAGTCCTGTAAGTTGCGAGGTGGGGCCTCCATGGATCGGACTTGATGGCCAGCACACCCCACAGATGCTCGACTGGATTGAGATCTGGGGAATTTGGAGGCCAAGTCAACACCTTGAACTCTTTGTCATGTTCCTCGAACCATTCCTGAACAATTTTTACAGTGTGGCAGGGCGCATTATCCTGCCGAAAGAGGTCACTTCCATTAGGGAATATCGTTGCCATGAAGGGGTGTGCCTGGTCTGCAGCAATGTTTAGGTAGGTGGTACGTGTCAAAGTAACATCCAAATTAATGCCAGGACCCAAAGTTTCCCAGCAGAACATTGCCCAGAGCATCACACTGCTTCCACCAGCTTGCCTTCTTCCCATAGTGCATCCTGGTGCCATCTCTTCCCCAGGTAAACAATGCACACGCACCCGGCCTTCCACATGATGTAAAAGAAAATGTGATTTATCGGACCAGGCCACCTTCTTCCATTGCTCCGTGGTCCAGTTCTGATGCTCACCTGTCCATTGTAGGCACTTTTGGCAGTGGACAGAGGTCAGCATGGGCTACACAGCCCCATATGCAGCAAGCTGCGATGCACTGTGTGTTCTGACACCTTTCTAACATAGCCAGCTTTAAGTTTTCAGCAATTTGTGCTACAATAGCTCTTCTGTGGGATCAGACCAGACGGACTAGCCTTCATTCCCCACGCACATCAGTGAGCCATGGGCTCCCATGACCCTGTCGCTAGTTCACCGGTTGTCCTTCCTTGGACCACTTTTGGTAGGTACTAACCACTGCATACCGGGAACACCCCCCAAGACATGCTGTTTTAAAGATGCTCTGACCCAGTCGTCTAGCCATCACAATATGGCCGTTGTCAAAGTCTCTCTAATCCTTACGCTTGCCCATTTTTCCTGTTTCCAACACATCAACTTCAAGAACCGACTGATCACTTGCTGCCTAATATATCTCAACCCTTGACAGGTGCCATTGTAAGAGATAATCAATATTATTCACTTCACCTGTCAATGTTATGGCTGATCAGTGTAATCTTTATACTCTCTACCCGGCTGCTACTCCTTATGTTTACATTTACAGCAACTTATATTGTTACTCTTTTGCACTACTGTCATCTGATTCACTTTCTACTAGAACTGTGTACTAGTCGGCGCTGCACTGTAACTCACCGTGCCCATTGTCTGTTTTGGTAGTTTTGTACACTCTTGTGCTGTCTGCACATGTTTGCACTTTATGTAAATCTATGTAGTCTCCTGTAGTTCTGTGTTTGTTTTATGTAGCACCTTGGTCCTGGACGAACGTTGTTTCATTTCACTGTGTACTAACTAGCTACATATAGTTGAAATGACAATAAAGCCACTTGACTTGACTTGACTTGACTATTGGTATGAATAGCAATTCTTCAACACTGGAATTAGTATTACCCAAGGTGTGCATTGAAACACACTCATCTGTTGGTGCACACATTTGTTAAAAGGTGTATTTTTTTATTCATGTGTTTATTAAATCTCATCTTGATCATTGTAACTCACTGTCACTTTTCTCAGGTGTCCCTTTCAAATCCCTTAACAAACTTTACTATACAGTTGTGGTCATAAGTTTACATACACCTTGCAGAATCTGCAAAATGTTAATAATTTTAAAAAAAAAAACAGGGATCATAAAAAATTGCATTTTTGTTTTTTATATAATACTTATTGTTACCTGTTTAACTCAGGACAAACAAGGGATTCATGAACAACTATCACAAAACATAAAAACAGTTGTTGATCTTCCAGGTAACAACACACAGTATTAAGAATCAAGTGTATGTAAACTATTGAACTGGTTCATTTGTGTAAATTCACTTATTATACTCTGAATTTTCCTAACCTACGCACCAGCCCATTCACTCTCGTTTTCAGGTACTGATCTTCTTAACATCCCTTTTACTAAACTATCTCCAGTTGGAGCAGCCCCCATATCTGGTTATGTCAATGATGAAGGAGAATAGATTAAAACCTTTCTAACTGACTACAGACTATCTCAAATTGTCCAGATTACATTTAGGGAATTCGTTGGAATTAAAGATATCCTAACATGTGAACATGCTTCACAAAAGACAAAACAAGACAAACCATCTATAGCCTTTTGTTTTTTAAAGAAAAAAGCAGGTGAAATAACCAGCATTATCTAATGTCCAGAGTATATTTACATTTTTTATTAGTAGGATAATTATTTTAGTAGGATAATTAATTATATTAGTAGGATAGCCAGCCAACAATTCCTCTTGATTTTGGTTTTAGTTCAATCACTGATCCTAACAAATGAAATGGCAATGTACTCCAGTAAAGCTGTATTACATGAAAATGTGTCCAGCTTTCTGTAGTTTCTCATACCATAAAGACATAAATGTGCTGTGCAATATGCAGATTTACTTAAATGTCAGCATTTTATTAAGTAATTTTTTTTTTTTATTATTTTTTGTTCTAAGACATCTGCATATCCACTGCTCCATGACAAAGGCCTTGTGGAAAAAGGCAATGAACAGTTTCTGTGCAAAGTGTGTGTATCCACATAGAATATGTCATATAACAGTGTGTTTCAGTAGTTTCATCCCAGATATAATTAATTAATGATTTTGATATTTTAAGTCTTAAATAAACTGATGTTACGATGTATACACTTTCATTTCAGAGGAATGAGGAGCAAATATCTTTAGTGTAACAATGAGATACAGTGTTTTCCTGAACCATGGATAGAAAAGGCCATATATGATGGGGTTTAAAGTGGAATTAATGTAACCCAACCAAGCAAAGGCATCATAGAGTAATAAAGGGGTGGCGAAGTTAATAAAAGGATCAAGTAGAGAGGTAAGGAAATATGGCATCCAGCAAAAATTGAAGGCTCCTACAACAATCCCAAGAGTTTTTACTGCTTTGTTCTCATGCTTCACTCTTTGTGAGAATTTGGTTAAAGTTGTATCATTTCTGCCCTGCTTCACCCCCTCAATTTTTCTTGCATGTTTTTTTGAAATAAAACATATTTTAGTATACAGACAAATCATAACACAGCATGGTAAAATGAAACCTGCAACTATACACAAAATAGCCCATAGTGCATTCATAAAAAGGCTACAACCTCCCAAGCAATTTGTGAATCCACTGTCTACATTTCCTTTCGTAAGCAAGAGACTGTAAGAGTACACTGTTGCTGCAGTCCAATTTACAGCTACCATAAACCATGCAACAGGTTTAGTTACTCTTGTAGGGTACTGAAGTGGATAACACACAGCTTGATATCGGTCAATTGCGATAGAAATCAGATGGCAAATTGATGCTACAGTGAGGCACATGTCAAAACTAGAATGTAAAAAGCAGAAATCTTCTCCGTAGTACCAGCAGCCATCCACAGATCTGATCATGCTGAATGGCATGACTGTGATTCCCAGAAGCAGATCCACCAGAGCCAGAGACATCACCAAAATGTTTGTAGGTGTGTGAAGCTGTTTGAAATGAGCTATAGATATGATGACCACAAAGTTCCCTAGAATTGTAATGATCATCGCAAACACCAGTAAAAAGTACAACACAGTTTGAGTTGTCACATTGCGAGGGTTTTTGACACAAGAGGCATTGAAATCAGGAAAACAGTAAACTTTAAAATCTGATTCTTCTTGTAAATAACTAGGAGATTCTGGCATCCTTAAACATCAAGATTATTAAAAAAAAGGGAAACAATCACATCTCTCAAAAGATCATCTATCAAATGATTCTGTTGGGGAGAAGAGACAGAAATTATATTTGCATCCTGCGTGATGAAAGAAACCACCTGAGACACAAAAGTCTAATAGGAATAAAGATACTTTTACTTCTGAACAACATGGAACAAAAAATTAAATATATTGGTCATGCATATATGGAACTGTTTTTTTTTTTTTTTTTTTTTTTTAATATGGATTAAGCTTTGAAATTCTCTAACGATTTTTTTGGTTAAAATATTATATATGACAGCTTTCACCATAATATGTGCTCAATATTGCTGTGCTGTTCAAACCTTCAAGTTTTTGCTGGCCAAGTTACTAACCATCTGAGCCCAGTGCTGCTGAGCATCACTTGTAATCAGTGGATAATTTATCCAGCTGGTTTATTAATTTGGATGTGATCTGAATCCACATTCCAATGTATGAATCTGCTGGAAATCAATCAGTTTTTGTTTGCATACTCTACAGTGCATGTGTAGTGGTTTACCACTTTGTCTACTTGCCCCTTCTTACCTCTGTGAATTTTCCTAACCTACACACCAGCCCATTCACTCTGGTTTTCAGGTACAGGCCTTCTGAACATCTCTTATACTAAACTCTCTCCAGTTGAAGCAGCCTCAGTATCTGGTTATGTAGAAATCAAGGCTGATGGATAATCATTTAAAACCTTCCTGCCTATAGACTATCTCAAATTTTCCAGATAAAATTTAAAATTAAATTATATTTTCCACCGAAAGGGAATAACATCCCAACATGTGAAAAAGCTTGACAAAAGACAAAACATCCATAGACCCTTTTTTTTTTTTAAGAAAAAAGCAGGTGAAATAACCAGCATTAACCAAAGTCTAGAGTATATTTACATTTTTAATTAGTAGGATAATTGTATTATTAGGATAATTATATTAGTAGGATAATTAATTATATTAGTAGGATAGCCAGCCAACAATTCCTCTTGATTTTGGTTTTAGTTCAACCACTGATCCTAACAAATGAAATGGCAATGTACTCCAGTAAAGCTGTATTACATGAAAATGTGTCCAGCTTTCTGTAGTTTCTCATTCCATAAAGACATAAATATGCTGTGCAATATCCAGATTTTCTTAAATGTCAGCACTTTATTAAGCAATTATTTTCTTATTGTTTTTGGTTCTAAGACATCTGCATATCCACTGCTCCATGACAAAGGCCTTGTGGACTAAGGCAATGAACAGTTTCTGTGCAAAGTGTGTGTATCCACATAGAATATATCATATAACAGTGTGTTTCAATATTTTCATCCCAAACATAATTAATTAATGATTTTGAACATTTTGGGGATATAAGTGAATTACTTATATCCTCTCCTCTGTTCATATGTCACATATATTTTAAGCCATAAATAAATTGATGTTACGATGTATACACTTTCATTTCAGAGGAATGAGGAGCAAATATTTTTAGTGTAACAATGAGAGACAGTGTTTTCCTGAACCATGGATAGAAAAGGCCATATATGATGGGGTTTAAAGTGGAATTAATGTAACCCAACCAAGCAAAGGCATCATAGAGTAATAGAGGGGTGGCGAAGTTAATAAAAGGATCAAGTAGAGAGGTAAGGAAATATGGCATCCAGCAAAAAATGAAGGCTCCTACAACAATCCCAAGAGTTTTTACTGCTTTGTTCTCATGCTTCACTCTTTGCGAGAATTTGGTCAAAGTTGTATCATTTCTGCCCTGCTTCACCCCCTCAATTTTTCTTGCATGCTTTTTTGAAATAAAAAATATTTTAGTATACAGACAAATCATAACACAGCATGGTAAAATGAAACCTGCAACTATACACAAAATAGCCCATAGTGCATTCATAAAAAGGCTACAACTTCCCAAGCAATTTGTGAATCCACTGTCTACATTTCCTTTTGTAAGCAAGAGACTGTAAGAGTACACTGTTGCTGCAGTCCAATTTACAGCTACCATAAACCACGCAACAGGTTTAGTTACTCTTGTAGGGTACTGAAGTGGATAACACACAGCTTGATATCGGTCGATTGCGATAGAAATCAGATGGAAAATTGATGCTACAGTGAGGCACATGTCAAAACTAGAATGTAAAAAGCAGAAATCTTCTCCGTAGTACCAGCAGCCATCCACAGATCTGATCATGCTGAACGGCATGACTGTGATTCCCAGAAGCAGATCCACCAGAGCCAGAGACATCACCAAAATGTTTGTAGGTGTGTGAAGCTGTTTGAAATGAGCTATAGATATGATGACCACAAAGTTCCCTAGAATTGTAATGATCATTGCAAACACCAGTAAAAAGTACAACACAGTTTGAGTCGTCACATTGTGAGGGTTTTTGACACAAGAGGCATTGAAATCCGGAAAACAGTAAACTTTAAAATCTGATTCTTCTAGTAAATAACTAAGAGATTCTGGCATCCTTAAACATCAAGGTTATTAAAAAAGGGAAACAATCACATCTCTCAAAAGATCATCTATCAAATGATTCTGTTGGGGAGAAGAGACAGAAATTATATTTGCATCCTGCGTGATGAAAGAAACCACCTGAGACACAAAAGTCTAATAGGAATAAAGATACTTTTACTTCTGAACAACATGGAACAAAAAATTCAATATAATGATCATGCATATATGGAACTGGTTTTTAACTTTAACATGGATTAAGCTTTGAAATTTGCTGACAATTTTTGGCTAAAATATTATATATGACAGCTTTTTTTTGACAGCATTAACCAACCAGCATTAACCAAAGTCTAGAGTATATTCACATTTTTAATTAGTAGGATAATTATATTAGTAGGATAATTAATTATATTAATAGGATAGCCAGCCAACAATTCCTCTTGATTTTGGTTTTAGTTCAACCACTGATCCTAACAAATGAAATGGCAATGTACTCCAGTAAAGCTGTATTACATGAAAATGAATCCTCACCCTCCAGCAAGGCAATGATAGTGCTGCTGAATATGCCATCAAGTTCTGGACCATAGCCGCTGGCAGTGGCTGGAATGACGAAGCCCTCATGGTTTGCTTCTTGAGCGGGCTATCCGAGGCTATCAAGGACGACCTGGCCGCTAAAAGAGCCTGCCCCAGACCTGGAGGCCCTCATTGACCAGGCTATCCGGTTGGATAATCGCCGGAGAGAGACCTGAGCCGTTCCCATGCCCCCACCCAGCTGGCCAGCCCTATTGCAGTTCAGGGGCACTCTGATCCCCAAGATCCCGCTGAACCGATGCAGGTGGGCAGGGCCCGTCTCTCCCCTGCGGAGTGAAACCGTCGCATGCGGGAACACTGTTGCTTATACTGTGGTCGACCTGGCCTTTTCCGTACTTCTTGCCCCGAGCTCTCGGGAAACGCTTAGTCCTGTACAGGCGAGGCAGGACTGTCGCGGGAGTAACTTGCACTGCTGCTCCCTCTCACTCCAGGCTCCTTCCCATCTCTCTCACCTGGGGCCACCAGCAACACCCACTCCAGGCCTTAATTGACTCCGGTGCTGCTGGGAACTTTATGGACATTTCCTTAGCCCAGAGACTCCAGATCCCCAGGAACTATCTTCTTGCCCCGATCACTGCCACAGCATTGGATGGTAGGCTGCTAGCCCCTGGCGAAATCACCTATCTTACCTCATCCCTTCAGCTGGCCGTTGGCCAGCACCAGGAGGAAATCTGTTTTTATCCTTATCGAGTCTCCCGAGATTTCCATCATCCTTGGGTACCCCTGGCTCCTCCAGCACAACCCGCACGTCGACTGGTCCACGGGGGCAATTCTCAGTTAGGGTGCATCATGCCAGTCTTTCTGCTTGGGCCAGAGAGACCCTGACCCTGCTCCCGAGTCTCTAGAAACCATAGACCTGTCCCGAATTCCCCCCCAGTACCACCACCTCAAGACAGTTTTTAGTAAGAAGAAAGCCACCTCATTGCAGCCTCATCGTCCCTATGACTGCGCTACTGACCTCGTTCCTGACTCCAGTCCCCCTAGAGGCCATATCTTCTCATTGTCCCCTCCTGAAAGGGCCGCCATGAACGAGTACATTGAGGAGTCCCTTGCGGCCGGGATTATTCATCCATCCACTTCCCTGGCTGGGGCGGGGTTCTTTTTCGATTACAGGGGGCTCAACAAGATCACTGTGCGCAACCGCTATCCCCTACCTCTCATGGCCACTGCTTTTGAGGTCCTTCAAGAGGCCTCGATTTTCACTAAACTGGACTTGCGTAATGCTTACCACCTTGTGTGTATCCGGCCGGGCGACGAATGGAAGACCACCTTCAACACGCCTACGGGGCACTATGAGTACCTGGTCATGCCTATTGGCCTCACTAATGCTCCTGCAGTTTTTCAAACCCTGGTCAACGACGTACTTAGGGACATGCTTAACAAATTCGTCTTTGTCTATCTGGATGACATACTTATTTTCTCGAGCTCGCTGCAGGAGCATGTTACCCATGTTAGCAAAGTCCTCAGATGCCTACTGGACAACCACCTGTACGTCAAGCCGGAGAAATGCGAGTTCCACGTGACTCAGGTCCAGTTCTTGGGGTTCATCGTCAAGCCCGGTCTAATCCGTATGGACCCAAAAAAGGTGCGTGCAGTCATTGATTGGCCTACCCCCTCATCAGTAAAAGAGGTCCCAACGCTTCCTCGGGTTCGCTAATTTCTACCGCAAGTTTATCCGGAACTTCAGCTCCGTTGCTGCCCCGCTATCGGCTCTCACCAAGGGCACCTCCGCCAGCTTTTGCTGGAACCAGGACGCTGAGTCGGCCTTCTGCGAGCTCAAGTCCCGCTTCTCCTCTGCCCCTATTCTGGCTCTCCCGGATCCGGAGGTTCCCTTTGTTGTAGAGGTGGATGCCTCTGAAGTAGGAGTCGGAGCGGTGCTGTCTCAAAGGGGTAAGGATGGCAAGCTGCACCCCTGTGCTTTCTTTTCCCACCGTCTTACCCCGACAGAGAGAAATTACCATGTTGGTGATCGAGAACTTCTGGCTGTTAAGTCAGCGCTGGAGGAGTGGAGGCATTGGCTCGAGGGCGCGAAACACCCGTTCCAGGTACTCACGGACCACAAAAATCTCGAGTACATCCAACAAGCCAAGCGGCTCAATTCCTGACAGGCGCGTTGGTCACTGTTCTTCAACAGATTTCACTTTGTCCTGTCTTACCGCCCTGGTTCCAAGAACCTTAAGCCTGATTCACTGTCCCGAGTCTACGGTAGCACGTCTCGAGAGGACAAGGTCCTCCCTATCATTCCCAGCTCGAAAATTGTAGCTCCGGTCAGGTGGCAACTTGAGGACGCAGTGAGACAAGCCCAAGCCAGAGAACCCGACCCAGGAAGTGGCCCGACCAACCGCCTGTATGTATCCAAGGCTGTTCGATCCCCGGTTCTCCAGTGGGGGCACTCCTCCCATTTTTCTTGTCATCCGGGTCCCTCACGTACTCTCGAGTTCCTCCAGAGGCGATTTTGGTGGCCTACCATCAAGGAGGATGTCATCACCTATGTCAGGGCCTGTCCTGTGTGTAATCAGAGCAAAACCACGCACCAATCTCCCCAGGGTCTCCTGCAGCCTCTTCCCATCCCTCATAGGCCCTGGTCCCACCTGTCCATGAACTTCATCACCAGGCTTCCACCGTCCCAAGGTAACACCTGCATCATGGTCATTGTTGACCGATTTTCCAAGGCCGTCAAGTTCATCCCCTTGCCCAAACTACCCACAGCCAAAGAAACGGCGGGGATTATCATTACTCATGTTTTCCGCACCTTTGGCATACCACAGGACATCGTCTCCGATCGGGGACCCCAATTTTCCTCGCATTTCTGGCGGGCCTTCTGTGAGTCTCTGGGGGCCTCCGTGAGCCTATCCTCCGGGTTCCATCCCGAGTCCAACGGTCAGACGGAGAGAATCAACCAGGATCTCGAGACCACCCTGAGGTGTATGGCTGCTAACAATCCGTCCTCCTGGTCCACTTTCATCATGTGGGCGGAATACGCGCACAACACTCTCCGCTCCTCTGCCACAGGCATGTCCCCGTTCGAGTACCAGTTTAGGTATGCTCCTCCACTATTCCCAGAGCAAGAAGTGGAGACAGCAGTTCCCTCCGCCCAACAGTTCGTCAAGCGCTGCCGCCAAACCTGGAGAAAAGCCAGACTTAAGCTCCTGAGGACCTCGCAGCAGGACCAACGGCAGGCTAACCGACGACGAAGACTGGCCCCTAGGCTGCGCCCCGGTCAACGAGTCTGGCTCTCCACCAAGAACCTTCCCTTGCGGGTGGAGTCCCGCAAGTTGGCCCAGAAGTTCATCGGCCCCTTCAGGATTGCTAGGAAAGTTAATCCTGTTACTTATGAGTTATTTCTCCCTAGGTCACTAAGGATTAACCCCACGTTCCATGTGTCTTTGCTAAAACCTGTTTTGTCTTCTCCCTTCTCTGTGCCAGGTAAACCACCCCCTCCGCGCATCATCGATGGCCAGCCTGCCTACACAGTCCACTGAATCCTGGATGTCCGGTGTGTACGGGGCTCCCGGCAGTATCTCGTGGACTGGGAAGGCTATGGCCCTGAGGAATGCTCCTGGGTCCCAGCCTGAGACATCCTGGACCCCGGGCTCATTCGAGACTTTTATGCGCACCGGCCCGGGTCGTCGGGAAGGAACGTCAGGAGCCGTTCCTGGGGGTGGGGTTCCTGTCAGAGTTTTGGTTCTTTTTTTTGTGTTTTTGTTGCGTTACGTTTTCCCCACTAGATGTTGCTCAGCCTTAGTTCTTTGTTGTAATTGGATTCATTGCTTTCACCTGTGTCTTGTTCCCGTTTAGTGTATTTAAACCGTCCCTTTTGTCTTTGTTCCCTGCTTGGTTATTGTTGTTTCCTAAGCCCCTGTCGTCGTTATAGTTGTGTCTCTCGAGCTAAATTTCTTCTGTTTTTTTTTCCTAGCGCCCTTGCCTTGTTTTTTGGGTTTTTTTTTTTGCTCCTTTTTTTCTCTATTTTAGTTTTGACTTTTTTCGGTTTTCCTGCCCATCTTTGTTTTTTGTTATTCATTGCCTTCTCGAAAATTGAGTCATTTCCTTGTTTTTTTTACTTAATAAATATTTTCTTGTGCCTCCCTGTGGCTCACACCGGAGACCCGGGTTCGATTCCTGATCGTGACAATGACAGCTTTCACCATAATATGTGCTCAATATTGCTGTGCTGTTCAAACCTTCAAGTTTTTGCTGGCCAAGTTACTAACCATCTGAGCCCAGTGCTGCTGAGCATCACTTGTAATCAGTGGATAATTTATCCAGCTGGTTTATTAATTTGGATGTGATCTGAATCCACATTCCAATGTATGAATCTGCTGGAAATCAATCAGTTTTTGTTTGCATACTCTACAGTGCGTGTGTAGTGGTTTACCACTTTGTCTACTTGCCCCTTCTTACCTCTGTGAATTTTCCTAACCTACACACCAGCCCATTCACTCTGGTTTTCAGGTACAGGCCTTCTGAACATCTCTTTTACTAAACTCTCTCCAGTTGAAGCAGCCTCAATATCTGGTTATGTAGAAATCAAGGCTGATGGATAATAGTTTAAAACCTTCCTGCCTACAGACTATCTCAAATTTTCCAGATAAAATTTAAAATTAAATTATATTTTCCACCGAAAGTGAACAACATCCCAACGGGTGAAAAAGCTTGACAAAAGACAAAACATCCATAGACCTTTTTTTTTTAAAGAAAAAAGCAGGTGTAATAACCAGCATTAACCAACCAGCATAAACCAAAGTCTAGAGTATATTTACATTTTTAATTAGTAGGATAATTATTTTAGTAGGATAATTAATTATATTAGTAGGATAGCCAGCCAACAATTCCTCTTGATTTTGGTTTTAGTTCAACCACTGATCCTAACAAATGAAATGGGAATGTACTCCAGTAAAGCTGTATTACATGAAAATGTGTCCAGCTTTCTGTAGTTTCTCATTCCATAAAGACATAAATATGCTGTGCAATATGCAGATTTACTTAAATGTCAACACTTTATTAAGCATTAAGCATTATTTTCTTATTGTTTTTGGTTCTAAGACATCTGCATATCCACTGCTTCAAAGGCCTTGTGGACTAAGGCAATGAACAGTTTCTGTGCAAAGTGTGTGTATCCACATAGAATATATCATATAACAGTGTGTTTCAATATTTTCATTCCAAACATAATTATTTAATGATTTTAATATTTTAAGTCTTAAATAAATTGATGTTACGATGTATACACTTTCATTTCAGAGGAATGAGGAGCAAATATTTTTAGTGTAACAATGAGAGACAGTGTTTTTCTGAACCAAGGATAGAAAAAGCCATATATGATGGGGTTTAAAGTGGAATTAATGTAACCCAACCAGACAAAAACATCAAATAGTAATAAAGGGGTGGCAAAGTTAATAAAAGGATCAAGTAGAGAGGTAAGGAAATATGGCATCCAGCAAAAATTGAAGGCTCCTACAACAATCCCAAGAGTTTTTACTGCTTTGTTCTCATGCTTCACTCTTTGTGAGAATTTGGTTAAAGTCGTATCATTTCTGCCCTGCTTCACCCCCTCAATTTTTCTTGCATGCTTTTTTGAAATAAAAAATATTTTAGTATACAGACAAATCATAACACAGCATGGTAAAATGAAACCTGCAACTATACTAAAAATGGCCCATAGTGCATTCATAAAAAGGCTACAACTTCCCAAGCAATTTGTGAATCCACTGTCTACACTTGCTTTTGTGAGCAAGAGACTGTAAGAGTACACTGTTGCTGCAGTCCAACTCACAGCTACCATAAACCATGCAACAGGTTTAGTTACTCTTGTAGGGTACTGAAGTGGATAACACACAGCTTGATATCGGTCGATTGCGATAGAAATCAGATGGAAAATTGATGCTCCAGTGAGGCACATGTCAAAACTAGAGTGTAAAAAGCAGAAATCTTTGCCATGGTACCAGCAGCCATCCACAGATCTGATCATGCTGAATGGCATGACTGTGATTCCCAGAAGCAGATCCACCAGAGCCAGAGACATCACCAAAATGTTTGTAGGTGTGTGAAGCTGTTTGAAATGAGCTATAGATATGATGACCACAAAGTTCCCTAGAATTGTAATGATCATTGCAAACACCAGTAAAAAGTACAACAGAGTTTGAGTCGCCACATTGTGAGGGTTTTTGACACAAGAGGCATTGAAATCCGGAAAACAGTAAACTTTAAAATCTGATTCTTCTAGTAAATAACTTAGAGATTCTGGCATCCTTAAACATCAAGGTGTTAAAAAAAAAGGGGGAAACAGTCACATCTCTCAAAAGATCATGTATCAAATGATTCTGTTGGGGAGAAGAGACAGAAATTATATTTGCATCCTTCATGATGAAAGAAACCACCTGAGACACAAAAGTCTAATAGGAATAAAGATACTTTTACTTCTGAACAACATGGAACAAAAAATTCAATATAATGATCATGCATATATGGAACTGGTTTTTAACTTTAACATGGATTAAGCTTTAAAATTTGCTGACAATTTTTGGCTAAAATATTATATATGACAGCTTTCACCATAATATGTGCTCAATAATGCTGAGTTGTTCAAACCTTCAAGTTTTTGCTGAACTCAAAATCAATCAGTTTTTGTCTGAATACTCTACAGTGTGTCTATAGTGGTTTAGGAGTGGAGTAACTTCTCTACTCTTCTTGAAAGGTTATTAAGGGTATGGACCAGTGTTTCATTACCTTTAATATTTGACAGTGTACAACGTTCTGGTGAGTGTCTGATTAAAAGACGGGGCCTAAATTATACCAGGCACTAAACTGTAGGGTGAAAAGTGACCATCATATCATCACTATTAATGAAAAGGTATATAGAAATAGAACACTAAGGGCCCATAATGAGAAATTAGTTTACAATAACTGATCCCATATCTAATTTAATATTTTAAATACATGATTCCATAGTGAATGTTGGCAAAGAGGTGAGTGGCTGGATAGCATGAACATATCAGTGAAAATTGAGGCCCTGACAGTAAATGATGTGATTAAGGGGTAGTGTCTATGTCTATGTCTATATCTGTCTATGGACTACCAACTTGTCCCTTTTGCTTTCACTTCATTTGTATAGTCCAGTTTATAGCGCATGAAAAAATAGTGATACAGGGTTAATTTGTGTTATTTTAATTAATTAAACCTTTTTCATCTGACATCAATTTACACATATACACTAATAATTATGGAGATTATAAATGAAAAATCCTTCATATTCGACTAATCAAATGATACAATAACACAATAACAGCTGCTTCATGACTTCATGCTCTTATCTAATCCACTTTATAGGACAAAAAAGACTAATTGAGCAGAATTACATAAATGTGTTTAGTACCTCTTGAGCCAGTTATTTATGTCATACAAAGAGACAGAAACAGGGTAGTTTGAAACAAATATTTGACATAAGCATTTAAATATCTAAACCAACAGTCTTCAAGTTGCAGCCCATAACTTTCGAATGTATTTCTAGCGCTATATGTTATATAACTTCAAACATGCCTTAAACAATCTGTGACTTGCAATAATGCCACACCAGGGATCTCACTAGTCTCCTGGATTGATAGAGTTTCGGGCTTGCCAGTGATTTTATTGCAGTTGTGCCTCATCTTGCTTGGAAAATGACAGTTTAAAAATGACCAGCTGTTCATTTAAATGGTAAAAGCCAAATCATTGTATATAAAAAGTTTCTTTTTTAGACTGCTCAAATAATGTTATTGCTACTGCAGTGCATTTGTGATGGAATAAATAGGATCAACCTGCTATATTTAATCAAAAAATTAATTAGTACATTTCTACATTTATACCAGTTTATTGCACCCTGCATATCAATTCACTCTAACCATATTAAATAAAATTGTAACATGCCATAATTACACTATATAGTACAGTAACTAAACATACTTGAAAAAGTATATCATTTTTTTCCAACGATACTTAGGTGCAATGGAACAAAGTTTAATCCAATACTGCCCCACACTGAATTAATAAACATGAAATAGTAAAATCAGTAAAATTTTAAAATAATGTTCTTGTATCCAATTCTGTGTTAAAGTTTCTGTTACAGTATTTCTTTAGGATTAAGGCTTATTTTCAAATATAAATATTCGTAACTACTGTGAAATACTAGCAGACCTTTAAGTTACACTCGACACTGATATAGATCATAAATTCTTGAAAAAAAAAGTTCTTATGATATTTTCACTGTTTGAAAGTGTTAGGCATAGCTGTTTAAGGAGTGCTGATGTCCTATCTGTATTGAATTAAACAAACAAACAAACAAAAACAGTTAAAGCAAATTCAGTCTGTGCTAATTGTAATACATATGCATTTAAGCTATGAATAACGTATCAGGCTGCATAAACCTTTATGTCAGAGGAATGAGGAGCAAATATTTTCAGTGTAACAATGAGATACAGTGTTTTTCTGAACCATGGATAGAACAGGCCATATATGATGGGGTTTAAAGTTGAATTAATGTAACCCAACCAGATAAACACTTCATAAATACCAAGAGGGGTAGTAAAGTTAAAAAAAGGATCAACAACAGATGTAGTGAAATATGGCATCCAGCAGAAATTGAATGCACCTACAACGATTCCAAGAGTTTTTGCTGCTTTGTTCTCATGTTTTACACTTTCTGAAAACTTTGTTGTGGTTCTGTTGTGTCTGCTCTGTTTTGTGCCCCCAATTTTTCTTGCATGCCTTGTGGAAATTAAAAATATTTGAGCATACAGACAAATCATGAAGGAGCATGGCAAAATGAAAGCTATAAATGTGCTTAAAACAGCATATAGTGCATTGATTAAAAAAATACAGCTTCCCAAACAGTTTATAGATGCAGTGTAGTTATCTAGGTTTTCCACATTGGCTTTTGTAAACAGGATACTATAAGAGTACACTGCAGCTATAGTCCAACTCAGAGCTGCCATAAGCCATGCTACAGGTTTAGTTACTCTTGTAGGGTACTGAAGTGGATGGCACACAGCTTGATAACGATCTACAGCTATACAAATCAGGTGGAAAATTGATGCACCGGTGAATAAGTAGTCAAAACTAGAATGCCAAAAGCAAAATTCTTCACCGTAGTACCAGCAGCCATCCACAGACCTGACCATGCTGAACGGCATGACTGTGATTCCCAGAAGCAGATCCACCAGAGCCAAAGACATCACCAAAATGTTTGTAGGTGTGTGAAGCTGTTTGAAATGAGCTATAGATATGATGACCACAAAGTTCCCTAGAATTGTAACAACGATTGCAATCACCAAGAATGAATATACCACAGTTCTAGCCACTACATTTTGAGAAGTTTTCACACAAGAGACATTTGATTCAGGATAACAGTACTCTTTCAAATCTGCTTGTTCTAGTAAAGATGAATTTGGAGCTTCCAGCATCCTTCAATCTGAAGATGTCCAAAGTGTGTAGAACAGCCTTTGATTTGCTGTCTTATACACAAAGTGTTTCTTTAAGAAATGTTGGTAGTTATATTTGCTTTCTAGTCAAGTAAAGAGACCACCTGGGAGATAGTAGTCCAATAGCAGCAAAGTTACTTCTTTCTTTGGTCAACAGGGAACTGGGAATATGTATTTTTGTTTTTATATTGAACACCAACTTGTATTTAATATTTGCTACTTAATATGTAAAAATGTATAGACAGCTGTCTAAGCTGTGGCTTAAGGACTAGAAATGTTGCACATCTCGTTGTATATTTAAAGGTTTAATTTATAATATTACTGGCTAACTCACTAACTAGCCAAGTCCAATACTTTGTTTGTGCCTCAGAGGTTAAGGTTTATTGTTCAGTGCTAGATTATGAGTTCACATCCAAGGCCTGCCAGAGAACTGTTGAGCAAAACCATTGAGTAAGGTCTGTGACAACCTCCACATCTTTTCAAACTGCTGCTTGTCACAGGGAAGCATAACACATATAGGGGAAAGTGCTATCTACCCAGTCTTGCATACATCAGCTCACAGACACCTGCAATTGTCTCATGTTGCAATAATTGACTGGGGAGCGACAGTGATGCCAGCCATCCCACCAAGACAGCACAGACAATTTTGCTCTGTAGACTCCCGGCTACAGATGGCTGTGGCATTGTTAGGATTCAAATCTTGCAATCTCTCTCTATTAAATACAGGGTATATACTGTTATGTTATATAATGCCCACACCTGGGGCAGTTGTGGCCTAATGGTTAGAGAGTCGGATTTTTAACCCGAAGGTTGTGGGTTCGAGTCTCAGGGCTGGCAGGGATTGTAGGTGGGGGGCCAGCGCTCTCCTCTACCCTCAATACCATGACTGAGGTGAGACCCTTGAGCAAGGCACCGAACCCCTAACTGCTCCCTGGGCGCTGCAGCAAAAAAAGGCTGGGAGTGGGTGTGTGCACACACTTGGATGGGTTAAATGCAGAGCACGAATTCCAAGTACGGGTCACCATACTTGGCCACACATCACTTCACTCACTCACTTCTGGATACTGGGCACTGTCTGTTTGGAAGCTAGTGGTTTCGTGATAGTTTTCACAGTACTGGTACTGGTACCGGTATAGTAGCTCTGCTGGGATTTAGTCAAATGCTGCTGGCCTATTTGTCTACTTTTACTTTGGGTACATTATTTTGTTTAGTGACTTGGCCTTTTATTCTGGCACGTAAATGTTGGTTATCTGTGGGGATTGCCCCTGAGCACATGCCAATATACATTCTGGGTCCTTGCCTCTCAAACTACTGGTCAAGCAAAAATACTGATCTCCAAAGGCTGTATTAAAATTTACATGATCACTGATCTCTTTTGAAAGAATGCTAATGACCCAACTGTGCCACACATTTTCCATCTTATGCTGAAATTTGAGTGTTGAATGACTCATTTTTAAAACCTGCAAGGAAACATGACACCGTGAATTTATTATTCTGAGCATTACCACTTCTTGACCCATTACTGCTGTAATCTTTAGTGTAACATCGCAATGTAATCCACAGTGTAACCTCTTCAGCATTTTAGCAGGATAATAGACTACAACCAGAAAATGATTAAAAAGCAAAGCTATCTTTGCATTGATTATAAATACAAGAGACTTGAACAGTGTGAAGATCTGTATGTGTTCTTAAATTATGTGAAATATTTTGGCCTTGCAAGTCAACCTGTAACCAACGTTGAGTGACACATAATAAGGAAAGCATTTTGTTAGGCAGTGACTCTTTAGGTTCAGTGTTTCGTTACCTTTAATATTTGACAGTGTACAATGTTCTGGTGAGTGTCTGATTAAAAGACGGGGCCTAAATTATACCAGGCACTAAACTGTAGGGTGAAAAGTGACCATCATATCATCACTATTAATGAAAAGGTATATAGAAATAGAACACTAAGGGCCCATAATGAGAAATTAGTTTACAATAACTGATCCCATATCTAATTTAATATTTTAAATACATGATTCCATAGTGAATGTTGGCAAAGAGGTGAGTGGCTGGATAGCATGAACATATCAGTGAAAATTGAGGCCCTGACAGTAAATGATGTGATTAAGGGGTAGTGTCTATGTCTATGTCTATATCTGTCTATGGACTACCAACTTGTCCCTTTTGTTTTCACTTCATTTGTATAGTCCAGTTTATAGCGCATGAAAAAATAGTGATACAGGGTTAATTTGTGTTATTTTAATTAATTAAACCTTTTTCATCTGACATCAATTTACACATATACACTAATAATTAAGGAGATTATAAATGAAAAATCCTTCATATTCGACTAATCAAATGATACAATAACACAATAACAGCTGCTTCATGACTTCATGCTCTTATCTAATCCACTTTATAGGACAAAAAAGACTAATTGAGCAGAATTACATAAATGTGTTTAGTACCTCTTGAGCCAGTTATTTATGTCATACAAAGAGACAGAAACAGGGTGGTTTGAAACAAATATTTGACATAAGCATTTAAATATCTAAACCAACAGTCTTCAAGTTGCAGCCCATAACTTTCGAATGTATTTCTAGCGCTATATGTTATATAACTTCAAACATGCCTTAAACAATCTGTCACTTGCAATAATGCTACACCAGGGATCTCGCTAGTCTCCTGGATTGATAGAGTTTGGGGCTTGCCAATGATTTTATTGCAGTTGTGCCTCATCTTGCTTGGAAAATGACAGTTTAAAAATGACCAGCTGTTCATTTAAATGGTAAAAGCCAAATCATTGTATATAAAAAGTTTCTTTTTTAGACTGCTCAAATAATGTTATTGCTACTGCAGTGCATTTGTGATGGAATAAATAGGATCAACCTGCTATATTTAATCAAAAAATTAATTAGTACATTTCTACATTTATACCAGTTTATTGCACCCTGCATATCAATTCACTCTAACCATATTAAATAAAATTGTAACATGCCATAATTACACTATATAGTACAGTAACTAAACATACTTGAAAAAGTATATCATTTTTTTCCAACGATACTTAGGTGCAATGGAACAAAGTTTAATCCAATACTGCCCCACACTGAATTAATAAACATGAAATAGTAAAATCAGTAAAATTTTAAAATAATGTTCTTGTATCCAATTCTGTGTTAAAGCTTCTGTTACAGTATTTCTTTAGGATTAAGGCTTATTTTCAAATATAAATATTCGTAACTACTGTGAAATACTAGCAGACCTTTAAGTTACACTCGACACTGATATAGATCATAAATTCTTGAAAAAAAAAGTTCTTATGATATTTTCACTGTTTGAAAGTGTTAGGCATAGCTGTTTAAGGAGTGCTGATGTCCTATCTGTATTGAATTAAACAAACAAACAAACAAAAACAGTTAAAGCAAATTCAGTCTGTGCTAATTGTAATACATATGCATTTAAGCTATGAATAACGTATCAGGCTGCATAAACCTTTATGTCAGAGGAATGAGGAGCAAATATTTTCAGTGTAAGAATGAGATACAGTGTTTTTCTGAACCATGGATAGAACAGGCCATATATGATGGGGTTTAAAGTTGAATTAATGTAACCCAACCAGAAAAACACTTCATAAATACCAAGAGGGGTGATAAAGTTCAAAAAAGGATCAACAACAGATATAATGAAATATGGCATCCAGCAGAAATTGAATGCACCTACAACGATTCCAAGAGTTTTTGCTGCTTTGTTCTCATGTTTTACCCTTTCTGAAAACTTTGTTGTGGTTCTGTTGTGTCTGCTCTGTTTTGTGCCCCCAATTTTTCTTGCATGCCTTGTGGAGATTAAAAATATTTGAGCATATAGACAAATCATGAAAGAGCATGGCAAAATGAAAGCTGTAAATGTGTTTAAAACAGCATATAGTGCATTGATAAAAAAAATACAGCTTCCCAGACAATTTATAGATGCAGTGTAGTCATCTAGGTTTTCCACATATGCTTTTGTAAACAGGATACTATAAGAGTACACTGCAGCTATAGTCCAACTCAGAGCTGCCATAAGCCATGCAACAGGTTTAGTTACTCTTGTAGGGTACTGAAGTGGATGGCACACAGCTTGATAACGATCTACAGCTATACAAATCAGGTGGAAAATTGATGCACCGGTGAATAAGTAGTCAAAACTAGAATGCCAAAAGCAAAATTCTTCACCGTAGTACCAGCAGCCATCCACAGACCTGACCATGCTGAACGGCATGACTGTGATTCCCAGAAGCAGATCCACCAGAGCCAAAGACATCACCAAAATGTTTGTAGGTGTGTGAAGCTGTTTGAAATGAGCTATAGATATGATGACCACAAAGTTCCCTAGAATTGTAACAACGATTGCAATCACCAAGAATGAATATACCACAGTTCTAGCCACTACATTTTGAGAAGTTTTCACACAAGAGACATTTGATTCAGGATAACAGTACTCTTTCAAATCTGCTTGTTCTAGTAAAGATGAATTTGGAGCTTCCAGCATCCTTCAATCTGAAGATGTCCAAAGTGTGTAGAACAGCCTTTGATTTGCTGTCTTATACACAAAGTGTTTCTTTAAGAAATGTTGGTAGTTATATTTGCTTTCTAGTCAAGTAAAGAGACCTCCTGGGAGATAGTAGTCCAATAGCAGCAAAGTTACTTCTTTCTTTGGTCAACAGGGAACTGGGAATATGTATTTTTGTTTTTATATTGAAAACCAACTTGTATTTAATATTTGCTACTAAATATGTAAAAATGTATAGACAGCTGTCTAAGCTGTGGCTTAAGGACTAGAAATGTTGCACATCTCGTTGTATATTTAAAGGTTTAATTTATAATATTACTGGCTAACTCACTAACTAGCCAAGTCCAATACTTTGTTTGTGCCTCAGAGGTTAAGGTTTATTGTTCAGTGCTAGATTATGAGTTCACATCCAAGGCCTGCCAGAGAACTGTTGAGCAAAACCATTGAGTAAGGTCTGTGACAACCTCCACATCTTTTCAAACTGCTGCTTGTCACAGGGAAGCATAACACATATAGGGGAAAGTGCTATCTACCCAGTCTTGCATGTGGCGCGGGGAAGGGCTAGTTCAGGAGAAACTAGTTAAGATGTAGCTGACTACGCCACCCTGTTAAACAGGGAAATCATGGTAATTATAGATTAAATCACCAACAAAAGATCACACAGGTACGTGGTTTCAGAAAAGAAGGGTAGAGGCGTAAATACTAAATACAAAACTTTATTAGAAACAAGCTAACACTATTTAAAAGTCATTAAAAGACTGTAGGACCCAACTAATAACACATGAGATACTGACACATGAAAGGAGACCAAGGCTTACCAATAGCAGGTAAGCTAGTTAATGAGCACTAAGCTCCTATCTCACTCACCCGGTGCACAGGTCACAACACGCCCACACACAAGATCAAGCGTGAACACACACTGCACCCCGTGCTGGAGTCCCACCACCACACACTAGGATCGACTAGCGGCCTGCCTGGAAGCCTCAGCTCCTACAACAAAAGGCAATATTAACAGAGAATCTCCAAATACACACACACACACACACACACACACACACACACACACAAAATGAATACAAGCATCAAACAGCAAATATAAACAAACAAACGAATGTACATAAAATGTACATACTAAAATAAGTTTAAACAGAACAAAATACACACCAAACAAACAGAAAGAAAAACAAAAACTAAACCTAAAGAAAAGACAAGTACAACAACCAAAATAACAAAAAGAAAACAAACATGCGCTGAAAGACAGGTCCGAAAACCCTGTATCCAACGCGTCAAGAAGCAAATGAGGAAAAAAAGGAAACTATGCAGACAAAGCAGCAGTGCCACCAAATGTTGCCCCACAAGCTTCATTAAACACAATTGGCCCCAAATTCAATGATTCTTCCTAAAAAAAAGAAGATTTTATACAGTGAATGATTAGAAGAATACACAAAAATACACAACGGTCATTTCACGTACCTTTGTGTTGCCATGTATCTCATGCATACTTGCGAATGCAAAAAGACATCCAAGAGCACTTACACGCAGGGCCACGCAAGGAGAACGCTGAGCAAAAGGGAGATGGAGGAGGGCAACCACCAACCAAAGCAACAATTTCCATAAAACTAAAATCCAAGAAAACCAAATTACCCAAAACACGCATCTCAATGCTAACTAATTAGCCAAACACACGTATCTGGAGAGCGAAAAGGAGAAAAACAGGAAGGGGCAGATCTCAGGCAGCGACGCACAAGTGGTGCTCCAACACACAACGGGGCCTTAAAAGTCCCCTTTTATACCCTCACAAAATTCTGTGATTGGGCAACTCATGCATTCGGGCATATTAAAATGCAGGAAAAGAAACAGCACCGTCTGTCCCACTACAGTCTACCCCCCACTTTCGGATTGCCGTCCCGACGATCCCACGACCAGGTCACCATTACCTAATCCCACGGCCTAAAAATTCCTGCTACCATGCCATGCGTTTGTTGAGAAGCTGTAGCCACCTCCCCCACCGAACGGGGAAGATGATGTGGATTTGAATGCTGGCCCGCAGTTACACGTCTTGTCCTACGCAACGCACCCTCATTGGCCCTAACCAGGCCTTCAGGCTGAGACTCCTGAGAACTAACTATATCCCTAACTGGAACCTGTAGTCCTAGCCCAATAGCACTCACCCTCCCCTGTGGGCCCAGTTCCGTTCCAGAGGCCAACCCACCATGTTCTGAGTCCACAACGCCTGGGTTCTGCTCTTTCACTAACGCAAGCAGATCTACCTCTTCGTCCTCCTCAGCCAACAAAGGTGCAGCCCCAACGGAGTCAGGCAATGGACTACCAGGGTCAACAACCACTGTGTCCTTACGAACTCGACTCTTCAACAGTGAACGGTGTACATTCCTTACCTTGGTCAAATCATTTGCTGGTGCAATAGTGTACACTACACCACCCTCTTTGGGGGCCCTCGTCACTTGATAAACCACTGGGCTCCACAGGTCCTGAATCTTATGGCGGCCCTGTACTCCATATTCACGGAGGTACACCAGCTGACCCTCCACCAGTGGTTCATCCCGGACATGCTGATCATGGTGAGCCTTGCGCCTATCAGCCATGACCTGCAACCGCTCACGTGCACTAGCAAAGGCCACTTGTAGCCTTGTTTGATGCTCCAAGACCCAATCATGCACGCTACCCTCTCTTGGCTGTAAATCTTTCCCCAATAGGAAATCAATAGGCAATCGTGGCTCCTGGCCAAACATCAAAAAATGTGGAGATTCTCCTGTGGCCTGATGGGGAGTGCTATTATAACTAAACACCACCTGGGGGAGACAAGCTACCCAATCTCGTTTCCTGGACACTTGCAGAGTACGCAGTAAATTGTGTAAAGTGCGATTAAAGCGCTCACACTGACCATTGCCGGCCGGGTGATAAGGGGTGGTACGAGACTTCTCCACGCCATAAAGATCACATAACTGACGTATCAACAGGGACTCAAAATTTCGACCCTGATCAGAATGGAGGCGGCCAGGGATGCCAAACCTATAAAACCATTCTGTCACCAGGGCCTGAGCCACCGTCTCCGTACGCTGATCCCTTGTTGGAACAGCCAGGGTATATTTGCTGAAAACATCAGTCATCACTAAGACATTCTCAATGCCAGAGCTTGTAGGCTCCAACACTGTAAAGTCCACAGCAAGAATGTCATTCGGCCTAGATGACAACAACCGCCCAATAAAAACCTGAGCAGGAGGCAGAGTATCCTTAGCTGCCTGACAACGATCACACTCTTGGCACCATTGTGCCACATCTGCAGATAATCTTGGCCAATAACACCTCTGTCTCACTAACTCTGTGGTGCGCTCTATACCCTGGTGTCCGTGCTGCTCATGCAATTGCCGCAACACCTCCAACCTCAAAGTGGCAGGCAATACTACTTGCAACACCTCCTCCTTACCATTCGGGCAGTGGGTCCGACGATAGAGCATCCCATCTTGCTCCATCAAACGGTCCCACTGCTTAAGCAATGTCAAAGCTGCCTTACTCATTTGACGCCGTTCATCAGGGCCTGGGCGAATACCTTGTCTCCAGAATGACAGCACTTCCTGAATCACTGGGTCAGCTGCCTGCAACAAACCCAACTCACCAACTGAATATCCAGGTAATGTAGAAACTACACACTGGGTCACTACTCTATCGGAATTCAACCCAGCTAGCTGCCGCAATGACTCAGGAACTGCAGTACCTGGGGCCAGTCCATCCAACACACCAGGTTCCAGGGCGTCCTGCTGAGAAAGCGCATCTGCATTTTTGTTACTCTTGCCTGAACGATATTTAATATCAAAGTCGAAGGCGGCCAACTGGGCAGCCCAACGCTGCTCCGTTGCACCCAGTTTTGCAGAAGTCAGGTGGCTAAGGGGGTTATTATCTGTAAATACCACACACTTATTACTCAACAAGTACTCGCGGAATTTCTCTGTCATGGCCCACTTGAGCGCCACAAACTCCAACTTCATAGAACTATAGTTGCACATGTTGCGCTCAGTGGGCCTTAGACTACGACTAGCATATGCAACGGGTCGTACCTTACCTTCATATTCCTGGGAAAGGACCGCCCCAAGACCTTGGTGACTGGCGTCCACCTCCAGGATGAATGGTCTTGAGAAATCCGCATACGCGAGTACTGGGGTGGTGGTAAGTTTCTCTTTTAACCCCTCAAAGCTCTCCTGACACCTTTCACTCCAGGCATTAGCAAAACTCCTTCCTGCCTGCCTACCTTTTACACCAGCAAACTCCCCTACCAGCTTATGTAGCGGAGCAGCCAACTTGGCAAACCCCTCTACAAATCGCCGGTAGTAGCTGGCAAAACCCAGGAAGGATCGCAATTCTGTAACACTAGAGGGGCGAGGCCACAAGGCCACAGCCTCGATCTTACCAGGATCGGTTGCTACTCCCCTGGATGAGATAACATGCCCCAAGTATTTTACCTCTTGCTGGAGAAAAGCACACTTCTCCAGCTTAGCCTTTAACCCTTCTCATTCCAGAGGGCCCAAAACAACGTCCAACCTCTCCAGATGCTGAGCAATAGAGGTGGAAAACACTACAATGTCATCTAGATATAAAAGTAGTGACTGACACTGCTGGTCCCCAAATAGCCTCTCCATGAGTCGCTGGAAGGTAGAGGGGGCATTACACAATCCAAATGGCATTCTGTTCCAGTCAAACAGGCCAAATGGGGTGCAAAAAGCAGTCTTAGGCTTATCCCCCTCTGTGACAGGGACCTGGTTATAACCACTAGCTAGATCCATGGTAGAAAACCAGCAGGCCCCTGTCAACGCATCCAGCGACTCCTCAATCCGAGGCAGGGGAAACGCATCACGTCTAGTCTTGGCATTTAACTGACGGTAGTCCACACACATGCGTAGACCACCGTCCTTCTTTTTAACAAAAACAATCGGGGAGGCGTATGGGCTACAGCTCTCCCGAATTACCTGGGTCTCCAGCAGCTGATTAATGTGGGCCTTGACAACCTCATACTCAGAGGGGGGTACACGACGATATCGCTGCCGCACCGGAATGTCATCTGACAATGGAATATCATGAGAGATGAGATTTGTGCACCCCAAATCACCATCATGTTCAGAAAACACCCCCTGATACTTCATAAGCAAGGCCCTAACCTTATCTTGTTCTAATTCTGGTAATGCAGTCAAGTCAAGCACTGCAATCTGCTCTGGCACCTTGGAACCAGCTGCTTGAGTGACTTGAGAATAAGCACACGTGGTAGTGGGCCTAACCTCGGTAACTCCTTTCGGCCAACTAATGACATGCGCTCTAGCCAGGGTTCCTAGCACTCTACGTGGAAAAAGCAAAACATCCGATGTACCTAGGTTAAGAACCGGCACATAAACCGAACCTCCAGTCACCCGCACCAAAGCAGGAGAGGCTAACAAACCCTCAGGCAACCCTGACTCAGTGGGCTCAAACAGCCCTGGACCACCTGCCAACTGTTCTGCACAAGTTGCCGCAACCAACTTAATAGTACCGCCTGCAACGCGACATGCCCGAGATCCGCGCACCCTTACCTTAATCGTACACTCGACAGGAGGTTGCTCACTACCTTGATGGCAGTGTTGTAAAGCTTGAAAGACCGGAAGTGGCGCACTGGAAACTGGGGGAAGATCAAACAAAGCAGGGCCATACTGCCCAAAGAGTTCCTGGTAACATCGCCTGAGTACATTCATTCCCAACACACCAGGAACCCGAGAACGCAAACCACCAGGAGGGTCCCTAACCACCAGCACCCCACATCGTGGCATTATCCTACCACAGAGCCCAATATCCATCTCCATATAACCAATATATGGGATGGAGAGCCCATTTGCAGCCCTTAGCTGCAACCATGAACATGACCTCAAACGGTCTTGACCCCATGGCTCAAAATGTTGAACAAACCAACTTTCTGTAATAGTCGATACCATTGAACCAGTATCGATTAGACAAGGGACAGACACACCACCAATTAAAACATCCAGATGCGGGCAAGAAGACATTAAGTTTGGAACTGAATTAGGTTGCCTACCATCAGAGCCAGTCTTTTCCCCAGCCGAGCTGTGGCTCTTCAGCCCGACGGGCACTAGTTTTCCGACGCATTATTAGATCGTGGCTGCCTACCCCCAGCCACTGCCCGATCAGCACCAGAACGCCAAGGCGACCAAGACATAACACGTTCCCCCTCGCACTCCCGTGCAAAATGGCCTGATTTTTGACACCGCCTACAAATAACAGGCCCACTACGGAACGACTGTGTACGAGGGCGAGGATGGGGGCCCTGCAATTGGGCAATGCTTTGAGTAAGCTGATTTAACTGCTCCTGTTGCAGCTTTAGCATTTCTCTAAGTTCCTCCATTTCAGACTTCTCAAGCGAGCCACGACCCCCTAACTGTGTACCCCCCTGTACTCCATACTGAAACCCGTGCGCCAAAGGGACAGAAAGACCCGCTCCCATCGAATAGCCTCACCATAAGACTGGGAGCACTCGTATAACTCTTGCAAAATGGAAAAGATTGTTTCTGGGTCACTGCGCTCAGTAACAGGGTGATGCCGAATCTCCTCACGTGCCTCCCCCCCTAAATGATCAAATAGAAAAAATGCCTGATCAGCCACTGAAAGGTGACGAGTTCATATACAAGCTTTTGCTTCATCTACCCACTCATCTATGCCAACACCTGACCTACCATCAAATATTGGACATTTTCGATCCCTTGGAATAAACACCAGTCGTTCTGTTAAGGTGGCACTAGCACCTGTTGATTGATCAGTGGGTGGTGCTAAAGTTTCTCTGGAGGGGCCGGCTGTTGGACCGAAGGGAACGGCATGGCTCTGCTCCTGACGCAACCTTTCGTTATCTGCCCTTAACTGAGCAACGAGATCCCTCAATTCACACAACTCCACTTCCATTTTTTAAAATTTTATTTATTATATTAAATAAAACTTACCAAGGAAAATCGCAATGAAGACACTACTAGAATACTCCCAAATCCACTAAAATAGTGACACTGCTGCTTTGTCTCCAACACCAAACAAAAAAAAAATACACCAAAAAAAACTACTAGTCCATACAGATCACTGTTAAAACATCTATCCAAATAAGCATCCATGCCTCAACCCAACACTGAACCGGATCCTGCCGACTACGCCAGAATGTGGCGCGGGGAGGGGCTAGTTCAGGAGAAACTAGTTAAGATGTAGCTGACTACGCCACCCTGTTAAACAGGGAAATCATGGTAATTATAGATTAAATCACCAACAAAAGATCACACAGGTACGTGGTTTCAGAAAAGAAGGGTAGAGGCGTAAATACTAAATACAAAACTTTATTAGAAACAAGCTAACACTATTTAAAAGTCATTAAAAGACTGTAGGACCCAACTAATAACACATGAGATACTGACACATGAAAGGAGACCAAGGCTTACCAATAGCAGGTAAGCTAGTTAATGAGCACTAAGCTCCTATCTCACTCACCCGGTGCACAGGTCACAACACACCCACACACAAGATCAAGCGTGAACACACACTGCACCCCGTGCTGGAGTCCCACCACCACACACTAGGATTGACTAGCGGCCTGCCTGGAAGCCTCAGCTCCTACAACAAAAGGCAATATTAACAGAGAATCTCCAAATGCACACACACACACACACACACACACAAAAAAAATGAATACAAGCATCAAACAGCAAATATAAACAAACAAACGAATGTACATAAAATGTACATACTAAAACAAGTTTAAACAGAACAAAATACACACCAAACAAACAGAAAGAAAAACAAAAACTAAACCTAAAGAAAAGACAAGTACAACGACCAAAATAACAAAAAGAAAACAAACATGCGCTGAAAGACAGGTCCGAAAACCCTGTATCCAACGCGTCAAGAAGCAAATGCGGAAAAAAAGGAAACTATGCAGACAAAGCAGCAGTGCCACCAAATGTTGCCCCACAAGCTTCATTAAACACAATTGGCCTCAAATTCAACGATTCTTCCTAAAAAAAAGAAGATTTTATAGAGTGAATGATTAGAAGAATACACAAAAATACACAATGGTCATTTCATGTACCTTTGTGTTGCCATGTATCTCATGCATACTTGCGAAAGACATCCAAGAGCACTTACACGCAGGGCCACGCAAGGAGAACGCTGAGCAAAAGGGAGATGGAGGAGGGCAACCACCAACCAATGCAACAATTTCCATAAAACTAAAATCCAAGAAAACCAAATTACCCAAAACACGCATCTCAATGCTAACTAATTAGCCAAACACACGTACCTGGAGAGCGAAAAGGAGAAAAACCGGAAGGGGCAGATCTCAGGCAGCGACGCACAAGCGGTGCTCCAACACACAACGGGGCCTTAAAAGTCCCCTTTTATACCCTCACAAAATTCTGTGATTGGGCAACTCATGCATTCGGGCATATTAAAATGCAGGAAAAGAAACAGCACCGTCTGTCCCACTACACATACATCAGCTCACAGACACCTGCAATTGTCTCATGTTGCAATAATTGACTGGGGAGCGACAGTGATGCCAGTCATCCCACCAAGACAGCACAGACAATTTTGCTCTGTAGACTCCTGGCTACAGATGGCTGTGGCATTGTTAGGATTCAAATCTCGCAATCTCTCATCAGAATGGTTAATGCTTTTCGAAGCTACTTCGGAGCCCTGATGCATCATTGCAGACACCGTAGTCTTCTCCCAAACCATTTGTGATTATTTGATAAGCACGGTCACAGAGGAGAGTTTTGTGAGAACAGGGCAATGTGAAAGATACAGTGTTTTTTTGTAGAATCTAATCTGATGTGAAAAATCTAGTATATAAAATATAGAACCGTGTATTAAATACAGGGTATATACTGTTAGGTTATGCATGTAACCATGTTCTGTGACCTCCAGATAACTGCTAGTTGTGATATTTACACACCTGGATACTATTTTTCTTTGTTGCACATTAGTAATGGCCAACATTTCTTTTGGAACCTTCTTTTGCCAAGCTTGTCTTAACTTCCAAGTGATTGGTGGTTATCCAGAGTTCATAGAACATGGTTACATGCATAGACTAAAGTTCTTTTTCACGCTTGAACCATGGGGTAGTGGGGTAGTGTTTCAACATCTTAAAACCTATATCAGTAGGTCACAAGGATCCGACTTAATCTGACTGGAAGGACTTTCAGATATGATTGTCACACTCACTCCACTGGGGACAAAATGGAGACCCTGAGGATGAAAATTCTCCTTGTGGAATGGTCCATTATGATAGTACTGTTCTTTTAGGCCGTAGTGATTACCCCTCACCCGGTGTTGACAAATTCTGCTTGGACAAACATCATGCCAGATGAATAGTTGTACTATGACCAATTGTCCATTGTGCAGATTGAATGCACTGAAGTCAACTAGGGTGTTCTTTTGGGCCTCAAATACGCCTCTGTGGGCTGATTGCCAAATGGTGTGTAGTGTGGGTATGGTCAGTAACGGATGTGTGGATCAACACTACATGTACAGTCACAATAATAGGGCTTGGCATGTCAGGAGAATGCTCTACACTGAGCAATACTTCTGTGCCATGTTGTGTGCCGGTTTGGAGTGTGTGTATGTAGGGTGTGAAGGTGATTGAGTCCAGGTATGCGTGATCAGTAAGATGGTGACTGTGAACGTGACAGAGTTCATGTGTGTTGGATGTTGTAGTCCAGACACTTACAGACACGGCCGCCGTGGACTACAACACCCAATGAAGATTGAGAACTGTGGTTTGCAGTGGCCACATTTGTAGGCCGCGTCACATTCTGGGAGTTGTAGATTCGGAGCTGACACGACAGCAGGGAATTATTTGCTATCGTAACTTAAGATATTACGATATTATTTGCTATAACTCATAACTCATAACTCATAACAACTCATGTAACTCATAACAACTTGAATTACCTTCCAGTTTTATTATGTGCTTAGTTTTGGTTTATTGTAGTGTGTAATTTACACATGGTCTCATATTGCCGGTCTCATATTGCCAACAGAAATTTCCAGTACAGAAGAGGTTTGTGGGGGGCTTAAACTTTGCTACTCCTTTTAAGTTTTAGCTCCGTAAAAACAAAACTTCAAGCTCTTCTTGTGGTGGCCTGCATGGGTACCTACAGATATATTGCTTAGATTCACGCATAGATCGAAATTTACATTCTTTATATGTGATATATTTTCCTTAACAATACCAATTTGCTATAAATCTTTTAAATCTGAAAGCAAAATACAAAAATAAAATAAATAAATGAGATGCAGAAGTTTGTCAGTACCAGTGTTTGTGGGCACTGTCTGTTTGGAAGCTAGTGGTTTTGTGATAGTTTTCACAGTACTGGTACTGGTACCGGTATAGCAGCGCTGCTAGGATTTAGTCAGATGCTGCTGATCTATTTGCCTATTTGTCTACTTTTACTTTGGGTACATTATTTTGTTTAGTGACTTGGCCTTTTATTCTGGCACGTAAATGTTGGTTATCTGTGGGGATTGCCCCTGAGCACATGCCAATATACATTCTGGGTCCTTGCCTCTCAAACTACAGGCCAAGCAAAAATACTGATCTCCAAAGGCTGTATTAAAATTTACATGATCACTGATCTCTTTTGAAAGAATGCTAATGACCCAACTGTGCCACACATTTTCCATCTTATGCTGAAATTTGAGTGTCGAGTGACTTTGCAATGTAATCCACAGTGTAACCTCTTCAGCATTTTAGCAGGATAATAGACTACAACCAGAAAATGATTAAAAAGCAAAGCTATCTTTGCATTGATTATAAATACAAGAGACTTGAACAGTGTGAAGATCTGTATGTGTTCTGAAATTATGTGAAATATTTTGGCCTAGCAAGTCAACCTGTAACTAACGTTGAGTGACACATAATAAGGAAAGCATTTTGTTAGGCAGTGACTCTTTAGGTTCAGATGTATTATTTGTATTTGAATATAATGAAGAAATTATGATTTTACAAATTAGAATCGACTATTATATTCAATTCAGTCCTCGCATTGTGGATAAACATACAAATTTAACTACATACAATTAAATGATGATGTAATGTTTTGAAAGTCTCTAAGATACGCAAGAGACCAGTTATCACCTCTCACATTTAATGATGGAGAATCTCTCACAGGTATCCTTCTAATCAAAGGTGTTTCTGACGAAACAACTTATTGACTTCACACTCTCATACAATTTGTCATTGTTGATTATTAGGATTACATTTTTATCAAAACAACAATTCCCTGACCATTCGCAATACCAAGGTGATTTTGCACAAATATTTTGCTTCCGTGAGTCAAAACAAATTAGTGCCAAGTTTATGTGATAGAGAATCTCTCACAGGTATCTTTCTAATCAAAGTTGTTACCTGCAAAGTAGCTTATGGACTTCACACTCTCATCTAATTTTTGTCATCTGAAACCGCAGACTAATTAGACCTCTACAGGATTACATCAGCCTGTGGGGTCATCAGCAATACACTGGTCTACTTCACACAAAGAAAGAGCAAGTACATGATGATTTGGCCTAAACATGAGAATTCTGTCCATGCAAAACATACATAGAAACATAAATTATCAAATGAAATGGTAAAACTTTTTGGCTCTTCTAGTTGGTCTTGCTTTGTTCCATGTGAGATTAGATTGAATAGATTAGATTCAACTTTATTTTCATTGTTCAAAGTACATATACAAAGCCAATGAAATGCAGTTAACATCTAACCAGAGGCCTGCTGATTGAACAATCACAAGTATTTTTAATATTATATGATATGTGACATGCCAAACAGAACATTATTCTTATTTGTTATTCATGAAAATGTACATCTTTCTGGATTTATATCTGGAGATATTCATAAACCATTTTTTAAACATTTATCCTAACATATGAAATGACCTGTAGTATTTGAAAACATATGAGGCATCCTGCAGTCCCTTCACACTATATTACTGGCCAGTATACTATCTAGAAAAGTCTAATACTGTTAAGCATCATTTGTCAGAAGGGGAATTTTTTTCTAGATGTGATTTATTTTTATTTTTCATATAACTCATTATTAATAACTTTCAAGTATTTGCCAAACAACACATGAATTCTAACATGACTCGGGGTATTGTTCACTGAAATTAAGGCCCTGGAAGGCAAAGCAATAAACCAGGGCGTAACATGAAAAGTAAAAGGGCCAAAGGTTGATTTGTTTTGATTTGTTGGACAGTGTGACGACAATGGTATCATCTAGTAATGTAAAATTCACCTCAGTAATAAGTAATTATTGATGTCATTGTCTGTCTTTGTCTGACATCAACTGGAATTGAGCTATATGTTCTTGAACATTTTGACATATTAAGGTGAATTACAATCTAGTTATATTCAACAGTATATTCACTGCACAGCATCCAACACTTTCCTGCTGCAGACCCGGTTTTGTCTCCTGTGATGTTGCATTTATGTTACGTAACTTCTTAAATATTGCAATTCAGGAGACTTTCCTGGGGACATACAGAAATTTTTGTAAGTTGTGCAATTTGCTGTTGCTGGTGTTTCCTCTTTTCAGCAGTTTCACTACAGCAATGATTGGGGACACTTTCTCTTTGGCCGCTGGTGTCCAGGAGCTTTGTCAATGTTTTCACCGTAATGGTGCTGGTACCACCAATTTTGCTGGGTTCTAGTCAAGTCATGCTGTTCTTTTTGCCATTCTTTGGGTGCATTCTATTGTTTTGACTAACACTAATAAATGAGGCCCTTTTATTCTGGCTCTTAAGCACTAGATTCCTCAAACTACTGGCCATGCAGAAACACTGAATATTGAATAGTGAAAATATGCAGAAATCTCTGTGCCACATATTTTTCACCTTATGTTGAAATATGAGTGTCAAATGACTCACTTTTAAAAACTACAAAGAAACATGACAGTGTGATTTTATTATTCTGAGCCTTTGTTGACCCATCACTGGTGTAATCCCCAGTGTAACTTAACTGCTTTCAGTGAGTATAACAACTATACTTATATTTATACATATTGTCTAACCAAACTTTTTATATGACTACATGTTAATGGACTATATTGTGCTACAGATTTGTTGCTTAACCTCTTGAACATTTCAGCAGGATGTTTAACAGACTGGAATCAGAAAATAATTACAAAACAAAGCTATCTATGAGTTGATTTTAAATACTGACAGATTTGATGAACAGAGCTAAGGTCTGTCTATGACACTTGTTCTTAAATTATGTGAAATATTTTGGCCTAGTAAGTCAAACTCAAACTGTAACTCTTAATTGTGCGAGATATAATCAGAACAGCATTTTCTTAGGCAGTGACAATTTAGGATCACATGTATTGCTTGCACCTATCTGAATATAATGAATAAATGATAATTTTATAAATTATAATTGACTGCTGTATTCAGTTCAGGTTTTTAATTTTGTATAGTTATCCATAATGAATCATATTCAGTGAAAGAATGAGGTAATGGTTTAATTTACAAACATCTAAGATGCTCAAGAGACCATTTTTCACCTTTCACATTTAATGATGGAGAATCTCTCACAGGTATCCAACTAATCAAAGGTGTTACTGACGAAAGAGCTTGTTGACTTCACACTCTTATCTAATTTTGGTTATTGAAAACCACAGACTAATTAGACATGTACAGGATTACATCAGATTGTGTTCTGTCACTCAGATAATCAGCAATACACTGGTTTATGTCACACAAACAGACAGCAAGTACAGGATGATTTGGCACAAACATTAGACTTATATGCAAGAAAAACATACATAGATACATAAAGTATCTAATGAAATGGTAAAACTTAAATAATCTTGTTACGTTGCTGGATGTGCGATATCTATAACTATCTATCTCCTTAACATTTACTCTTACTGTTAGGTGAAAATCTTTGAGGCATTCTGCATTCTTTTCAGATGTGTGGACACACTGATCAAAATAAAGTTATTATTAGCTGCATACTGGGAAAAAATGCATCTTTTCCCACCATTTTCCAAACATTAGATAGAAGCACAAACATTATTTAGAACCACATCAAATATAAGCACTGAGTGACCTCTGTTTATGGATAAAATTTAATTAAAACTTTCCTCTTCTCATCCTGTCAGTGTCATGAAGTTGAGGCAAATGCAGTTTAGCGTTTTATTAAAATGATCTACAAATCCAGACAGAGTTGTGTTTGTGACAAAAAAACATATTTGAAAATATGTTTTTTTATTTGTAAATCTCATTTTATTTATTTGTGAATTTAATTCATTTTTGTGAAACTCCTAACATATATTTGTGGATCTTATTCTATTTGTTTGTAAAATTGTTTAATTTTTGTGAATCTCTCTACATTTATTTGTAGATCATAATCTATTTATTTGGAAATGTGAAACAATTCTAACCCCATAGGTGTGCATGAAGTGACGTGACTGTAAATGTGACCAAGTACGTATGTTTTGATAAGTGTAATCCATGTTTGTAGGCCGTGGTGAGTTCTGGGAAACAGAGTTTGTTGTCGGTTGTCTGGGTTGACCTGACAAGGTGCTATACGGCAGTGTTGTGGTAAGTTGAGTTTGTACATGTCATTGATTAGTTTCAGAATTCTCTAGGGCCCGATATATCTGGGGTTCAGTTTCATACATCCTTGGGGATTACGAAAGTCTTTGGTGGTCAGCCAAAATTGGTCTCGGGGTTGATACCATGGTGTATCCCCTCGGTGTCGGTCTGCGTTCTCCTTGTTGACTCGGGCCACTTGCTGTAGGTATCTGAGTGTTCTCCCACACCTGTTCACTTTTTTGAAACCATTTGTTGACTGTGGGGAAGTTGGTGGGGTTGGCGTTCCAGGGTAACAGAGGTGGTTGGTATCCAAGCACACACTGGAAGGGGGTTAACTGTGTCGCTGAGTGTGTCAATGAATTCTGGGCCCAATCTTCCTGCTTCTCAGCGACACAGAATGTTCTTAGGAAACGGCCGATCTCTTGGTTGGCTCTCTCCACCTGTCCATTAGTCTGCAGGTGGTAACCCGAGGTTAGGCTCACTATCATGCCTAATTACCTAATTTCAATCACACAGTCGTGGGGTGATGCAATGGTAGACTCTTGGCCTTGGTCTTACTTTGTGGAGGTTTTAGTACTCAGCAGGTATTTTTATGGGAGTGCTGTTCTCAGGGCTTTCCACTGTGGTAGAGGCTAATATGATATGAACAATGTTGCAGACAATGAGGTGACCAGTGAGTGATCTGTCCATGACATATGTGGATCATGTAGTTGCATCCATGGGAACTCCAAGATAATGGGGTACTTTGAGATCATGTGACTAAGAAAGAGATGTGCTCTTGGTGTAGTGCGCTGACTTGGAGGAGAAGGGGCTGGGTACAGAGCATGATGGTACCATCGCCGATGGGTCCTCCACCGATAGTGTGGATGCATAGAAGGTGCTGCATTGGTTTTGTGGGGATTTTCAGCCAGTACACAGTTGCTTGGTTGCTTGATGAAATTACCAGAAGATCCAGAGTCGATTAGTATTGCCAAGACAGAGGCAACATCTGAGTGCTGTACTTTCATGTGCAGAGTGAGTGACTGGTGAGACAACTGAATGGAATGGACTTACTGTTGAGGAGTGTGTGGAGGTGCTCATGCTCTCCTTTGTGCCCCGTTGGGCTGGTGGCTTGGCACAGTAGGAGCTCTATCCCACGAAGTGGTCAGGTCTGCCACAGTAGTAGCACAGAAGTTCTCTGCAAAGCTTCTCACTTAGCTTGGTGCGGCCCAGTTGCATGGATTCCAGCTGACTGCTTGGTGAGGTCTCACTTCCCCTGGGCAATGGCCGATTACCAAGCAGGTGATCGAGGCATATGGCAAGCTCAATCAGTGAATCAAGAGTTATTTTGTTGTCTTGACATGCCATCTCGGAGAGGAGTTTGGGGTTAAGACCCTGACAAAAAGCAGCTTTGAGGGCTAGTTTGTTCCACCCACTTCCTGTAGTAAGGGTGTGGAATTCCAGAGCATACTCAGCCATGTTCCCTTGGGAAACAGTGACCTTTGGGAAATAGTGAGCAGTTATTCCCCAATCTCCTTTCCCTCGGGTGAATGGTCAAAGACACGTTGAAACAGCTTGATAAACTGGTCATAGGAGGTTAGCTGTTCGCCACCCTGAAACCACATGGCTGTTGCCCAGGTTAGTGCTTTGCTTGTGAGGAAGCTGAGGAATAGTGTGAATTTTTGCTGGTCCATTAACCCCTCTTGGCTGGTGAAATACAGCAAGCATTGTAGAAGAAAGCCCTCACATTGAGAGATTTCACCTGCATACTTATTGGGCCACAAAATCAATGAGCTTGTTGCCAAGGTGGCTGGGCATGGTGTGGCAGTGGTGGAGATTGCTTGCAAGATTAGGTTCACTTTGGTGTCTAGTTCCGTCAAGCATTGTCGATGATCTCCTAACAGTTATCCTTGTGCTGCCATGCCGTTTCGCCTGTCATGCTCTCCTGCTGCATCCATAGTGCAGGCGTAGTAATCTGTCATGAAGTGGAGGCTGACGTGGATGCAAATGCAGTTCAGGGTTTTATTAAAAGGAACTGGCAAAAAAATCCAAAATGTGAGTCAAAGACGGAAACAGTAAACAGGAAGAGGTCAGGAGATCAGACCTGACAGTCAACTTGCACAAGCATCACAAGCCCCCTTTTCTGGAATAAGGCCTTGACTACTGTGAAACACTGGCATGTATGTCCACGTTGAAAATATCATTGGACAGTTTGCTGAAAAGAAATAGCCCTTTCAACACTATCAAGCTTGTTAGATATGACTAATCCAGTTATTGTAGTGTATGCAAATAAGAACTGCATAACAATTAAAATACAATCTGTACTCTTCAGTGTCCAGATCTATTTTAAGCATTTTTTTTTTCTTTCAAGCTGCATAAACTTTTATGTCAGAGGAGTTAGGAGCAAATATCTTTAGTGTAACAATGAGATACAGTGTTTTTCTGAACCATGGATAGAAAAGGCCATATATGATGGGGTTGAATGTTGAATTAATGTAACCCAACCAGACAAATAGTTCATAAATGATTGCAGGAGTGGTAAAGTTGTAAAGAGGATCAACAACAGATGTAATAAAATATGGCATCCAGCATAAATTAAATGCACCTACAACAATCCCAAGAGTTTTTGCTGCTTTTTTCTCATGTTTCACTTTTTGTAATATTTTGTTTGAGGTCACATCAGTTCTGCCCTTTTTTGTGCCTTCCATTTTCCTTGCATGCTTTTCTGAAACCAAAAATATTTGAGCATACAGACCGATCATAACACAGACCGGCAAAATGAAAAAAAGAGATGTACTTATAGAAGCACATAGTGCATTAACCAAAAAGAAACAATTTCCAAAACAATCTATAGATGCAATATAATCTTCTAAGTTTGCTTCATTTGCTTTTGTACCAACAGTACTGAAAGCGTACACTATAGCCAAAACCCAGCTCAGAGCTGCCATAAAACCTGCGACAGGTAGAGTTATTCTTGTAGGGTATTGAAGTGGATAACACACAGCTTGATATCGATCTGTAGCAATAGAAATCAGGTGAAAGATTGATGCACCGGTGAAGAGAAAGTCAAAAGTAGAATGCCAATAGCAGAATTCTTTTCCAAAGTACCAGCAGCCATCCACGGTCCTGACCATACTGAAAGGCATGACTGTGATTCCCAGAAGCAGATCCACCAGAGCCAGAGACATCACCAAAATGTTTGTAGGTGTGTGAAGCTGTTTGAAATGAGCTATAGAGATGATGACCACAAAGTTCCCTAGAATTGTAATGGCCATTGCAAACACCAGTATCGAATATAACACAGTTTTAGCAGCCACATTATGAGAAGTTTTCATACATGAGACATTTGATTCAGGATAACAGTACTCTATAAAATCTTCTACTTCCAGTAAAGAAGAATTTTGAGGGTCCACCATCCTTCAAGCTAATGATATCAAAAATATAGACACAAGTCTCTGCAGCCTCATGTGCAACATGATTCTTACTTTAAGAAATATCAGTAGTTATATTTGCTTACTGGTCAAGTAATGAGACCATCTGGGAGATAGTAGTCCAATAGCAACAAAGTTACTTCCCCTTTAGATCAATAGGGAACTAAAAACTTGTTTGTTGCTGTGCACATTGGGCATGAAATGAACAAGATCTATTAGTATGGCTGATATGTTAATACGTGGAAAACTACATAAAGGAAAATCAATATTTCATTTTTAGACTTTTTTTGTCAGTTATTCATAATGAGCATAGATTGGCACATACTGTAGGCCAACATGATGAGCAAATCTGCTTTTAATTAAGCGCCTAATTGGTCATTTGAACCAATTTATTTTCAAGTGAAAGATGTACAACAAAAAACCTAGGAGGCTAAATATAAACTATGAATATGAAACATAAACTATGGATATGAGGCAAGCAACACAAAAAACACACAAAGACAAAGGGTAACACACAACAAAAACCAGGAATTAAATAACAGTGGTCATTAGGTGCAATCAGGAACAGGTGTGTGTGATCAGTGGGGTCACGTGCTATGCAAGGGCTAATGGGTAGTGTAGTCCCACGCTGATTTCAGCACTAACATGACAGAACCCTCCCCTAAAGTGCGGCCAGGCGGCAAAACGACATCCTCAGGAGAGCAGGAAGGCAGAGCGACCTCCTTAGTAGAGCTGAGAGGCCTAGTAATGACCTCTACAGGACAGAGGGCCAGAGATACGTCCTTTAATTTACCATTTAGTACACTTTATTTCTGAACAGAATTGGTTATATGGTCATTGACAGGGACTGTATTGTTACACGTTTTTGTATGCAACCAGTTTAATAAATTTACTACCAACATTATTAGGCTTACACACAAATCCCCTCAAATCTGCCCAGGACTTGCCACTAGGTTTTGGAGCTTCATTCATTCATTCATTCATTCATTCATTCATTCATTCATTCATTTATTTATTTATTTATTTATTTATTTATTTATTTATTTATTTTCATGGGTTGGGGGGGGGGGGGGGGGGGGATTGTCCATGGTTGAGGTGACAACAATATGTTAGGTGATTATACCTTTTCTTACCTATTATATTTAATTAAAGCTGCTTGTGTCCAAGCAGCATTTGTGCTCCAGAGCTTCAGCCAACTCCGATGGGCTCACATGCTTTTATTTTTATTTTTTCCTTATCACTCTTTATATGCTTCAGTATTCCACATCACTTCTATGAAACTCTGGCATGCCTATTTTAATGTAAATAGAAGAATAGAAGAAGAATAGAAATAGAAGAATATCCTTAAAAATTCTTTCAAAACATTCAAGCCTAAAAAAAAGACATGGTTGGGGTTATGATGCTTGGAGGCTCCTGGTTTGTGGGGTGATTTCGGGCCTGGCTCCTCCTTAGCATCTCATCAGGTGCTGGACCTATGAATTGTACCACTTGCTCCCCCAGCAAGCATCTCATTTTGGCCTGGTGGATCTTCAGACTATGCGGGTTTTTTGCATACTTTGCCACATACACACACCACACTCGTAGTCATTACTCCATGGTTCATTGGCTGTATGTCTGTCCAGTTGGAGTGCTCATTTTCTGCCCCTCTCCTAACCCTCAATGCCCTGGTTGCAACCCTCACTGCCCTGGAGGCCATCAGTGAAGTAACCTGGTGTCATTGGGTGTTTACAGGTCTTTCATTATCAGACACCTTTGCCCAGGCAACCCAGCCGGGGGTGATCAGGCTTATGTTCAAGTAGCTTATGTGTTCCATGAATTAACTCACAACCAGAACCAGCACAACCAGAACCATACAGGCCTCCCAAGTGACTAAGGCTTTACCAAGCCCCACCTAAATCACGGCTATCTACAGTATAACACTATGCTTAATACATAATTCTAATATATGAAATGGCACTGTAGTCCAATAAAGCAACTGTATTAAATGTATAAAATTGGATAAACCATATCTGAAACCCAGAAGTTATGATTAACATAAAAGTGGACAGTGTCAGTTTAATATACCAATAAGTAAGTAATCATACCAAATATAGTATACTTAATTAGACATATTTTAATGGAATATAAAACACTATTAATCCATCTTTCATTTTTGGAAATACTTTTATTTTTTATTTTTTCTTATCACTCATTATATGCTTCAATATTCCACATCACAGTAATTTGCACAAGCCACCTCACTGTTCCTGGAATAAGGCCTTGAACATGTACATATTTTTTTCTGTGCAAAATATTCCTCACTTCCAGGAAACTCTGGCATGCCTATGTACATTAAATATAGAAGAATATCGTTAAAAATTCTTTCAAAACATTCAAGCCTAAAAAAACAGACTTGATTTATTCCTGGTTTTCTGAATGCCCAAGTATAACGGCATTAATGGGCATCCTCATGTAAAACCGATGTTGACTATGCCTTCATAATTATGTCATCAGTACATTTCTGCTAAGCTGAATAAACTTTTATATCAGAGGAATTCGGTGCAAATATTTTTAGTGTAACAATGAGATTCAGTGTTTTCCTGAACCACGGATAGAAAAGGCCATATATGATGGGGTTTAAAGTTGAATTAATGTAACCCAACCAGACAAACACTTCATAAAGAACTAGAGGAGTAGTAAAATCAAACAAAGGATCAACAACAGATGTAAAGAAATATGGCATCCAGCATAAATTGAATGCCCCTACAACAATCCCAAGAGTTTTTGCTGCCTTTTTCTCATGTTTCACCTTTTGTGAAATTTTGTTCGAGGCCATGTCAACTCTGCCCTGTTTTGTGCCATCCATTTTTTTTGCATGCTTTTCTGAAACTAAAAATATTTGAGCATACAAATAAATCATAACACAGACCGGCAAAATGAAAAATGCACCTGTACTGAAAGCAGCCCATAGTTCATTGATCAAAAGTATACAACTTCCCAAGCAGCTTATAGATTCAAGAAAGTCCTCTATATCAGCCACATTTGCTTTTGTATACAGGAGAGTGAAACCATATGCTGCAGCTAAAGTCCAGCTTAGAGCTGCCATAAACCATGCCAGAGTTAGAGTTATTCTTGTAGGGTACTGAAGTGGATAACACACAGCTTGATATCGATCTATAGCAATAAAAATCAGATGGAAGATTGATGCACCGGTGAGAAACATATCAAACGTAGAGTGCAGGAGACAGAAATCTTTTCCGAAGTACCAGCAGCCATCCACAGATCTAATCATGCTGAATGGCATGACTATGATTCCCAGAAGCAGATCCACCATAGCCAGAGACATCACCAAAATGTTTGTAGGTGTGTGAAGTTGTTTAAAATGAGCAATAGAGATGATGACCACAAAATTCCCCAAAATCGTAATGGCCATTGCAAACACCAATACTGAATATAACACAGTTTTAGTTGCCATATTATGAGAACTTTTCGCACAAGAGGCATTTGAGTCAGGATAACAGAACTCAATCAAATGTGCTTCTTCTAGTAAAGATGAATTTGGAGCTTCCATCATCTTTTAACATGAAGGGAGCAACAATATCCAGTCCAGTCGTTCATCTGCAGGCTCAAAGCATCAAGTGCAAAATATTTTTCACATTAAGAAATGTGAGTACTTATATTTGCATCCTATGTCCCTATGGGAGATAATAGTCCAACAGCAACAGTGATACTTTCATCTTTAATGAACATGAACATGGTTTGTTTCTTTGCAAATTAGTTGTGAAATGATTAATATAGGTAGTGTAACTGAATCAGAGCAATATTAGTGGATCTATTAGTATGCCTGAAATATTAATATATTAAGATGTTGAAACTACATAAAGAGAATCGCAATATTCAAACTTAGAGGTTACGATTATCCTGTTTGATAGAAAATGAAGGTGCATGGAGGAGGAAGAAAGTATCTTTGAGTGTCCTTATTAGGCTCAGACCTTCAGAAGAGGACTACTCTGTTAATATTACTGGAAATATCAGAGGGGGCCATTATGTACTAAATTTTATCAGTAGAAATGAAATACACTATATGGACAAATGAGTGACCATCACACCCATATGTGCTCTTTGATCAAGAGCATTAGTGAGGTTGGGCAATGATGTACGGTGAGAAGGCCTGGTGCACATTCAGTGAGGTTGAGGTCAAAACTCTGTGCAGGCCACTCAGGTTTTTCGAAACTAACAACAGCAAAGTATGTCTTTATGGAGCTCACTTTGTGTGGCATTTTCATGCTGGAACAGGTTTGGATTAGGCCTCTTAATTTCAGTGAAAGAAATCTTAAAGTTACAGCATATAAGGACATTATAGAAAATTGTGTGCTTTCAACTTTCTGGCAACAGTTTGGCGAAGGTCCACATATGAGTGTGAGGGTCAGGTGTCAACGTACTTTTGGTCATATAGTGTACATACATCATTTCATTTGGCGAATACATGATATAAAGTTGCATGGTTCCAGTATTCCTTCAGGAAGCCAAATCTCAAAGCCTTTGGCATGATGCGCTTCCACAGTTGGCTGCTTTGGAAAAAAATAAAAACAACTTGAGTGTAATCAGAATATAGGTCACTATGGACAGACAAATTAATATATAATGGCAAATTCAAGGAAAACCACCATGTGGATAAGTAAGGTGTCAGGCCTTTATGAGCCACCAGAACAGCTTTCTGGAGCCTTGGCATGGATTCTACACATTTCTGGACCCATACTAGAGGCATGAACAATGCTCTTCCAAAAATCTTCCATCACTTGCTGTAGTGATGATGGTGCTAGAGAGCGCTGTCTAAGACAATGCTCCAAAATCTCCCACATGTGTTCAGATGGGTTGAGACATGGTGACTGTGAAGGCCATAACATATGAGTTACATCATCATCAAATTATTCAGTAAGCCCTTGTACCCAGTGGATGGGGGTTGAGGTCTTCCTGGAAGAGACTGTTTCATCATAGGTCAAAGAGGGTCAGTCAGAAGAAATGGAGTACTTATTTGCAGTGACCCTTCCCTCTAAAGGGACAAGTGGAGCCAAACCAAAGCCAAGAAAATGCCCTTGCCCTGCCACTTGTCAGTATGTCATCCACATCTCTGAAAAATTAGATGAATGAGATGTTTGATGAACATCAAAGAGGTCATGGCTTATCACACCTTAAAAACAGCTGAACTACAATATCATCAGCTTATACAATATGATAGGATACACTTGAGCAGTGGAGGTTTAAGAGGCCTTGCTCAAGGACCCAATTAGTTTGGCGGGTACCAAGATTTTCAGCTCATATCCAGTGTTGAAACCACCAGAGAGTGGCAAAAACTCCAATTTAATCAGTCTAGGTCTAGAAGTATTAATAACCAATATCTTGTCACAATTTGGTTTAACCATTTAATCAAAAGTGCAAAAAGAATAATATCCTAATTCATCATGAGAAACAGTACACTATACCATTAATGTGGACATTGTCCATTTCCTTACTGTATGACACAATAGCCTGCTGTCATAATTACTGTAACACTGATCAGCTTAATCTCAGTTTATCTGCCCCATGAATATACATAACTCTATAAAGAGATTACATTATTTATATTCTTAATGTAATGTAATAGATGTTTGGTACAACACAAACTCAATTAAAAAGGTCCAATCAATGCAGAGATTTAAAAGTCTTTTTGAATTTCTCTGCATTGTTCATTAGGAATCAGGCAACAAATCACTAAAAAGTAACAGTGTAAAAGTGTGGCATCCAGGTGAACTGACATCAGTTTGATTTCTTTCTGCATGGGTCCATAATCTACTCTAATTAACAGAACTGTGAATAGAAATTGGACTGTATATGAAATGAAAAGTGAAATCAGTGGTGGGATTAGATGAGGCCAAATGAATTCAGGACTTCCTCACCTAAACTGCAAAGTCAAAGCACCTTAAACTTGAGCTGAAAATCAGAGTTTTGTGCACTAAAGTATCCAAAACTGGTAGGTTTGACCTCAGTGATTGTGTGCATATTTCAAACAGGCTACAATTGTGAGAAGGCTTTTTCTGTTGAATATGGACATTAATCAGTCAAAACCGTGTTCTCGTCTGACACATGGACATTTGAATGACATCAGGAAAGTTGTAATTGTTTACAGGCTCACTTCTGACACTGAAGCGCTGGTTAAGATTAAGTAATGCCAGGAATCAGTGATTTCAGTGATTTTCAGTCTGAATGAACAAAGCTGTTATTATAGCATGACAGAACAATAACAATCTGATTTCTCTATAATAATCTCACTGATTAGTGCAGTGTGCTATACTGATACTAATTTGAGTATATCAGTAGTGACCGGTTATTGAGTGTATTAGTATGGCCCTCATGATGTGGCTATCTGTGTTGACTGATTTGGGCTCCAATTCCCTGATCATTAGCAATACTGGGAGACAGGAAGATTTTACATAAACATTTGGCCTTGAGTCAAACCAAATTATTGTCAAAAAGTTTGATTGACATGTGAAAGGTTATAAGTTTATGAAGTTTTCTTACTTATCTGACATCAGTTTATACTGCAAGATCTGAATTATTTATCTATATCAGATCTTCGCAGATAAGACTATGAGAAAAAAACAAATGAATCATACACATAAAAAATATTTCATTCATTATTTAAGCTTCATGACCCAATATGAACAGTATTAGTAGAGGTACTTTACTGTTATTCTTGTGTTACTCTTGCAATAAGGACAGGACTGATTGTCTTTACTCGTGTGGTTTGATATAATAATTTTTTTAAACCTGTATCTTTTAGCAATGTCTGCTCATAAATGGCAATTTAATAGGCCTTAGGTTTATGTAAAGAAATTTAGAGACTAGAAATTTAGAGACTGGATGTTGTACCTTCTTCATATGTACCTGATACAAAACTAATGTGCTGTTGCTATTCCTTATCACAGCCCTTAGAAATAAGCTGCCCAAGTATATTGTTTTTCTTGATGGCCTTTCAGTTGCCTAAATGATCATTTATTGACCTTATAAATTCTGGTCTCTTATTTAGTGCACTTACATGTAGCATTAAAAGAGTCATCTTTGTGTATGTATGTAGAAATTTAGAAATTTTAGAGATATGATGTCTCGACTAGTCCGTGTCTTTATCATACATCTGGTTTGAACTATAACCCAAGACCTTCTCTACAGCAGAGATATAAAAGTTTTAGAAACTTTAACTGTAAATTGGACTGTGTATGAAACAAAAAATGAAAAGCAGTTGTGTGATTAGATAAGGCCAAATGGATTCAGGACTTATGGATTATGGTACATAATCAGCAACTATGGTGGACATGACATGATATGACGTGTGTGTAGTCAATCAGCACTAAGCTCCATGATTGAGCAAACTTGAACCTGAGCTGGGAAAGTCAAGGGAAAATCAGAGTCTCGTGGATCAGAGCATCCAAAACTGACAGCCTTGGCCTCAGTGATTTTGCTTAACACATAGACACTTGAGTGACATCAGGAAAGGTGCAGTTGTTTAAAGGTTGATGATCTGCTTAAGAGTTCTGTGAAGTAGTGCAAACCTGCAAGCCTCTAACATTTCAACAGAGTGTATATTTTTTAGTCTGAATGAACAAAACTGTCATTATAGCATGACAGAACAATAACAGTCTGGTTTCTCTATAATAATCTTACAGATATTGCAGTAACTCATATTAAACATTACAAAATATCAATATATGTAGTACTATTGACAGATTATTGGGTGCATTAGTATGGCCCTCATGATGTGGCCTTGTGTGTTGACTGATATGGGCTCTAATATTTTTACTGGCCTCAATAGTTCAGGGCAGAAGACATTGTGTTTAATGTCCACTCATTGACATTCATGTCCATTTTAGATTGCCTGTGGACTTGTCAAGGCCTTTCTCCACAGAACAGCAGTTCTGTTTCTAAATTTATCACTATGTTTATATCTTTACAAACACACATGAGGTTATGAGGTTATGTTTGTGTTTGGCAGCCATCTTAGACAATGCCTGAGAGACCAGTTACAATCTCTCACCTTTAATGATGGAGAATCATTAAATTCTCTCACAGGTACATGGCTAATCAAAGGTGTTAGACATATTAATGTATTGACTTCACACTTTTCTCTAATATGTTGTTGTTGTTTAATAGGATTCACCAATTAGTAGCAAAACAGTAATTCCCTGATCATTAGCAATACCGAGAGACAGGAAGATTTCGCACAAACATTTGTGCCAAACAAGTTTGACTGACAGGCAAAAGGTCATAATTTCATTAAGTCAGTTTGCTTACTTGTTTGACATCTGGTTATACTGAAAGATGTAAATTATTTTACTGATTATCCCTTTACAGTCATGTACATTTATGCTTGGTACAACATCTATGAATTTAAATGATCAAACCTTTCATCAGGAAATCTAAGCTTTTCAAGCAGTCCTTTTTATCTATTTAAGTTCTTAGCAGGAGATATCATACTGATCATGCACATAAAATGTTTCATTCATTATTTAGGCCCCACGACTCAACAGAAACAGTAATAGTAGAGGAAGTTTACCATATTACTCTTATAATCAGGACTGCATCTCTTTACTTGTGGTGTTTGATCTAATACTTTTTTTTTTTTACCTTTATCATTTAGAAAAGTCTGATAATAGACTTCAATTTAATAGACGATTTATTTAAAAAAAATTGTCACTTCCTCATATGCAACTTTAGAAAGCTGTAAAAAAATTTCTTGATGAACTTTCATTTGCACAAATATAGATATTAGTCTTTTGACCTTATAGATTCTGGTACCTTATTTAATGCACCTATAGCTAGCAGTAAAAGAACCACCTTCTTAGATTTATTATGTATATCTTTGGAGATATTGCGATATTTAAGAAATATGATGTGCCTTGATAGCTCATATCTTTATTGAACATCTGGTTTGGACTAATACTTTGTTGTCTGGATCCTGATGGGCCTAAATATATTCCATGAAAATATACTCCTAAATATATTCTTCCATAAGTATTTGCGTTTTAGCTCTTTATCACTCATGACTGCTTTTGATTATAAAAATTTACTGTTCTTTTCATTTTTAAAGACACTTTTGAGTTTTGTTTTCCACATTTATCTTTTCTTTGTTATTGTTATCATCAACAAAATATTACCCATATTAAACTTTGTAAGCTATATATATATATATATATATATATATATATATATATATATATATATATACTGCAATAAATATATATTGACCTAGATATTTGACCTAATATTTGATCGTGATGATCTACTACATGTATTTTGTTATTAAAGTAAATATTTTTATCACTATGTTGAATTATGAGAATTACAACAGAGACTTTAATGTTTTATCTAACTATGATATAATTCTTTTCAAACATGACCCTTTAAAATCGTGACACATTATCTTCAGGCCTAGAGGGTTTCTTCCTACATTATCTTTGCTTTTTTGCTGTCAATGTCCTAGTTCTTATCAGTAAGATTATAGCTGTTAGCTGAGTATAAAACCTCCCTAAATGGTCCAGTTGGATAAGACACCTGCCGTGGAAGTTAGTTTTCGGAGAGATTACACAAATTAATCTTGACAATAGGTTTTTGTTAGTAATGTTCATCACTACAAACATGGAGGTTGTCTACTAATGATGAAGTAGATTTACACCACCAGTCAAAAGGGTGGAAACACTTGATCGAATGTGTATTTTTTCATAAAGATATTTTGATAAAGGCTTTTGGTTTCCAATACAAATGTACAGAGTGAATTTAATACCCATGTATACATTTATTTCTAAATCAAAATGTATTTTTTTTGCTCAAAAGTACAAGTTTTGCTGCAGAACTCATGAGAAGCAGTGAGGAGCTCTGCACTTCCTGGGTAAAGCTCGTTTATGAAGTTGAAGATGCCAAAGTATGCCAAGAGTGTGCAAAGCTCAAACAATAAGGAATACAGTTTAAAAATGTAAAATATATAATAGTTTGGATTGGTTTAACACTTTTCTTGGTCACGGCATAATTCTATGTGTTATTTCGTAGTGTTAGTATCATCATTATTATTCTTAACTAGTAGAAAATAGTAAAAATGAACAAACAAACTCCTTTTATGAGAAGGTGTGTACATCTGACTGGTAACGTATTAGCACCAGGTAGATTACAACAAGGAAATGGCCTTGGCTGTAAAGCATTTAACCTCTTGCTTACTTTCCTGTCTGTGATTTGTGATTTAGTGTTTGGCCAGTAAGGACAGAATTGTTTAAATGTTTACTGTACTTGAATAGATTAAATACATTTTGCCACTTTTTAAAGGTTTAGACGTTTATTTTAAGGGTAAATTGACACTCAAATAATTAATTTCTTTTTATGCTTTATGTACATTCTCCTTCTTAATCACCCAAGATCAGTTAGACTGATTTACATCAGCAATAATACCAATTTCTAATGGTGGTCAATGTCATTTAACTGGCTATTGATATGGGAATTCACTACACAAAAGAAAATCTTCAGTGCTTAAGCCTTACAAATATAATTTGTGGCAAAAGTTCTGATAAAAACTACCTAAATTGGATAACAACTAAATGTAAGTACAGTACTGAATTGCTAAGAGTATTCTGTATAATGCAAAAGAAACCGTATGGATTTCACAGAACAGTTTAAATTAGAGTGTTAGGTTGCCTGAGTTACTAAGGTGAAAAACATATTTAGATATGATAATTTTAAATGCCTTCTGAAAACGGGGATAGAAAAAGCCATAGACCAAAGGATTACAAGTAGAATTAAGGTAGCCAAACCACACCAGGGCATCAAAAACATCTTTAGGGGTTGAGAAGTCCAGGAATGGATCAGCTATAGTAGTAATGAAGAATGGCAACCAACAAAACAGAAAAATTCCCATAACAATGCCCAGAGTTTTAGCTGCCTTTCTCTCTCTCTGTTCTGGAGAATGGTTCTTTGTTTCAGATTTTCCAATAGTAGCCCTGTCAGCCATTACTTTAGCTTGTTTTCGTGCAACATGAAATATTTTAAGGTAAAGACAGCTCATGATAGTTCCTGGAATGAAAAATGCCACAAGGGCAGCAATAACTCCCCACTGTTTGTTAAAAATCAAAGCACAGTTTCCAACACAGGAACTCAGCATTAAAAGGTCCTCCAAACCTTCAAGATTTATATTAGACAATACCACACCAAAGCTAAATGAGAACGAGAAGAGCCAGATGACAGCAATTCCCACAGCCATACCTTCATTTGTCACCTTCATCTTATAGCCCAGAGGGTCAGTAATGGCCATGTACCGGTCAATAGAAACCAAACACAGGTGCAGGATGGACACAATACTTAGTGTCATGTCTAAACTGGAATGGATTTTGCAAAAAATCTCCCCCAAGAACCAGCAGCCTTCCACCCATCGCACCATACTGAAAGGCATGATCATAGAGCCGAGCAGGCAGTCCACGACAGCCAGTGAGAGGATGATGAAGTTAGTCGGAGAATGCAGCTGTCTAAAATGGGAAATAGTGATGATGACCAGCAGATTGCCAAAAACAGTCATAAGTACTGTAGGAAGCATTAAAATGTACATGGCAACTCTAATGACAAAGAAACGAGCTGCTCGGAGGCAGGAGTCAGGCTCATGTGGAAAGCAGAGAAGTGCCTTATCCACATCAGCATGGGTTGCATTTGTAACGAGGTTCTCGATCCACTCCATTTGGTCGTGTTATTTAAAAAATAATAATAAATTATTCACCAGATTACTAATTATAGCATGGTAAAAATATCACCAACTAGGAACTGGACGCATTAGTTTATTATCTGAACTCTATTATCTGACCAACTAGCATATGACCAACTTGACTTAAATACGTTCTGGTTTTAAAAAGTCAGCTCCAGTTTACCAGTGGGGAGGCTTTAATGTGACATCATATCTCTGTCATACAAACACTAGCTGTATGTGTATCTTCATTATTTTTTATGGAATGTCTTATGGTGCACAGATTTGGACATCGGTCATGTTGTCCTACTGTATAGTAAACACCTTCTCGCATTGTTTACTACCATGATTATCATAGTGGGGTCAGATCCGTGAAGCCCTGCCAGGGGGGGTCTGTGATTTTTTTTTTTTAACTTTTTTTTTGTTGGAAATCACAACCAGCAAATTTATAATATTTATCAATGACTTTTTATAGTTGTGAACCATTTTTACTGGTTGACTAGGTATAAATCAATCCTCAGTAATTGAGGGGGTTGTAGTGAGTGTAGTGAAGTGTACTGTCCCTAATAAAAAATATTATTTCATGGCATATACAAAATGGATCTAAATATACAGTATATGGCCTCATTTAACTGCCATTAAAACAATGTGGGGCAACTATTAGTCGATGCTGCATGAATTTCAAATAATATATCATGCAATTTTCCTAAACATGCCACACTCACATCCACAATCTATAAATGTAATATTCTTCTTTACAGAAACTTTCAGAATCAAGGTACATTTCCATTTAAGATTATTCAACCAGTTCCTACATATTTGTTAAATGGTTTGGCTTGAGTTCGAGTTCCAGCATCAGTTCTTGTAAGCAATGAGGAGGCCTCATGTTGGAAATACGGCTGCTGATGCAGGTCTGAGGCTGTAAAATCTTATTAAGATTAGGAGCTTCAACAGTCTTTCCTAAAGGTGTTTTCATACTTGGCCCAAGTACAGGTTTGCTTTCATGTAGAAGGATTGCTTCAGAACTATGTATTGATTGTGCAAATCCACAAATCACTATTGTGCAATTAGTGCTTTTGGATGCATGGCATGTCATCATGCAGGATTACCTGGAAACAGGGAGGTATAACCATGCAGGCCGGAATGAGATTTGCATTTTTGTCAGTGCAAATACCACAAAGCTGAAATAATTACAGAGCTCTAGTCCTAGGAAAGTTTTGTTCTCCTCCACTGACAGAAACAATCTTTTCCCTGCCATCACCAAACTAGAAACAGAAAGGAGCGTGACCAGATGAAACAATCATATTTTTGATCACTTTTGGACTCAAAAACAGTTTTCACACCAAATGTACCAAACTTTTAGTGCAAAGGGCCCAGAGTCTATAAAAACCTCAAGTATGAAATCGGCCTAAGAGTATCAGACCATTTGAATTCTGTTGTTAAGAATGTAGCTAAAAGCTAAAGCTGTGATCCTTCAATGGCAACTTAATCATAGATTGGGTTTCAACTACTCATTTCCTGTCACTAATGTCTTTAAGTGTTTATTGCTTTTAAACTGGTGTTTGTTATAAAAGGAGAATAAGCAGAAATCTTGATCATTACAAAAAGTACAGAAACTTTGATGGATACCTTTTTGAAATCTGGTTAACGTGTTGCATCATGCCAAGACACACAATGAGGTAATGTTTGTTGTCGGAGATAACACCTAAGAGACCAGTTATCACCTTTCACATTTAATGATGAAGAATCTCTCCCAGGTATCTGATTAATCAAAGGTGTTAAAGACAAAACAGCTTAATGACTTCACACTCTCGTCTATTTCTGGTCATCTAAAACCGCAGACTGATGTTGTGTACAATATTACACCATCCTGTTTATCCTTCACATTTCCCCAATGATTCATTTAGCACATTATTGCATTTGCTCCAGATTGTTGTTTCATCATTTATGATTTATTCTTTATTTCTTTATATTCTGATATTTTTGGAACTCCATGTTTTATTAATGCAAAGACCTTTTTCTGGTTATTAGAGCCTCAGATGAAATAAGCCTTTTCATTTAAGCTGTAATGGTGCAAAGGATTTTGCTAATAGTTATTAAAACTTTTAGGATGGAAAAAAAGCTTTGACATGTCAAAGTGCAAGTTGTTGCTTATGTGTGGAAACTTCTAGATAAAGATGAGCTTGGAGCAGAGCTGGAACCTTGACGTAGAAGATTGATATAATATACACAATATTACTTTGTGTATATATTGTGTATATAATGTGTGAAAGACATGAGTTATTGAGTTTACAATCAAACAGATCATGTATTAATGCATCCATTAAAAGACCATTCCCTTCCAAAGTTCCTGGATCAGGCCTAGATTTAAAAATCTAACATTTGTGCAACACACACACACACACACACACAGAGATACATGATTTTTGTTCTGCTCCATTCAGCTTATTTTTATTATAAAAGTATAACATTCACAAATCCTAATCTGACAGTTGGTATCTATCACAATGGCAATGGCGTAATTTATTAAACATGAGAAGTTTGACTTCTGGCTTTGAGAACATCTGATTATTCTCACAATAAAACAGACAGTGATTGTATGCCAGAACATATTTATTTTTTCTGACAATGTCAGTGTGCAAATTAACTTTTGTAAATAAAGATACTAAGTAATCCAAATGTGCTAGATGAAGTAAATAGGGTCATCAGTTCCAGTTCTGGAGGGCCTGACTGCTGAAAAAATTAATTTTCAGGATTAATAGATGTATTATCAAACAGTACTGGACGCTGGGTCTCCAAGTACTGTTTTGTGGACTACAGATTTAAGTGTTTAGAAAGGGGTGTAATTTGTATAAACCTTCTCCTAAGTTCATATTTATCATTATTATTTGGTAAGTGTAGGAGTGTTTTTAAAAGAGTTATGTAGGTAAATGGGAAAAGGAGATCACTGATTGTGTTTATATCTTAAAAAGGCATCCAAAGTGCAGTGATTTTAAGTTAATGATAAGCTATTTTTCCTCACAAAAGCATACCTCACATAATAAACCACTTCCTAGATATCTGTACAATAGCATGACTATCACTTGAGTGCCAGCATCTACTGTATTATATAGCCAGGAGGCATCATGTTGGAAGAGGCCAAGACAAAGCTTAATGGCCTATATGAATTTAGAAATTTACTTAGACGTTTTGATCAGTCTTTTCTGCCCACATTCAAGTCATGTTAAGTCTTAGTCTCCATTTGCCAACACTTCAGTGTTTTTATTTCCAAAGGGTAAAATATTTTCTCATCAGTTCCCAAATTATGATTTCCGTCCTGCTGTAGGACACCTACATGGTCTGTAGCAAAATTGAGATATTTTTTTATCTCAGTGGCTTTCTCTTTGTTATCCACCCATGATCACTAATCTTGTTCAGGAGTTTTTAATACTATACTCATGAATTTAGGTATTATACTGTAGCTCCATTGTGGACTGTGGGCCTTCAGGGGGAACTGGAGTGTTGGTTCAGTTCTAGGCAGTCTAGTAGGACTACTTGGCCTGGGTGTGTTTTTTTATTCTGAAACCTGGGCTCTCCTCTCTAGGGCCTCTTTGTCCGCAGGCCCAAAGAGCAGTCCAGGAACGCAGGGCAAACCATAGAGTGCCATTTTGCATGGTTCACCATGCATTAACCAAGCTGGCAGTGAGTTTACCAAACTGTTGAGCCTTGTGCCCTGCTGTTAGAAGTGAGGCCTCCATTAACTCTGTAGCAGAGGGGCCGGATTCTGACACTTAGAGTAGCTGCTCCAGCACTAGCTGAAAAATCACTATAGATTTGTCCGTGCACATCAGGTGCATGGTGATATCATAAGCCTTTGCTAGCCAGTTATCAGTATGTCTTCATTTGATACTGGGAGAGCAGACCTCAAGCGTAGCACTGGAGAAACCACTGGAATGCAAGAGGCATGCGTTTCAAACTGTATTTGTCAGGGCCTGACATATTAGCCAAGGCACAGAGCTCCAGTGTGTGGAGGAAGGCTGCTGGAAACCTACAACACAGCTATCCATGTAATTCTCACACTGAGGTGTGTATATTTTTGTGGCTACCAGCAAGCAAAAAAAAAAAAGCACATTTGGCACCATGGGTTGAGTTGCTGTATCCAGCCCTAAATGAGTTGCTGCCATTTTAATCATGGCAATTATGGCTGATTTGAAATTTGCTGTTTCTGTAAGCTGCCAGATGCCGAACCAAGTCCCTTATTAAAAACAATAAACAATTGGTTTGTTTTCTTGTTTAATAATTCTTCTATAACCAGCGATGATTATGCTGACCTCATGAGTCTTGGTTGAGCACCATGAAGGGGCCTGGACTTCTGGCTATCAGTGGGACGATTTTAGCTGAGCCATATCTGTAGTCAATGTCCTCACACATTCAGAGAGGTTTTGAATCACTTCTTGGGCTTTTTTCTCTAGATGTTGGCTGGCACTGAATGATTTGCAGCTTGGATGGATGTGGACAGGCACAGAATCGAGGTCTAGGCCTGCTACTCCTTTTTGAGCTGAGGGTTACGTCCTGCAAATAGTTGATTTCCGAGACAATGAGTACAAGGGTGTATATCCATGGCAGGTCAGGCTAAGAGCGGTCCGCTGGGATCAATAATAGTGAGTCCACAGGCTGAAGCTGGCCTACATGCAGTTCCTGCACTGGGTAACTGCAAACTTTGCAAGTTTGGTCCCAGCACAGATGTCAGTGAATAGAGAAAAGGAAAATAAGTGGTGGTACATTAGTTATTTACTGCAAATACTTCAGCTACATCAAATACAATGTCACTGTCATTGGTTCGAGGGATGAAATAGTTGCTTGAAGACCATCATCCATCATTATTACCCAGCTAACCTCATGATTAGAAGAATTCACTCTTGCTTGAATGGATTCTTTATGGTGTCTATGCTAACAGTTGGTCATGTTGGAAGAGGTGAGACAAAAAGCATAATGGCTCCTTTATGAGTTGAATAATTTACTTTGGCCTTTTGATGAGACTCTGCTGCCTAACTCTCAGTTGTTTTAATTCAGATACATATAATGTGCTGTTATAAATATTAAGCCATATCAAGTCTTAGTCTCCTTTTGCCAACACTTGTTTGTAGTTAACAAGTTCAACTATTTTTCACAGAATATGATTTTGGTACTCTTTGGTACCACTCATGAATCTTGTTTTATGAGTTTCTAATGCTAGACTCATGAATTTAGGCGTTATAATGTATATGAGCTGCAATACAAGTCTAATTATCCACTTTTCAAAAGGTCGTTATCTCTTTTTCCACCAGTGTCCTTCATTGTTTAATGGTATTGTTAAGTATGGAAAATAAGCAAATATTGTTCACAAACTTTGATGGATACTATTTGAAATCTGGTTAACGTGTTGCATCATGACAAGCCACACAATGAGGTAATGTTTGTTGTCGGAGATAACGCCTAAGAGACCAGTTATCACCTTTCACATTTAATGATGAAGAATCTCTCCCAGGTATCTGATTAATCAAAGGTGTTAAAGACAAAACAGCTTAATGACTTCACACTCTCGTCTATTTCTGGTCATCTAAAACCGCAGACTGATGTTGTGTACAATATTACACCATCCTGTTTATCCTTCACATTTCCCCAATGATTCATTTAGCACATTATTGCATTTGCTCCAGATTGTTATATCATCATTTATGATTTATTCTTTATTTCTTTATATTCTAAAATAAAATAATGGAACTTTATTGATGCAAAGACTGGTTCTTTTCTGCCCGTTAGAGCCTCAGACCAAATAAGCTTTATCATTTAAGATAAGTCCAAATGTGTTTGGTAATAGTTGTGAAAACTTTTGGATGGAAAAAAAGCTTTGCCGTGCATCTATAATTGGTGCTTTATTCTAATTTTCCTTGTTTTTTATTTGTTTGGTAGATATATGTCCAGGAATACAACAGTATACAGTTTGATTATGGGCTCAGACCAACAGAGGGCAAAGAACTTCTCAGAGCACTTCCTTTTTATCACAAGAGGTCAGCAAGGTCAGATTTACAGGCAGATGAATCATGTACAAGTGCAACACTCACAGATGTACATGATCACAACTTCCTATTCACAAACATATTCATTGTACTCCTTTCAGCTTATCCTTATTATAAATACATAATATACACAAATCCTAACATAACAGTTAGCACCAATCTTGACCAGTTATATTATTCGCGAAACTTTACAAGTTTCGATCTTTTCGATCCGATTATTCACAAAATGCAGCAGTGATTGTGACAATATACACCACCAAACAGCAAATATTTATTTATGCTGAATGTGTCACCGTGCAAATGAAGTTTTGTAAATAAAGGTGCTAATTAATCCATGTGTTAGATGTAGTGCAGGGGTCATCACTTCCAGTTCTGGTAGGCCTGATTGCTTAAAAAAAGACACCTGATTTTCCTCACCAGTTAATTCTCAGGCTTAGTAGATGTGTTAAAAATATCACCATGACTGGAATTGATGGCCTTCAGTGTAGTGTTTAAGGGCGTTTTCACACCTGGCTCGTTTTGGAGCGCTTGTTTCAGAACCTGGTGCGCTTTCTCACTTGGTTCGGTTCATTTAGACATATATGAACACGGCAATCGCACTCGGATCCGCACCAAAACTCTGGAGCGGTTCGCTTGTGGTGAGAAAGCAATCCGTCCCAGCGGACGAACGACTCAACCTGTATAGTAATGCATGATGGGAACTACGTTACGTAAATAGCGTGTTGGTTTTGCTAACGGCTCGCAACATGAATCACGGTTTAACTTGGACCAAAGACGAGGTAAAGTGCCTCATTGAAATTTGGTCTGACGAACATATTTCTGAACAACTTTCGAAAACGCACAAAAACACAGAGGTTTACAAGGTGTTTAGGAGTCTCAAGGCTTTAACTGCACCATAAAACATCGGTTCCTGCTCAAACTGATAAATTCTTATAACTACAGCTAAAAAGAAAGGCTCAATAAGCTCATGGAGCTGCTGTCTATCCATCATGATGGATGATTGATATGAGCAGAACCCCAGAACATAAACAGGCGCACTCTGACCGATGTGAGGACAGTTTACTCACGTGTGATTTACACAAACACATTCTGGTACACTATGAAATGTTGCCTTGTGAAAGTGAACTTCTCTTAATTTCAGCGTAAAAGCGGTATGTGGGTAAATTATTCAGCCAATTCCTAGATATCTGCACAATTGTGTGACTGTCGCTTGAGAGCCAGGATCCATTTTATTAATCAGCTAGGAGGCCTCATGTTGGAAATACCATTTGAATAGTTCACTCTTTGTCACACAATGTGATTTAAATCTAAATGTACAATTAACATAATTATTCAGATGTCAGTTGCTGCTTTTATGAAACACAATGAGAGCCTTGGTAGGTGATTATTTGTTTACTATCATGTTGAATTGCCTTCTAACTGTTTATGAATGTTCATGAATGGCCTATATGGCTTATAGGCTTAATGACCTACATACTGTATGAGCTGAGGAATTTACTTTGACCTTTTGATTTGTCTCTGCTGTCTGCTGCAGTTTCTTTAACACATACAAACTCAGATATGCTGTGTGAGTGTGTGAGCATCGTAAACTTTTCATGAATACTGTTTGAAACCTGGGTAGCCTGTATTGCACCAGGACAAGACACAATGAGGTAATGTTTGTCATCTGAGATAAGCCCAAGAGACCAGTTATCACCCCTCACATTTAATCATGAAGAGTCTCTCAAAGGTATTTAACTAATCAAAGGTGTTAAAGACAAAACAACTTAATGACTTCACACTCTCATCTAATTCTGGTCATCTAAAACCGCAGACTGATTTGTGTATGTACAATATTGCATCATCTTGTTTATCCTTCATGTTACCTTAATGATTAGTGATACAGTGCATTAGGTCCACTTTTCAGAGAGCTGATGCAATCTTTTTGTCAGACCTTTAACAAATAAATCTTACATCTTAAGTTCAATTTTGCAGCACAGCTTTATTCTTATTAATAATATAGTCAACACAATTTAGCAGAAAATTGTATTCACTCCTACCAGTCACATTTTTTTAAGAATACAAGCCTTATAGCAAGTTCTGTATAGTACCATAAATAACATTTCTTCTCAGATTATAAGCTGATAGTAAGCTGGGCTGAGAGATCAAAATAGGCCATGAAGGAGCAGAGAGGGTTAAGAGGTCTTGCTCAAGGTTATGTGATGTTTGCCATTGTGCTCTTTATTAGAAATCTTAAACACTAGTTATACATTTCTGGTATTTAAGAGATAAAAGTTCCCATATTACAAATGAATAAATGTCCATAGTGTGTCACATGAACAAGGCTCTAATGTTGTTTCCCTGGGCATCTAAGGTCAGGGTTCTGCTTGAGTTGCATGGTGGTGGCTTGTAAGTACAAAAGGGATAAAGAAACAAAAAAGAGATGACAGTAAAACACTAGTTAGATACATAACTGTAGGTCTAAGAAAACCAGAGAACCACTAGGGGTGATGCTTTAACACCTGGATACCTTCTTGTGTGTGTGAACACATGTGTTGAGGCCTTTATCAGAAATTCATATGGTAACTGTATGATGTAGTATTTTGCTATAAAATGACATTGTCAACAGTCATCTGACCCGGGACACTTTTCAAAAAGTTCCTGTGCTGATTGTTTGTAGATCCACAATTATGTGTGTAACATGCATTTTATTTCACCTGTCCTAACCCCCAGGGGTGGTGTTTTAACATCTGGATAACCTATACCCGTATGTTATGAGGAACCGACTTACTCTAATGATTTGAAGGGTGCTCGTATATGATTGCTGTGCTCACTCGACATGGAGGGGCTATGATGATAATGATGATCTTATAGAATCTGGAAAAAGTGCATTTTGATGTCCAGGTAGCAGCCTGTGATGGCAGGGGGCTGGATGTCCACCTGCCTATAGGCAGAGGTGATGGTGTCCACAACCTAGTGGCCTAGTCTTTGCTTAGACAGAGGATCACCACATGACTTTCCACCAAATCAGCTGAACAGCTGCCAGATTGATCATCGTAGTAACATAACTCTAGGAACAGTGAGCAATCTAAGACTACCAGATCTAAGAGCTCGAGCAGGGTTATGTAAGGAAAGCAGTTCAGATAAATATGAGGGAGCTAAGTTGTTTAAGGACTTAAAAACAAAAACAAGGATTTTAAACTCCACTCTAAACCGCACAGGCAGCCAATGCAGAGAAGCTAGGACAGGAGTGATATGGGTGAATTTACGAAGGAATTTTTTGGACCAACTGGAGACGGGCCAGGGTAGCGGCATTTATTCCACCATACAGTGAGTTACAGTAATCTAAGCGTGATGATATGAAAATATGAATTACTCTCTCAAAGTCCTGAAAAGAGAGGATGCATAAGGCATGCAGTGTGTATAACAAGGATCATCCAGCCAGTTCCCCTTTATGGAATGCCGAGAGGTCAGCTAATTGATTCAGATAAGCAGGTGAAAAAAAGAAACTGCACGTACACCTGCTCTTATATCTCTACTCTGTGCACTTTGCTCCTCTAGCACTCAATTAAAAATCTTGTACAGTAGCACTAGTCAAGTCAAGTCAAGTTAAGTGGAGTTTATTGTCATTTCAACTATATACAGCCAGTTAGTACATAGTGAAACAAAACAACATTTCTCCAGGACCAAGGTGCTCCATAAGACAAACACAGAACTACAAGGGACTACTAAATTTACATAAAGTGCACAAGTGCAAACATGTGCAGACAGAACAAGACAGTACAATGACTGCTGGGACAGACACAGTAATGGGCGCAGTGAGTCCCAGTGCAGCGCTGACCAGCACACAGTTCTATTAGAAAGTGAATCCAGTGACAGTAGTGCAAAGAGTACAATATAAGTTGCTGAAATAGTGCAAACATAAGAAATAGCAGCCTGTGTACAGTATAATAAATATTGGAGCAGCATAATGTAATGTGCAAAAACTTGCAAAAAAATTGCAAAGAGGATGGAGGATGCACAGTTGTGTGTGTATGTATGTGTGTGTGTGTGTGTGTGTGTGTGTTCCTTCAGTCCAGTTTCTGAATGTTGATTCTCGTGTTGTTCTCTGCTTGATGTATCGCTTTTCTTGTATTTGCTCATTTGTAAGTTCAAAAGCATCTGCTAAATGAATAAATGTAATGTAAATGTAATGATATGATCTCACTCCTACATCATCTGGCTACTGGCATATACAGGGCAGATTTCTCGCCAAAGCGTCCTTCTCTCCTACTCTTCTTGCTTAAGTGATTGCCCGTATTGATTAATCTGGTGCTGCACCATGCACATGTCACATTAATGTTTTTTTTAACACATTAAATGAACACATGCAGCCATCATGTGTGTTCTTACTTATAGTTAAAAGCAAGCATAAGGTGTGTTGTGTTGTCAGAACAGCAGTATCGGTATTAATCTGAATGATATGACCTCCTGTCCAATTCTGATGTTAGGGCCCTACTCGTTTAAACCATCACGCTGATAAATTTGTCTTTAATTCCTACATTAATGGTCAAAATCGACCAGCCTACAATGTGCTAAAGTCGCATTTTATTTCTTGATCTTAACTTTGGACTCTTCAGCAGTGGAGAAACCAGACGAGAAACTTGACATAAACAGTGATTTTTGTTCATGGCGAACAGTTGGTGAGGTCTAAGTGGGTTTTCTCGCTACTGTAAAGGTCCTGCATCATTGTGTGCCCTGATTCAGTCAGATTTCTGTTGTTTTTTTGTTTTTTCTTTTCATGAATTAGACAAACTATGTCATCTGCAGTCATAAGTACAGATGTTAGGTGTGAGATATGTTTACCATGATTATCATTTTATATAACTATAGTTATAATAGTATAATAATAAAACACAGCTGCTGTTCATCAGATTTTTTTCTTTTCTTTTTTTTTGAAAACTCTGTTTTAGTGACTTTGCACAGAAGCACAGAAAGTGCTTTTTCTGGTTGTTTGGTCCTTTTCCCAAATAAGCTTTAGCATGTATGTAAGATATAACAGTGCAAAAGATTTTGCCCTTTCCCAATTAGATTGGATCTCAATTGTAAAATAAAGTCATATCTAATATTTAAAAATTCACTAAACATTTAATAAGAAATTTTTCCATTCAATAATAGAGATAGATAGATAGATCACTTTATTAATCCCATGTGGTCATTTAAACAAAAATGTTTAAATATAGAGTGTTCAGAAACTTTTGACTGGCAGTGTAGTTGTGCATTCGGCACATTTTCTGCTTTATCTTCATTTGGTTTTGCGTGTATAGTCGAAATCACTTTCAGGCACCATAAGGGTCTCTCCTTTTTATCCACATTCCTCATACACCATCAGAAAGCACTGAAACTACTCAATGCACTTACTTTTTATTATCACCAGAGGTCAGCATGGTCTCACACACATACACACAGCTAAACCGAATAACAGAAAAAGTGCAACACACATCCTTATAATCACCATGTTTATCATAATAGTTCCTCTTTAACCTAAAAATACTTTAATTTAAATTCTCATGCTACTATTTACCCCAGTGATTCATTCTTGTATGAATACTTTGTGCAAGCATCTATGGGAAATATTCATAATTCTGATAAATTAATGTTTCTGGATTTTGTTACAAGTAAATGTAACAAAAACACAATGATGTAAACAAAGTACTAAAGCATCAGTATACAAAAAATTCACAATTTAGTCTAAATAAATAAAACAGAAATAGAAATATAGTAAAAACAGACAGAAATGAAAGATAAAGAAAATAAAAATATCAGTTATTCAAATACAACTATTAAAGTAAGTGGTATTCATGTGTGCCGATAATCAGTTCTACATTATATCATGATATTCAGAGTGTAAAATATTTTTGGAATATGTTTATGAATGTAAATTAACTTTAAGTCTCATAGTTGCATATTTTCTTTACTGTTTTGCTTGTAGATTGTTATTGGTCCCTTCCATTGTTACATTAAACTAGCAAGCAGTGTAGCATTAACACACTTAGTACAACGCTGTCACGTGAGACTTTTATAGCTAATCACAAGTAATTTATTTTAGAAACCAACAGTATTATGATCCACGGTAAAAGTCAGGCCATGATCTTGATAAGAGAAATGAAAAAATAGCAGGCCAGTGCATTAAAGTGAAATTTATTCCATGTGCGTGAGGCCTGGATCTGTTCTGTGTGGACTGAAATATTTTAGAAATATTACTTTCTAAAATCTCTGTTAGTTGTTTTGTGTGTGCATTAAAGTGAAAGTTACTGATTTAACAACTCACTGCAGAAAATTATATCTTAGCAAGTGAAAATATCTTGACTGTGGGCAAATGTATCTAATTTTTCTTATTATCAGATTAATATAAGTCAAATATGAGATTATTCAGCCTGTTTTTAGCTACTTTTACTCATTTTAAGCTTTAAAGTTTGTCATTTTGTTGGCAGATAATTTTGCCTCTTTCTAGAAATAAATGCTTACCACTGGAAAACATCTGCCAATAGAGCAAGACTATATCAAGTTTGAAGTTAATTTTTAAAAATAGGTCTAGAAACACATTTAATAATTCTATATTTTGTTTGTTATAATCTTATAATAGGATATACTAAATTACTAGACACTATATTCAATATATTTTCACTTGGTAACATCATTTTTTTTGAAGTATTATTAAAGCAGTAATTGAAATATAAATAGAAATTTAAAGGGATTACATACTTACACTGGACTAAGAACTGAAAAATTATGCAATGAGATATGGGACTTAACTAATTTATGTCTCAGCTAATTTAATTATTCATTATTAAATTATAATTCATTATTTCTGTCCCATTCCTCTTCCTCATGTACCACCAGAGGGCAATGAAATCACTTATTGCACTTCCTTATTATTATCACCAGAGGTCAGCATCATCACACACAGTTAAATTACAGGAATAATATTCATGGTGCAGCAAACATTATGAACACACATCATGCTTTTTTCTCCCATGGAGGTTTTTTTTTTTTTTTTTTAAATACATATACTTATATGTTAGTTTGTTAGTCATTCCAGTATTTTAACCAGGGCTCAAAAACAGAATATCAGTCATTTCGCACTGGACAGAACTAATACTGTCAATAAATTTTTTTTTTTTGTTCTTATATTACTAAGCAAAGTGAAAAAAAAAGTTAATTACGTACCTTTTCCAGAGGCTGTAAGTACACCTAATGTATCGTAATAAATAATAATAAAATAAGTTTAAAAATCTATCAGACTCGGCAGTTGTGGTTGTTGAATTAGGGCTGTGAAGTAAAGCATTAAGAATTGCACGCATATGTCTGTACTTAAAATATCAAATAAATAATTGCTGGGTTTTTTTTGTGTGTGTGTTTAATTAGCTAGCTAGTCAGAAAGCCTGTCTCTAGTCTGGGTTAACTAGTTAATCAAGAACAAGGCTTGGCTAATGAAAACTTTACATAATGAGATTTTATGTTGAGAAAACATTTATAATATGATTCATTTACGTTGTTTCTATGTTCACGAACTGAAGCCATGTAACTTTATTTATAGTGCTGTACAGTGCATGGAAAATTATACACTGAATAAAATCATGCAAGACATGATGATCTAAAAACATTTAGGAGTTTGAAGGTAAAACAGAAATAATAAAACAATTGGCTAGACAAGAAAAAAAAGAAAAAGAAAAACATAACTAAACAGTAACAGAGATCTCAGATAAGAAGGATGATTACAGTTTCTGTGGCACTTTTGTTCCATTCATTTCCAGTTTTCATTTTTGTTTCCCTGATTTTAACCATATGTTTACAGAAGCAACTAATTCAACACACTACCATATGTTTTGGCATTAAGATGTCACGCTCAATGGCTCGATGCTTCTTTCTCAGACCATTGTGATGTTGTTTTTGTTTGCTGTCATGCTGACATAAAGGCCTCGCCCTCTGGCCCTGACACCTCTGCTTCCTTGGTTCCTGTCCAGCAAGTTAATGAAGAACAGAACCAATTTTTCTGTCTGAGAACCAGCATGTATTTATGGCGAAAAGACATACATCAGGACCATATTAGTGAAAAAGCACTTAGAGAAAATGTTTCTCCCAGATGTCTTTATGTTTTAATCATGAGTAGAGCTGAAATCTGCAACTGTTCCTGTGAAAAACTTCTCCACTGACAATGATCTTTACAGCTTTTCTAAACCAAGGGTACAAAAATGCATAAATGAAGGGATTCAGTGCAGAGTTCAAATATCCAAACCAGACCAGGGCATCAATTAGCACTGGTGATATTGTGTAATCAACAAAAGGGTCAGTGATGTTGCAGAGGAAAAATGGACTCCAGCAGATGAGGAAAACTCCAACCACGATGGCAAGAGTCATTGTACCTTTCCTTGTCCGGTACCTGAATACTCCAGGTCTGGGACTGTGCACCCTGAGCTGATTGGCCAAAATGTCGATGGATCTCGCTTGGCTTCTAGCAACGATATAAATCCTGGAATAGATGCCAAACATAATTAAGCCAGGGATGAAAAACGAGACCATCGAGGTAACCACGGCTGAGCCATGGCTAAAAAAGACGTGACAACCTCCCACGCAGCGTATGTAGGACTCATAAAAATCTTCATTGCCTTTGAAGTTGAGTTCTCCAAACACCAAGGCATAGGCAAATACTGCAGAAATGACCCAGCTAGCTGAGACCAGAAACAGCACGGTGGCAGAACGAAAGCGAGAACGATACGTCAACGGGCTGCACACAGCACAAAACCGCTCCGCTGACACACACGTGAGGTGAAAAATGGACGCCGTGCTCAACATAATGTCCATTCCTGTGTGTACCTTACACATAAAGTCTGAGAGGTACCAGCAACCGTATACTGATCGCATGGAGCTTAACGGCATTACAAAAACCCCCAACAAGAGGTCACACATGGCCAGAGACAGGATTAAATGGTTGGTTGGTGTGTGGAGCTGCTTGAAGTGTGCTATTGAAATTATAACCAATATATTTCCCATCAAAGTCATCAGGATGGTAATTGCCATGACAAAAAACATGGAGATCTGGACATTCAAAGGTCGTGAAATCCTCGAGCAAGATCCGTTGATGGATTCATAGCACACAAGAGAATTCTGATTGAAGACAGGCGGGTTTAGATTGTCCATTATGCTCCGTCCTGTGGGAGATAAACGAACTGTCATTTACAAAACTATGCCATTATGGTCAAATACAATAAACATTTTAAAAAGGACTTACATTCACAAAGTGATGTTATGTCGCTGATATGTTGTATTCGTTTCAATCCAATTCAGACAAAGGTTCATAGTCCATTATGCTCCAAACTGTGGCCAAGAAAGAGACATTAGTTGGAAAATCCATGTAGTTATCAAGGACATTCTTGCATATGCAGTGTTTAAATATTTACCTTAAAGCTTGTTTTTGGCGTGGTCCAACGAGCACATTCTGCTCCCTCCTGTTAAAAATAAAAACAAATCATTTACACACTTCATGTCATGAAGTTCAAAGTACAAGTCAAAAACTGTTCCCTTCACCAACATTTTTTTTTATTCTTTTATTGAAGCCAGAAACTCACTTAGCAGGAGAGCAGGGCAGCACCACTTCCTCTTTTTACTGCAAACAAATGGATAAATTTCTTCTGGGAACAAACATGGAGAACATTTTTAATCCTTTTAGAGTCTGGAAATAAACCATGGAATGTCTTCTCCTGTGGGTGTAGTTTATTTTATTGTGAGAAAACAGTCCTTTTGAGAAGTCCAGCATTCACAAGATCTTCTGCGGAAGAAAAAAAATGTCAATGGTCCTTTAATACCTCGTGTTTTTTTTCCAGTTTGAATCTTCCAAACAGAGCAAACACCTCTGTGAAACCTAGATACGTACCCAGGTACATAACTTCCATGTACGTTCACAATTACGACCTATGCAAACATTCCCCCCCCCCCCCCACACACACAGACACACACACACAGACAATGAGAAACAGATGTTTAATATTGACACTTGAAAAAGGACAGATATTGATACAAAGGCCTGGATTAAACCGATCGTCCTCCACATGAGCAATCACGTTAAATCTGTGATTGGAGGAGTTGCATATGTGCGTATGTTTTGACACTTCCCAGTTTAATATAATGTCACATTGCTTTTTATCTGATGAAGCAGTGCTTTTGAATGAATCATGTGAATACTGAGAGAGAAAAGTAAACATGCTGATGCAAAGCTCTTATCTCATTTTATCCCTATATTTCTAATGTGGATTATTTAGGCCCTAGGTTGCTACCTGCTGTATTTGATTACTATGGATTGTTTGGGTATTTGTTCCAGTAGCAGCGGTGTTGTGTAATTGTTTGCACTTCCCTCTGGTGGACCATCATATTGTAAATGAAAAGCATATGGAGACCATATGTGACTTGGTAGGGCCTTTAAATGAAGATTTAAGATTTAATTAAGCATACATTACCTTAAACTTCCAAGGATATTCATGCTAATTATCATCATTTCTATAACATGCTAATTAGCTTCAAATTATTAGCTAGCTCCAACAGATATGCCATGTCTGAGTTCTTTACCATATTCACAGTCAAAAGTCCAAAAGTTACAACAATATTTATAGAAAGATGTTGTTTATTGATCCCTGAGGGGAAATTTGAGAAATTTATGAAGGGAAAGTCTCTCATATTCAGAGTCAAATTGCACAGCTGACTAGACAAACACCACTAAACACACAAACACTTGCTTTTAAACCTGAGAAAAAATCAAGGATAGAAAATGGGGACGAAAGAAGGATGAAGAAGGAAATAGCACTGCTGTCACATGTAATACAATTTAAAAATGAAAAATAAAAGGACTATTATTAGAATGAGAAGATGGTGATCATTGAAATAAATCTAATAGGAGTCTAGTATATCGCTGCATGAAAGGTCCTAGTTGTAATTATTACATTATACACTGCAAATTTGGTTTAATTTAACAATATGGCTTCTGCACTCATTAAGCAGCAGCTTCTTAATCCATATATATAATATTACTCGCCAACAGTTAATTGTGTGCGCAACTTAATGAAGCCATGAGACACTAAATCTCAGTTTCATCATGCTTTTAATTCAGTAATTTGAGTTGCTGAATGAATAAAATAATGCCGATGTTCGTGTTAATTTGATGTGATCTCCTATAAAGAAAATGTGCCTATAGTTTGAAGGATAAGCTGACTGAGCACTCGTCTGCTACACATACAGCTCTCTTTAAGTTTGTTTCTAACTTTATCCATAAAAATAAAATTCACTCCTCAAGATAAGCAATGTCTCTGATTAAGATGCATCTTCTCTGATGTCCTCAATAAAAAATGTAATATATTTAAATTACTAGTGTAATAAATAGTGAAGGAGTGAGAGAGCGATTCATGATGTTCTCTTTTCTTTTTTGGGATGCATTGTGAGCTTAAACCACATGTTCTTTTAAGGTTTCTTAACAACTTTTACTTGTAAGAATTAATTCTAAAATAAGTTTTACACTAGCATTTGGGATACAGTGTGGAAGATATAACTGACGAACCAAAACTAAAAACCGAGACCTTGGAATTATACATTTTTATACTGAGATTGTAGGATACTGAGGCTTAATATTTTATCCCTCAGTAAGGTCAAAGCAGAAACAACAACCTTAAATATGTATTTATACTTTTATCCAATATTTTTATTCAGTGGCACATAAATAATTAATGAAATAAATCACTCAAACAACTAAATTTTTGCCAAAAAAGGCAGAACTAAGTTTTTGAAAGTTCACAACAGTGGAATATTTATACTAATATTTGCCTTGTTTTGTAGTTTCCTGTACTACAATGGTCACATCCTCCTGATGTTGTCTAACTCAGGTTTTTTGTTTGTTTGTTTTTGAGATATCTTACTAAATAAGGCCACGTTCACCACTCAGCTTCGTTAAATTCCTTGAAAAATGTAAATATATGCAGGTGTCATTTCTCATAAACTTGTATTTGTTTCCCGTAAGGAAACGATGCATGATAAACCGTAAGCCAATCGAGTGCGATTCCAGCCACATGAGGGGGAAATTACATGTTTGATTGGTTTATAGTCAGCAGTGATTCTTTTCTCTTTCCTCTCTTACTTCCTATAAATATATGAAAGTAGACCATTTGTTAGTGTTTGATCAGAAATCAGCCACTCAGTCATTCAGAGGTAATTTTTTAAAAGTTTTCCAGATATAATTAATTATGCATAATGATAATGTAAATAAAATGTAAGTAACATGCAAATGCAGCTAAATTTATGTATTTTATGTACTGTATTTTTACTGTAATTTTTTTGTAGTTTGTTCTTCATCTTTTAACAGATGGTGCACGTGGTGGTGGTTCTGATAAACTCCACTTCTTTCTCTCTCTCTCTCTCTCTCTCTCTCTCGATCTATCTATCAATCGGTACGTTAGTGTGCAAAAGTCTTAAGCAAATGTAAAGAAATAGAGCAAAGCAAAGATGCTTCCAAAAAATAAAGAAGTCAAACATTTCTATCTACAACAACAGATTATAAAGAGCAGTAAACAGTAATAACCTAAACCATGTTTGTCTTTCAACCTGTACCAGTTCTCTCAGGTTCATTGTTGTGAAGGAAATCAGCTGTAAGATTTTCTTGAGTGTTGGAGAACCTGAAACTGTTCTTCTTGACCCTTGATAAAATGTAATATCTTTTATTTAGCTTTAAAGGTATACAGATGTTTCACTGTAAACACTGTAAGGCCAACCTGATATATATAAAAGAATGTGAGAAGACTTTTGCACAGTACTGTAATTTAATATAAATGTAGAAGTAGTATGCTTCTATAGAACTGTGTGTGTGTGTGTGTGCTTCTAAATCTGTAACATTTATAAAATGTTTTTGTGGTAATAGACAATTGCCGTGTTCCTCTGTCTAATCAGGTTAAAAGTTTGGGTGTGATCTTCGATAAAACTTTGTCTTTTGAAGCTCATATTAACAGTGTTACCCGTTCTGCATTCTTCCACATTAGGAATATCAATCGTCTGTGTCCTGTCCTTTCACTGAAGAGTACTGCTACTCTTGTGCATGCTCATGTAACATCACGGATCGACTATTGTAATGCTTTGTTTTATGGGCTTCCTTCCAAATCACTTCACAAACTACAGTTGGTACAAAATGCTGCTGCTCGAGTTATTACCAAAACTTCCATCTCTGAACGCATCTCTCCTGTTTTACAAAATTTGCATTGGCTCCCAGTTAAATTCCGTGTAAATTTCAAAATTTTTACTTTTAACTTACAAAGCACTCAACAATTTGGCTCCTTCATATCTCTTAGATCTTCTTCATATACACACTCCTTCTCGCATTTTAAGATCGGCTTCTGCACTTACTCTCAAGCCCTCGGACAACCTCCATGGGGTCACGAGCTTTTGGTTATGCGGCTCCCCATTTATGGAACTCACTTCCTGTAGAAGTTCGCAATAGTTCAAGTCTTCCAGTCTTTAAATCTCGTCTTAAACCTTATTTTTTTAGGCAGGTTTTTATGTGATTTTACGTTAGTTTGTTGTATTGACTTTTATTGTTTAATGTTATTGTTTCACACGGTTTTATGGACTTTGTAAGGTGTCCTTGAGTGCCGTGAAAGGCACCTATAAATAAAATGTATAATAATAATAATAATAATAATAATAATAATAATAATAATATTTTTTTTTAAATGTGGATGTTGAAGTTGAAAAGCCACTCAGTGGGATACTAAAGTCCAGAGAATGTAGAAGAGTTTTCTCACTTTAGCGGAAACATGTTAACGGATGTTTGTTGAAGTTGAAGTTTGTCCCTGTTGTTCATGAAAATCTTTATTATAATGCTGTATTATAGTCAGTTTCTTCAGCATTAAGTTGATTGGATGATTAGTGCTCTTTTATAAGGGGGAATAATCTATGACTTCTTTAAGACATCTGCAGTTGTAATATGTTGCTACAGGTCATACAGTAATATGAAAAATTAATGATAATTACAATGATAATATAATGATACAATGATTTAAAAAATTGCTTGTCTTACAGTTTCACACTTAAATTACATAAAAAATCAACTTTTACGTGTTTATTATTTTATTTTATTATTTTCCTGTTGTTTTTGCTACTTAGATTTTTTTTTTTCTATAACGTAAAATTTGTATTTGTAGAGTTTCGAATATTGTCCTGAATGTCACACCATAATGTTATGTTTGTGTTTTTTACTGTGTGAAACATCCAGCATCCGGTCTGTGATATAAAGGAAGGTTTAAAGTTAAAAGTAAACATGCTGAACCAGAACCAGACAAGGATTTTATTTATTATACTAATATAATACACATATGTTTAGTGTATGTCAAAGGTAAATTGTGAATAATGGCATCACACTGTTATGATTCTGTATTTAGTCAATACGAAGGAATATTTTTAGGCTTCATGGTATATATGTGTGTGTAATATCAAAATATACATAAAAACTATACCAATAGGACTGGGTTATACTCCCATATAAGTAGACGTGTTGATTGGAATTTTTGACGTGTTTTTTGGTGTTTTGTATTTAATATCACTAGTCATAGAAAGGATAACCATGCTAAGATTAAATAATACTAATAATAATAATGATAATAATAAACAGCCAGATGTAGCCAACGTCAGTTAATACCACTTAACCACAAAAGCTCATTAGGTATTTGTACACAAAACTCATTTAGGTGTTTAATAACATGGCTGTTAGTAACAAAAGAAACATTTTTCATCAAGTGGTCAGATCAAAGCACTAACAATGTATTTGTCAGATACACAGTGAAAATAGAGAGCTACATCACCTGTCACTCAGGATCAAATTACATGTAAAAATTACAAAAATACCTCCCTTGCCATTGACTCTTTAACACTTATGGTGTGAAAGGTAATGTTTAAATAATGAAATATTTCATCCTGTTGTCCTTGTGTCTGTGGATGGAACTTCACACAGTAAATACACAAGGTTTCTCTTTTTCAAGCATGCAAAGTGTGAGTAACCCCCTAAACAATCTCATATTTTCTGTATTTTTAGGCTTTCATTAATTGATCCACTTCACTAAAGATGAACGCGAGCCTGTCTGGATCGCACGAGTCCGCTGCTCTGTGTTACGATTCTCTGAACAACTCGTGTCCTCGGACCGTGTACCCACTCACCTTGCGCTTTTCTTTCTACTTCCTCTTCACCTCCATCTTCATCCTCACTATAAGTGGAAACCTGTTAGTCATCTTTGTCATCTTGCTTTCCCAGAATCCCCTTTCAGCAGCCACCAATCATCTGATTCTGTCTCTGTCTGTGGCTGGGGTTGTGATCGGAGGATTCGTGATGCCGCACAGCATGGTGCGCTCCATCGAAACCTGCTGGTACTTTGGCCAGATTTTCTGTGAATTTCACACCACCATCGATGTTGTCCTGTGTAACACCACCGTGTGGCACCTTACCTTCATCTCTGTTGATCGTTACTTGGCCATCTTTCATCCTCTGCAATACCGAAACCTGATGACCAACATAACTGCCGCGACCATGATCAGTTCCAGTTGGGGTCTGGCGTTAGTGTTTGGCTTTGCCATTGTCATTTCAAATCCGCAAGTCAAGATCAGGGATGATTTTTATAAATCCTGTGTGGGAGGATGTTTTTCTTTGCATGCCAGAGAAATCGGGGTGGAATATTCAATCATCTTCTACTTTATCCCTGTGTGCATCATAATCACTGTTTATAGCAGGATATTTTTTGTGGCACAAAGACACGCCAAAGTGATTCACAGCTACAATAAAGGCCCAACACTTTCTGCACAATTGACAGCTAAAGATCTCAAAGCTACCAAAACACTTGCTATAGTTGTTGGAACCTTCCTTTTTTGCTGGACGCCATTTTTTATGTGCAATATTATCGACCCATTAATAGGCCATTTGATCCCTACCCTTTTGTATGAATGTCTTATGTGGGTTGCATACTTAAATGCAATGTTTAATCCCTTAATATACGTGTTTTTTTATAGCTGGTTCAGAAAAACAGCAAAGATCCTGCTGAGCAAACTGTTCATGCAGATATAACTCAAGTGTAAAAGATGTAGCAGCAAATATCACCCTATCTATATGTATGTGGAATTTTAGATATTCCATAAAGCTGAGAATAGTTAAATGTAAATGCATCTTGTACATTCTAATAAATGTAATCTAATGTCCTGTAATGAGTCCTGTAATGAGTCCTGTTGAAATGAGTGCATTATAATCTTTTTATATAAAATTTGACACAAATTAAAGAAGCTATTGTCTGCGTAAACATGAAACAGTGACGTTAAAGGTATCAGAAAACCAGCAGGACTTGTTAAACTCAGCGAAGAACCTCTTAGAAGACACCAAGACTTTACAGCCAATGTGAGTTGGTTTATATGTAGAGCAATGATGAGCGCTAATTACAAACTGGTGAGAACAATTACAGGTAACCATGGTAACAACCCAGTATTTGGGTAATGATGCTCTCTGGTGTTGAAATATGGAATATTCATGGGTGGCTCTCCAAGGTGGTCCAGGTTCCTTTTACCCTCGGGATGGGGCAGGATGGTTGGGATTATCATGGTGGACGCCTTGTATAACTCACCGATTCCCAACCTTAGTCCTGGAGAACTTCTTTTAGTGCCTTAACACACACAGTCTAAGTAAGGAGAAGTGGTTAATTAGCTGATTAGTTGAATTGGCTGTGTTCTGAGCAGGGAAATCACCAGGTATAAGCGATGGATTATGGATGTCGATGTTACCCTGAAGCACCTTTTAAAGCCGTAGCAGGAGCATGGCGTCAGGGAACCTGGTAGCAGGCCACAGTTCCAGGGTTGATAATAATGTATCCTGTCTCAATTGTAAGTTGTTTTGGATAAAAGCAACAGCAAAATGAAATAAATGTATTTGTTTCTGACAGCTTAGGGTTCGATTATGATCCCAGAAGTGATTGGCAAGGAAGGTCAAGATGTCCTCCAGTGCTCAACAGGAAAGCAGTAAATGACATGTGTATATACTGTTCTAGGGTTAGTGTTTTCCCATGAGAGGCTCTCCCATGAACTCGCATCTCAACCAGCAATGTGGCGACTGAGCCTGTACGCAGTACTGGAGCTTTATTAATTTAAAGAAACAATTCAAATTAAAAATTTCAAGTGTTGTATAAAGAATATGCAACATCAAATCTGACATCAAACATATGTCACTGGAGTTTCTGGGCATGGGAAAATAAAGGTTCAGGGAGAATAGTCAGTTACTGGTACGGCTTCCTGAATGAACAGGTCTTTTTAATTTTAGGCAAACCAGCATTGAAGAAAAAAAAAACAGGATACAAGCAAAAGATGGAAACCAAACAGTTGAGAGCAGTGATGATTAAATTTCTGTGAAACAGGTGGAGGTAAAACACACTGGTGGATAAAAATGTGTGTAAATATTAGTCTTGCATTGGCTTTGATCGCATATTGCAAGCTTACCAAGGCCCATTTTTCTCTAAAGGGCTTTATAGAAAAAGCATTAAGCATGAACCTAGGATCAGATTCATCAGGTCTATATAGGTGTTTCCATTATAATATGCGAAAGTAGATCAAACATTTTTCAGAGAATTTTTTATTTTTTTTGCTGAAGATATAGATGTGACACATTGAATTTTTTAGAATAATGGAGAAACACGATTTATGAAATGAATCAATTATCATGCTTTCATTGTGAAGATATTTTACAATGTCCCACTTATATCAAGACTGGACACTGTATAACAAACAAAACTCCACTGTTTCTGCATTTCTATTTAAAAAATAATTATAGATTGATTAAGATACAGTGTTGAATATTACTATTTTAACATGAGGCCATAATGAGAGCTGAAGCAAAGAGGCTTTATTGGGTTTATTTCTTAATGCACATCTTGATATCTATCTAAATATTGTTAATACATTAGTGTGTCCCTTTGATCATTTGCACAGATTTTATATCAACAGAAACAAAATTATTGGTTGATGATCCCCAAAAGGGGATCCATTTCCATGATCAGGTTTCATAGTTAAAGCAGTGAGGCACAGGCAGGAATAGAAATTAGAAATGAAAGGAAAGGGAAAGCTATTGCTGTCCTCTTTTTCACTGCTCAAACGTTCTTTGTAACATTTTTATTTAATCACAGGGTTAATTAAAACTTAGGAACATGGAGCTTCAGCATGAAAAAATCAATCAAAACAGTCTGGTGTGTGAAGAATTGGCTCGAAATATTCCACCAGACAGAATGACTCTAAAAGCATGTCTGAACCAGCTGTAGAAAAAGGCATACACTATCGGATTACATGTTGAATTAAAATATCCCACCCAAAGGAATAAATCAAACAGAATCGGAGGAATTGAATATCCTGTAAATGGATCTAAGCAGTTACAGATAAAAAATGGTACCCATGAAGTCAGAAAAACTCCCACGATTATGGCTAACGTTTTTGTGGCCTTCCTTTCTGACTTGCTTATAGTGGATTTTTCCTCAGCTGTCTTGGTCTGTACATTTGTAGATTGAATTGCACGAGCTTGTCTTTGTGCAGTGCGAAATATTTTCACATACACGCAAAGCATGATTACTGCAGGGATGTAAAAGCAGAGCACAGGAAACACTACAGCTGCCGCTTTAGCTTGAAAAACCATACATGCACCCTCACAAAGGAAGGTATTGTAATAAAACTCTTCATTTCCAAGAATATTGAGCTCCAGAAATATCATGCCAAATCCAAGTGCTGCAGAAATGCCCCAACACACTGTGATCATGAATCTAATGGTATTCGGAGTCATTTTACTGTGATACAGAAGCGGATGACATACAGCATAATATCGATCTAAAGAAATAATACACAGGTTTAAAATGGATGCAGTGCACACAGTGACATCCAAACTGCTGTGTATTTTACAAAAGGTGCTTCCTAAATACCAGCAAGTTTCCACAGAGCGGATCATGCTAGGAGGCATCACTATTCCTCCTACAAGCAGATCAGCAACAGCCAGAGAGAGAATGAGGTAATTAGTTGATGTGCGTAATTGTCTGAAATGTACAACAGTTATGATCACAAGCAGGTTTCCAATCACAGTGATAAGAGAAGAAGTGCTAAAGAGGATGTAGAGTAAAACTCGAACTTCCAGAGGATAATCAAACTTCAAACATGAGGTATTAAGGGAACTGAAACAAAGTGAAGGCTCCTCCAGTATATCCAAATCGATGATATTGTCCATCTACAGCACTCACAACAAGTTCTGGATCTGAGAAAATTAGTAGTGAGATAATAATAATATCACAAAATCATATTAATCTAGTTATGACATCTACTAGACTATGATGTATTGCTTTTATAATAACTTGCAAATGGTAGTGTTTACATTCTATTACATTCCAAACAGTTCTTTTATAATAATCCTTCATACCTCTCCATGCACCATGTAGATAAACTAAACCAAGGAGAAGAAAGTCTAAATTTATAGTCTATCTTCGCCAATAGCAGCGAATCAGATTAATCCCTGGTGGTGAATGATGGCACTGAATCAGGTTTATTCCTTTTTTAAAAACCAAAAGTTAATAGAGTTGAAAAAAAAATAGGATATCATAACATTGTGACCCTGTCCATCACTTTAAATGTCATGTGGTTTCATTCATTGTTGTCTCACTTTAGCCAGATTACACATGCACAGCTTTGAGTAAAACCAGCAGCTGGCGAAAAAATTTTTACAAGCTACCTGCCTTTTTTTTTTTTACACCTTTTCAGACCTTAACCAAATTTCATACTGTTTGATTTTTTTCCCCACCATTTTCTTCCCAATTTGGGCTTGCCCATTCCCACCCACTAGCTTATGCTGCATTTGTGGTGCCTTGTAAGTGGTAATTTGCAAGTTGATATAATATCTCTATAATATTTCTCACCTCGGCACGTTCAGTGTGAAGTGGAAAAAAAAAACGGATGCCTCCATGAAAGTGTCTCTTTTGTTTGTTGTTGTCAGAGCATGTAAGGCTCATAAAAAGCTTCTTTAAACACACTTTTACAGTTACAGTCCTGAGTGACTACTGGTTCTTTCTTACTATAGTGAACTTCAAACATTCATGCAACATTTTGGACTGAAATTTCAGCACAGCAACAACAGCAGACACTAGCGAGTAGCTTAGCAACAAGCTAGCCAGCGGACAATAGCAAGTAGCTTAACAGCAACCAACTAACCAGCTGACATTAGTGAAAACTCTAACGTTGATGATTACCTTCTCAAAACAGTAATTAGAATGGATAATGTTATAAATTTAATCTAGTATTGTGTGTGTATATTAACTGAGAATTACAAGTTTCAACTTCACCTCGAACACACCATTAATCTTCCCTATCACATGATAACGACCAACCAGGGGAAAAAGAGCTAACAACCCTGTTCTGCATACATGAGCTTACAGATATCCACAGAGGTGTCATGTCAGCACTGGATTTGTCCATGAACTCCAATTCCCAGAACCCACCACAGCATCACATGATGGTCAGTCCAGACTCCATTTCCCATTGCCTACAGCCACTATCACAGTTACGTTCACCTGACTACTGATTACACACACCTGGACTCAATCAAGCACACACAAATACCCCAGACTCTCATACACTCAGCGTGAAATCTCTGTGTTGCTCTGAGTCGCTCCAAGTTTACCTCATGATGATTCCAAGCCTTTGTATTTTGTGCTATCTGGTTTTGATCTTGTTCTGGTTTTTGATTCTGGGTTTGCCCTTGAAAATCTGTTTGATGATCACCTGACCCGAGCCTGTTTTTTGACTGTTGGGACAAATTCTTGGATTTGGCTACCTGTTGCAATAATGCCTACCTGCAATTGCAATCTTCTCTGCCGTCTGACAGGAGGGCTGAGGCATTGTCAGAATTTGAACTTGCAGTCCCCTCATGATAGGGCAAACACTTCTATTGTGCCACTCTGGAGCCTCAGTATTATACCTATTTACTGTTTGAATTTTAACACATTTAAGCAGTCTATCTGTACAATTTTATCAGTCCAGCCTCAACCCCTTTTCCCATCATGATCCTTAAGGATCAGTGTTGGGTCCTGTCCTGCTTTCATTACTTACATTCTTCTCTCTAGTCGTTGCATTTTCACCCAATCGCCTGCCATGACCATCCACTCTAACCTTTACTTCTGTTTGGTGATGATTGAAAACTGGATGATGCAAAAACTTCTTAAACACAATGGTTATAAAACCAATCCATTATTTCTTCCATGCTTTTCAAAAAAATTCAGTTGGTCCCACCTCATTACCCTAGCTCTCTTGACTATGATACCCTGTTTATAAAAATCTTCTATGGCATCCCATCAAGGCTTGTTTTAATTCTATGATGTTCCTCTTCCTTTTCAAAACATTAAATTGATTTTGATTTGGCCTCTCCAGTCTCTTTGACCTCCTTTCCCTACATCCTTGTTTCTGATCTTTCTGTTCGTATTCCTAGCCAAATATGGTGAAAGTAGCAACAAGAATTGAACACAATCTCTGCTGAGGCACTCACCACACCAAGGACTATGCTTTTTTAACCATTTTCATCTGAAGGTGGTATGCTCTTATATTGAAAATGAAGCTTCCTCCTCTGTGGCACCACCCACTAATGTTGTATCTCCATCACTGATTATGGGGCAGATATGACAGGGACCACATACCACTGTCCTACCCCCCAGTGTGGGTAGATAAGGCTGAAAGTATTGTTAGGCACTATGTATATATTGTACACCACAGGAGCTATATGACTACTTATGAGTGCTTGTTAAGTTGGTCCAGAGATGCTCAGACGTATGAGTGTTTTAAAGTTAGTTTTTTGTGGCCTTGCATGACCAATGACCTTCATAAATGTGTTGGTGCTTGCAGAGCATTGTGCACCTGGAAATCTCTCACTCGGGTAACAGCAGGATAAGTCTACCCCGACCCCCCACCCCCACTCCTGATCTATAGCACCTGGTTCCTCACCATATCAAGTTGCCAACAAAAAATATTAATGATAGAATAGAATAGAATAGAATAGAATATGCCTTTATTGTCATTGTCACAAGTACAACGAAATTTAAAAGTGCTCTTCAGTCAGTGCCTAAATAATTTAATATGACAACAATGCTAAAATATAATAGTTTAAATACTTTAGAATTCCTAAAAATATGAATAAATAAGAATAAATATACCTTAAACTGCACAAGAGCATACCCACACACATGCAATATATAAAAATGTTGAACATGATTCTACATCCTACACATACCTCCACCGTTTTACAGATCCAGCAAGATACAGATTGAAATATTGTATGTTATTTTTTAGCAGCATTCAGAGCAGTTATTGCAATTGGATAAAAACTGTGCTTGAGTCTATTTGTCCTTGCATTAATTAACCTGTGCCGTCTGCCAGAAGGCAACAGTTCAAACAGAGAGTATCCAGGATGTGAGGTGTCTTTAGCTATGTTCTGTGCTTTTATAAGACAACAGGAGCTGTGTAAGTTTTCTAATGTGGGGAGAGGGCAGCCGACAATCTTTTGGGCGGTGTTGATGACCCTTTGGAGAGCTTTCCTCTGGGCCACTGTACAGCTGGTGTACCAAATGCATATACAGTATGTTACTACACTTTCAATGGAGGCTCTGTAGAAGGACACCAGCAGTCTTTGTGTGATGTTATTCTTCCTTAGTATCCTCAGGAAGTACAGTCTATGCTGGGCCTTTTTTAGTAGCACAGAGGTATTCACGCACCAGGATAGATTCTCCTCTATGTGGACTCCCAGGAAGCGGAAGTCTGCCATCCTCTCCACACAGTCCCCGTTGATGAGTAATGGTGGGATTTCTGTCTTTTTCCTCCTGTAGTCTATTATGAGTTCTTTGGTCTTTGAAGTGTTGAGGAAAAGGTTATTGGTCATGCACCATGCTGACAGCTGCTCCACCTCCTCTCTATAGGCAGACTCGTCCCCACCAGAAATAAGCCCCACCACTGTAGTGTCGTCTGCAAACTTTACGATGGTGTGGCTGTGATGGACAGAGGTGCAGTCATGTGTGTATAGGGAGTAGAGCAGGGGACTCAGCACACAGCCCTGAGGGAAACCAGTACTGAGGCTTAAGGCTGTAGAAATATGATGGCCTACTCTAACCCTCTGCCTGCGATCAGAGAGGAAGCTGCTGATCCACATGCAGGTTGTATGTGGGAGCCCCAGGTCCTCCAGCTTGACCACCAGCTTGTGTGGTAGGATGGTATTAAATGCAGAGCTGAAATCCACAAAAAGCATCCGCACATATCTCCCTTGCTGCTCCAGGTGTGATAGTGCAGCATGGAGTGCTGTTGCTATGGCATCTTCTGTGGATCGGTTCGATCTGTAGGCAAACTGGTGGGAGTCGAGGCTTGGGGGCAGGGCTGCTGTGATGTGACTGCGGACCAGTTTTTCAAAGCACTTCATGATTACTGGGGTGAGTGCCACTGGTCTGTAGTCATTGAGGCTGGAGATGTGGAGCTTCTTGGGCAGGGGGACTATGGTGGAGGACTTCAGGCAGGGTGGGACAGTGGCCTGTGCCAGGGATTGGTTGAAAATCCTTGTAAAGACTCCAGTCAGTTGGTCTGCACAATCCCTCAGCACACGTCCTGGGATGCCATCGGGACCAGCTGCCTTCCTCGGATTGATGGCCCGCAGGGTGCGCCTCACCTCATGTTCCTCGAAGGTGAGGATTGTGCTGCTGTGGGGTGTGTGGTGTAGCTGTGCCTCCTCTGTTGCAGTGACTTTGAAGCGGGCAAAGTAGATGTTCAGCTCCTCTGCCAGCGTGAGGTCACCTTCAGCAGCTCCAAGGTTGGACTTGTAGTTGGTGAGGTGCTGGACTCCCTGCCACACCTGCCGACTGTTGTTACTGTCCAGGTGTTTCTCAATCCTCCTTCTGTAGTCCGCTTTGGCCTCTCTGATGCCTCTCTTCAGGTTGGCTCAGGCTGCGCTGTAGAGATCTCTATTGCCGGTCCTGTAGGCAGTGTTCCTCTTTCTTAGCAGCTGCTGGACCTCCCGGGTCATCCAGGGCTTCTGATTGGGGTAGATCCTTATGCATTTGTCCACTGTGACAGTGTCTATGCAGTTCTTAATATAGCACAGTACACTGTCTGTGAACATCTCCAGGTTCTGATGTTCAAAGACCTCCCAGTTGGTCCTATCAAAGCAGTCCTGTAGCTGCTGTGAGGCACCGTCTGGCCATGTGGCAACAGTCTTTCTGATGGTGGGAGCAGTTTTCTTGAGGTGGGCATATGCGGGAGTTAAAAACAAGGACAGATGGTCAGACTGGCCCAGATGTGGTAGTGGTCTGGTCGTGTAGCCCATTTTGATGTTAGAATATACCTTGTCCAGAGTGTTCTCTCCCCTAGTAGCACACTTAACATGTTGGTGGAATTTAGGGAGTGCTATTTGTAAGTCTGCATGATTAAAATCCCCTGCTATGATCTGCACAGCTTCCGGGTACACGCTCTGCTGCTTGCTAATGCTACCATGTAAATGACCGATAGCCGAGCTAGCATTAGCATCCGGTGGAATGTAAACAGCAGTTACTAAAACAATGGTAAACTCCCTAGGAAGGTAAAAGGGTCTGCATTTAACAGTCAAATACTGCAGGTCTGTGGAGCAGTGTCTGTCTATAGTCACTGTGTGTGTACACCAGTTGTTATTAATGTACACACAGAGACCCCCTCCTCTGCTCTTACCGGAGTCCATTGTCCTGTCCTGCCGCTGCATAGTGTAGCCTGCTAGCTCAGTAGTCGAGTCCGGAATAGATGGATAGATGGAATAGCCAGGACTCTGTGATTAACAGCACGCAACTGTTCCTCATCGCGTTGTTGGTTGCTGTCTGTAGTCTTAGTTCGTCCATCTTATTTGCGAGGGATCTAGCGTTAGTGACAAACAAGCTGGGAAGCGATGGTTTAAACGGCTGCCTCCTTAGTCTCGTTAGCACACCAGCCCTGCAGCCCCGCTTCTGCTTCCTGTCTCTGCGCCGTCTGCGCCACCTCACCGCTGGGATAATAATCCACGGCGAGCCGGGAATCCTTGCTATATCCACCGGGATATTATGCGAGCGGATAAACTCGGCTGTAACACTGCTTTTAAAACAAATTCCAATCTTTAGGAGGTCACTTTGGCTGTAGATGTTGTTCGCATAACAAAAAGTACCCCAGATGAGAAAAACCACGTAAACACAAAGCAAAACAAAACACTGACTGTACAAGGACTGAGCCGCAGCAACTATGTGCGCCGCCATCTTCCTTCCTTCCAATCGTTAATCATTAATCGATAGTTAACAGTTTCTACAGCCACACATCTTCTACATCTTCTGCCTACCAGTGCATCCCTGAGAATACTGTGCTCCAGGGTCCATGGATCCGGGTGCACAGTTCAAGTACAGGTTTTGGAAAGTGGCCAGTGGCCAAGTTTACTGCTAAGACTACCAGGACTATCCTGCATCACTGGTGGTTGGTCATGCACCACCACTCAGGGTTGGCTTTAGAAGTAGGAGCCAGTGGTAAGAGCGCTGTCAATAAGGCTGTCAACTGCCTCTTGAATGAGCTACTTTTTTTGAGCAATGCTCAGGTACATGATTTGCTGGCTCTAGGCCTCCAGCATACCTTTTTTATTTTTACACTCAAGTCTTATATTCTTAATTCTCTTTGGGTTGTGTTCCAATCATTGCTTGTGCTTTCTTAGTTTTAATTCTCATATTGCAAAGCTGTCTGCTTCATATTTAATGTGTTTCTCTGCAATTCTAATTTGTTTAGTTGTAATATTTGGTGAACTTTAAACAATAGTTCATATGAAATGGAAATATCAAACACATCAAAGTCTGTTTATGACATGAAAGAGAGTTTAAAATGCCCTAAAATCTAAATTTCTCTGAAATATTTTTTTTTCTAAAAATTGTAATGTCACGACATTTCATTTGAACAGTGTTGCATTCTACAATTTTATTATCAGCACATTTTATTTTATTGCCATGCTGTCTTGTTTTATATACTGTACTTGAGCAATGATCAATGTAACAACACTGAGGGAAATGCAGCTCCAGCAGCCCTTTGATATGTGTACACAATTGATGGTAAAAATACAGGAGGAAGGAACGGGGCAGCAAATAAAATCTGGAGCTCCAGTTTACAAAAATTACTCATTTCTAAACACTTTTATTTCACCTAAAAGAAATGTTAAAATTTGGACCAAGCATATACAGTTTCATTTGGAACAAACAATCAGAACAATCGAGTGTGTGAGGAATTAGCTTGAAATATTCCCCCAGACAAAATTACTTCCAAAATCCCCAAATTAGTGATATTGTCCATCTACAGCCCTCACAAAAACTTGCTGATCTGGAGAAAATGAACATAAAAGACAAACTATTACATTACTACAACATAAAATAATTACATAAAATAATAAGTAATATTATGTCTGTAATACACAAAAAATAAATGACTTTGTCTAATACACAATGCATATGAACTCTAATAGTGCAGATTGCAAATGACTGTATTCATAATAATTGATCATACCTTACAATGTCAAGTGAAGTTAACCAAAGAGAAAAATGTCTAAATTTATAGTCTATCTTAGCCAATAACAGTCTGTCAGATTAATCCCTGGTGGACCATGAGGCGGGGAAAGAACAAACAGCCCAACTTCCAGAGAATAATGTAAGGTTTAATAAGGTTTATTCCATTAAAAAAATGCAACTGTAAATGATACTGATACTAATCATTCTGACCTAGGCCATAATGCTACATTTTATAGAAATGGGTTTGTAACACATTTTAAAATCCACATTATGTCTAATCTGCAACTTAGCAATCATTATAAACAAAGCAAACAATATTGAATTGAAGGTCCAAAAGGGACTTCCTGTGCTTGTAGACCATCCTAATGGCAGATATGTATGCACAGACAGGGTGTAACATGTAGTGAGTAGAGGATGGACACAAATGCGCAAACTCAGAATTGGCTTTATTAGGGCAAATCCAGAAATCAGTGTCAGAGTTCACAGTGGTGGTCAAAACACAGGCAGACTGGGTTATCACCAAAATATTCACAATCCTAAAAGAACTAACAGGCAAAGGTCTAGGAAACTAGGAATCACAATGGAACACTGAAACCCAGGCTTGGACTTAACAGGACAAATACACAATAATTCAATTCAATTTTATTTGTATAGTGCTTTTAACAATGGACATTGTCACAAAGCAGCTTTACAGAAATAAATGGATTCACAAAAATATATTGTAAATATTTGAATTTATCACTGTGAATTTATCCCTAATGAGCAAGCCAGTGGTGACGGTGGCAAGGAAAAACTCCCCGAGATGATATGAGGAAGAAACCTTGAGAGGAACCAGACTCAAAAGGGAACCCATCCTCATCTGGGTACAATGAATAGTGCAATTATAAATAAATCCCTTCTACTATTGTGTACTATATGGACAAATAGTGCAATTGTGCAACCAGTAAATTCATCACAGTTTTCGCAAGAAGTCCGGTTGGTTAAAATCTATCCACTGTCCACTGATGAAGGCCTGAGTACGAAGCTGCAGCCCCAAAGCCACTACAGCAATCGCAGTCCCAAGCCATTACAGTACAGCTCCCCATATGTGATCCCCAAGCCATCTCCAGGTGGCGCCATCCCCAGCAATCCAAACAGTTCTTCAGGCCGTCCATATGGGGCCACCCCCAGCATCAGTGAGCGAACTCAACCGATGAGAACTCCAACCAGAAGTAGGGCATCAGGATGGGTCAGACAGCGAGGAGGAGCAGAAGGGGTCAGGATCACTGGCATCTCTGGCATCTCAGAAGTAGCGTGTGTAGCTTGACAGAGAGTGAGGGAGAGAGAGAGAGATGGAGAGAAAGGAAAAGATTGTTAGGTGAGCTTTTGTCCTCTAATGGTTAAGGACAATGTACTTTGCATGCAGAGCGCAAGCAGGGACTCCAGCAGGACTAGCTATGACAGCATAATTAAAAGGGAGAGCCAGAAGCTAACACAGACATGAGGGATTCCTGGGACATAAAGCAGCAGCCACTCCACCGTCGACAAACCTGAGTGAACGTGTGAGAGTGGGGGGGAGACAGCATCCAAACATCCCAGTTCACCACAACACTCTATGCCTGTGAAACCCTCCAGACCTGCCCCTGTACCTAAGAAAACTATTCACAAAAGGCTTGACTAAACAAATATGTTTTCAGCCTAGACTTAAAGACTGAGACTGTGTCTGAGCCCCGAACACTAAGTGGAAGGCTGTTCCATAACTGTGGGGTTTGTAAGAGAAAGCTCTACCCCCAGCTGTAGCCCGCATTTTTCGAGGTACCAAAAAATAGCCTGCACCTTTTGATCTGTGTAGGCATGGTGGATCATAAAAGACCAAAGGTTCGCCCAGGTACTGTGGCGCGAGACCATTTAGTGCTTTATAGGTCAATAGTAGTATTTTATAATCAATATGAAATTTGATTGGGAGCCAATGCAGTGTGGATAAGATAGGGGTGATGTGGTCATATCTTCTGGTTCTAGTAAGGACTCTCGCTGCTGCATTCTGGACTAACTGGAGCTTGTTTATGCTTCTACTGGAGCATCCAGACAGTAAGGCATTACAATAATCCAACATAGAGGTAACAAAAGCCTGAACTAATTTTTCTGCATTGTATAGTGACATTATATTTCTTATTTTAGCAATATTTCTGAGATGAAAGAAAGCGATCCTAGTTATATTATCTACATGAGCTTCAAAAGAAAGACTAGAGTCGATAATCACACCAAGGTCTTTTACTGCTGCAGATGATGAAACAAAAAGGTCATCCAGAGTTATTATGTAATCAGAAAGCTTACTTCTAACTGCATGTGATCCTAGTACAAGTACTTCAGCCTTATCAGAATTAAGTAAGAGAAAGTTAGAGAAAGTTAATAAGATGTCTGTGACACCTGCTCTGGGTCAGGAAGAGAATGAGGTTTTAGCTTCATGGTAATTTTGGATCCTGGTTTATTTGTACTAGAGTGAGGATACATTTTTCAATGGTTACTCCAAAACACTTCTGTAAGTCTCTATAGCTAAGAGTGTGTGCTATATGCTTTAAATGTCATTATGATAACTGTCTCTGCTGTCGTAGGGAGGAAAGAGTGGTTTAAACTCTGCAACACCGTTAGAAGGTATACACCTGTTGAAATAGTGAATAGTGGGATTTTATTCATTAAAATATACATGGGTGATTTTCCTCGCTAATGTCACATATGGTTTGATCATTAAGATCTACACATAGTGCAGTGGTGGCTCAGCAGATAGGGCTCTGTATTACTGAGTTATAAGGTTGTGAATTTGAATCCTGTTACCACCAAGCTGTTGCTCTTGAGCCCTTGAGCAAGGCCCATAACCCTCATCTATTCAGCTCAATTACAAGATGCTTTGGAAAAATGTGTCTGCCAAATTAATAAATGTGAATCTCCAGGTGTATTTCTGTAAGTCTGCTTTGTGACAATGTCTGCTGTTAAATTTCATATGCAGTTAAGTTCAGCTGAAAGAAATTATGAAATGTTCACCCAGGTTGTATTACATTAACTCTTTTTATTGCTATGTTAGATTATTCTACTTAAAACATACTATATTTCATCTATCATCTTCATCAAGGACATCCACAGTGACTGGTCCAGCCTGGTAGTTTTGGTTCCCAAAGTTGACTGTTCGGTCAGGTTTTGTGTGGACTTTAGAAAAGTCATGAAGATGAAATTTAAGCAGAAAATATTACATCTTTGCCTTAGATTTATAAACACCAGGCATTGTTAAACAGTTTTGTTTCACCTGTGAAAATGATAATTAGCCAAGCACAAAGTTTAATGTGAAACAAATAATTAAAACAATTTGGTGTGTGAAGAATGAGCCAGGAATATTTCACCAGACAAAATGACTCTAAAAGCATGTCTGAACCAACTGTAGAAAAATGCATACACTATGGGATTACATGTTGAATTGAAATATGCCACCCAGATTAAGACATCAAACACAACTGGAGGAACTGAATATCCTGTAAATGGATTTATGCAGTTACAGATAAAAAACGGTACCCATGAAGTCACAAAAACTCCCATGATTATGGCTAGTGTTTTAGTTGCCTTTCTTTCTGACTTGCTCATAGTGGCTTTTTCTCCTGCTGTCTTCATCTGTGCATTTGTGGATTGAATTGCACGAGCTTGTCTTTGTGCAGTGTGGAGGATTTTCATATACACACATAGCATGATTAATGCGGGCATGTAAAAACAAAGCGTAGAAAATACCATGGCTCCTACTTTGGCTTGGAACACCATGCAGGTGCCTTCACACACAAAGTTATTGTAATACAAATCTTCATTTCCAAGAATATTGATCTCCAGAAATATCATCCCGAACCCAACAGAAGCAGAAATCCCCCAACACACTGTGATCATGAATCTAATGGAAGTAGGAGTCATTTTACTGTAATACAGAAGCGGATGACATACAGCATAATATCGATCTAAAGAAATAATACACAGGTTTAAAATGGATGCAGTGCACACAGTGACATCCAAACTGCTGTGTATTTTACAAAAGGTGCTTCCTAAATACCAGCAAGTTTCCACAGAGCGGATCATGCCTGCTGGCATCACTATTCCTCCTACAAGCAGATCAGCAACAGCCAGAGAGAGAATGAGGTAATTAGTTGATGTGCGTAATTGTCTGAAATGTATGACAGTTATGATCACAAGCAGGTTTCCAATCACAGTGATAAGAGAAAAAGTGCTAAAGAGGATGTAGAGAAAAACCCGAACTTCCAGAGGATAATTAATCTTCAAACACGATGTATTAAGAGAACTGAAACAAAGTGAAGGCTCTTCCAAAATCCCCAAATTAGTGATATTGTCCATCTACAGCACTCACAAAAACTTACTGATCTGGAGAAAATGAACATAAAAGACAAACTATTGCATTACCACAACATTTACATAAAATAATAAGTAATATTATGTCTGTAATACACAAAAAATAAATGACTTTGTCTAATACACAATGCATATGAACTCTAATAGTGCAGATTGCAAATGACTGTATTCATAATAATTCATCATACCTTACAATGCCAAGTGAAGTTAACCAAAGAGAAGAACGTCTAAATTTATAGTCTATCTTAGCCAATAGCAGTCTATCAGATTAATCCCTGGTGGACCATGAGGCGGGGAAAAAACAAACAGCCCAACTTCCAGAGAATAATGTAAAGTTTAATAAGGTTTATTCCATTAAATACTCCCCGAGATGATATGAGGAAGAAACCTTGAGAGGAACCAGACTCAAAAGGGAACCCATCCTCATCTGGGTGCAACGGATAGTGCGATTATAAATAAATTCCTTCTATTATTGTGTACTATATGGACAAATAGTGCAATTGTGCAACCAGTAAATTCATCAGTTTTCGCAAGAAGTCCAGCTGGTTAAAATCTATCCACTGTCCACTGATGGAGTCCTCAGTTAAAAGCTGCTCGTGGCAACTGCAGCCCCAAAGCCACTACAGCAATCGCAGTCCCAAGCCATTACAGTACAGCTCCCCATATGTGATCCCCAAGCCATCTCCAGGTAGCGCCATCCCCAGCAATCCAAACAGTTCTTCAGGCCGTCCATATGGGGCCACCCCCAGCATCAGTGAGCGAACTCAACCGATGAGAACTCCAACCAGAAGTAGGGCATCAGGATGGGTCAGACAGCGAGGAGGAGCAGAAGGGGTCAGGATCACTGGCATCTCTGGCATCTCAGAAGTAGCGTGTGTAGCTCGACAGAGAGTGAGGGAGAGAGAGAGAGATGGAGAGAAAGGAAAAGATTGTTAGGTGAGCTTTTGTCCTCTAATGGTTAAGGACAATGTACTTTGCATGCAGAATGCAAGCAGGGACTCCGGCAAGACTAGCTATGACAGCATAATTAAAAGGGAGAGCCAGAAGCTAACACAGACATGAGGGATTCCTGGGACATAAAGCAGCAGCCACTCCACCGTCGACAAACCTGAGTGAACGTGTGAGAGTGGGGGGGAGACAGCATCCAAACATCCCAGTTCACCACAACACTCTATGCCTGTGAACCCTCCAGACCTGCCCCTGTACCTAAGAAAACTATTCACAAAAGGCTTGACTAAACAAATATGTTTTCAGCCTAGACTTAAAGACTGAGACTGTGTCTGAGCCCCGAACACTAAGTGGAAGGCTGTTCCATAACTGTGGGGTTTGTAAGAGAAAGCTCTACCCCCAGCTGTAGCCCGCATTTTTCGAGGTACCAAAAAATAGCCTGCACCTTTTGATCTGTGTAGGCATGGTGGATCATAAAAGACCAAAGGTTCGCCCAGGTACTGTGGCGCGAGACCATTTAGTGCTTTATAGGTCAATAGTAGTATTTTATAATCAATATGAAATTTGATTGGGAGCCAATGCAGTGTGGATAAGATAGGGGTGATGTGGTCATATCTTCTGGTTCTAGTAAGGACTCTCGCTGCTGCATTCTGGACTAACTGGAGCTTGTTTATGCTCCTACTGGAGCATCCAGACAGTAAGGCATTACAATAATCCAACATAGAGGTAACAAAAGCATGAACTAATTTTTCTGCATTGTGTAGTGACATTATATTTCTTATTTTAGCAATATTTCTGAGATGAAAGAAAGCGATCCTAGTTATATTATCTTCATGAGCTTCAAAAGAAAGACTAGAGTCGATAATAACACCAAGGTCTTTTACTGCTGCAGATGATGAAACAAAAAGGTCATCCAGAGTTATTATGTAATCAGAAAGCTTACTTCTAACTGCATGTGATCCTAGTACAAGTACTTTTGCCTTGTCAGAATTAAGTAAGAGAAAGTTAGAGAAAGTTAATAAGATGTCTGTGACACCTGCTCTGGGTCAGGAAGAGAATGAGGTTTTAGCTTAATGGTAATTTTGGATCCTGGTTTATTTGTACTAGAGTGAGGATACATTTTTCAATGGTTACTCCAAAACACTTCTGTAAGTCTCTATAGCTAAGAGTGTGTGCTATATGCTTTAAATGTCATTATGATAACTGTCTCTGCTGTCGTAGGGAGGAAAGAGTGGTTTAAACTCTGCAACACCGTTAGAGGGTATACACCTGTTGAAATAGTGAATAGTGGGATTTTATTCATTAAAATATACATGGGTGATTTTCCTCGCTAATGTCACATATGGTTTGATCATTAAGATCTACACATAGTGCAGTGGTGGCTCAGCAGATAGGGCTCTGTATTACTGAGTTATAAGGTTGTGAATTTGAATCCTGTTACCACCAAGCTGTTGCTCTTGAGCCCTTGAGCAAGGCCCATAACCCTCATCTATTCAGCTCAATTACAAGATGCTTTGGAAAAATGTGTCTGCCAAATTAATAAATGTGAATCTCCAGGTGTATTTCTGTAAGTCTGCTTTGTGACAATGTCTGCTGTTAAATTTCATATGCAGTTAAGTTCAGCTGAAAGAAATTATGAAATGTTCACCCAGGTTGTATTACATTAACTCTTTTTATTGCTATGTTAGATTATTCTACTTAAAACATACTATATTTCATCTATCATCTTCATCAAGGACATCCACAGTGACTGGCCAAGCCTTAGATTTATAAACACCAGGCATTGTTAAACAGTTTTGTTTCACCTGTGAAAATGATAATTAGCCAAGCACAAAGTTTAATGTGAAACAAATAATTAAAACAATTTGGTGTGTGAAGAATGAGCCAGGAATATTTCACCAGACAAAATGACTCTAAAAGCATGTCTGAACCAACTGTAGAAAAATGCATACACTATGGGATTACATGTTGAATTGAAATATGCCACCCAGATTAAGACATCAAACACAACTGGAGGAATTGAATATCCTGTAAATGGATCTATGCAGTTACAGATAAAAAACGGTACCCATGAAGTCAGAAAAACTCCCATGATTATGGCTAATGTTTTAGTTGCCTTTCTTTCTGACTTGCTCATAGTGGCTTTTTCTCCTGCTGTCTTCATCTGTGCATTTGTGGATTGAATTGCACGAGCTTGTCTTTGTGCAGTGTGGAGGATTTTCATATACACACATAGCATGATTAATGCGGGGATGTAAAAACAAAGCATAGAAAATACCATGGCTCCTACTTTGGCTTGGAACACCATGCAGGTGCCTTCACACACAAAGTTATTGTAATACAAATCTTCATTTCCAAGAATATTGAGCTCCAGAAATATCATCCCGAACCCAACAGAAACAGAAATCCCCCAACACACTGTGATCATGAATCTAATGGTATTCGGAGTCATTTTACTGTAATACAGAAGCGGATGACATACAGCATAATATCGATCTAAAGAAATAATACACAGGTTTAAAATGGATGCAGTGCACACAGTGACATCCAAACTGCTGTGTATTTTACAAAAGGTGCTTCCTAAGTACCAGCAAGTTTCCACAGAGCGGATCATGCTAGGAGGCATCACTGTTCCTCCTACAAGCAAATCAGCAACAGCCAGAGAGAGAATCAGGTAATTAGTTGGTGTGCGTAATTGTCTGAAATGTACGACAGTTATGATCACAAGCAGGTTTCCAATCACAGTGATAAGAGAAGAAGTGCTAAAGAGGATGTAGAGCAAAACCCGAACTTCCAGAGGATAATTAATCTTCAAACACGATGTATTAAGGGAACTAAAACAAAGTGAAGGCTCCTCCAGTATATCCAAATCAATGATATTGTCCATCTACAGCAGTCACAATGCCTTCCAGATCTGAAGAAAATGAACATAAAAGACAAACTATGGCATTATCACATCTGTAGCAGAGTGTAATAAGTAATATTATAGCAGTAATATGCAATAATCCAATGACCTTGATTAATATAGTGTGCATATGAACTCTAATAGTGCAGATTGCAAATCAGTGTATTCATAATAACTCATCATACCTTGCTCTGTACCATGAAGATGAAGTTAACCAAAGAAAAGAACATCTAAATTTATAGTGTATCTTAGCCAATAGCAGTCTATCAGATGAATCCCTTGTGAAGCATAATGGAGGGAAAACACAAGTGTCAAGTGGTTTTCATTGTCATTCTTCTGTACAGCTTGTTAACACTGGAACGAAACAGTGGCACAATACACAGGACGACATAAAGTGCCTATACACAAAAGTGTGAGATGAGTGCAATCAATACAATAAATACACAGGGAAATAAATATACATGACAGTGCATGTCAGCTAAATAGAATAGACAATAGAACAGAGTGGAAAATGCTAGTGCAAAAATTCTACTGTCTGTTTTAGCAGCAAGCGACTGTGGTTGCAACAATAAGAAAATCCAAATAGTATTTTGAGAGTCATATTAGAAAAAGTGTCCAAAAATGCAACATAAAATGCCGGTGTGCAGTGATAGATGTACAGTGGGAGATGTTGGGAGGTTTTGATTATTCCAGTTGAGGGAGGCATGAATGCCTCAGGTATGAAGCTGTTGCAGAGTCTGATTGGTGGTAGCACGAATCCTCCGGTATCTTCTGCTAGATTGCTGGAGGGTGAAAAGTCCTTGAGAGGGGTGTGAGGGATGGCCTTGAGGATGCAGTGCTTGTTGAAAGAAGCATCAATGGTGGGTAGGGAGACCCTGATGATGATCTCAGCCATCCTTGCAATTTGCTGTAGGGTCTTGTGGTCTGAAATTGTGCAATTCCCATACCAGACTGTGAGACAGCTGGTCAGGACACTCTCAATTGTACCTCTGTAGAAGGTAGTGAGGATGGGAGGCAGGCAGTTAGCTCTCTTCAACCTCCACAGGAAGTGAAGACACTGCTGGTCCTTCTTGGTTAGGCAGGTCTTCTGTTATGTGCACACCAATAAACTTGGAGCTTTTGACTCTGTCTGCAGATCACACAGGTCCTCCTGAAGTCAACAATCAACTCTTTGGTCTTATAGACACTGAGAGATAGATTGTTGTCTCTACACCATTCTGTGAGCTTCTCCACCTCCTTCCTCTACACTGACTCATCATTGTTGCTGATGAGACCCACAACTGTAGTATCATCAGAAAACCTGATGTGATTGGAGCTATACTTTGCAGCACAGTCATGGGTCAGCAGGGTAAACAGCATTGGGCTGAGCACACAGCCCTGGGGAGCACCAGTGTTCAGTGTGGTGGTGTTGGAGGTGGTGTTGCCAATACTCCTATCTGTTGTTGACGAATGATTGTGTTGAATGCTGAACTGAAGTGTATGAACGGCATCCTTACATAGTTCTCCTTTTTGTCCAGGTGGGTCAGAGACAGGTGGATGGCAGCGGATACTGTTGAGTGGTTAGGAAGGTAGGCATACTGGAATAGGTCCATTGTGGCGTGAAGACTGCTCTTAATGTGTTTCATGACTAATCGCTCAAAGCACTTCATGATGATAGGTGTGAGTGCAACGGGCCAGAAGTCATTGAGGCAAGTCACAGATGATTTCTTTGGCATAGGGATGGTGGTCATCTTGAAGCATACAGGGACAACTGCTTGGTTCAGGGAGATGTTGAAGATGTCTGTTAGGACATCTTCAACTGCCACTGATCAGCACATTCCCTCAGCACCCAGCCAGAAATGTTGTAAGGACCAGCAGCTTTACATAAGTTAATTCTGGGCAGAGTTTTTCTGAGAAAGACAGAGTACTTAGTTGGTGGAATTTGGGCTGGTCTTCCGCAAAAGCACGTTGTTCTGTGCTTCAAACCGTGCATAGAAATCGTTCAGTGCATCTGGGGGTAAGGCATCACCATTGCAGAAATGGATACCTTGCCACATATGGCATCTGTACTTGGTGTTTTGGAAGTGACTGTGGATTCTTTGTGCATAGTTGTACTTTGCCTCTCTGATAGCCTGGGACAGATCGGTCGATGCGGTGCAGCCCTGAAGGAAGTGTCTACGGTTTTCAATAGCACATGCACCTCTGCATTCATCCATGGCTTATGGTTTGCATGTGTGGTGATGCTCTTGAAGGAAGTCACATCATCAATGCACTTGTTGTTGTAGCTCGATACTGACGTTGTGTATTCTGCCAAATCTGTGGTATGGTTGTATGTGGCAGCCTCTCTGAACTTGTCCCTGTCTATGTGCTCAAAACAGACCTAAAATGCTGAGATGACTCTCTCAAACCAGGTTCTCACCTGTTTCAGAACTGGTTTGGCACATTTCAGAAGTGGTCTGTAAGCTAGGATTAGCATAACAGAGACGTGGTGGTAGAATGTGCTGGTAGAATTTTGGCAGCACTGATTTCAAGTTGGTGTGGTTAAAGTCCTTGACGGCAATGAAAAATCCTTCAGGGCATGCTGTCTGTAGATTACTGATTGATAGAGTTCATTTAGCATTTACCTCATGTTAGTGGCAGGTGGAATGTACATTCAAAGGCGGAGGTACAGGCAGCATGGTACCATCCACGTGTTTTGGCACGGGAGATACATGGACCTCCATTCATGGTGGGCTCATGTTCGTGAAGCAGGGGAACAGGTCCATAAAGCAGATGGACAATTCTGCAAGTCAGAGTTGCCAGTTAAGGAACAGCAAAGCTTCTTGGAAGCTTCCTGGAAGATTAGGGAACCTACATGCCTCAGTGAAGCCAACTGTGTGGTCTTTGTAATCATCTGGAGGTTCAGAAAATGCCTTCTTGCCTAGTGTGGAGACAGAAAGAGAGATCCAGTATGAGGCACAGTCAACAGACAAGGCAGATGATAACCTTCAGACAGACGGGTGGAAAGATGACCTCATCAGCAACAGAAAGTGGAGCATGAAAAATATCTTGGGCAGACTAGGAACCTCAACAGAGTAGCCAGATGGGACTGGAGACCATGAGTGGCAGTGCCTTCTCCTACTGCAGGGGCTCCCAAATTAGGGGTCACAACCCCAGGCAGTGTCTCTTTATTTACATTGGGGTCCTGAGAGAAACTTATAATCGCCTGTTTCGTTTTATTCAGTTATTTTACAATATTAGAAATATCAAAGACAGATTTGGTGTGCTAATATTTTACTTTATTACTGAATACACATTCAAACAAGCCACATTTGAATTAAAAGTGCAGGTTACTTTAATCTGATGCACTATCCTGCCATTCTGAACTAAGCATAGAAATTCAGCAGTACATATTTACAAATATCTCCATACATAAGCAAAGTACTTCCATTTTCAGGGGCTCAAAGGTATTTGGACAAAGTGACGTAATTGTAAATATAACCATAATTTTAATACTTGGATGAAAATCCTTTGCAGTCAATGACTGCCTGAAGTCTGGAGCTCATGTTCTCAAAACTCAAATTCCTCCCTGGAGATGTTTTGCCAGGCCTTCACTGCAGCCACCTTTAGTTGCTGCTTGTTTGTGGGTCTTTCTGCCTTCAGTCTTGTCTTCAGTAACTGAAAAGCAGCTCTATTTTGTTGAGATCAGGCGACTGACTTGGCCATTGAAAAATATTCCATTTCTTTGCCTTCAAAAAGTCTTGAGTTGCTTTCGCAGTATGTTTAGGGTCATTATCCACCTGCACTGTGAAGCAGCGTCCTATCAGTTTTGTAGCATTTGGCTGAATGTGAGCAGAGAGTATAGCCCTATACACCTCAGAATTCATCTTGCTACTTCTGTCAGCAGTCACATCATCAATAAACACCAGCGAGCCCATTCCAATGGCAGCCATACATGCCCATGCCATAACACTGCCTCCACCATGTTTGACACATGATGTGGTATACTTTGGATCATGAGCTGTTCCTTTCTTTCGCCATACTTTTCTCTTCCCATCATTCTGGTACAAGTTAATCTTGGTTTCATCAGTCCAAAGAATCTTATTCCAGAACATGGGAGGCTTTTTTAGATGTTTTCTGGCAAAGTCTAATCTGGCTTTCCTGTTCTTGAATGTTACCAGTGGTTCGCACCTTGTTGTAAACCCTCTGTATTTACATTCATGAAGGCGTCTCTCGTCAGAGTATTCTTGACTTCTGTTGATGTTGTGAAGGGATTTTTCTTCACCAAGGAAAGGATTCTGCGATCATCCACTTTAGTTCTTCTGTGGTCTTCCAGGCCTTTCGATGTTGTTGAGCACACCAGTGCTTTCTTTCTTTTTAAGAATGTACACAACTGTTGATCTGGCCACAACTAAGGTTTTTGCTCTCTCTCTTACAGATTTATGTTGTTTTTTCAGCCTAATGATGGCCTCCTTCACTTGCATTGAGATCTCCTTGGACTTCATATTGGTAGCTCCAGTTGAACAGCTGCCAAATGCCAACTCAATACCTGATATCAACTCCAGACCTTTATCTGCTTCATTTGTCTTGAAGTAACGAGGAAATGGACCGCACCTGGTCAATTAACTTCTTGTTAGTCAATTGTGCAAATACCTTTGAGCCCCTGAAAATGGAAGTACTTTGCTTAAAATGGCTGTAATTCCTAAACGGTAAATGCCATATTTTTGTGGAACCTCTTAAAATAAAGCTGAAAGTCTACACTTCAATCACATATTGATTGTTTTATTTCAAATCCTTTGTGGTGGTGTATAAAGGCAAAATCACAAAAACTCTGTCATTGTCCAAATACTTCTGGACCTGACTGTATGTACTATTCTAGCTCATTATTGAGTATTAACAATTGGTTTTCCTATTGCAATTAGTATTTGGATTTTTAAAATATTTACGAAGCTACCAAAAGATCTGTTTTACATTCCAGTCTTCTGGATTTTCTAGATTAGTAAATACTTTTGAATGTACGGTAAGAGTTATAGATTTGTGTTGCAGCTGATGACAACAATTACGTCAGTGCTGGAAAGCTTTAAAGATAATCAGAGCTCATCAGCGTGTTTAAAATTGATGTGCTTGACATGATAAACATTTTACAGGTCGACTTGGAAACTTGACAGACAGGGATGCATCAAGTATAAAGCAAAATCCCATGCGTTGCATTGGGCCATACCACATCACCTCAGCATGGATGATTTTTCTGTGACTACAAAGCACTACCCACAAGACTGATCAATCAGTGCAAGAAATATTTGTTGGGTTTTTAGTCATTTACTTTGCACATACATATGGATGTGACTAACATACTGTAATAAAATGTTCAAATGTTACAGTAGTTCTAAATTATAAATCTGGAATGAAAAATGTAGGGTGGTCAAGGTTTGGGGTTGCAGATCATTCATAATATCCCCCCACCCCACCCCCCGAGCATATCATTAACAGGGTTTTAGCTTAATGGTAGTTTTGTACTGTGGCTTATTTGTACTACATTGAGAATACATTTTTCAACTATTACTACAAAACACTTCTGTAACTCTCTGTAGTTAAGGGTGTGTTCTAAATACTTTAAATATAATCATGATTACAGACTTTGCTGTTGTAGGGGTGACAAGGTGTGGTTTAAACTCTAAACCACCTGTATATTCACTATTTTAATATTATACAAAGGTGTTTTCCTTGCTAAAGTCACATCTGGTTTGCTCTTTAGGACATAAGCCTGGGGCAGTAGTGGCTCAGCAGATGGATTAGTGAATCATAAGGTTGTGAGTTTCAATCCTGGTACCATCAAGCTGTCATTTTTGCGTCTGTGAGCAAGGGCACTAACCCTCATCTAATGAGAAGTTTTGGATAAATACAAAATAATAAATGTAAATCTTCAGTTAGATTTCTATAAATCTGCTTTGTGACAATGCCTATACAATTCATTTCCACTAGAAAAAAAAATGATGAAACATCCAACTCAGATTGTATTACATTGTGTAACTCTATTTATTGCTAAATTAGATTATTCTACTCAAAACATGCAATAGAATATATATATACACACACACACACACACATATATATATATATATATATATATATATATATATATATATATATATATATATGCTTCATCTTATTCCTTTGCATGTTTGTGCATAGGTGGGAGTGTGGAACTGTAAATAGGAAATGGAGGCAGCCAATAATATTATTTGTTTACCTCAGATTTATAAACACCTGACAGGCTTGTTTCACCTGTGAAAATGATATTTAGCCAAGCACAAAGTTTAATTTAAAACAAGCAGTTAAAACAATTTGGTGTGTGAAGAATGAGCCAGGAATATTTCACCAGACAAAATGACTCTAAAAGCATGTCTGAACCAGCTGTAGAAAAATGCATACACTATCGGATTACATGTTGAATTGAAATATGCCACCCAGATTAAGACATCATATGCAACTGGAGGAATTGAATATCCTGTAAATGGATCTATACAGCCACATAAAAAAAATGGCACCCAGGATGTCAGAAAAACTCCCATGATTATGGCTAACGTTTTTGTTGCCTTTCTTTCTGATTTGCTCATACTGGCTTTTTCCTCGACTGTCTTCATCTGTGCATTTGTGGATTGAATTGCACGAGCTTGTCTTTGTGCAGTGTGGAGGATTTTCATATACACACATAGCATGATTAATGCGGGGATGTAAAAACAAAGCATAGAAAATACCATGGCTCCTACTTTGCCTTGGAACACTATGCAGTTGCCTTCACACACAAAGTTATTGTAATAAAAATCTTCATTTCCAAGAATATTGAGCTCCAGAAATATCATCCCGAACCCAACAGAAGCAGAAATGCCCCAACACACTGTGATCATGAATCTAATGGAAGTAGGAGTCATTTTACTGTAATACAGAAGCGGATGACATACAGCATAATATCGATCTAAAGAAATAATACACAGGTTTAAAATGGATGCAGTGCACACAGTGACATCCAAACTGCTGTGTATTTTACAAAAGGTGCTTCCTAAGTACCAGCAAGTTTCCACAGAGCGGATCATGCTAGGAGGCATCACTATTCCTCCTACAAGCAGATCAGCAACAGCCAGAGAGAGAATGAGGTAATTAGTTGATGTGTGTAATTGCGTGAAATGTACAACAGTTATGATCACAAGCAGGTTTCCAATCACAGTGATAAGAGAAGAAGTGCTAAAGAGGATGTAGAGCAAAACCCGAACTTCCAGAGGATAATTAATCTTCAAACACGATGTATTAAGGGAACTGAAACAAAGTGAAGGCTCCTCCAGTATATCCAAATCGATGATATTGTCCATCTACAGCAGTCACAATGCCTTCCAGATCTGAAGAAAATGAACATAAAAGACAAACTATGGCATTATCACATCTGTAGCAGAGTGTAATAAGTAATATTATAGCAGTAATTTACAATAATCCAATGACCTTGATTAATATAGTGTGCATATGAACTCTAATAGTGCAGATTGCAAATCAGTGTATTCATAATAACTCATCATACCTTGCTCTGTACCATGAAGGTGTAACCAAAGAAAAGAACATCTAAATTTATAGTGTATCTTAGCCAATAGCAATCTATCAATGAATCCCTTGTGAAGCATAATGGAGGGAAAAAACAAGTGTCAAGTGGTTTTCATTGTCATTCCTCTGTACAGCTTGTTAACACTGGAATGAAACAGTGGCACGATACACAGGACGACATAAAGTGCCTATACACAACAGTGTGAGACAAGTGCAATCAATACAATAAATACACATGACAGTGCATGTCAACTAAATAGGACAATAGAACAGTGCTGAGTAGAAAATGCTAGTGCAAAAATTCTACTATTGTCTGTTTTAGCAGCAAGCGACTGTGGTTGCAACAATAAAAGAGTCATAATAGTATACTGAGAGCCATAAGAGTAAAAGTGTCCAAAATTGCATCATCAAGTGCCAGTGTGCAGTAACAGATGTACAGGAGTAGATGTTGGGAACTTTTGATTAGTAGAGGTGAGGGAGGCATGAATGCCTCAGGGCCGAAGCTGTTGCGGAGTCTGGTTGATGGTAGCATGGATGCTCCGGTATCTTCTGCTTGATGACTGGAGGGTGAAAAGTACATGAGAGGGATATGAGGGATTGTCCACAATGCTGATGGCCTTGCAGAGAACAGGTCCTCAAACTGATCCACCAACTCAGTTAGACCCTGCTGCTGTGAGAGGGTCAGGACTTCTCCATTTTGGACTAAGATATGCCCTGGGGGTCTAAGGGGACATCAACAAAAGCTGACAAAGCAGGGGCAGGCTCAATTTTTTTTTTTAACAGGTTGATAGAGAGTTGTGAGTTTTGACGCTTACCCAGCTGTTCACTGGGCCCACCCATTTGACCACCGTGTACGAGCCTTGCCAGTGGGACAGAAACTTGCAGTTGGCACTAGGTAGCAGGAGGAGTACCTGGTCACCTGGCTGGAACTTGCAGGGTTGTGCAGGCTGGTTGTAGGCTAATTGTTGCTCCACTTGTGCCTTCTCCACATACTGCTTTACTATCGGGGCCACCCAGTCCATCCACTCCAGCATGTCCTGGATATATTCAATGACTGAGTGGAATGAGGTTGGCTGCTCTTCCCACACTTCCTTGGCCATGTCCAGTAGCCCTTGAGGTCTTCTCCCGAAGAATAGCTCAAAGGGAGTGTACTCCATGGTTGTCTGTCTTGACTCGCGCACGGAAGGAGGAGGTCCCAGTTCCTTTTTTGTTAGCGGCCCTACTTCGTCCCTGCCGACCCTTTCGAGGCGCACACTGATGATTGGGAGCGGGATAAACGGGGCAGGCTCAGACCTCTTGGGGGAGGTGCGCTGGCACTGGGGGCACCACTATCAGAAGTTTTGCATCTCTCCTTCCATGCCTGGCCAATGGAGTTAGTCCTTCAGTTTTTCCAAGGTGTTGTGGGGCCCCAGATGGCCACCTAGAGGTTGTGAGTGAAGCCAGGTGCATTAGCAGGTCGACTATGGAATAGGGGACTACCACGAGATCGCACGCTTGGCATCTTCATTAGGTGAATAGTATAGGAGCCCTTATCAGGAAGTATGAGGTGGGCAACACTTGGTTGGTCTGCTGATTTTCCCCTTTCACTTTTAGCACCTTCCCCCAACAATGCTTCTGGTGGTCATCTTCCTTTAGCTTGCACCTGAAGTTGCCCTCGTTGGTTGCCTGGTGAAACACAGAGGAGAGAAGGTTAAGGTTAGTATGGGCGTCACCCTCGGCTCCCACTTCAGTGCTGTACTCAGAGCTGTACAGTGCTGTTTGCCTGTCAGGCCCAGGCCTGGTTCTCCCACGGTCGTCTTTGTCATCTCCTGGTCCTGGTGGCCTTTGTGGGTGTGGGTGGATCTGCAGGGAACCCTGGCCAGTCTCCTAGAAGTAGAGGCACAAGTAGCTAAGTCACCAACCCAATTAGCAATGGCCACTCACATGTGAGGTTCCCAACTGTACTTTGGCAGCGGGGACTAGGGAAGAATTCTTTTCTCTCCCCTCTGCTGATTTCCAGGGGGCACTCCAGTCCTGCAACCATCTCTCTGGGGGTGCCTTGCTCTCCTCTGGTCTCAGAGCCCTCAGGAACTTATCCATAGCCACCCACTTGGTGACTTTGGTCACCGTTTGCCTCGCTGGCTGTAGCCACCTCTTGGTGGTGTGCAGCAGGACGTCCATCTGGGCCCTGGGGGGGGCCCCAGTCTTGTAGACCCACTTGTGGAACTCTGCCACCTTGTTGGTGGGGGACAGTCCACAGTGTGCTAGGACTTCCTCTTTGAGTGTGTCGTAGTCAGTTGCCTTCTCCAGCAGGAAGGTGTAGTAGGCCAAGTGGGCCTCCCCCGGAGGAAGGAGTGATGATCTGCGCCCAGTCCCCCTTAGGCCATTCTTCACATGTGGCGATCCGTTCGAATGTGTGGAGGTATGCTTTGGCCTCATCATCCCCCCTCATCTTGGAGTGGAGGCATTGGGCATCTCTGCACATTTTGGGGAGAGTAGTAGCGGTGGCCAAGCTGAGCTTATGGAGGACTAACAGTTCATTGGTAGCAATGCGGAGCCCTAGCACCTGCTCCTGAGTGACCCCCTGTTGCTGGAGGTTAGTCTCCAGTAAGTGTGAGTATTGGGTCCATGGTGTGGGTGGGGGTTGGGTCTCTGTTCATCCCTGCATTCTCCACTAGTGTAGCGACTCGCAGCAGCAGCTGGCAGAACACAGGCATGGCAGAGACAGGATTAGTGCAAAAAGGGGTGGGTTTATTTCTTTAAATTGAAGAAGAAGCAGTAGGGTGTAGGTGTATAGGATGTGAGTGGTGCTGGCTTTTCGGGCCATGGGCTGAGCCGCGATGCCCATTTATACTCTCGTGTCTTTTCTGTGAGGGTGAAGAGCCACTGCAGTCATTATAGGTCACCAGCCATGCTTTATTTCTACGCCCTGCCCCGTGGCTGAGTACTTGTTTGCAGTCCACAACAGTGATGCTGTAGTGGCACTGTCCCTTCAACACCCGGGCGGCAGTCATGTAAGGAGCGTGTAGTGGTTGTGTGCATGGCCTGGAGGTCTGCTGTGACAATACATATGTATGTTACGGACCTACTGTAAAAAAAAAAAAAATGGATCTATAAATCTGGAATGAAAAACGTAGGGTGGTCAAGGTTAACAATAATTCATAATATCTATTTGTGGTCATTTGCCCAAATAGTTAGGGAACCCCTGTCCTACTGCATTCAAGAAAAAAAACATGTATTTAGTCCCCTCCCTTTGTAAAAGCTTGAGCCAAGCCAACTGTTTGCATGGACATGGAGGCTGGTTGTCCCACTTAAAAATTTCTAGGAGGTGACTGTCCCCAGTGACCCAGAGGTCTTGTCTGTTTAAAACTGGGTGCCACGGAAATTTTTTTCCCCACTCCTGAACTCTCCTGGTAAGCCCTGATAACCTCATCCTCTCTCTATTGTTGGGCTTAGTATCTGCCAGGTTATGAAAATACAGTTCACTCAGAAAAATAAAGCTGTTCAGAGGATGGGGTGTAGAGGGATGGGTAAGGCCTATTGTACAGGTGGTGGAACTTCCCCTGGCTGTTTTCAAACAAAGACTGAAGTCCTCCCTCCTTACCAAGCACTTAAATGAGCACAAAACCTATAGAAGGGAAAATTGAGGGGAAAAAATTGTAATGTTTTCATACCTGTACTCCTACAAGAACGTGTCATTAACAGGGTTTTAGCTTAATGGTAGTTTTGTGTCGTGGCTTATTCGTACCATAGTGAGGATACATTTTTCAACTATTACTACAAAACACTTCTTTAAGTCTCTCTTTTCGTGAGTGTGTGCTAAATATTTTAAATATAGTTACTGTAATTCTATAATTAAATTATTACAGACTCTGCTGTTGTAGGGTTGGTAAGGTGTGGTTTAAACCCTAAAACACCCATAGATGGTGTACACCTGTATATTCACTATTTCAACATTTAACAGAGGTGTTTTTCCTTGTGAATGTCATATCTGGTTTGCTCTTTAGGACATAAGCCCGGGGCAGTAGTGGCTCAGCAGATGGATTAGTGAATCATAAGGTTGTGAGTTTGAATCCTGGTACCACCAAGCTGTCACACTTTGGCCTGTGAGCAAGGGCATTAACCCTCATCTATTCAGCTCAATTACAAGATGTTTTTGATAAATATGAAATAATAAATGTAAATCTTCAGCTAGAAGATGACAATGCCTATACAGTTAATTTCCACTGAAAAAAAATGATGAAACATCCAACCCAGGTTGTATTACTTTAACTCTTTTTATTGCTATGTTAGAATATTCTACTCAAAACATACTATATATATATATGTATATGTATCATCTTGAAGAACATCCTTTGCATGTTTGTGCATAGGTGGGAGTGTGGAACTGTAAATAGGGAATGGAGGCAGCCGATGATATCATCTGTTTGCCTCAGATTTATACACATTCAACAGGTTTGTTTCACCTGTGAAAATTATAAAACAAGCAATTAAAACAATTTGGTGTGTGAAGAATGAGCCAGGAATATTTCACCAGACAAAATGACTCTAAAAGCATGTCTGAACCAGCTGTAGAAAAATGCATACACTATGGGATTACATGTTGAATTGAAATATGCCACCCAGATTAAGACATCATACACAACTGCAGGAACTAAATATTCTGTAAATTGATCTATGCAGGTACAGGTAAAATAAGGCACCCATGAAGTCAGAAAAACTCCCATGATTATGGCTAATGTTTTTGTGGCCTTCCTTTCAGACTTGCTTATAGTGGATTTTTCCTCGGTTGTCTTCATCTGTGCATTTGTGGATTGAATTGCACAAGCTTGTCTTTGTGCAGTGCGAAAGATTTTCACATACACACAAAGCATGATTACTGCAGGGATGTAAAAGGAGAGCATAGGAAGCACCAGGGCTGCTACTTTAGTTTGAAAAATCGTACATGCACCCTCACAAAGGAAGGTATTGTAATAAAACTCTTCATTTCCAAGAATATTGAGCTCCAGAAATATCATCCCAAACCCAGTTGCTGCAGAAATGCCCCAACACACAACAATCATGAATCTGATGGTAGTAGGAGTCATTTTACTGTAATACAGAAGCGGGTGACATACAGCATAATATCGATCTAAAGAAATAATACACAGGTTTAAAATGGATGCAGTGCACACAGTGACATCCAAACTGCTGTGTATTTTACAAAAGGTGCTTCCTAAGTACCAGCAAGTTTCCACAGAGCGGATCATGCTAGGAGGCATCACTATTCCTCCTACAAGCAGATCAGCAACAGCCAGAGAGAGAATGAGGTAATTAGTTGATGTGCGTAATTGTCTGAAATGTACAACAGTTATGATCACAAGCAGGTTTCCAATCACAGTGATAAGAGAAGAAGTGCTAAAGAGGATGTAGAGTAAAACCCGAACTTCCAGAGGATAATCAATCTTCAAACACGATGTATTAAGAGAACTGAAACAAAGTGAAGGCTCCTCCAAAATCCCCAAATCGATGATATTGTCCATCTACAGCAGTCACAATGCCTTCTAGAGCTGGATAAAATTAACATAAAGGTCAAACTATGGCATTATCACATCATTAGTATAATATAATAGCTAATATTATATCCTATAATCCAAGGACTTTGACAAGTACGATGAAATTTGCATAAGAACTCTAACAGTGCAGAAAGCAAATGACTGTATTTATAATAATTCATCATACCTTACTCTGTACCTTCCTTACTCTGTAGAGGAAAGTTAACAAAAGAAATGAACGCCTACATTTATAGTCTATCTTAGCCAATAGCAGTCTATGAAATTAATTCCCAGTGGGGCATGATAGAGGAAAAAACAAACTTCCATAGAAGAATCTAACACACACAAACACAGACAGGGTGTAACATGTAGTGAGTAGAGGATGGACACAAATCCGTAAACTCAGAATTGGCTTTATTAGGGCAAATCCAAATCAGTGTCAGAGTTCACAGTGGTGGTCAAAACAGGCAGACTGGGTTATCACCAAAATATTCACAATCCTAAAAGAACTAACAGGCAAAGGTCTAGGAAACTAGGAAGCACAGTGAAACACTGAAACTCAGGCTTGGACTTAAGGGGACAATTACATAGTAAGATGTCCCAATGAGATCAAGGAATAGCGAAGCTAATCCGGGTAAAACATGGAAAAGGTGAACATAATTAAAATCAACACAATGTGGAGCCTGAAGCAAGACAATGAGAACAGAAAGGAGGTCATTAGGCCCTGGGTCGAATATCCAGGAGCACTCGATGCTGGCATTACCTATGAAGTGGTAAACCCTGATAAAATAAACCCCAGCTTCTGTGTCTTGTCAGACCTAGGATCAGTCAGGTTATGAAAATACAGTTCACTCAGAAGAATAAAACTGTTCAGGGAAAACTTGAAGCTATCATATGAGTGATAGAACTTCGTCTGGCTGTATTCAGAGAGAAGATGAAGGACCAACTCTTTACTAAACACTTGAGCGAGTACTAAACCTGTTCAGGGGGAAAATAGAGGAAAAAGCTCTTACTGTGTCAATACCTGTATTCCCACACTTCTATCTCTTTAACAGAAGCTTATTTTAATGGAAGTCTTGGTGCTTGGTCTATTTGTATTAGGGTGAGGATACGTTTTTTAATAGTTACTACAAAGCACTTCTGTAAGTCTCTCTAGTTAAGGGCATGTGCTAAGTGCTGTGGAATACAACAAATATGCCCACATCTGTTCAAGTAACAATTTTAGTGGCCTGACATAACCAGTGACATTCATAAATATAGTATGATAGGGCTACAGAGCATAGTTCACCTGGAAATATCTCACTCAGGTACCAGCAGGACAAGTTCACCCCCACCCATATGATCTATGGCCCCAGAATCCATGGTATCAAGTTACCAAGGAAAAAATATTAATCCTAATAATTGGTAATTGTTTCTCTAAGCCCACTCATCATCTTTAAGCTTTGGAACACATGCCCACACTGTGCTTACCAAGATATTAAGCTAAGATGTTATCCCTGAGCATACTGTATTGGATCAGTGTCCATAGTTCATGTCATATTCTTTTATTGCCATGCTATCTGGTTTCAGGTACTTGAGCAATGATCAGTATAAACAACATTGATCAAAATGCAGCTCCAAAAGCCCCTTGGCATATGTGTACACAAGTAATTGTGGAACTAGAGGGATGAAATGAGAACGCTACTAATATCACCTTTCTGACTCAGGTTTACAAACAACACTCATTATTAAACACTTTTCTTTCACCTAAAAGAAATGTTGATAGAATTTGAACCAAGCGTATACAGTTTCAGCTTGGAATATGCAATCAAAACAATCGAGTGTGTGAGGAATTAGCCTGAAATATTCCCCCAGACAGAATGACTCTAAAAGCATGTCTGAACCAGCTGTAGAAAAAGGCATACACTATCGGATTACATGTTGAATTAAAATATCCGACCCAAAGGAATACATCAAACACAACTGGTGGAACTGAATATCCTGTAAATGGATCTATGCAGTTACAAATAAAAAATGGTACCCATGAAGTCAGAAAAACTCCCACGATTATGGCTAATGTTTTTGTGGCCTTTCTTTCTGATTTGCTCATAGTGGCTTTTTCTCCTGCTGTCTTCATCTGTGCATTTGTGGATTGAATTGCACGAGCTTGTCTTTGTGCAGTGTGGAGGATTTTCATATACACACATAGCATAATTAATGCGGGGATGTAAAAACAAAGCATAGAAAATACCACAGCTCCCACTTTGGCTTGGAACACCATGCAGGTGCCTTCACACACAAAGTTATTGTAATAAAAATCTTCATTTCCAAGAATATTGAGCTCCAGAAATATCATCCCGAACCCAACAGAAACAGAAATGCCCCAACACACTGTGATCATGAATCTAATGGTATTCGGAGTCATTTTACTGTAATACAGAAGCGGATGACATACAGCATAATATCGATCTAAAGAAATAATACACAGGTTTAAAATGGATGCAGTGCACACAGTGACATCCAAACTGCTGTGTATTTTACAAAAGGTGCTTCCTAAATACCAGCAAGTTTCCACAGAGCGGATCATGCTAGGAGGCATCACTATTCCTCCTACAAGCAGATCAGCAACAGCCAGAGAGAGAATCAGGTAATTAGTTGGTGTGCGTAATTGTCTGAAATGTACAACAGTTATGATCACAAGCAGGTTTCCAATCACAGTGATAAGAGAAGAAGTGCTAAAGAGGATGTAGAGTAAAACCCGAACTTCCAGAGGATAATTAATCTTCAAACACGATGTATTAAGGGAACTGAAACAAAGTGAAGGCTCCTCCAAAATCCCCAAATCGATGATATTGTCCATCTACAGCATGCACAGTGCCTTCTAGAGCTGAGAATATAAAGTTCAGACTATAGCATTACCACATTGTTAGCATAATGTCATGAAGTTAAACTAATAATAAATCATCACTAATACATAATTATCCAATGAGCTTGACTGGTATGATGTGCATTAAAAACTATAGTGCAGATCACATTACACTGTTTACAAACCATGAAGTTCTAAACATTTGTATTCATAATAACCCAACATACCATGTAGACCATACCGTGGACCATGTAGATGAAGTTAACCAAAGAGAAGAACATCTAAATTTATAGTCTATCTTGGCCAATAGCAGTCCGTAAAATTAATTCCTGGTGGAGCATGATGAGGAAATAAACAACCAGCCCAAGGTTCTTATTCAAATTAGGTTTATTCCTTTTATTTTCAACAAAAAGTCAATACAGTTTAACAGATAATAATGACCTAGGCCATGACTTTAGATTTTATAGAAATACCTTATTATATCTAATCTTCAGCTCAGTGATTATTGTAAACAATGTAAACTCTGGAGGTTTGTATGCACAGGGGGGTGTAACATGTAGTGAGGCATGAGACAAGTGCAGAAACCCAGTGTTGGCTTTATTAGGGAAAATCCAAACCACAGGGCTATAGGGTTATCCACAGAATATCTGTTATCATAAAAGAACTAACAGACAAGGGTCCAGACCAGAAAAACATGGAAACCAGGATGCAATATAACACTTTGAAAAACCAAGGCTCGGAACTAATAACTAATGTGATAAATACACAGTAAGACTTTGACGCTATCATGGCACTCATTGCTCTAGTTTTCAAATTGCATTCAGAGAGGGGGAACCATGACAGGGAACCTGGTGCCTCACTTTCCGGAAAGATCCTCATTGGCTTGTGGCGAATCATACACTGAGTCACTATGCCCTTCATCAGAAGTGTTCTGTAACATGCAGTGAGTACCACTACCCAAATTTAGTCCCTCTATCACCCACTGTTTGCTCTCCAGTCATCTCCCCTGATGTTCCATGAGCTTTTTCATGTTCCTTCCAACCTCCAGGTGAAACATGAAGGTGGCTGTGATGTAGACTGTGGACCTTTTAGATGCATTGTGCACACTGGTTAACCAGGGAAGGGATGGGCCAGGACAACATATGGACGAGTGAGGTCTCGATGATGCCAGGATTTCCTTAGGTTTAGTATGGAAAAGTTTCAGATCAATATATTCTCTTGTCAACAGGGAAAAAGAGGGCGTGGTGTCCAGTGTAAAGGGGGACTAAGATGGCATTAAGCTCATTAATATCACAAGACTGAATTCCAACAATGCCACAGCCACTGATGGCCAGTACTCTAGGGAGCAAAATTGGCCGTGCTTTCTGAGTTGAAGGGATGGCAAAATCTCTCCTCTGTCAATTAGCAACGCTGATGAACTGTGGGCTTCTGTGAGCTCGTGCATGCAGAGGAGGGCAGATTAGTGAGAAATTGGGGGTTTTAGGGGTAAATTATGAGTAAAAAGGGGTAACAAGCTCTACACCATGATATATTTTACAAAAAAAAGTTTGAAAATCATGGTGTAGACAAAAGTATTCATGCTATTACAAAAGTGAATATTTTTTTATTTAGTTATTTGAGTTTTCAGAAATCTGAAGATCTCAGTGATTCCTACCTCTTTTACTCTTTTATTTAGGAAAAATGTGCTAAATAGAAATCTTTAGCTCATCTGAAAAATAAACGCTGTAATAAACTCACCAACAGTTGAAAGACCTTACATAAAGCTTTAACTAGATAATAATATTTCAAATGAAACACATTCATTGCATATTTTGTACATCCCTTTTTTTTTGCACATTCCTGTACAAATATTTCTTATTTCTTCATATCTTATTCCTTATCATTCCTTATTCATTTCTGAGCTTTAATTTAATTATTTAAATGTCTAAAGAGGACTAGGCCAGATTGTCATTTCACTGCACAATACATTCACACAATAGATGCATTCTTTCAGCTTAAAATGAAGATTCTTTGTAGATGTCAATTTTTCTGAAGTAAAGGAAGTGTAATATTTCTGAATTTAAAAACCATACACTCTCATGAAAAACAAGATACTAAACTATATGTTTCATCCATGAGGCATGTCACTGGGGTTATGTTGCTCAGTAGAGGACCTGAAGGATATAATGCACTAATAAAACTTATTTAATGTCCATAATTGGAGCTTAGGGACTGCTGTGGTACAGCTGATGGGATCTTGGAGACTAAAAATGTCTCTGTGTAGTTAAAGATTAGAAAAAGATTAAATAAAGCTATGTTAAATATGTTATATATTATATATTATATATTATATACACACTGCCCGGCCAAAAAAAAAGTCGCTGTTCAGATTTTAATAGGCAAATACATAAGAGTCTATGAATGGATCATTATTAGAGTGATTATAATGTTTCTAGCATGTTATATGTTTGGCAACAGTTCTTTTAATCTTAAAAGATGAAGTGTGTCGCTTTTTAATTCTTTAATAACCGTGTAGAAAGACGTATCATGGCCATATTCCAGGACGACACTGCCAAGATTCATCAGGGTTAAAATTGTGAAAGAATGGCTCAGAGAGCATGAAGAATCATTTTCACACATGAATTGGCACAAGATCTTGACCAAAAATTGATGCACCTTTTGCACATTTATTTCCATCAAGAGGTGCATCAATTTTTGGTCAAGATCTTGTGCTGACAGTGAAAGAGGTGAGCAGTCTGTAAAGTCTCCTCCAGCACATCCCAAAGCCTTTCACTGAGGTTAAGGTCAGGACTCAGAGGCGTTGATTCATGTGTGAAAATGAAAAAGCGACACACTTCATCTTTTAAGATTAAAAGAACGGTTGCCAAACATATAACATGCTAGAAACATTATAATCACTCTAATAATGATCCATTCATAGACTCTTATGTATTTATGATCTTATGTATTTGCCTATTAAAATCTAAACAGTTAATTTAATTTATTTTACATATAATAATTTACAAATTTATTTTTAAGGTTTTAGTATAGTTCTTTAGATTTAGATTTAGACTTTTGCACTTAATTTTATGTAGCTAGAAAAAAAAAAAGAAGAAGAAGAGTAGATTATTATTGTGACTGTTCGGCGATTATACACATTTTGGGGGGAAAAAAAAACGTATGCAGTTACAGTAGTTACAATTCTGCTTCACACAATCACCAACTCATTTTTTCTTGGTAGATACATAAAGATAAATCTAATGCATGTAGGTCATTGACTTGTAAGAAATTTTCACATGCATTAAAAATAGTGTAAAAAAAATTCATGAGTTACATTACACATGAAGAAAGTTGTGTTCCTCGTTTTGGACCAATTTGAAAGTATTACGTGAATAATTATGTTAATTCTGTTTTTAACATGTACACAATAAATTTGCCAGAACAAACTGGAATAAAACTTTTATATGTTAACAAATATAATGATATAAATATTTAACATCAGGATATCACCATTTAAATTTTTTACTCAATGTGAAAAAAGATTCATTCTTGAAGAACCTGACTGAAATATCTTCCCAGATAAAACAGTCCGTAGTGCTTTTCTAAACCACTTGTAGAAAAAAGCGTACACAATCGGGTTACAGGTCGAATTTAAATATCCGATCCAAACCAGCATATCGAACAATACAGGAGGAATCAAATAACCAATAAAAGGATCGATGACATTGCAGATAAAAAATGGCGTCCAAAGTGAGAGAAACACGCCCATAATCACCGCCAGGGTTTTTGTCGCCTTTTTCTCCTCTTTGCTTATCATCGATTGCGCTTTATTTTTTGAGTCCTGAATGGATTTGGCTTGTTTTTGTGCAACACGGAATATTTTGGTATAAATGCTAAGCATGATGATACCTGGGAAATAAAAAGAGAGCAAAGAGGAAGCGGTGCTGGAGGCGGCGCTTTGGAACAGAACACAACCACCTTCACAGGCAACGTTTTCGTAATAAAAATCTTCAATGCCCAGGATGTTGAGACCAAGAAATATTATTCCGAATCCAACCGCGAATGAAACACTCCAGCAAATGACAATCATAACCAACGTGACAAAAGGTGTAATTATGGTCTGATACAACAAGGGATGACACACAGCATAATATCGATCGACGGATATGAAACACAGGTTTAAAATGGACGCGGTGCACAATGTGATATCAACACTGCTGTGAATTTTACAGAATAAAGTCCCCAAATACCAGCAAGTTTCTACAGATCGGATCATGCTCGGAGGCATTACAAATCCTCCTAACAACAAATCCGTTACAGCCAGAGACAGGACGAGATAATTTGTCGGCATGTGGAGCTGTTTAAAATGAATGATGCTCAGGATGACAAAAAAGTTTCCGAATACTGTCAGAATCACCACCAAGCCGAAAAACACATAGAGCGGCACTCTGAGGAGGAGTGGGTACGCCAGTTTCGGACACGAACTGTTTAAAAATTCGTAGCAAAGTGGAATGACGTCCAGTGTCAGAGTTTGGCTCGAGTTCATTTCAAAATCCATCTGCTGAGATGTTTTGCTTCCTGCGAATAAATAACGAACAAGATATTGAACACAATAAAGATAAATTTTAAACAATTTCCCTATAACAGCATTCAGAACACAGTATGCATCTGTCGCTCACCATAAATCCTCCATCAAGTGGTCTGACCAGTCACTATGTCCTGTTTATAATCCTAAAAAACACTCACACGCCGCTTTTTGTACCAAGCCGAACTCATGTTTTAGTCCCAGTGGTCAGTGAAAACCCAGACCAGGCCAGTATTCCCAGTCTAATTAGCTGTAATGGCTAATAATGTCCTCATTATTTTCTCTCCACGGAAAAACAGGGGTGTAAAGGGAGGAAATCAGGCCATTATGGGCAGCTGGACTTTGCTGTTGTCTCAGGAGGTACATATTTGTTGTTTGGTAGCATGGACAGCCTGAAGATCATTGGGATTGCTGGGGATGGTGCCGCTTGGGGACCGTGGAGAAGGCGTCAGGCTGCGGTTCATATGGGGAGCTGTACTCTAATGGCTCGGGACTGCGGTTGCTGTGCTGGCTTTGGGTCTGCAGCTGGCACGAGCAGTTTTACACTCAGGCCTCCATCAGTGCACAGTGGATAGATTCAACAAAACAGACTTCATGTGAAAACTTTAATCAAGTTCCTGGTTACACAATCACACTATGTGTCCATGTAGTACACAGTTATAGAAGAGATTTATTTATAATCGCACTATCCATGTCACCCAGATGAGGACGGGTTCCCTTTTGAGTCTGGTTCCTCTCAAGGCTTCTTCCTTATGATGTCTCAGGGAGTTTTTCCTCACCATCATCACCTCTGGCTCGCTCATTAGGGATAAATTCATACATTTACAATTTATATCCTGAATCCATTTATTTCTGTAAAGCTGCTTTGTGACAATGTCCATTGTTAAAAGCGCTATACAAATAAAATTGAATTGAATTGAATTTTGAATCTTTTGTTGCTCTAATATGTACAGAGCTTCTAACATTGCTAACAAAAGTCCTAGCAGGTCAAAAGAAAGACTAGAAGTTTACCAAAAAAAATAATAAATAGTGTATGTTAGAGGAAGGGATGACACCATGCTGAACAGCGTATTCTACCACATGGCATCGCCATCTTGTTTTCTTTCTGCTCACATAACAGCGGTTTAAAGTCCACCTCGAGCAAGTGCAAGACCTGCTACCAGAAGGAAATCCATTTTTCATGTTCTGAAAGTTTCCCATTCAGTGAATTGGTTTTTCTGCTGCTTCAGATGAAGCGTTTTCGTGTCTCCCACAAAGTCTGATGCTACTGAATAAACTTCTCAATATCATAAATGTGCAACCGGTATTGCTTTCTTTGCAAGCTACTCTTAACAACAATCCCTGTTTCAGTGGTGCGACACACATACACATACATGAAACTACGTAAAAGTGTAAATCAGCTTTTACTGTTTACTACAAACTCATGATGTCTAATTGGCAGCCTGCATATAGCAAAAGAGTAAAATAAATAAGAACACTCAAGACTTTTAGGAAATCAGTGAAGGTCACTAAATTTTAAACTCAAGTGAAAAATTGCTTGTTGTGTCACTGAGATACGTTTTCAGCCCTGGAACGCCTCGATATACTTCTTACCTGGCTTTGACAAACAAAATTACATTTTGTGGAGAAAAAGATATGATTATTATGACTATTACAGATGTGACTGGGTCTCACACATCACAGCTGGACAAGCTCTGCAGATGAACACGCTACAGAACGAAGCCTGCGACTGGATTTGGCTTCTCACAGCTGACAGAAATGAGGTTTGGGGTTATTTAATCAGCTCTGGCATTTTAGCACTGATGAGAGAAAGTCGTTTTTGTTGCTTCTGTGATGAAGCTCAAAGGTCATGATGTCTGTCTTAAAGGTTTAACGAGACTTCAGTGGTATGTTCAGATCTCAACTTAAGACCTTACGACCTTAGCTTCACTGGAGTATGTCAAATACAGATAAAAAAATCTCCTTTAGAACAAAAACAGCACAAATTTCATTCGATATTTTGTTTACATCCTTCACAGAGGCACAACTTTAACTGGGACATTTCTACATTTTAATGCATTTAACACATATTTATATATTTCTCCCTTTATTGTCATTATTTATTATACAAAATTCTTTGCATTATTAAAGAGCTTGTTCTCGGAGTGAATTATTATGTATGTAGAATAGCTATTTTATTTTAGAATCTAATTTCAATGTTTTAAAACATAGAAATATTCAAAATATTCAATTATGTTTCATATTTAGTACATCTACATATATGGTGTATTATGTATATTTTAATATATTTATCTTTGTCAGCTCTGAAGCAGCCACAGTGAAATTTATTCAACCTTAATGAGACGATAAAGTGATGCAGAAACACAAACACGCAGTGATGTGTGTCTCGTTAACGTCGTTAGAAGTGTGATATTTTTTTCACACCTCCGAGCAGAGGGACTCGCTGTGGCTGCGTCAGACGTCCTCGCGTCTCTCTGTGTTCATCTCTGTGTTAGAAAACCTCTTACAGGTGATAACTGGATGAGAATTTTAATTTTAAAAGACTCTTTTTGTTTGTAATTTGTCATTTGAAAAGTTTGTAATGAACCTGAAAATGCTACGCGTTAAAAAAAATCTTACTTCTCCAACAGAGACGAAGTTCAAGGTCATTTTTTTAGCTGAGAAGAAAAACACAGGAAGTGATAAAGTATAAATAAAATATAGAAGAATGGCTGATTTTTGTAAATGTTAAGTTTTGTTTGTTTTTGTTTTGTTTTATGAAAAGACAACACTCATTTTTTTTAAATGTAATAAAATAAAATAAAACTGAACGATAAACAACAAACGTCATACAGCAAAGATGTAAATAAGTCATCAGTGTGTGAGTGTATTTTACACAGACAGCTAGTGTGTGTACGCTGTGACTGAAACTTTATAATCGAGCTGTTTATTTACACACAGACCATTACTCAGGTTATTACATCTATAACACACACACACACACACACACACACACACACACGCACACACACACACACACACACACACACATCCGTAATATTCGAGGCCAAACACAGACAGATTTAATCTTTCAGTTCGATGTTGGTTTTGAATAAACAATGATGTTGTCTGTTTCTCCAATAAAACACAACACTATTCCTGATGAGTGTTAAATTCATTCCTGCGTTCTGATTGGCTGAGAGCAGTACCGCTGATAACATAAAGCACACAGTCAGTATCAGGTGTTAATAATAACGAGTCTAAATCAATTAACGCTGTGTGTGAAGTTCAGCCTGACCAGCTCAGAAATTAGTGATAAATATAATAAATAAATAAAACTCTTTTTTATTTGTTTGTTTTGTTTGATCGGTTTTGTTCAGTTTGTTCTGTCAGGTTTGATCTGATCTCTTTTATCTGTTCTGTTTGATCTGTTTTGTTTTCTTTGATTTGGTCAGTTTCTTTTAATCTTTTCTCTTTGATATTTTCTGTTCTCTTTAATTCGGTCAGTTCTCTTTGATCTACTTTGTTATGGACTTGGTGAATTGTCTTTGATCTGTTGTCTTTGTCTTTGTATTTGTATTTGATCAGCTATCTTTGATCTATTCTCTTTGATCTGTTTTTTTTCTCTTTTATCTCTTTTGTTCTCTGTTATCTATTTTGTTTTCATTTGGTCAGTTCACTTTGATCTGTCCTTTTGTCTTCGATTTGATCAGTTCTCATTTGTCTGGTCTGTTTGATTTGATCTGTTCTCTTTGTTCTGTTTTCTTTGATCTGGTCAGTCCCCCTTTGATCTATTCGCTTTGATTTGGTCAGTCCCCCTTTGATCTGTTCGCTTTGATTTGGTCAGTCCCCCTTTGATCTATTCGCTTTGATTTGGTCAGTCCCCCTTTGATCTGTTCGCTTTGATTTGGTCAGTCCCCCTTTGATCTGTTCGCTTTGATTTGGTCAGTCCCCCTTTGATCTATTCGCTTTGATTTGGTCAGTCCCCCTTTGGCCCGTTCTCTTTGATCTGATCACTTTGATTTGGCCACTTCCCTTTTGATCTGGTCGCTTTGATCTCTTCTGTTTTCTTTGACATGTTTTGCTGTGATTTATTTGTTCTGACTGCTCTGTTCTTATCTCTTTGATTTGATCACTTTTCTTTGATCTGTTCTAAAAAAAACAGGGTTGCTGTCTGTTCGTCCCTCCATCCATCACAGATGGAATCACCTGATGTAATTAACGTTGGTCAGGAATCTGAGGGAGAGGCGTGTAGGTGAGCACATGGAGGAACTATGAGAAAATAAGATTTGAGCGCCCTCTAGTGGCTGTGTTCTCAAAGTGAAAGGCAAAATCGCTATTTTCACTTTTAAATGTAGCATTAGGCCATTTTTCTCAGGTTTAAAACTGACTTCATCTGCCAGCTGGAGCACTAAACTCATCCTCTCTATTATTCTATCTATCATTAATAATAATAATAAGAAGAAGAAGAAGAAGAAGACGAAGAAGAAGGAGAAGGAGAAATTGTTTAAAATCATAATGTATTCCAAAATTATGATTAACACTTTAAACCTCTTACACGAGGAAATATATAACTTTCATGTTTTTTTTTTATTGAAGGTTTTCTTGTACACAAATTCAAAATTAGCATCAAAACGACGATCATGAATTTGTGACAATGACATCACACTTGTTTTCGTCGATTTACTCGCTAACGTTTGTGTGCTGGGTGAATTTTATTTATTTATTTATTTATTTATTTATTTATTTAAATAGCAGTCATTTTAGAGCTCTCAATACATTCTTATTATTTTATTGGCATAGTGTATATTAGTATAATATGCTAATTCAATGCCACACCTGCTAGCATGCTAATACTGTGCTAAGATTATTATTATTTATTATTGATCATCACTATAACATTATCTTCTTAAAAGCGTAAATGTGAGCGTTTCCTTCTGCGTTTCGAGATGAGAGTGATTAGTTCTCTGTGTGTAACATGCTAATGCATGCTAACATGGTAGTCGTTGTTGTTTATTTTTCTTGATGTCACCCTTTAACTAATTTTCTAACCCGTATAGTGTAATTATACGACGGCTATATCGTGTTACTGGGTTTCGCTTTAGCAGAAATGCTAACAGACTGTTCACTGAACTGCCTCCTGATGTTCTCGAGTTCGTCTTCGTCGATGTATTCATAATCGTGAGCGTCGTCATCGTCCGCTTTGTTCACACACACGTCCTCCAGACTGCGGCCTCTGCTGACAGCTGGAAGTGGAAACACACACACACACACACACACACACACACACATCATTAATGAATGATAGAAATATGTGCTAATCAAAGACGCTAGGTGAGACTTACAAACGTTCATTCACTATTAACTATTAGCACACACACATTTCTTTCTTTGTTGATGGCTTAAAATTATTATTATTATTATTATTATTATTGTTGTTGTTGTTGTTGTTTTGTTTTTATCTTGTTTTTCAAGACAACTAAACACACACACTTACATCATTAATGAATGATGTGCTAATCAAACATGCTAGGTGACCCTTACAAAAGTTTATTCACTATTAACTATTAGCACACACACACACACACACACACACACACAGTACTTATTATTGTTGTTGTTGTTGTTTTAATCTTGTTTTTCAAGACAACTAAACACACACACACACTTACATCATTAATGAATGATAGAAATATGTGCTAATCAAAGATGCTAGGAGAGCCTTACAAAAGTTCATTCACTATTAACTATTAGCACACACACACACACACACACACACACACACACAGTACAATAAAGATTTAATGCTAACTAAATGCTGACTACAGATTTCTGTTTCTTATTAGCACATTTGACATGAAATATTAAATATATAACATTTTATAATACGTTTCTTTTTTTGTTGTTGGCTTAACATTATTATTATTATTATTATTATTATTATTATTATTATTATTATTGTTGTTGCTGTTGTTTTGTTTTAATCCTGTTTTTTAAGACAACTAAACACACACACACACACACACACACGCGTTTATCTTACTATCCTTCTGAGGACCTTCCATTGACGTACGCAGTAGTTCAGCTGATTAATGCCACACTACCCCTAAACCTAAGCCTCATTTTAACCCCAATAACCAAACGGATTTAACACACACACACACACACACACGCACACACACGCACACACGCACACACGCACACACACACACACACACGCACACACGCACACACACACACACTACCACTAAGGCAATACAGGTTGTCTGAAAAGTTTCCATACGTAGGAGGGAATTAACACTTTTTAGCAAAATGTTTTTCACAATTTATCATACTAGTTTATATTGATGTATATATATATATATATATATTTCGCAGATAGTCTTTAAGAAGGTCTTTGATAAAAGAAGAACAAACTGAAATCATTCTCGTGGCTCGATCGGGAAGCTGTCGCAAGCTTGCGATGGACTTTAACAGGAAACATGGCGATCGAGTTGGGAGAGACGACGCCGTGTGTGTTTACGGAGAAACGGCGATCATGTAGACGAGGTTTCGTAAATAAAGTTACATTTTACTAAAAACTGTATATATACTAACATACACCAAAAATCAATGCTAACTAAAGCTACAGGGGTTTTTCTTTCAGTGTTACGTATTAAACATGACCATCATTACACACACACACACACACACACACACACCACTGCTAACAACAACAACAACAACAACAACAATAATAATAATAATAATAATCTTCATTATACAGCACTTCAAATGTCGTGAGTATAAAACATTCAGACGTTAACAGAAATGTTTCTCTACACTCTGTGTATAATTCGTGCGGTTTTAGTGCAGAAGTTACCGGATGAAGCGCGATCGAGCTTCGTATCTTTCTGTCCAGTCGTTCTGGGAAACGTGGCAGGAGTTGCGGTGTTTTTCTCGGTTTCTGTGGTAGTGCAGTCTGTGGAACTTTCTCTGCTGACGGCTGCAGGCTGAGTGACAGAAAACACGCCACGGGTCAGGTTAAGCCGGACACTTTAACCGTAGCAGCTCTATTAGAATTAATATAGAATTAATGTTTATCTTCCTTAAATATAAACCTCACGTCATTTATGTAACTTCATATTTGAACCTGTTTTGGTGGAAACACGTAAAAACATCTCGTTTAAATGTAACCAAAACACTGCGGCCAAAACTTTACAACCACAGCGTTCAGTTCAATTCAGTTCAATTCAATTCAGTTCAATTCAATTCAATTCAATTCAGTTTTTTAAAAATCAGTTCAATTCAATTCAGTTCGATTCAATTCAATTTTATTTAATTCCGTTCAATTAATTCAGTTTGGTTCAATTCAATTAATTCAATTCAGTTCAATTTATTTAATTCAGTTCAGTTCCATTCCATTCAATTCAGTTTTATTCAGTTCAATTCAATTCTGTTGAATTCAATTAAATTCAATTCAATTTTTCTTCAATTCAATTTATTTAATTTAGTTCAATTCAATTAAATCCAATTCAATTTTATTCTGTTCAATTCAATTTGTTTAATTCAGTTGAGTTCAATTCAATTTTTTAAAATTCAGTTCAGTTCAATTCAGTTCGATTCAATTAAATTTTATTTAATTCAGTTCAATTAATTCAGTTCAGTTCAATTCCATTCAATTCCGTTTTATTCAGTTCAATTCAATTCTGTTAAATTCAATTCAATTCAGTTCAGTTCAATTCAATTTATTTAATTCAGTTCAGTTCAATTCAATTCAGTTTTATTTATTTAGTGCTTTTAACTACAGATCTTGTCACAAAGCAGCTTTACAGAAATAAATATATTCAGGATATAAAATGTAAATGTATGATTATGAATTTATGCGTAATGAGTCGGAGGCGACGGCGGTGAGGAAAACCTCCCTGAGACGTTCCTCTTTACTCCACACGTACTCGATCGTTTTTTTGCACTGAAACTACACGGCTAATGTCGCTAACAAGCGATGGAAGCTTATAGCTACGGGTTTAACACCTGGTTTCTGGCTCTGTAGCTACACCGTTATCTCGAGAGCTAGAAGTGATTGAGATGATAAAAGTTCGATTCGATTAGATTTGTGTTTGTAATGTTTCAGAATGCAGATTTATCGCTTAACGCCAGACACACGACAGCGTGACGATGTAGACTTGCAGCGGCCATGATGCTATAAGCGTTTTTACTTGTTAGCTATATTAAAAATTAAGACTAATTAAATTGAATTAAAATTAAAGAGGAAAGTATTTACAAAACGTTTTGTATTTCGCTTAACTTTGTCATTTTTTTAAGCATTTTAAATACCTACATTTTTAATCTGAATGCTAATTTGGCCACAAAGGATTTTAATTGTTATTAATACACACTTTCAAATTTTTTTAAAAGCTTAATAGACTTTTATTTTGTTGTGTAGCAGCACAAATAATGGTTAGTTACGTAGTTCACTGGGTACGTAAGTAGTCAATCTATAAACTAAACAACCCCAAAGCATGACAGTAAAATAATGATTAGCTTGAGGCAAGAAATTAAAAAAAAATTCTTTTTTCTTTCCTTCTTTCTTTATTTCTTTGTTTTAATGTGCTTTGTTTGTTCTTTTAAAATCAAAGAATGTAAATTTTAAAACTTTTATTTAAATAAAAATGGGACAATAAAATATTTTTTTAGTTTTAGCCATGAAGGAAACTCTAAACTAAGCCCTCTACCTGTTTCACATCTAATATAATATAATATAATATAATATAATATAATATAATATAATATAATATAATATAATATAATATAATATAATATAATATAAGTGATGCACTATGATAGAGGGAGTAAGTCTGGATGATCAGTGTGTGTTTATGACACTGCAGTGCAGCTCCATCAGCCGCCACTAGATGGCAGCAAAAGCCAATCAAAAGTTCTTCTGACCCTGATTTAAAAGTTCAGGAGGGAATCAGGAGGAAACGGAAACAGCTCTTAATTAAGAATTAGAAAATATTAGATATAAGAGATCAATAGATATCAGTGTTTAGAAAGCCTGGAAGATGGAGAGAGAGAGAGAGAGAGAGAGAGAGAGAGAGAGCACAAAACCATGACCAAAAAAAAAGTTTTTGCAAAAAGTAAAATTAAAACTTGCATTAAATTATTTTGCTGGTTTCATTATTTTCCAGTAAGGGTGTGCAAACTTTTGGACATTTGTGATTGTGTGTGTTGTGTATTTAAGCACTAATGTTGTTGTTGTGATTAGCTATTTATAACCAGTATAACAATGTAGCGCGTGACTCAGGTGCGCTTGGTGTGACGTCACTGCATAGTTACTTATAACTTCCGGTTAAAATGCCTCCATTTAACCGCTTGTGCTCTTTACTTCCGCCTTTTACACCGAGCCAAATAAAGGCAAATAAATGAACTTTTCTGTTCAATTTAATGCATTAAAACGTTACATTTATTTTAAATGATAAAATATTGCATTTATTTTGTGTGAATATGGAACTTTAAAGCTGGTTAGTGTTTTTTTTTCTCTGATTTTCGGAGCTTGGAAATCTGGCAAACGCGCATTACATCCGATAAGACGGGTCCAAATTGATCACGTGATTTAGAAGTCCTTAATTGGGTCCAGCTCCGGCGCTTTGTTTTGTTTGAGGCAGAGAGTTGATTTAGAGAAACTAAAGCTAAAGAAGAGCTCAGTGAGGAACATTATGACTCTCCAACACCAAGAATCTCCAACATCATCAATCTCCAACACCAAGAATCTCCAACACCATCAATCTCCAACACCATCAATCTCCAACACCAAGAATCTCCAACATCATCAATCTCCAACACCAAGAATCTCCAACACCAAGAATCTCCAACATCATCAATCTCCAACATCATCAATCTCCAACACCATCAATCTCCAACACCAAGAATCTCCAACACCAAGAATCTCCAACACCAAGAATCTCCAACATCATCAATCTCCAACACCAAGAATCTCCAACACCATCAATCTCCAACACCAAGAATCTCCAACATCATCAATCTCCAACACCATCAATCTCCAACACCAAGAATCTCCAACATCATCAATCTCCAACACCAAGAATCTCCAACACCAAGAATCTCCAACACCAAGAATCTCCAACATCATCAATCTCCAACATCATCAATCTCCAACACCAAGAATCTCCAACACCAAGAATCTCCAACACCATCAATCTCCAACACCATCAATCTCCAACACCAAGAATCTCCAACACCAAGAATCTCCAACATCATCAATCTCCAACACCATCAATCTCCAACACCAAGAATCTCCAACACCATCAATCTCCAACACCATCAATCTCCAACACCAAGAATCTCCAACACCAAGAATCTCCAACACCATCAATCTCCAACACCAAGAATCTCCAACACCATCAATCTCCAACACCAAGAATCTCCAACACCATCAATCTCCAACACCAAGAATCTCCAACACCCTGAATCTCCAACACCCTGAATCTCCAACACCCTGAATCTCCAACACCAAGAATCTCCAACACCAAGAATCTCCAACACCCTGAATCTCCAAGATCATCAATCTCCAACACCCTGAATCTCCAAGATCATCAATCTCCAACACCAAGAATCTCCAACATCATCAATCTCCAACACCAAGAATCTCCAACATCATCAATCTCCAACACCAAGAATCTCCAACATCATCAATCTCCAACACCAAGAATCTCCAACACCATCAATCTCCAACACCAAGAATCTCCAACACCATCAATCTCCAACACCAAGAATCTCCAACATAATCAATCTCCAACACCAAGAATCTCCAAGATCATGAATCTCCAACACCCTGAATCTCCAAGATCATCAATCTCCAACACCCTGAATCTCCAACACCCTGAATCTCCAACACCCTGAATCTCCAACACCCTGAATCTCCAACACCATCAATCTCCTGCACCAAGACTCTCCAACATCATCAGTCTCCACTGAGTTGCAGCTGGGAATTAATCCTACCATCATCAGGGAGCAGTTTACTGCGAGGAAGACCATCAAACGAGTGAGTCACTGCCTCTGTGTGTGTGTGTGTGTGTGTGTGTGTGTGTGTGTGTGTTTTGCTACATATGACAGTGTTGGATGTTGAACAGGTGTAAACAGCGCTACCTACCACTTGTTTATGAAACGATAAATACTCTAATTAGATCATAAATAAATCATAAATCAGTGCAGTACTGCAGTGTCACATACCAACATGATCCAACATAGTCTTAAACAAACAAACAAACAAACAAACAAATAAACAAAACAAGCAAACAAATCAATACATAAATTTATCATTCCTCAAAAAATCACATTGTTTATATGCTTACTGAAATTAAAAAAAATAATAAAAAAAAGGAAATAAATACATAGTTTTTGGACATTCATTAGACGTCTCTAAAACAAACAGTCTCTTCATAACTGTAGGGTTAATTTTAAGGTTATAATTTTTTTTTTCTTTTAATGCCAAATTTCTGTTTTAAAAACACTAAATCAGCTACTTTAACTCTCATTTAAAAGTAAGCTATTTTTTATACTGATGTTTAAGTTGTATAATATTTTGTTAATCTTTTAAGACATGTGTATATATATATAAAACATTAAACACAGAGTCATTAGTCATTAACGTAATTGCTAGAATTTTGCTTTTTTACATCACTAGATTTTGGTTTCTTCTTTGTACACGGAAATTCTTTGTTTCATGGCAAGAGTAATAAAGAGACTGGTGAGGAAAAAAAGAAAAACAATAATCTAGGTTTAAAAAAGCTTTCTTTTTTTTTTGCTAGATGGTCTGTTTGATTTAAAAAACGTAACTCATCTTGAAAGTCCATCAGATTATGAAACGTCACACGTTCTGCCTGGTTTAGTGAACGCTCTAACGACGGGAAATTTAACCCTAACGAGTGAAGATCAAACATTAACGAGTCCATGTTCACGTAATAAGTAGCTGATGTTCGGTATGTCCGTTCACTGTATCAGCAATATTTACATTAACAGAGCCGTGAGATTTTTACTGGTATGTTAGCGCCAAGCTAGTGGGCTGGCAAAGTACCATAAGTGCCACAAGTAGCTATTATAATTATAATTCCGCTAATACAGAGATGACGACAGTTACGTCAGTCTGTGACGGTGAAGGAAACGTGTCTACATCATGACGGTGAAGGTTAGCAGCTTTATATCTGTAAATTCAGTATTATTTTGTTGTCTTTCTGTTGTTTTTCATGTTTCACATTACACAATAACTAATAAATCGTTGGTATTAATTACCTTTGGCGAGCAGGTGGCGGATTTTTCTGGTTTTGCTTGCTGTGTCCTGGCCGGTCGCTCTGGAGGTCGTTTGGGTGTTTTCGGAGGTCTCGGTGGGGGTGTTACCGTGGCTACAGCGTATCTCCTCATGGTGTAGTAACATTTCTCAGAAATCTCTTCGACAAACGAGTTGACGTTACACAAAGGTTCCCCGTCATTCCATCTTTTATCCATGTGAAGGGTCATGTGTGTGCGATTCACTGCGATCTCCCACCAGCTTGACAAGTCAGGGGTCGAGATGAGCAAATACGGGTCAACGATTTCTTCCTCAATGCGTAGGCCTGGAACTCCGGCCAAAATGTCCTCCTTTAATGAAAGATCACGAACGGAAACTTTGACGTTGAACGGCAAAGGGAACCAACGGCAAATCTCTGAAATGGAATACTGTCGTTTATCATGGATGACTTCCATAAAGCCGCCATCTAAAAACATCGGGAGACACACAGCCTCGTGGGATTTCCCTTTAATCTTCAGGCACGTCAAGGAATCCATCTTATCTCCCTTTTCATCATACTTAGTTTCTTTTTTCTTCACTTGAAACTCATCCCCCACAAGAACGGATGCCAAACCGTCGTAAATGGAATCAAAAGCTCTAGTCGCCACAACGTGCAGTTTTTCAGTGTCACTTTGTGCTCGTTTTAGGTCGTACGCCGTCGGAAATTCACGAGGCCGCCGCTTTAATCGTCCGTTATAGCTTGTAGGAATCAGGAAATGTCTCGGTGATTCTTGCCGGATTTCCGTGGCGAGGATTCGCTTGGCTTTGTAAGCGCGGTGGACGATGATTTGTGTGCAATCTAACAGGAATGCCAACTCTTCTGGCATGTTCCCTTCAGTTGTAGGTCTTTCAATCACTTCAGCCACAAAGGGGAAGATCTCACTGGGCTTCTGGAACACGTCCTGGAGGGAAAGTGGCTGGATGAAGGAGCTTGTGTCAAACTGATCCGTCACGTCCATGACTTCCACGTCCAGGTTGGATGGAATGACGACCACGTTCTTCCCGACTGTGGAAGAAAAGACAACAAAAGACATTAGACGTACAAAGAATGTACATTGAGTAACATTTTAAAGCTGATCTTTTAAAAATGATTTTATTATAAAATCTAAAGAGGTGTGCAGGGTCCAGGAACCAAATATCATCTCTTTATTTCTAAAAGCGTTATTTCTATAGGAATAACATCTATGGAAGGTTTCACTCAGGATTTAGACCTTTAGCACGTTCCTTGATCTCACTGCAGCTTATGATAACCATAGATCACAATATTCCTCTACGTAGACTGAGATGTTTTAGGGGTTAACAGCTGTGTCCTTGCTCAGATATTATCCGACTGATCTGTCTATCAGTCTGTAAATGTTAGTGGTCATCTTTATGCTTACAAGAGTGAAGTTTGGTGTTAAGCAGAAGAAGAAGAAGAAGAAGAAGAAGAAGCTTATGGTGTTCTATAAGGCTCTGTTTTAGGACCACTAGGGTTTCCTTGTTTACGCTGCCACTGGGTACAGTTATTCATGAACTCTGTATTAGCTTTCAGCTATGCTGAAGACACTCACCTGTGCATAGTAACCAGATGATAGACCATTTTTGAGGAATGTATCAGGAAGCCTGGGTGCTGAGTGATTTGTTTTTACTTGGGCCACTAGAAGCAAACTCTCTCGTTGTATGTTAACTCTCAGGCTACGTTCACACTGATCCGGATAAACCTGAAAACTGCATTTCTGTTTTAAAATGCTCTCCATCTAACTGGTGTTTTCAAACATTTTCCAAAAATTGCTCGTCCATACTGAAACGTCTGAAAACTCTTACATCGCTATACTGCACGTGCATAAAAATGTAAGAAGCTCTGGCCCGCGTTATTTCCGTCAGGCGTTGATTTACTTTCCGTCTCTGTGAATAGACGCAGCAGTGTCGAGGAAAAGCACCAAGGTTTTTAAATGGACAGACGAAGAGGTGGAGTTGTTGCTGCGGGTAACCCAAGACTAAAAAGGTGTTTGTTTTGAATTGAATGGGTCACATGACTGTATCACATGACTAAAGAATACATCATTTTTTTTTAATGTCTCTGTTTTCTCAGTCCACACTACATGTGAAAATTGATCCATTTGGGAGAGCGTTTTTGAAAAGCTCCGTTTTCGCTAGACAAAACTGCCGTCTCGGTGTGGATGGAAGGCCAAAACGTAGAGAAAAAGATGCATATTTTAAAAATTTATCCGGATTAATGTGGACGTGGCCTCAGGTTCTGCCCACTGTACACCATTCAGCTAAAAATCCAGATCCAATCCAAAAATCTCATTTGAAGCTGATATAGATAATATTACAAGGACTAACATTACTACCATCTCAGGAACATTAGTAGGATAATTAATATACAGTTGTTACCAGACTAATTCATGAATTTATTACCGTTAGATTTGACTATTGTAATGTCTTCCTGTCTCTCTGTAAAATTTCCCACTGATTACAGAATTCTGCTTCTCATATAAGCTTTAAACGGTTACTCTGCATAACCTGAGGGAACCTTTGGTTGATTATCTGCCCTGCTGCTATGATGAAAAGTTCATCAATACCTACAGTAATGGAAAGCTTTTTCCTAGTTAGGACACGAATACAGTCTCAATGCAACCTGATTTGTTCAGCCATTAGCAGAATTCCTGGCTACTCTTCTAGATGAAGGTGCAGATCTAAGAGTTCATGGATTTAGTGAGTTATGGTGAACTGGTTTGTTGGTTGCTCTGTCCCATGGGGCGTGGCCTGTGCTACCTTCTCCCAGTAACATTTTAGTTATGCTGTTAGACTTTCCAGGTTTGAGGTCGACATAGCTGTGGTTCCTATCACCCTCTGAACTTGTCTGATTTATCTTGACGCTCTGCTCCTTCTGTTCCTCCTGCTTCTTCATGTTGGAGCAATTTCCACACAATTCAGCTTTCTCCTGCTGTAGATAATCTCACCTGGTTGCCTCTCCATCAAACATGGACTTGTACTTCCTGAAAAACCTTCTCCCATGATAAACCTGTCTTGTGCTACACTCGGTATATTTTCAGCACAGTCAGTGCCGTTCACTTCTCGTTCACGTTCTCAACTATCCAAGTACTTTTGGAGCTTAATATCAGAATCCCGCCATCCAGATTTGACCAGAAAAGTCAAGATTGCTTTCTTATGTCAGCTCAAGGGGTTTGAGGTCCTTGAAACCATTACTTGCTTGCTTGCTTGCTAGAGGTCTGTGTTTAACCCCTAGACAACAGGTTCACAACCATGGTCCTGGAGTATCCCGTGTCCTGCATATTTTAGAGTTTTCTCTGCTCCCAACACACCTGATTCAACTAATCAGCCAGTAGCAGTGCTTCCTGAGTTGAAGTGGGTGTGTTAGAGCTGGGAAAAACACTTAAATATACAGGAGAGATACCAGGGTTGGGAATTCATGCCCTAGAAGATGCCTGCTGTTAAAAGTGCCTAACAGTGTCCCGTACACATCAGTGGTTCCAAGCCCTTGATCTGCTACTACACAGTGTTTAATTAAGAAGCTTGTCACTTACCCGACATAACAGCTTGTAACTCGTACACAGGAGTTAACGTCAACTCTCCACACACGTTTTCCAACAAATTGGAAAACAGCAAATCCTTCACGGGCAGGTCTTTTACTACAGTCACGATTCTCTTCCTTCCATTAGGGATTTTCCACGTGGCGAGCTCTTGGAGTGTGTAAAACTGATCATCCTCACACTCCATGAAATTCCCTTGCTGCGAGAGGCTGAGCGTGAAGCAGAACTTCGGCTCTCGATGAAGAACCTCGCATACAACGTGGCCTTCACCACCATCCAGGTCATGCACGACGGAGGTAATTCGGAAGATCTCTCGCTTCTTCAGCGAGCCTTGCGGGAGAGCAATTTTAGCCGAGGACAGGAACGTCGGCTGGCTGAGTACGTGAGATCCGATCTTCAGCGAGTGCACAATTTCTTGGATGCTCAGATAAGGCTCAGTGTCTGCTACAATCCTAAAGAGACCTTTTACACAAACAGTACAACAATTTGAGATGGATAATTTACAAAATCCGAAAATTCTTAATTATTTCATAAAGCATAAATGCCAGGAGTTTCAAAAAATATATACTGAGTAAAAATAACAAGCTTCATTTATACAACAATTTCCAAAGCCCAGATATATCAGATGTCTGTGATACTTCATTGGTTAACATATTCCTTATTAGGTCTTTGCGTCTTGTCTTCTTCACAGAGGCGTAAAATATCAATTAATACAAGATCTCCTTCACCACAAATGTAGTCTGTTATCTTATCTATGTTTGGTGTTTAGCTTTTCTGCATAATTCCACCTTCAGACTTTGTGAGGCAGAGCCTAATGAGTGGAGTAATAGCAAATTGTGCTGAGGATAAAAAGCTAGTCTGTTGTTGTTGTTGTTAAAGATGGCTGCCCTGTAACATTAGATAAATGAATCAGTAAGTTCTTATGTTGCTTAAACATGTACCAGTTTGAAAGCAAGGCTAAATGTGGACTCGTTGTTAGCATGAACACCGAGCAAGCCGAAGTTAGAGGTGGATTAAAATAAACCGTGGTTTAGTGCTAGCTGTAGTCGATTTGTACAACGCTGTCCTAGAGAGCTAGCTAAGCTACGTATATTGATGCTTCTTGTCTTACTAACTTTTTGTGACTTTGTGTCCATTTACACTTTAGCGCTAAGCGAGCATAATATAACGTTATTATACACTTACATTTTTTTTTTTTTTTTTGTACCTTGGTGCTTGATGGTCTGGAGGCTTTGGCTAAGCTGCAAGCTGTAGGATGTTTGTTTTCTAATATTAGAGTGACGCTGCTCAGTTTCACTAATGCTAACTAGCTATAAGCTAGTATTAATATTAATATGAATATAATGTACAGTTCATTTTATTTACTAAACATGTTTACATGTTCATTTACTGAAATTCTGAGATTGAAACTTAATTACAGCATGTTTAATTTATATATTAATGGTTTATTTTTGCATATTAATTATCGCAAAACCTTAATCATCAGTTCACTTTATTAAAAAGCTCAAAAGTTTGCATCCTCATTAGCAGGTCCTACTTCATTTATTAAAATGTTTCTCAGTTTATTGTTTACTTTCAGTCTTCTTAAAGGCATGAAAAGTTTAAACAGGCTCAAACTCTCGAGTATTTAAGAGTCGGCTTTCTCGGAAATGACGTTCTCGCACCCTACACTAGAAAATATTACCAGAAAGTCTCTGTAGAGCTGAAAAAGGGCTAAAAAGATATCCGTGTTTAAGGAGATTCATTTTTATTGTTTGTAAACATTCAGAAATGGAAGAAATGCAAAGACACGAGGAAAAAAAATGGAATAAAATAATAAAAAACTGACACTGAGATTCTGAAAAAATCAACGGAGACTATAAAGGAGAATAAACGTCCGTGTTTATCATCGCATCCACAAGCGTAATGTTTATGAAGTGGATGATTGATAGCGTAAAAATTGTCCAAAAAATTATAATAGAGTTACTTATGATAATGAAAGAACATTCAGCGAATCCAAACTCGCATCACATGGCATCATTTTGATGTAAAGGGTGTGCAAACTTTTGCACTCAAATTCACTCCCACTCTCTCTCTCTCTCTCGCTCACACACACACGCACACACACACACACACAGAAATTCAGCTCCCTGCATACCTGGATAATCTAAAGGTAGGTTGATATCCGTCCCGTCTGAAGTGTGTGTGATGAATCTGGTGATGGTGATATCGATGATCTTCATCAGATCTCCAGTGGAGAGACAACACGTTCTCCCAAAGAGCTCGTATACAGAACCTGAATCCAAAGCAGCACAACAACAACAACAACAACAACAACAACAGTATTACTGCATTTTAGAAACTGAATAGTAACTGAATAGCAGTGTTCGGTTTAACGAGATCGCGAGCAAAGCTTTCATTCTCATCCGTGACTGCGGTTATATTTTAAATGTTTTTAATTCAATTGGATTATAGTATAACTAAATTATATACTTAATTATATATAAAAAATCTAGATAAAATATGCCTCATATGCAACATTTTACAAATATGGCAATAAGGTTCTTAAATCATAGCGATACATCGTCGCTTTTAAAAGGAAACAATATCCATTAACGTGAAGAAAACCTCAACTAATTTAAATGTTAAACATTAATTTATTTATTTTTAGAACTTTAATCATGTATGAGTAAAAAAACAAAAATAAATCCACAAAGTCTAACATGGAGAAAAACAAATTTAAACTAATAAGTTTGTATTTGTTAACTGTAATTAAGTATAACAATTAAGTCTGAAACGTGGGTGCCAATATTTACACACACTATTTAGGAACTTGCTTTAATTTTAATCTGTATGAGTTTACGCTCGGTTATGGATTTTTAGTCGCTAATGAAATGATTTATTTACGCTTTAAGCAAACACCAATGAATATAAATGTTAATTTACTTTGTTACTTTAACTGATCGTTTATTAAAGATGGAATTTTATACAGAATGCAGGAGATGTTTAGCTAAAAGTTCAAATCGAGTTGAATTTAGCTAAAAGAAACGGAAATTGTTAGCAAATTGTCTTTACACAAAATGTTCTATTTTCATGTTATGATATTACATAAATATATATATATAATTTTAAAGAGTAAGATTACACCTGCTCCTGCGTATATTCACTGATTCCTAGCTTGAAACTTTCATTTTGTCTTATTGAGCTGATGAAATTAAGAACAAAGCATGTGTGAGAACAATAAGTTTTTTCCGGAGCCACTTAAAGAATTAAACCAGAGAACATAAGCACTTAATTATTCTCAGTACCAAATCTTCTGTTTATTTATGTTTGTTGACCATAAAATGAGAAAAATGTCGCTCTTTTATTCAGTGTGAACATTTTAGTCAACACAGTTTGCTTTAAATGACTTTCAATAACTTTTATAAATAAATGTTACTAAATATTACATTTAATTTGTAACACAGGAGATAATGACAAATTGGAGAGAAACGTGACCACAGATATGACGTGGAGAGAAACAGGAATCGACAACAATTTTTCTCATTTTCTCTCTGTTAAAAGCATTCAAGTACAAATATTTAAGATTCAAACCCAACTACATTTAGCGTATGAAGTTATCTACTTGTTTGTACCTTGAAAGTAAATCCCCGACTGAATCTGCAGAATCCTGGGCAGCGTTTCATGGTCCAGAGCGCGAGTGAACTCCGTTAGTGTCATCGCCATCCTCGGTACCTTTTAAAAACCCGTCTCAGAGCTGCGTTTTATACAATTAAGCCGTCCATTGAGGGCCTTAATAATAATAATTAAAAAGCCAAGGGGTCAGAAAGGCCGGAGTGATGGTGAAGGAGTGACCTTTGACCCCTTTTCGGCCAGCGTAGAGCTCGGAACAGTCGAGTGAGAACAATAGAGTGTGAAATATTGCTCTCGGAGGACGAGAACAGGAAGTGAAGGATGTCGACCTCAAAGGAACGCGACGCTCTGCAGAGCTGCAGCAGTGAAACCACACGCGAGCTTTATTCACTCGCTCTTTTCTTAAAAGAGGAAAAGTGCTGATGGAGGAAAGCTGAGAGGCTGACAGCACTGGGGGTGGTAAAGACCTCCTTTAAGGAAAATGTGTTTAAAAAAAGACAGAAAACTGAAGCTAATGGGTTTAAGACACACAGAAGGAGCGAATATTAATTCTACTCTGTTTAATTTCATCTGTAGAGCGTTAGATTTACAGATTTAAAGCTGGTGTGTGGACAATAACGAATATTTATCTCATTCAGAGAAGGGGGCGCAAACTTTTGAGCTGATATTTTGCTTATTACACTTAATACATCATTTTCACCATTCTGTCATATGATAAGAAAGTAAATAATAATAAAAATTATGTTTAAAAATACTATAAATATAATTATTATAAAAATGTAAAAATACGTTTAAAAATACTATAAATGTAATTATATTAAGTAAAAATAATATGGTGAAAATAAAGTTTAAATAATTTAAAAGTTTAAAATTAAAAAATTTATTGATTATTGATTATTTATTGATTTATTGATATTTTATAACATTATAAAAGAACTCAATACGATAAATATCATTAAGTAAAAAAATAAAAAATAAAAAGATGAATAATAAAAAAATTAATAATGTATATCTTTGTGTGATTAAATATGTAATATATTTTGTAACCTTATAAAATATTGTATAATTAATACACAAAATAATTTAATGTAAATAGTAGCTTAAATTATTTTTATTATCTTTAGAGTACGATAAAGAACAAACAAAATACTACAAAATAGTGAAGCAAATTGAACAAAATCCTGAGTAAATGGTCATTTTTATTATATTTTTAAAACCTGTTAATGGATTTTTATCGATGAAGAAAGAAACACAAGTTCAGGCTGTGGAATAAAGTTATGTTTGAGGATTTGAAAGTCACGATCTGATTGGCTCTCTGCTCTTCTGTGATTACGGCAGTTTTTGATGCGTAAACAAACTTTTGTACACAAAGAGCTTTTTCAGAGCTGTTACTGGACTGAAAACGTTCACGGCATCGTCTGTTTAAAAGTTATTTAGAAGTTTCGTTTGAAAGTGTTTGCGGTGGATAAACGAGATATCCTTGCTCCAGAAAAGGGCTGTGATTGGCTGTTTCTGTAATATTGTGAAAGTAGGCGGGGCTTGGCTGTATCTGGTGATGAAACTTACCAGATTTTCCAAACTTGCTAGCACAGAAACAGCACGATGAACAGTCAGGCGTGACCTGGAGGAGGATTATACGTGTCTGGAAGCAGTGTGTGTATATCCGCTGTGCTCTTTTAGCTTTTAAAAGAAACAATAACAACAAAAGTTTTATTGACCTACGAGCCAGCTGCTAATCTGAGCCAAAGCACAGAGCTGTAGCACTGCAGGAAGGCGGCGTGTGCTGGAGCTTTAGACTGACTAAAGGAGAAAATAAACACAGGATACGACCCAAAATGTTTTAAATGTTTTAGTTATTTATGTAATTTTATAATTTCACCGTGCTGAACTGATGCTTGTGATTTCTACACAAAGGTTTGTTCACTTTTTTACATTGCTGTATTTCTGACCAGTGAGTGAACGAGTTTTGAGACGACGTTTTCCGCACTACATCTCGCTCAGACAGTTTCTCTTTTGCATTTTGGCTCCTTTACTTGTTTGCGGTGAGAAGACAAATCAACCCAAGCAGGAAATGAACCTATAGAATCAGTTTCACTCTGATGTGGACCTGACAAGTGGATTATTAGGTGAACGTGCCGCAAAGCTAGGTAGGTAGTAGCTAGATACTAGACAAACGATAGTTCAGTGTAGCATTCGGTTAAAATTACACCGTAATTAGTAAATGAACACGTTCCATCCGTAACTATTTCCATTCTCGTGTTTCAGGACTTCCTTAGTTCCTCATTTTGGGCATCTTTAATTCAATATGGTTTAGGCAATATTTAAATGAAGAGACCATAAGCTGGACCTTTTCAGATAAACAGTAAAATTGTGTTTAGGGCTGGACGATACGACAAAACTATCATCTCACAATTCTCAAAGACATTTCTATGATACACTGTATGTATTGTATCAGAATCATGATGTATATATCACACACACTGATCAGCCATAACATTAAAATCACCTGCCTGATATTGTGTAGTTCCTCCTTATGTCAGTAAAACACCTCTGACTCTGAGGCCTGGACTCCACAAGACCTCTGAAGGTGTGTGTGGTTTCTGGCACCAAGACGTTAGCAGCAGATCCTTTAAGTCCTGTAAGTTGTGAGGTGGAGCCTCCATGGATCGGACTTGTTTGTCCAGCACGTCCCACAGTCGCTCGATCAGATTGATATCTGGGGAATTTGGAGGCCAAGTCAATATCCTGAACTCTTTGTCATGTTCCTCAAACCGTTCCTGAACAGTTTCTGCAGTGTGTCAGGGAGCATCATCCTGCTGAAAGAGGTCACTGCCATTAGGGAACACCGTTACCATGAAGGAGTGTAACCTGGTCTGCAGGAATGTTTAGGTAGGTGGTACGTGTCAAAGTAACATCCACATGAAGGCCAGGACTCGAGGTTTCCCAGCAGAACATCGCCCAGACCATCACACTGCCTCCACCAGCTTGCCTTCTTCCCATAGTGCATCCTGGTGCCATCTCTTCCCCAGGTAAACGATGTACACACACACCCGGCCTTCCACATGATGTAAAAGAAAACGTGATTCTTCAGACCAGGCTTCTTCTTCCATTGCTCCATGGTCCAGTTCTGATGCTCACGTGTCCATTGTAGGAGCTTTGGGTGGTGGACAGGGTCAGCATGGGCTCTCTGACCGCTCTGCAGCTACGCAGCTCCATACGCAGCAAGCTGCACTGCACTGTGTGTTCTGACTCCTTTCTATCAGAGCAGCTTTAATGTTTTCAGCAGTTTGTGCTACAGTAGCTCTTCTGTGGGATCGGACCAGACGGACCTTCACTCCACACGTGCATCAGTGAGCCTTGGGAGCCCATGACCCTGTCTCTAGTTCACCGGTTGTTCTTCCTTGGACCACTTTTGGTAGGTACTAACCACTGCATACCGGGAACACCCCGCAAGACCTGCTGCTCTGGACATGCTCTGACCCAGTCATCTAAACATCACAATTTGACAAGAGTCAAAGTCGCTCAGATCCTCAACAGGCCAGAGCTGTTTTGGCAGCACAAGGGGGACCTACACAATATTAGGCAGGTGGTTTTAATGTTATGGCTGATCTCAGTGTGTGTGTGTGTGTGTGTGTGTGTGTGTGTGTGTGTGTGTGTGTGTATTTATCTATCATATCATATCAGTGACACAATTTTGGTCATTTTGTCTCCGTACTTCACCACAATGGATTTGAAATGAAGCAGTCAAGATGTGACTGAAGTGTAGACTTCCAGCTTTAAATCGAGGGCTTTAAGAAAGATTGCGTTAACCGTTTAGCCATTTTTTACATTTTTCTACATTCAGTGTTGATTTAAAAAAAAATTTAATAAATGTATTTTTGTAGACATGGCAAAATATCAAGCAGGGTTTTTTTTTTTTTTTTTTTTTTTTTTTTAAATAAAAACCTCCTAACATATTACACACACAAATGTATACATACATACCTACATAACGCTCACTTTAATAGGAACACCTGTACACCTGCTCATTCATGCAGTCATATAATCAGCCAATCACGTGGCAGCAGCACGGTGCATAAAATCATGCAGATGCAGGTCAAGAGCTTCAGTTAATGTTCACATCAAACATCAGAGTGAAGAAAAAGTCTGATTTCTGTGACTTTAACTGTGACTTTAACCAGATGGGCTGCTTTAAGTTTTTCAGAAACTGCTGAGCTCCTGGGATTTTCACACACACACACACACACACACACACACACACACACAAGTCTCTAGAGTTCAGACAGAATGGTGTGAAAAACACTGAGTGAGAGACAATTCTGTGGGTGGAAACATCTTATCAATGAGAGATCGCCAGATTGATTCCAGCTGAAAGGAAGTCTATAGTAACTCAATCACTCTTTACAATCGAGGTGGATGAGCTACAACAGCAGAAAACCACGCTGGGTTCCTGTATCACGGGCACAGACTCACACACACTGGACAGCTGAAGATTAGAAGAAACATCACCTGGTCTTTTTCCGATCTTCAGCGGTCCAGTGTGCGTGAGTCTGTTCTCGTGATACAGGAACCCAGCGTGGGTTTCTGCTGTTGTAGTTCATCCACCTCAAGCTTTAACGTGTTGTGCTTTCTGAGGCTACGTCCACATTAATCCGGAGAAATTTGAAAACACTTCTTTTTCTCTTCGTTTTGGCCTTCTGTCCACACTGAGACGGCGTTTTCGTCTGGCGCAAATGGAGCTTTTCGAAAACTCTCTCTCCCGAGTGGATACATTTGAAAACGCCGTTTTCGACATCGTCGTGTGAACTGAGAAAACGAAGATACTCAAAAACAATGCTGTATTTTAATCATGTGACACAGTAATTCAACTCGAAACAAACAAGATGGTGGACGATGTGCTGCAGTTGTTGTGCCTGCTATCCAGTTTAATAGCGTTGTTAAAGATTAATGTCGCTTTGCACAACCTTGGCATCAATTCAGGGAGACGGAAAGTAAATAAACTCCTGACGGAAGTGACGCAGGCCAATAGGGACGTGAGCGTTTTCAGACGGTTCAGTGTGGGCGAGCAGTTTTTGGAAAACGTCCAAAAGACGGAGAACGTTTTAAAATGAAAATGCAGTTTTCAGATCTGTCCAGATTAATATGGATGTAGCCTGAGATGCTTTTCTGCTCATCACGGTTGTAAAGAGTGATTATTTGAGTTACTGTAGACTTCCTGTCAGCTCACAGTCTGCTCTTTCTCCTCTGATCTCTCTCATCAGCAAGGTGTTTCAGCTGCAGAAACTCCGCCCACTGGATGTTTTTTGTTTTTCGCACCATTCTGTGTAAACTCTAGAGACTGGTGTGTGTGTGTGTGTGTGTGTGTGTGTGTGTGTGTGTGTGTGTGTGTGTGTGTGTGTGTGTGTGTGTGTGAGAGAAAATCCCAGCAGGAGATCAGCAGTTTCTGAAAAACTCAAACCAGCCCATCTGGTTAAAGTCACAGAAATCAGACTTTTTCTTCACTCTGATGTTTGATGTGAACATTAACTGAAGCTCTTGACCTGAATCTGCAGGATTTTATGCATTTGTGCTGCTACGTGATTGGCTGATTTAGATAACTGCATAAATGAGCAGGTACAGGTGTTCCTATTAAAGTGACTGGTACGTATGTATATGTAATGGTTTTTTTTTTTTTTTTTTAAACCTGCTTGATATTTTTTCATGTCTGCAAAAAATCCATTTAACTTTTTTAAATAAAAAAAAAAAAATGTTTTTTAAAATCAACCCTGAAAGTAGAAAAATGAAAAAATATGTAAAAATTATACATTTTACAATTTTGATGATTAAGTCAAAAAATTAACATGAAATTATCTGCTTCATCAGTTTGTAATTACTTTAACGTTAGCATGGATATCACTGATATCTTTTCAATCTCAAACGTGTACTGACCCAATTTATCACCGTATTCTCTCGTCTTATCGTCCAGCACTAACAGTACTGATAAAAGAAAAAAACAGAGAAACACGTTGCACATTATCTTTTTTTTATTAAAAGGATTTTCACTAGTTTCATTACAGCCATTAAGCCAACAACTACAGACAGAACAAAGATGATGCGTGACTGAGATGATGCGATTGATCGTTTCGTTTTTTTTTCTTTTCATTTTCCCTTTCCATGTTAAAGTCCAACACGGCGGCGTCTGGCTGTGATTTCCTTCCTTTACACACGCTGGAGTTAAACACTGTGGATATTTAGCGTAAAACACTCGTACGTTAGCGCTCGAGTTCTCCGGAAAAGTCTGTAAAATAAAGTTCTTCTCTTCTTCGGGAGATTTTCTCCTCGATATCGCTTCAGTAAAAGATACAGTTCACAATCATGTACACAAAATGCAGGTAAAAATTTGAAAAAGTAAAGAAATTACAAAAAAAAAAAATTACATAATTAACTAACACCAGGCATGTGAGGATAAATTATTCACTGCATCATCACTAAACCACAAAGAATGAGGAGAAAATGACCTTTTCCTGATTACAGTGATATTTTCTTTTTCTTTTTTTATTTATTTAAATTTCAGCATCAGCAGAAAATTCTCAGTCAGTGTGACAATTTGTTCTTTTTTTCCTCACCAGAGAATAATGACTTTTTTAAAAATTTACCTGATTTCATTGCATCTCCTATATTTTTTTTTTAAATATAATATTTTGACTAGGATCTGATTTGAATTTTTTATGCTTTAAAAAATCTCTAAAAGGCTTTAAAACAAATCCAACTCGAAATTAAAGTTTATAAAATAATCAGCTTTACAATCTAAAAAAAATTTGGTGACAAAAAATGTTTAAATTCCGTGAATAGCACTTTGGAAAAGAAAAAAAAGGCATAATTTAAAAAAAATTTTTTTGTTATTCTGAGCCAACCAGAAGTCGAGGAAGTTGCTGTGCTGGCAAAATGTAAATTTTCGGAACATTTTAAAATTAAATTGGATTAACCGGAAATTAATTAATTTGATTAAATCCAAAATTAGATATAAAAATGCTAAATTAACAAAATCCAAATCCTGGTGGTAGAAATGTACATTACAATCGGATGTAAACAGCGTTTTAATAAGCAGTAAATACCGCAGTACGTCATTCAGCTGATTTATCATCACATGCCTACAGTCTGTAGAACACTATTGAAATAATAATGAAACAAAAAAATTCACAATAAAATGTTTACAAGGTAAAGAGGCAGGAATGACGATTGTTTTGAGCCTTCGGGAAAAAAAAATAAATACAAACAATGTGCTTTATAGACATATTTACACTCGTCTTTGGCTTACGATTATAATTCTGCTACAAAAACTGAAAACGATAAAAAATAAAGACAATAATAATCCATAAGCCAGCCATTAGTGCACAATACAAAGCCAATGTCACACGCTGCAGTTGAGATTTTTCCTTTTTTTCTTTTTTTTTTACACAACGATGGATATTATATACGTCTACATCAGATATAATCATATACATGGTTCATCGACAGTAACAGGGACAACAATGGAGAGAAACTAAACAAAAAAAATGTTTTGCATGCAACAGATTGGCCTTTGTGTTTACAAAAAAAATTAATTATTTAAAAAAAAAAAAAAAAAGTGTGAATGGTTCCGTCACGTTCCACACTTTTTTTTAGAAAGCTAGCTAGCTAACACTGTTTGCTAAACAGCATGTACCACATTTATCGTTATTTCGTTTCCATCTGCAGACTTTCCGACTTCTGCGTGTCCGATGAGCAGGAACGACATGACGATGATGATGATGATGATGATGATGATGGGAAAGACGAGTGTGCGAGAAATTGTGAGGGATGGATGATGGATGGATGGACAGATGGCTCCTTCTTCACTTCTCCATTATGAGTTTTCGATGTACTCCAGCGCCACGTCGTAACAGAACCGGTACTGCTCCTACACACACACACACACACACGCACACGAGAAAGACGCATTAATAAACTACACTTATTACAATGTAAAATAGTTCAAATTGTTATATAATATTTCTGCTATACAGTAATTAAAAGTTTGCTAGCTCACTTAAGCTTCGCTTTGGCTAAGAGAAAATATAACACGCAAAACGTCACAAAGTTGATTGATACTAATTCATGCGCAAGTCTGCGATATTCTACACATTTTGTAGGAATAAAATCACGCTAGTACGACGGCATTTTTTGGATTTACGTTTTCTAGCCCCGCCTCCTGTTTTTTTTTTCTTTAATTTACATTTATACCATTTATAGCGCCGTTGAATTCTGGCTTCTGATTGGTCAGAAGGTGTTGATTAATTTTCCAGAACAGCAGCTCTGACAGTAGCGCAGGTTTATATTAATGCGCTCGTTCTGTTACGTTATGGTTTCCATAGTAACAGCTCGCTCACAGGGACGAGTACAGCAGACGCAAAAAAAAACAAATGTGTAATCGCTGATATTGTGAAGCTTTAACAGTCAGAGGTGAAGCTGTAACTTTATTTTCCGCCATCTTCAGGACAGAGGAGTTTACGCTTCTTTGCGGTTTTTCAGTAACATGCGGAACAAGCTGCGATTTTATTTATTTTGTCTTATTAACTTCAAGAGAGAAGAAAAGAGAGGCAGGTGAGGGAACGAATGTTTATAGCTGCGATAACGTAAGTGACAAGAATAAACTTTTGCTGACAATAAATGTAACTAGAAACAGATAAAAAGTATGAAGTGTATCTTTAATAAATAAAAAAGTTGTTAGTAAATCGGTGTGGCACAAGAGGAATAAAACACTTTCAGGATCTGTTATAGGAAAATAATCAACTTCAGGGTGGTAACAGTGACTTCAGTGGCTTAATCACCCCGACCTTACCCAGCTAATCTATTGTAATCTATAATCTATAATCTATTGTAATCTATAATCTATTGTAATCTATTGTAATCTGTAATCTATAATCTATTGTAATCTATAATCTATAATCTATTGTAATCTATAATCTATAGTAATCTATAATCTATTGTAATCTGTAATCTATTGTAATCTATTGTAATCTGTAATCTATAATCTATTGTAATCTATAATCTATAGTAATCTATAATCTATTGTAATCTATAATCTATTGTAATCTATTGTAATCTGTAATCTATAATCTATTGTAATCTGTAATCTATAATCTATTGTAATCTATAATCTATAATCTATTGTAATCTATAATCTATTGTAATCTATAATCTATAATCTATTGTAATCTATAATCTATTGTAATCTAGTTTGCTAGTAATCTATTTAACGTTCCATAAACTTGTTTATGTTTATCCAATTTCACCAGGAAGCTGGCTAAACTATTGTGGTGATGTCATGTGATGTGATCAATCTTGTAGCTTAAGCTCCGCCCCCTGTCACACAGGATGTGCTGGAGGTGTGTGTGTGTGTGTGTGTGTGTGTGTGTGTGTGTGTGTGTGTGTGTGTCTCACCGGTGTGTCCACCATGTTGGGTTTGCTGTTCCTCAGGCTCTTCACAGCATGAAACACGTCCACAACATTCTGCCTCTTAATCATCTCACACACGATAGTGATCGCTGAGAAAACACCACTGCGACCCCCGCCATTCCTACACACACACACACACACACACACACACACGGAGACAGTCAGACAGATAGAGAGACAGAATCAGTGTTTTAGAAATTATTTTTTAAAAAAAAGTGAGCGAGAGATGGCCGTGTGTTTCTGTGTGTATGTCTGGGTGTGTTATATACACTCACTGTCCACTTTAATAGGAACACCTGTACACCTGTTATCTAATCAATCAGCCAATCACGTGGCAGCAGCACAATGTATAAACTCATGCACTTACAGGTCAAGAGCTTCAGTTAACGTTCACATCAACCATCAGAATGGAGAAAAAGTGTGTTTTCTGTGACTTTAACTCGGGCGTGGTTTTTGGTGCCAGATGGGCTGATTTGAGTGTTTCAGAAACTGCTGAACTGGAATTTTCACACAACAGTGTCTAGAGTTTACACAGAATGGTGTGAACATTAACTGAAACTCTTGATCTTTATCTGCATGATGTTACACATCGTTCTGCTGCCACATGATTGGCTGATCAGATAACTGCCTGAATGTGCAGATGTACATGTGTTCCTATTAAAGCGGGTGGCGAGTGTACACTCTCTCTCTCTCACTCTGTGTGTGTGTGTGTGTGTGTGTGCGCGCACTCACAGGCAGTGGACGACGGTGCGACCCTCTCCCTCCTCACACTCCTCCTGCCATTTGTCCACCTGCAGGATCAGCTTCAGGAACGAGCGCTTGGAGGCAGGAACTTCTCTAAGCCCCGCCCACCCCAGGTACTGGAAATGACGGACCATGAGGTAGCCCTCCTGTGGCTGAAACACACACACACACACACACACACACACACCGCGCTAGTCCATATAAACCTTACTTTACTAAAATAACAACAGATTTATTCATGCTGTAAAATAAAATAACATATACAACTGCATGATCTCTAATGTAGAAACTGTTTTCAGTAAATTTATAAATTAATAAAATAACTAAATAAGCACATTTAATATAATAAAAGGTAAGTAAACTTTAATACTATTCTAGTGCTGTAGTTCAACATCTAACATTATATACAATAACTAAAGAAAAATGTAAACAGAACTAAATAAAATGAAAATCTATTATTATTATTGTTATTATTGTTATTACAGAGAGATAATAAGAATAAAATAATAAACTAAACAAAAACAAGTGACCAACAGAATAAGATGTTGAAGAGGAGGATGATTGAATTAGGAAGGAAAAGGTCAGTTGAAAAATGGAATTATTTTTGTTTATTATATTTTCTGAAATAATTTATGTACTGAATGAATTTAACTCACTCGGGTCAGGTTGCATATCCTGAAGAGGCGACTGATGACATCACAGTCCATGGAGCAGGAAACTCTCTCCACCTGCACGGGGCCGTAACGGAGCATTCCCTCTTCAGGCCAGTACTGAGGACAGCCCTACACACACACACACACACACACACACACACACACACACACGCGCACACACACACACAGATCAGCTACCACACATCTGTTTCTGTGAAGCAACAAGATGACATCATCAAACTGTGTCGGTCAGTCACACACTGTCATGGAGAGACTGGAACACTGATGCGTGTGTGTGTGTGTGTGCGTGTGTGTGCGTGTGTGTGCGTGCGTGTGCGTGCGTGTGCGTGTGAGAAGTGTGAAGATGCATGTGTGTGAGCGAGTTAGAAGGTTTTTGTATGTCTGTAGGAGTGAGAGAGGTGTGTGTGTGTGTGTGTGTCAGTGGTGTTAGGCTCTTACCTGAGCCAGTTGTGTGTAAGTGAGGGGTGTGTGTTTGTGTGTGTGTGAGCGCGCGTGTGTGTGTGCGAGTGAGGAGTGTGAAGATGCATGTGTGTGAGCAAGTTAGGTTTTTGTACGTCTGTAGGAGTGAGTGAGTGTGTGTGTGTGTGTGTGTGGATGTGTGTGTCAGTGGTGTTAGGCTCTTACCTGAGCCAGTTGTGTGTAAGTGTGTGTGTGTGTGTGTGTGTGTGTGTGTGTGTGTAAGAGAGAGTCTTGTGGTGTGAGTGAGTGAGTCCTGTGGTGTGTGTGTGTGTGTGTGTGAGCGATGAGGCTCTCACCTGAGCGAGGTCGATCTCGTTCAGCATGACGATGGAGGTGCAGCCGTAATCATACACCAACCTCCAGAAATCCTTTACCGTGTTGGGCAGAGGGTGCTGAGTGACGATGAACGCTGCCGGCTGCCTGTAGCTCTGTGTAACACACACACACACACACACACACACACACACACACACACACACACGGTGACTTACTAAAAACACAACACACACGTAAAACTCAACACACAGAAGGACTCTCTCACGTAAAGATAGCGAATGTGCACGAACATGCAACAATGAAGAGCCATCACACAGGACCAAAACACACATGTGCACGAGTGTGTGTGTGTGTGTGTGTGTGTGTGTGTGTGTGCATGTGCATGCCAATGGAAAGCGGCCATGAAACAAATCCAGTCTGAGAGGCAGTTGGAGATAAAGACGGGACGTTACCTGGTACACTCCTGACGTCTGCGTCAGCGTTACAGGGAAGCGAGTCGACAGTTTAATGGAGTGAATGTGTGTGTGATCTTACACTGACTCTGACTGTGTGTTAAACGTTTCTCTTACATTCAGCAGAACAGGAAGAAAAAAACCAGCTGGATTTGTCTCGAGCCTTTCGAGTATAATGGAGGAGAGGGTAAGGACAGAGGGAGGGATAGAGGTGTGGAGAGAGAGAGAGAGGAGAAATGACTGATCAGATAGATCGGAGAAGGAGGAGGGGAAAAACAGGGATAGAGGGAAAAGTCAAGGCAGAAGAGAGAGAAAAAGAGGAGACAGAATCTGTAAGATGTTCATGGAGGTAGAGTGAAAGAGCAGATGGTGGTGATGTAGAAATGGAGACAGATGGAGGGGGAAATGGATAAAAGGAGAGAGAATGAGATGGATAGAGACAGATGAAGAGATAGATGGATGAAGGTATAGAGTGATGGAGATATAAATAGATAGAGAGATGGTGAGACGGATGGAGATACAGAGATGACGCTTACGTCCCTGTGTGCAGCGTTGACGTAGCTGTAAAGTGATACAAAAATGGATGTAGGGATAGCGAGAAGGATGGAGAGATAGAGAGATATGTAGTTCTTTATTACATCCATGACTGCAGTCAGTCTGATGTAGTTGTAGAGAGATGGAGAGAGAGATTGAGGGATGGAGTGATGGATAGAGGAATAGATGTATGGAGAGATGAAGTGATAGAGATGGTGCCTATGTCCAGGAGTGCAGCGCTGATGTAGTTGTATACACAGATTGATGGAGAGAGAGAGAGAGAGTTGTAGTTCTTGCTTAAGTCCATGAGTGCAGTATTGATGTAGTTGGAGAGATGGATGGAGTGACAGAGACGGATGGAGAAATAGAGAGATGGTGCTAACGTCCATGAGTGCAGCATTGATGTAGTTGTAGTGATGGAGAGATGGACGGAGGAATAGAAAGACGGATGGAGGGACAGAGAGATGGATGGAGAAATAGACAGATGGTGCTTACGTCCATGAGTGCAGCACTGATGTAGTTGGAGAGATGGATGGAGAGATGGATGGTGAAATAGAGAGAGGGATGGAGAAAGAGAGAGAGGGATGGAGAAAGAGAGAGACGGATGGAGAAAGAGGGAGATGGTGCTGACGTCCATGAGTGCAGCGTTGATGTGGTTGGAGAGATGGAGAGATGGATGGAGAAATAGAGAGACGGATGGAGAGACGGAGAGACAGATGGAGAAATAGACAGATGGTGCTTACGTCCATGAGTGCAGCGTTGATGTAGTTGGAGAGATGGATGGAGAGACAGAGTGACAGATGGAGAAATAGAGAGATGGATGGAGAGACAGAGATGGATGGAGAAAGAGAGAGACGGATGGAGAAAGAGAGAGACGGATGGAGAAATAGATAGATGGATGGAGAAATAGACAGATGGTGCTTACGTCCATGAGTGCAGCGTTGATGTAGTTGGAGAGATGGATGGAGAGACGGATGGAGAGACAGAGAGACGGATGGAGAAAGAGAGAGATGGTGCTTACGTCCATGAGTGCAGCGTTGATGTAGTTGGAGAGATGGAGAGATGGATGGAGAGACAGAGAGACGGATGGAGAGATAGAGAGAGACAGATGGAGAAAGAGAGAGATGGTGCTTACGTCCATGAGTGCAGCGTTGGTGTAGTTGGAGAGATGGAGAGATGGATGGAGAGATAGAGAGAGACAGATGGAGAAAGAGAGAGATGGTGCTTACGTCCATGAGTGCAGCGTTGGTGTAGTTGGAGAGATGGAGAGATGGATGGAGAGACAGAGAGACGGATGGAGAGATAGAGAGAGACGGATGGAGAGATAGAGAGACGGATGGAGAGATAGAGAGACAGATGGAGAAAGAGAGAGATGGTGCTTACGTCCATGAGTGCAGCGTTGGTGTAGTTGGAGAGATGGAGAGATAGAGAGATGGATGGAGAGATAGAGAGAGACGGATGGAGAGATAGAGAGACGGATGGAGAGATAGAGAGACGGATGGAGAGATAGAGAGAGACAGATGGAGAGATAGAGAGACGGATGGAGAGATAGAGAGACGGATGGAGAGATGGAGAGATGGATGGAGAGATAGAGAGATGGATGGAGAGACGGATGGAGAGATAGAGAGACAGATGGAGAAAGAGAGAGATGGTGCTTACGTCCATGAGTGCAGCGTTGATGTAGTTGGAGAGATGGATGGAGAGATAGAGAGACGGATGGAGAAAGAGAGAGACAGATGGAGAAAGAGAGAGACGGTGCTTACGTCCATGAGTGCAGCATTGATGTAGTTGGAGAGATGGAGAGATGGATGGAAAGATGGAGAGACAGATGGAGAAAGAGAGAGATAGTGCTTACGTCCATGAGTGCAGTGTTGATGTAGTTGGAGAGATGGAGAGATGGATGGAGAGACAGAGAGACGGATGGAGAGATAGAGAGAGACAGATGGAGAAAGAGAGAGATAGTGCTTACGTCCATGAGTGCAGTGTTGATGTAGTTGGAGAGATGGAGAGATGGATGGAGAGACAGAGAGACGGATGGAGAGAGAGAGAGACAGATGGAGAAAGAGAGAGATGGTGCTTACGTCCATCAGTGCAGCGTTGATGTAGATGGAGAGATGGATGGAGAGACAGAGAGACGGATGGAGAGAGAGAGAGACAGATGGAGAAAGAGAGAGATGGTGCTTACGTCCATCAGTGCAGCGTTGATGTAGATGGAGAGACGGATGGAGAGAGAGAGAGACAGATGGAGAAAGAGAGAGATGGTGCTTACGTCCATCAGTGCAGCGTTGATGTAGTTGCTGCTCTCTCCGTCGATGGTGATGAGGAAGGGCAGACAGCGGTCAGGCGGCAGGTTGGACATGAAGCGGTTCTTCTCGTGGTTCCGGGGCAGGAGAGCGATGCTGCAGTCCTCAGGCTGGGGCTGAGGGGTCACTGAGTTCAGCGTCTGTACACACACACACACACACACACATGCACACACACACGCGCGCACACACACACGCGCGCGCACACACACGCGCGCACACACACGCGCGCACACACACACACACACGCACACACACACGCGCACACACACACACACACACGTACATGCACGTTAATACACACACAAGTAAATTCAATGTCTGTCATTCAGGTCGTTTTTCGGAAAATACAGTAAGATGTACGATACGTGCGTGTGTGCGTGTGTGCGCGTGTGTGCGTGTGTGTGTGTGTGTGTGTGTGTGTGCGCGTGTGTTACCTGGAACTCGTCTTTGAGGTGGGAGGAGTTACTCTGTGAGTCGATGCGGATCATGTCGTAATACGCAGCTTTAAACTCACACACCGGGATCGCGGTGTCGCCACACAGACACGCCTCCAAGATGGCGTCATGGATGAAGATGTACTGCTCCTGAGTGCGACACACACACACACACACACACACACACACACACACACACATACACACATACACACACATATGTCAGACAGATCTATGAACTGAATGTGAGTTTGGAGTCACAGTACCGTGTGTGTGTCTCTGTGTGTGTCTCTGTGTGTCCGAGTGTGTGTCTCTCCGAGTGTGTGTCTGTGTGTCTGTGTGTGTGTGTGAGTGTGTGGATACACACATACACACCTCAGTCTGCACCATGTTGATGCGTCGTGACCGGAGCGCTTTAACACAGTTGTAGATGTCCACCACGCCCTCGCGCTCCGCCATGTCCAACATGATGTCAATCACAATGTAACATCCTGTACGGCCCGCCCCCGCACTGACAAACAGGAAGTGACATCATCATCATCCTCATCATCATCATCATCATCATCACCACAACATTACTGAAGTTGAGTGAATAATTTGAAACGATGGCACCGCTAGTCTTTTAACTTCATTTATAAAAATTTATTAAAATAAAAAAGATTAAATTTCATTAGAGACTTAAATTCACACACACACACACACACAAAGTTAAGCTGTAAAAATATAACATGCATTTAAAAATAAATAAATAAATAAAAAGTGTAATTTTAATGTGTTGTTAAAAGAACAATTGTTTTTTTTAATCTTAATTTGGCTACTCGTGTTCATAATCATAATCATAATCCTGATTCTTTTTAATTAATTACTGTTAAATTTTTAATTCATTTAAAATTAACGTGATTAAAAAACACAAAACAAAACAAGACTTTTCTGCAGAAAGAAACCTGAATGTGTGTAAGAACAACACAACTTTATCCTGGCAGTTGTGTGTGTGTGTGTGTGTGTGTGTGTGTGTGTGTGCGCTCCTGCTGCAGAACAGCAATGCACACAAACCCACATCCTGTGCTCGACACACACACACACACACACACACACCGTTTTAGAGAATATCTCTCCAGCACACAATGCACTGCAACAGGAAGTGCCCAAATGAAGAACCCCCAGTGGGCGCAGATTTCCCACAATGCAGTGTGTGTGTGTGTGTGTGTGTGTGTGTGTGTGTGTGTGTGTGTGTGTACCTGCAGTGCACTACGATTGGTCCTGCAGTTGGAGGGTTGGACATTTTGACGCGGCGGATGAAGGACAGCAGTCCTGTAGCGTGATACGGAACGCCGTGATCCGGCCAGCCGGTGAAGTGGAACTGCTTCACCTCACGCACTTCATTAAAACCCCTCTGTAGGGAACGAGTGAGTTCACACACACACACACACACACACACACACACACACACACACACACACACAGTGAGGCGACAGACGCTTCTATACACGTCATGTTTAACTTCCTTTACATCTTAATTAACAAATTAATTAAACTTATGTTTAATTACTTTAACTAAATAACTGTGTATAAAGTTGTAAAAGGATTATTCTTAACACATAACTTCTTAAGTGAAGAATAAAGAATAAATAAATAAATAAATAATAATTCAGTTTTATAAAATAAGATAAACAGACACAAGGTATACAGTATAGAAGGATTTGTAAAAAATTTTTATAAAATAAATATATAAAAAAAGACCATTTTGTTAATAACTGTAATACAAATACAAAATAAAATTAATTAAATAATATGCATTATACAATTAATTTTAAAACATATCTTTACATCATGCTATATATAATGTATTTCTTGCTTTAATGTAATGAATAAATAAGTAATTCATTAATTAGAATAAATAATATAAGGTAGGAAGAGGCTGTAATACGGTGGAATGTGGGTAGACGGTGTGTTTCGTGGCGTCCGGGCGCGGCTCGTGTCTCACTCACCCGTTCCAGAGTGAAAGTGCGCACTACGTACTCCGCCAGCGGCTCCACCTCCACGAACGTCACCTTAAAGTCTCCGTACACTTCTGCGTCGTCCGGCCAGTACTTATAACACTTCACCTGTGAGTGGAAACACTCGCGTCAAAGCCAGAGCCTCGCAAATATTTACCCGAGATTTACAAATATTCACAATAACTACTCAGTATTAAATAAATCCCGAACGAGACACGCCAGTACCGCCGCACGTCCCGAGTATCACGCCTCACACCACAGCGCGGCTGAATTCTGCACTCTGATTGGTCAGAAGGTGTTGATTAGTTTTCTATAACAGCAGCTCTGACAGTAGCGCAGGTTTATCTGTGCAATACGTTATCGTTTCTATAGCAACAGGTCATTCACAGGGACGTGTACGCCGCACCCTCCACTGATGATACACAGATTTTAAAAAGAAAAAAGTTTTTTTTCTTTAAGGAGACGTTTATGTAACGTTTATGGAAGGAGTCTCCAGTGTCAGAGGTAAAGCTGTAAGCAGAGGAGTTTACGCTTTGCGTAAGTGGTGAGGGAACGACTGTTTACAGCCGCTATAACGTACGTGAGAACAGGAACTGACTTGTTTCTCTAACAATAAATGTAACTATAAATGGATAAAAAGTAAGATGGGCTGTTTTATAAATTAAAAATGTAGTTGTTGGTAAATAGCTGTGGTGTAAGAGGAATAAAACACTTGGGGACGTGCTGTTAGAGGAAAATAATCAGCACTCGTAACGTAACGTAACGTATAACTACGTCGTGGTGACGCAAACCGCCATTTTGTATTCACATGAAATACAAACACACAGTAAACAAGTCAACACTTACGTCACAACACCGTTTAGCATCCACATGCTAATTCTCTAGCATTCGATAATAAATGCAAACGTGTTGACCGTGGTGGTTGCTAAGCAGGATCGATGGTTGCTACCTAGCAAGCTAGCAAGCTGATCAAGTTTATCTCCAGCTGTAATGATTCATGTTATATTGTAACATCTGGATACTGGGTTCTTATATATTACATATAATATATTACATGACCGTCATGTAACCATAGCAACCAACGATACCACGGTCGCCACACGTCACGAGCGTAGTCATGCAGTCGCAGGCACGCGTTAACCCTTTGAGAAGTTTCTATCAGATTCCATAAATGGAAATTCTTTCATGGTTGCCAGATTGGTCAATATTCCTTACCACTGGATTATATTTAACAAATAAAATAAAATGGCCTTGAGCTGTTAGATATCACTGTCCAAATTATATATACATACAGAATACCCATGATGCACTGCGGCACAGGAAGTGCACAACATACTGAATTGCTATATTGGTGTTTCTATGTAGGGAACAGAGTGCGTTTTTGAAAAACTGGATTTGTGGCGTTTTCTACTTTAGAACAATTCAGGGCCATTTCCTCTGGCTTTGATTCCTCTTCAAAGGGTTGCAGCGGGTTGGAGGCCGTCAACACAAAAGAAAACAACAACAAAAAACAACAACAACAACAAAAAACAACAACAATATGGCCTCCATCATTCCGCAGCAGGCAATAGAACAACATACCCGTCCCACCTCCACCAGGTTGGTTACCATGACGATACACGCCGACTGCTCCTGCCAGATCATCCTCCAGAAATCGTACACCGTCTCGTGGACAGGACCTGACGGAGACATCGTTTAAAACAATTATTTTTAAAAAAAATAAATAAATAAATAATAATAATTCAGTTTTCCCAGACCAAAAAGACTTGCTGATTGAAACCCAATTTCCATCATGAACAAAAGAATCGCTGATTCAAACACTAACGCAAGAATCTCGCTCATGACCCAAAGAGTCGCTGATTCAAACACTGAACGTGAGAGGAGTAAATTTCAGTCATGAACGAGGGATTTAACGACTCGAACGAAAGTCTGACATGGACACAATTTCAAACAGAACTCGCCCGATTTACAGCTATTTAAAAAAACAACTATAAACGACATAAAACCCTTCATGTATTAATCTTCTCTCAGGACTAATTCCTGATTTGCTGACGCTCATTGCTGAGGCAGTGAGTTTAGGGTTCAGTCAGTGCGGCGATCTGGAGCTGATACTGATTCATTCACCTTAACGACTCGTTTAAAACAAGAGCAGGTCCGGAAGCAAACGCGAATTAATCGGATTAACCGCGAGAACATCCCGCACCGTACGCACCTTGCGTTGCGATGTAGTGACTCGGACGCTGGTAGCCCTGTGAAACAAAAACACACACATCAGGAGAGTGAGAAAACGTTTTCTTTAAAACTCATCCGTCTACACAAGCAGCACATCAGCAGCACTCTGCATCAATTCCTCCACTCTTTCACCTCGTTTAATCCGAATCCTGTTATTCTCAAACACTCAGTGCTTCCTGCAGTCCAGCTCAGAGCCGCGGCTCGCTCCTGCCGCACGCTCAGCACTTAATTACAGCCTCAACAAATACAGCGAAGACCACAAATCGCTGTTTAATCGCTAATTTAATTATTATCGAGCTGTAAATCCTTCTGAGCTAGCATCAGCTTTCATCAGCTACTTTATTTCCTGTTTGGTTTGTTTTTTTTTTTTTTTTGAAATCCAGAATAAATAATGCTAAATAATGAACGCTTTTTTTCCCCACATAGTTTGTATTCAAATCAAACAGGTGCTAATGGATTGTATACTTAGGCTGAAGTGGTAGCTAGCTATAACGTTAGCTAAACGTTGCAGTTTATACATTTTGAGATTTTTCTTAATAGCTATAATTTAGAATTTGGTCATTTTTAATATTTTTTCGCCCCTGAAAGTTTTATGATGATCTATATCACAGCGACTGTTAAGCGCATTGCAGTTTTATTAATTCCGACATTTTCTCAGAGCTGAATTGCTCGTGATTGGTTCAGAAACGTGACCAATCAAAACACAGAGGAGGCGGGAGTTAGTTTGGAGGTGGGTGTGGGTAAAAATATAAAAACAAAACTGTTCTTAAACAAACACTTTCCTGAGTACAGCTAGCTAATGTAGCGCATTCTAGTTATAAACTAGCTAGTCCGTAATTATTATTATTATTATTATTATTATTAGCTTAAATATCTTAAATCACAAACTTTAGCCTTATTGTTGCGATCTGGTTAGAAATCAACATTTTATATGTCACTGATATCTTTAACAATGCTGAAGTAACATTCGTTTTATCTAGCTAGCTAGATATCGATGTTTCAGTAGTAATATTTTTGTTCATCTAGCTATATGCTGTTTAATGTCTTAAATACTTAGCTAACTTTAGCTTTATATTTGCTAATTAAAAAGATAACATTTTAATGCCATCAATTTCTTAAAACGAAGATAAATTTATTTCTCGTTATCTTTACACTAGCTGTCTAGATTAACATCGATACCTTTAACATCTAACCTTAGCTTTCTAATCGTTATCTAGGTAGCTAGATATAAACATTTTAATATTAATATCTTTAAAAGTACGTAGCGAATGTTATCTTGCCATCACCTGGCTGACTAGCTGGTAACATTTTAATACTCAGCTTTCTATTTCGCTAACTATATGCAGCTGACTAGATGCAACATTTTCATTTTAATATCTTAGTGAACATCCTCATCTTGCTATCTGGATGCTAATGTGTTAGCATCTAGCATCGCCCATATCCACAGCATTAACTTGAGCGTGAACTAGTTTAGCGTCGAAGCTAGCGATGTTGTTGTTGTTGTTGTTGTTGTTGTTGTTGTTGTTGTTGTTGTGGGTCGCTTGAACACTTGCTGCTATTTTGTCGTCATGGCCGGTTCGTAATCAACTCGTACCTCTCCAAAATCAACAGCAAAACAGGAACAGCAACAAAATAACCATGACAGATGAGTGAGTGATGGCGTTATGGAGAAAACGATGGAACACAAAGGCATGATGAAGGAGAAGAAAAAGAAAGAGAGAGAGAGAGAGAGATAAACAAGTGTGTGTGCTGTAGAGAGGAAAAAGGCCATGCAGTCACCATGCAGATGATTTAGAAGCGTTAAAGGGGGTCGCGGCTGTATTTGTGTGTGTGTGTGTGTGTGTGTGTGTGTGTGTGTGTCCTACAGGAAATGAAAAATTACTTACATCCCTGTACAGCCAAATCTAGGGCCCAAAATCAAGAGCGTAAGAGTGAGAGAGAGCACAACAGATGAGTCAGTGAGTCTCTAGCAGCACCTCCACCGAAGGCAAGAGAAAGAAAACGGTAAGAATAGTGTATAAATCTGGAGAAGGAACGCATGCTGACATACGAGAGAGGGAGAGCTGTTTCTCACACCTTCGCCAAGGGAGGAGGAGGAAGAGGAGGAGGAGGAGGAGGAGGGACACACAGCGCCACTTACGTCTATGTAGTTGGCGTTGATGTAGTCGGACGAGGGGTCGTCTTCCACCGGCTGCAGGATCACTCGAGAATGATCGTCTGGAAACGTGACGGATACAAAGATACGCGTTATGAGAGAGAGAGAGAGAGAGATAGATAGATAGATAGTGAATCAAAGAAAATATAACCATCGTAAGAAAACCCTAAACACCTTAACTGTTTCTCTTTTTTGAAATTTTTTATTTTTTTTGCCTAGATTATTGGATGGATAGATGGATGGATGGATGGATAGATAGATAGATAGATAGACAAAGTAATAAAGAAGAAAACAAATAGATAAAAGAAAATAAAGAAGAAAACAAATAGATAAAAGAAAATATAGCTCTTGTAAGAAAACCTTAACTGTTTCTCTTTTTTGAAATGTGTTTTTTGCCTAGATTATTGGATAGATGGATGAATGGACGGATGGATGGATAGGTAGATAGATAGATGGATAGATAGATAGATGGATGAAGTAATAAAGAAGAAAACAAATAGATAAAAGAAAATATAGCTCTTGTAAGAAAATTTTAACTGTTTCTCTTTTTTGAAATGTATTTTTTTAGCTAGATTATTAGATAGGTAGGTAGATAGATAGATAGATGGATAGATAGATAGATGGATAGATAGATAGATGGATAGATAGATAGATGGATGGATGGATAGAAGAAAATAGCTATTGTAAAAAAACCTTAACTGTTTCTGTTTTTGGAAAAGTTTTTTTCACCTAGATTATTGGATAGATAGATAGACAAAGAAATAAGGAAGAAAATAAATAAATAAAAGAAAATATTACTATTGTAAGAAAACCTCTTTTCTCATTTTTTTCCTTCAAATTACTCTATTTTTTTTTAAACTTGGTTTTGTTACTGGATTAATAAATAAATAAATAAATAAATAGAGACTGCTACCACATGAAAACTTCACAACTCCTTTTGTTCTTATTAAAAAAAACTTTCTATTATTGGATTAATCAATAAATTAACAAAAGCAAATAAATAAAAGAAAATATTGCTATTATAAGAAAACCTCAAGCTTTTTTCTCTTTTTAACGTTTCTTCTTGTCTGTATTACTGAATGGATGAAAAGACAAACAACTAAAAACAAATAAATACGTATCATACGAACGCTTTTAAGAAAAGGTGTTTTTTTCCTTAGTTTTTTCTGTCTTTCTTTCTTTCTCTTCATCCTGGACTCAGTCCATCATTAAGCACATGGACTGAAATGATTTGGAGTTACGAGGTTTGAAACTCGGCAGCGGTGAAAGTGTACAGGGTTTGATAGCTGGAGTATAATCACACATCAGAACTCACATGCGATGAT